>NC_062232.1:113794997-114417871 GCF_902686445.1 Sciurus carolinensis | reverse complement strand
AAAATGGTGACTTCTCAGTTTTTCTTATATGCCCTAAAAAGTGGCTCTTTTTTCCAAGATCCTTGCCCAATCTTAATGTATCCTTGATTCTCATCCCACCCCACTCCCATATACCTTCTAACATCAGTTGTCTTGTTTCATCACTTCTCTGAGGTTCTGTGTGCAGTGAGCAATTTTTGCGTCAAATTCTGTCATAACAAATGCACTTAACAAGTTTAACTTGCTGTAATGCTGCTTGTGTTCTCCTCATTTAGCTGTAAAAATTTTTCCTAACTTTGTAGTATAAGAATAGTTGAAGATAGACCAAAAATGCCATTTGTGATTTCATTTTCATCCCTATGTGGAACAATCATAACCACTGAGGAAAACGGATTACATGTCATGAGCCAGTTTAACTTATTCAAAATCTGTGTTAGTTTATTTCTTACTAAATTAGTGAAAATAATGGAAGCTTCTCATTAATCTAAAGGCAAACCCAAAAGAATTGGGCCAAATATATTCTAAATATTTGGAACTAATATATTGAATATTTTAGAAAATTAAAATCATTTCAGAAATTATAACCAGCTTAGAGTTTTCGATCTTCACTGTATAGTGCCGAAGGTGAGGATGGATACAGAGTTGAATTTTTTTAAAAATAGTAATTTTACTCTTAGGGAAATGTGGCTAGCTCTTTGAGCAGGAAGCTCAGTATTTCTTGATAGAGAACATTGCTTTTGTTGAATTGTACAGTTATAAAAACATTACTTTTGTCAAATTGTATAGGTGTAAAGGGAATAAATGTATGCAGGTTTGAAAAGGAAACGTGCTTTAGGCAAAAATCATAAGATGTCCTTATTCCTGATGGCATTTTTTCCATTGGAAATGAACCTCAGCTCTTCCATTCTGCCTGGTCATGCACAGCCCCAAAGGATGAGATTATTTTGTCATTGGATTTTTATTGTTGTTTTCTTTTGTTTTACCAGCTTAGTAAGTGGAACACTGACTTTGATCTCTAAGGAGAACAAAGTTAGAAATTTTCTGATAATCTAAAATAATTTAGACATGTGTTAAAATGTGAAGTCAGGGATAAAGTGATGAAGTCAAAATAGCATGTGGGAAACAAGGCTTGTCTACCATTTCCTCAGGTATGGCTTGATTTGGGAGAGCCTTTTGTTTTCTTCTCTTTTGGGGCTGTCTTCCTTTCTTAATGTTTTTGTAACAATGCTATTGGCATATAGTTCACATACCTTGTAATTCACCCATTTACAGGGTACAACTTCATGATTTTTATATTCACAAAGTTGTGCACCCATGATCACAGACAAATTTAGAGCATTTAATCACACTAAAAGTAACCCTGTGCCTTTGGCAGTCATCTCTTATTTCTTCCCAATGTTCCCCAGCCCTAGGCAACCACTAGTTCACTTTATATCTCTCTCTATACCTATTTTGATCATTTAATATAAATGAATTCATATAATATCTAGTCTTTTGTGATTGGCTTCCTAAAAACGGTTTTCTCTATCATGAAAAATTTGTTCTCATTTTGAAAACTCTTACTGTAGTGTAAGGAAGTGACTGATAAATGAATGAATTTAAGGAAGGAGGGCCAGATACCTCACGGGGTTCTCAGATTAATCTTATGCTAAATAGCCAATCATTCATGGTATACTATTGCTTATAATATTTTGGCTAGTTTGTAGAATGAACATTGAAATATATCTTTG
Source organism: Sciurus carolinensis (assembly GCF_902686445.1). Taxonomy (NCBI): domain Eukaryota; kingdom Metazoa; phylum Chordata; class Mammalia; order Rodentia; family Sciuridae; genus Sciurus; species Sciurus carolinensis. The sequence goes on along the minus strand of NC_062232.1, from coordinate 114,416,162 downwards.
CTGGCCCATTCACAAAGTCCTACTAAAAAATGATGCCAAATAATTTGGCAAATAATTGACATAGCAGTTTTTAGGTGTGTCTGTCTTTGTTGGCACCTCTTATACCTCGGGCCAGGTGAGCTCCCCAAATCTCTTTTAAAACTTACTCCAGTGAATTTCTGCTATCTTTTTAAAGTATGTACCATAGGACTTATAAGGGTGATTTGGGTGCATTATAACAGTGCTAAATGTATTAAGTGGAATTTTATTTACATCACTATGAGATAGTGAGTTCTTTATTGCCTAAGGTAGTTCAAAACTATAGTGATGAGAGCTAGCTAATCCTTCAGTTGACTATGATTTCAGTGACAATTCAGAAGTGTGAGAAGTGCATACCAATCAAGTTCTTCAGAATACAGGAAGACTCAATAACCAGGGAACCAGCCAATATTATGGCCTAATGGCCCAATGGCAGAAAACAGAGATTGGTGAATTGGAGACTATTATGCTCTGTAACTCCCTAATTGTTTCCCAAGCATTGTGGCTTATTTTTGAGTGGCATGACAGCATCTTTCTGGTTGTATGTGGCCTATTTCCATGATGTATTGAGTAGTGTTGTTTGTTGTGAGCATCAATGCCTGTAACACCAAGCTAAACACGTTTTTGAATATGTTTTCTCTCTTTAAATGACCTTGCCCTGTCCAATAAATAAATGATTGTCTTGCCTTGTTTTTGGTGGCGTTATTTGTTTGTTTGTTTTTGACTTTTTTTAAAATCTCATTTCTTCTGCTTCACTGTCCCAAGAAAAATGCAAGAGTTTATTTCATGACTGTATTTTTTTCTAGCATGATGCTATTTACTAAGTTCCATGGGTACTTTCATTGTACATGTAAAGTCTTATTGCGGTTTTATGTTTTATAGTCAAAATAGAATGTATAGCCTTATTTATATTTGTAAATCATCAAGTGCCCTTTGGGATATAAGAATTGGTCCTTGAATATCAGTATCTAATCACAAATGTTTATTTTTCAAGATGACCTTTAGATATCATTTTGTCCAAATCTAAAATCATATTGATATTTTCCTAAAAGTTTATTTTGAAAAATTTCAAACCTACAGAAATGTGAAAGAATAACATGATGAATGTTTCATTTAAATTCATTATTCCTAAATATTTTGTCACTGATGCTTTTGCTTTCTCCAAATGTTTTTCCTTCCCCCTGCTTTAATCATTTGAGATAAATTGCATGCTTTTGTCATCCCATTTTACAACATCCTTACATATGTCAGTGTGCCTCTCTTACAAAAGTGAGGCTATTCTCCCATTTAACCACAATACCATAGTAAATAATGCTATGACCTAAAAAAGCCAGCTAGTATTATTTCATATTCAAATTTCTGCATGTATCCCCCAAATAGATTTTGTAGCTACTTTGCCAAAGTTCACAAATTATATTGATCAATATATTTATCTAGTGTCTCTTCAATAGTTCTTTTTTTTTTTCTTTTTCAGTACTGGGAATTAAACCCATGGCCTCACGCATGCTAGGCAGGCAAGTGTTCTACCACTAAACTATATCCCCAACCCTTTTATAAAAATATTTTTTAGATGTTGATAGACCTTTATTTTATTCATTTATTTATATGTGGTGCTGAGAATCAAACCCAGTTCCTCACACATACTAGGCAAGCCACTGAGCCACAACCCTTTTTAATTTATTTGGAGATAGGGTCCCACCAAGTTGCCCAGGTTGACTTCAAACTTGTGATCCTTCTGCTGCAAACTCCAAAGTAGCTGGGATTACAAGTGGGTAACACTGTACCCAGCTTCCTCTACCTCTTCTTAAAAATTTTTTTCTAAATTTATTAGAACTGCTTTAGACATACAAAAAACTTAGACATTTGGTACAATCAATGAACCAATCTTAATATATATTAGTTAAAATCCATACTTTATTCAGATTTTTGGATTTTCCCTAATGTCCTTTTTGTGTTCCAGGATCACTTCCAGAGTGCCACATTACATCAATCATACTGTTTCTTGATTTTTCTTGTTGTTGATGATCTTGACAGTTTTGAGGAATATGTCAAGTATTTGTAGAATGGTCTTCTACAGGAATTTGTCTGATGTTTTATATTCCCATTATTAGACCAGGATCGTATTTTGTTTGGAACAACACCAAGGTAAACTGCTATTCTCATCATATCAAGGGTACATATTTAACATCACTGTTAACTCAGTCACTTCAGCCAGGTTTCTCCACTGTTAAAGTTACTCTTTTTCCTCCTTTTTCATATTATAGTTTTTGAAAGGAATTCACCACACACAGTTCACACTTAAGGAGTGAGGAGTTATTAGAATTCTGCAAAGATGTGTTTCTTCTCCACTTAGTAATTTAACCAATTCTTTACTCATATGAGTTTGGATTTGTGGATATTTATAATTTGGGTTATCATGTAATACTACTTTATTTTGTTGCTGAAATTGTTCCAGGTGCAAACTCTGAATGCTCTTTTAGTGGGCTCCTCTGTCCTTTTACATGCCCCCCACCCCCTATCCCTGCCACCATCATTGTGGAATTTGGAATGGGGAGTACTTTCTTACTTTATGGCACTACAGAATGCTTCAGGCTCATGTGGTACATTTCCTTCTCCAGTTATTTCTCCAGAGCCCTGAATTGAAGAACAGTATTATAAACCAACACCTGGCCACTGGATTTGCTCATTGCTACTGGCATTTCATTGCCTCTAGGTCCTTTTGACAGATGAAGAAAATATATGTGTGCATTATAACCTATGAATTTACACATATGTGTAAATTTATCTGTATGTAACATCTGTAGTTCTATTAAACAAGAGTTCATGCTGATATTCCATTCATTACCACATAGATCATTCTAACCTCTTTTCTCTTATATATAAACTCCCCCTCCAACTGAGAAAACTGATCTCCAACATTTGCAATCCACTTGCTTGAATTGTTTGATTCCAGTATACATGTAAAGTGGTTTTAGAATTGTGAGTCCATACCCCCATGGGAAACAACTTTATCACAGAACACAATGATTATGTAGGTTATGTTTGCCATTGGTTTTATAAACTCTACTCATTTCCAAAGTTACTTAGGTTACTTAGGTTAATCCCCCACTTTGGTATGTATGTTTCATAAATTTGTAATAAAGTTAGATTATTTCATCACATTCCACATTCTATTCTGGACTTTCCCTAACCTTGTAAATAAATGATTTTTTTAAATTTGTGTACATCAGGGTTCACTTTTTCTGTTCTAAAGTTAATAAATCCATAGTTATGTATTCACAATGACATTATAATATAGAATCACAGCCCTAAAAATTCCTAGACATAACCTATTCATCCCTCACTCCCCTTCCCCTAGGATGCTGTTAACCCCTGTTCTTTTTTTTTATTGTGAACAAATGGGATACATGTTGTTTCTCTGTTTGTAAAGGCATACCATTTGTGTAATCATAAATTTACATAGGACAAAGTTGTTTGATTCATTCTGTTATTTTTCCCCTTCCCCCCACCCCTCCCACCCCTCTTTTCCCTCTATACAGTCCTTCAAGGGTTAGGGAGGGGGGCAAGAATGGAGGAATGAAGGACCCCTGTTCTTTTTAATGTCATTTTAGTTTTGCCTTTTCCAGGATGTCATAGAGTTGGAATCACACAGTATGTAGCATTTTAACATTAGCTTCTTTCACTTACTATGCACTCAGTATTCTATGTTTCTTCATCTTGATAAATCATTTATTTTTCACTCTGAATGATAGGCTGTTGTATGGATGTTCCCACAGTTCATTTATCCATTTAACTGTTGAAGGACATTTTGTTTACTTCCAGTTTTTACATTATGAATACAGCTGCAGTAAACATTCACATACAAGTTTTTGTACAGACATAATTTTTCAAATTTGTTGAGTAATAACCAAGGAGCATTTACCCTTAAATGGATGGAAATGGAGAAAATCGTGCTCAGTGAAGTAAGCCAGACTCATAAAATCAAGGGTTGAATGCTTTCTCTCATACATGGAAGTTAGAGTAAAATAAGGAAAAGAAGGTACTGGGAGAGGGGATCAAATACCATAAAGATATAGGAAAGTAAAGTGGAGTAGAAGAAAGAGAACGAGAGGGAGGAAGGAAGGGAATGGGGAAGAAATATGGAATGAATTTAACAAAATAACATTTTATGCATATATAAATGTGCCACAGGGAATTTCACCTTTATGTATATATAGAAAATACTAATCAAAAATAAATTAGAAAGAAGTAAAAGGAAGATCAGTAGAGTAGAGGAGGGAAAAGGGGAGGGAAGGAGGGAGGAAAAGGTGGGATTGAAATTGAATTTCTTGTATTATAATTTTGTCAAAAGGAGCCAAAGTACTATGTATAATTAGAATACTTAAATAAATAAATAAATAAATAACCAGTGCTCTTGGGCAGACAGGCAAAAGGCCTGTGAGCCAAATCTGGCCTTCTTGATTTTGAAAATAAAGTTTTATTGGAACACAAAAAAATGCTGTACATATTTTATTTGATTTATACATATTTCATTATTTTGGTGCTATTGCAAAAATGTTTTAAATTTTAAATTCCAATTGTTGCTATTAAAAAATTGATTTTGTATATTAACCTTAATCCTACTCCTTGTCATTAAAATTCAGCAATGACTTTTGAATTTTGTCAAATGCATTTTGGTATCTATGAGGATAATCACATTTCTTCCTTCTTCCTATTGAAGTGGTGGATTTTAAGAATTGATTTTCAAAGTTGAACCATCTTTCTATTCATCAGGTGAAGCAAGTATTCATTAAAATAATAGCTTGCTAGAAGTTTTGATTTTTTAAATTTCCTTTAATATTATCTCTGTTTTTATAAAATTTCTTTAAACCACAGGTTCACTAGTAATACTAGAATTCTGCTAAAATTTGGGATTTGTTATTCCATGATTATTAAGGATGCTGACTTTTTCTCTGTCATAATTTATATGCCTTTCTTTTGTAGTCAACTGTGTTATAATGCAATTTTTGGTCCATACAAAAATAAATGAAGATGGAACTTAATAAAAGAGAATGTGATTACCCATTTGGTAATGTGCTCACAAAACCAAAACAACCAGCTATCTGTATGTGGTGTGCAAGGATGATAAGATTGAAAAGCCCTGGTTTGTAGTGTTTGCAGATTATTATATAATGTAAAAATAATTCCAACATGGCTGATTTCAAGTTATCAAAGAAGGTTACTGAACACTGAATCAGAAAGTGTTAGGTACAATCAGTTTTCTTAAATTGTTGTCAGCTCTTTTACCCGCCTTTCACTACTATTTACCCAGTGGCTCAGACAGAAATTCTTACAATCTCTGTGATATCTTTTATTCTCATCACACATGCAATCTCTTAGCAACTCCAGACAACCTTCTAATACAGTTTTCAACCACCACCATTTCTCTCCATTCCTTTAGTCCATGCTGCCATGATTTCTCACCAAGTTAATATGAAAAAATCTTAGATTATCTCCCTGCTTCCTATCCCCCCCACTCTCCTGCAGTGAGCGTGATGGTGTCGGCAGGGAAGCAATGGGCCCAAGCCATGTCCACCCTGGAAGTGTGTCCTCCACTTTCCCAAGCACTCAGAACCCAGCCTCAGGTCCTGACTGTGGGTCACGGGCTCTGCATGGCCTCTCCTGGGTGCCTGTGGCCTGCTCCTCTCTCTCTGCCTCTGTCCTCCACTCCATGGTCCTCAGCAGGTCCCCCTGTGACCCTTACCCTCACCCCCACTGCAGCCTGGCTCTGTCCTTCTGCATCTGTACGAGCCTGCTCTGTCTCCTCCTCAGGCTCTGCTCAGAGGACACCACCCAGAAGTCCTCGCCACCACCCTCAGCCCTGCAGGCTCCCTCTGCTGCTCCCTCTCATTCCCCTGCTCACTTCTTCCCCACAGCAGTGCAGCTGGGATGGCTTTGGGGCTCGCCATGCACTGCCTGTCTGACTTCCCATCACACTGCAGGTTCCATCAGGGCAGGGACATTTTCTGTCTGTCGTCTTCACTGCTGATCCCCAGCTCCTGGCACAGTGTCTGGCACAGAGGATGAATAGATGAAATAGAGTTGTCAGACCTGGAGTTAAAACAAAACACTTTTCTGTGGGCTGGGGATATAGCTCAGTTGGTAGAATGCTTGCCTCATATGCACAAGGCTCGGTTTAATCCCCAGCACCACATCAAAAAAACATTTTTCTGAGACAGAAGAGATAGAAGGGGGTTTTCAGTGATGGGATATACAGTTTTCAATTCTAATGACTGCTTCTATTTTCTCAGAAATTTTGAGGTAAAGAGAAGGGATTGAGGGAGACTCACTGTTTTGCTTCCAGTTCAGAAAATCATAGTGTATTATATGCAGATTTCAGAAATCACAACATCAAGTGAGACTCAGTTCATACTTGTAAAAGGCAAAAAGGCAACATTAAGTGAAGAGTACCAGGGAACTATGGATGTTCTTTACGTGTACAGTCTTACCTGCTTCTGTTTTATTGATAGTGCCAAGAGGAGATTGTTTTGTTGTATTGTCTTTCCTGAGCTCAATTTTTCATGTCTGAGATTTCTATCTAATTCATTCCTTTTGTTTTATGATATAACATCCTCCTAGAAATGGAAGCACAATGAAGTCTTGTTGCAGTAATGAAAGGCACATACCTTGCAACTCAACCATTTAATTTGGTTTCCAGATGCTACTGTCAGTCATAATGACTCTGAGGAGATGAAGGAAAAGTGGTCAAACACCACCTGATGGCTCCTTGTCAAAATCTGTTCCACCAGAGATTATAAATATGATAGGAGATGGTGATCCATTCAACCAATTGGATACTCTGATAACTTCACTAGTGTCCAAAAAAGAGAGCGAGATGGAGGAGGGAGGAGGGAGGAGGAAGAGGGTGAGGGAGAAGAGTTGCTATTTGCTTTGTTTTCTTTTGAAAGCAATCATCCTAATAGGTATGAGGTGACATCTCATTATGCATTCAATTTGCATTTCTTTGATGATTAGTGAGATTGAGCATCCTTTTGTATGCTTGTTGGCCATTTATTTATGTCTATCTTATATTATTATTATTATTTGTGTCATTGGGGAGTAAACCCAGAGGTGCTCTGTCACTGAGATACATCCCCATCCTGTTTTAAATTTTTCTTTTGAGACAAATTCTCACTAAGTTGCTAGAGGCTAGACTTGAACTTGCAACCCTCCTGCCTCATCCTCCAGAGTACCTGGAACTACAGGCAGATCCTGCCATGCCCAACTTTATTGGTCATTTTTACATCATCATTGGAGATATGTGTATTCAAGTTCTTTAACCATTTTAAAATTAGATTATTTTATTTTTGTGGTTGCACTGTAGGGATTCTTTACATCCTCTGGCTATTAATCCCTTATCAGATACATGGTTTGCAAATATTTTCTTCTGTTCAATAGGTTGCCTTTTCACTCTGTTGATATATATGTCCTTGATGCGCAAAAGGTTTTACATTTGATGTAGACCCCACCTGTCTATTTTTGTTTTTGTTGCATATCCAAGAAGTCATTGCCAAATGTAATGTCATAAAACTTTCCCCATTTTCCTCTAGGAGTTTTATAGTTTAGTTCTAACATTAAAGTATCTAATCCATTTTGACTTAATTTTTGTAATATGGTGTGAGGTAAGGGTTGAAATTCTTTCTTCTGCATATGGATATCCAGCTTTCCTAACATCATTTGTTGAAGACATTGTCCTTTCCCCATTGATTTGTCTTGCCACAATTGTCAAAGATCATTTGACAACATATGCAAGAGTTTCTTTCTGGGTCTTATTCTGGTCCATTGGTGTATTTTTCATTGTTGTTTTAAAACAACAATGTTTTAATTGCTGGAGTTTGTAATATATTTTGAAACCAAGAAGTCTGAATCCTCTAACTTCATTCTTCTTTATCAAAATTGCTTTGATATTGGAGCCCTTGAGATTTCATATGAATTTTAGGTTGTTCTTTTTTCTATTTCTGTGAAAAAAATTGAGATTTTTGTAGGAATTGTACTAAATCTGTAGATCTCTTGAGCAGTAGAATATCTTAACAATATCAAATCTTCTAATCAATGAACATAGGGTGTCTTTTAAAATTTCTTTGGGCAATACTTTGTAGTCTTCAGGGCACAAGTCTTTTACCTCCTTGATTAGGTTAATTCTTTTTGGTGGTATTATAAATGTAATTGTTTTCTTAATTTTCTCTTCAGAGAGTTCCTTGTTAATATGTATAAACTCAATGGATTTTTGTGTGTTGATTTTGTATCCTGAAACTTTCCATGAGAATTCATTTTATGATTCCTTATATGTTTTATACTCCTTTTTGTATTCTTCACAATGTTTTACACATCATAGTTGTTTTATGTATCTTTGGGTTAATGAAATGTCTGTTTATTTTGAAGTTTGAAAAGAGTCTTAATTCAGGACTTTGAGAAGTTATTAGAAAAAAGTAAATTCCTACAACCTTCACAACAAAGTTAATTACATAAAAAGCATTTCATTGTGTCACAACTATCCTTGAGAAACAAGAATAGATTTTCTGTGCTGTATAATGAAGCTGGACATTAGTGAAATTTCCTAGAATATGGAAGTCAAGGAAATTGCCCTTCAAGGCTAGGAAAAAGCAATAGAGCTTTTTGATGTTCTGATTCTCTCAGTAAATGCTAGGCTTAAGAATTGCCTTTTAAAATATAATTTGTTTTCTTATTGGTTTTCCATTGAGGTGAGGTATGCTATTAACTCATCAGACCAAATACTATGACAGTTCTTGTTTGTGCAGCAGGTCACAATGTCATATCTGGTATTTATAACTGACTTCTTTCACTACCCATATCCACAGTCAGCACCTCAGCTGTTTATGTTTTTTGCCCAATGGAATTACTCAAATCTTTATTCTGGAGGGGTCTGGCCATTGGATTTCGGCTTCACTTGGGTTGTTATTATCCACTGATTTGAATCACAAAACATGGGAGTACTCAGAAGAGCGCTAGACATATTGGACATACTCCTCCACAGACCCTTTTGTAGTAGGAACTCAATTTGCCTTTGAAACTCATGTTCAATCACTGCAGCCAGTATACTACAGCCCTTCTTTTCAGGTTGATTGAGAAAGATGGACCAGATGGAAGTCTCAACTTCCCATTCAATGGTGTCATTGTTGTTTCCCCTGGCAAAAAACTTTTTTCTCTTTGGAACTAAGATCTCTAATTCATAAGAATGTAAAATTGTGGGAATGAGAGTCATTTTTCTTTTACACGAGTGGGGGTAATAGTGTGAGAAGACACTGCCATTTCTATACCTTGAGTGCAAGACTGGTGAACCTGGGCTATGGAAGAAAGAGCATCCTGTATCTAGGCAAATGAATGCTTAGAACATTACCATCAAACCAGTGAAATCCATAAACATTGTTCCATTGACACACTTGTTTCCTGTTAGATGAGTTTTTTGTTTAGAAGTGATGTCTCTTGGAATACCATGTTGATGGATGAGGCATTTTTCAAATTCACAAATACTGGCTTCCTCAAAATCACTGCAGGTAGGGAAAAAACCCATATGTAGACCAAATATCTGTTCAAGTAAGAACAAAGTTCAGCCCCTTCAGTAATGGAAAGAGTCCATAATAATCCCTGGCACCAGGCCGATCCCTCTAGAGATAGGTGCTATATTGAGAAGCTCAGTGTTGATCTTTGCTTCTGGAAGATTGAGTGCTCAGCAGTGGCAATGATGAGGTTGGCCTTGTTAAGAGGAAGCTCTTTTTGCTCAGCACAGCCTCAATCCCTGCCACCATGGCTGTTTTGTTCTTGAACCCATTGAGTCATAAGCCAAATGCTAAACAGAAACTGGTTGATATGTAGACAATGGGTATCCTAATCATCAAATTATTAAAATTATGCTGTAGTTGGATTACCCATTGCTGAAAACTCTTATGAAGCCCCATATGTCTTTGCATAATAAATCCACCTGAACAGGTCTATATATGTACCTTTCTCCCAGAACTCCTCATCAAAAATTTTCATTCATGTATCCTCAAAGTCCCTGAACATTCAGTCAATGAATTAAACATACCTTATGTATGGACATATATTGGTACCTCTGACCATCTCTCCTCCAGGTGGAATGAACAACCAGGTGCACTGTGGACAGTTCTTACCTCTGAGAGGATTTCCCTTTACCACTGTCCTTCAGGTCTGGCCCAGTTGGAACTGTAGGCTGTAGCTATCCACTTTGGCTTGGTTGGTAGGCAGGATTCTAATTATGCTCTTCCATCATTTCAGTCTTCTGGTTATTCAATCATACACTGATATGAATCCTGTTGTACTTGGATTTTTTAAATGTAAAACGAGTGTTTTATTTTGGGATCTAAAAGAAAAACAAAACTGTGTTCCTATATGAGATGAAGACAATGTTTGAACTTTCTTATCAAATATATTCCCAAAAGAAAGCATGTTCTTTGAAAATTCCAAAGCACAGGTAAATCATAATACAACAGTCCAGGAATATGTAATACTGAAAAAGACTTTTTTTCTGACAGTGTGTTTAATAAACATAACTTTTGGATTACAAAACAGTGAAGCAATCCCTTCCAAACAACTGTGTCAACAGTGAAACTGCTTTTTCCATGAAAACTCTTAGAAATTTCATTATAATATATTTTACTGACACAGCAATTTTAAATAAATTTTGCTGTACTTCAAGTAAGTTTTGAAAGTGGGAAAATGTATATAGTCCCAGACAAAACAAGTAATAGATTCATTTTAATAAGTTTCCTTTCCTCTCTCTTATTGATTTACAATAATAATACATTGAACAGATAGGGGTTGAGTTTTTAAGACATTATCCCTAAAATAAAAACTTGAGTTTTAAATCTTAATTGGATATAAATGGAATTATTATATTTGAACATACTTATAAGGTTTTTTGTGTTAAATCAGAACACCAGTTCCTGAACTCTTTTATTCAGTGATATATTCAGTTTGGACAAATGTCAAAAATAGAAGAATTTAACTTTTGCCTTTGCAATTGTGGTTCTTCACTACACTCTTCTACAGCTTTTACAGGGTTCATGACCCCTAATATTTCTCATTCTTCATGTTTTCCTGTGTGGGGAAATGGGTACTATAGTAAATTTCTCACTGATAGAAGTTTCTGGAAATATATGCCATTTATTATTTAAGAGTGACTCCATTTGGGCACTTTGGGTAGATGGCCTCAGGTTTTCTAGTCCCTTATTATGTATGGATTTCCAAGTTTTCATATGTGCCCTGTCAACAGTGCTGTAGAAGATGCAACTGGCAGTCTAAGTCTCTAGAGAGAGAACATCTTACTCAGGGAATTCTTGCTGCTCTAATATCCCCACTTTTTGAAGACATGGCAGAATTTGGGGTTCAAGTTGTGATCCTCCTCTAGCAAAAATCTAAGCGTAGTCTACTCCTGAGGTTTTTGACCTGTTACCTTGCAAAATGTAGCACCAATGTTTGCATTGGGACAACTTGCCCTCACTAATGACCGAAAGAGCAGGGATTCTCAACGTTAAGGCACCCCATCTGCCAAGTTGCATTCTTATCCAGGTCTCTGGGAGCAATCTCTGGGGTCATTGCTCAGAAACTTGTTGGGGTGAAACCAAAATGCCAAAAGGATAGAAAGTAAATAGCTGTCAACTTGGCCTGTATAAGTGAGGGCAGGCTCTGGAGGTGGCCTCGTTGACTCATCCTGGGTTCTGGAGATGTGGGCCATGATCCTGAGGAATCTCACTGCCATGTACTTCTAGGGCACATTCTAGCCTAGCTACTGCAACTCTGGCAGTGTCCACACTATTAGGAGCCTCTGTCCTTCATTCAGCACCAGGACTTGATATGAAGTCCCACCAGAGTCCTCATCACAGTCAGACTTGGTTACCAGGGTCTCAGTGGCCTTACTTCCTGTGAGCTCTCATCCTTCTGCAGGGGTCCCATGATAGCAAAGATCCAGCCACAGTCATGCAGCCTCTACCCACTCCAGTGGCCACATCTGAGATGGGCCCTTGTGGAAGGAAAAATCTCCCTAATTCAGTTTTCCTTCAGATGTCCCTGACACACTGAAGTTAGTTCTTACAAACAGACAGATTTTTCTATCCTAGAGCAAAGGAGGAAGTCAGAGATATGCAAAGAACAAGAAAGATTGAACATGACTTTAATGCTCTAAAGGTGTAGGGGTCCACTTGAGAAGGAATGGGGAGGATTTAAGTGTCTAGCTAACATCCAGCAAGGAATTGGAGACCTTATTTCCACAACCTTAAGCACATAAATAGATTCTGAACACCATTATAAGGACATGGAAATCAAAATTGCAATGAGATACCACTTCACAATACTGGAATTAACAAGAGTTTAACAAGTGTTGTTGAGGTTGTTAAGAAATTGGGATCCTCAAACATTGGTAGTGGGAATGGAAAATGGTGCAGCATCTCTAGAAAATAGTCTGGCATGTCATCAAAAAATTAAGCATACAGTTACCATATAACCCAGAAATCCCACTTCTAGGCATATACTCAAGAGAAAGGAAAGTATCTGTGCACACAAAGATTTGTACACAAACATTTGCAACCAGATTGAACATTTTGTTGCTTCCATTTTCATATCCCTGCCTTAAGAACCATTCTGTCAATTACCCTAGGCTACTGTATGTATAAATTAGAAAAATAACGCAGTTCTTTGGGTGAATATCATACTTCCAAATCATACTTCTAATTTTGTAACTCACTTTTTGGCCTGTGGGAACTTGAGTCTAGGTATAAGAAGCAATGACCTAGGTGTGGTGGTGCATACCTATACTCCCAGTAACTAGGGAGGCTGAGGCAGAAGGATCACATGTTTGAGGTCAGCCTCAGCAATTTAGTGAGACCCTAAGCAACGTAGTGAGATCCTACCTCATAATAATTTTTTAAAAAACGGGACTGGGGATGTAGATCAGTGGTTGAGCACCCCTGGGTGCAATCCCCAGTACGGGGGTGGGGTAGAGTTGGGGAAACAAGAAGATATAGTAGTAGTAGCTCTAGGGGAGGATCAGCTATGTCCTGCAAGGCAACTATCTAAGGTGAGACCCTCACAGGTTCTTTAGGTAAAAGAGAAATTTCCTCTTTAAGCAGGAATGGAAGTACTACTTCTACTAACCAAGATATCTTGCAGCATTTAGAAGTCTGCAATGGATTGAATATGTCCCTCCACCATTTATTTGTTGAAATCTTACCCCCTGTTGTGGTGATATTAGGAAGTAGGCCTTTGGGAGGTGGTTAGGTCATAAGGGTGGTGCTGTCATGAGTGATATCAGTTCCCTTATAAAAGAAACCCCCAGGAGTTCTCTTACCCACTTTCCATCATAGAGGAAACCATGAGATGTCAACTGTTTGCAACCTGAGAGAGAATTCTCACCAGAACCCAATCACTCTGGCACGCTGATCTTGACTTTCTACTTCCAACACTGTGAAAAGTAAAACTGAGGAGAAGGGAAGATGGTGGAGTAGAGGAGTTTGCTTTCCAAGCTGCTGTATGGTGTGAAACCAGGAAATTGGGTAAACAGCTCTCAGAACAGCTTGGGGATTCAGAAGTTTGGATGTAATATAATAGAAGAAAACCCACTGCTGGCACCAGCAGCTGTCAGAGCAGATCCACCAGGCAAAGCAGGAAGGGGTACTAAGAGAACCCATATTTCAGGTGGCACCATGGCATGTCTTGATATGGAGAAATCAGAGATCAAGGAAACTGCTGGGCTGATCCAGAAGAAGTGCTACACTATATCCTCATGTGGGAAAGACACCATTCCACAGAGAACTGAGGCAGATGCCATTTTTCCTGCCATGTTACAGGAGCCTGCAGCTGTGAACAAATCCAGGAACCTGGGCCTATATAATTTTATCTGGGTGTGAAAATCAGATCAGGCAGAGGCGTGTCACAGGACTCAAAGTGTGCCTAGGAAACCAGGAGAAATTCAGGCATGGAGAGTGTTTTACCCACTGAGACCTGCATGATCCCAGGTAACATTCACCCTTCAAGTCTGGCAGCTCACAGGACCAGCTGGGGTGGGCTGGGAATTTAATTGGGCAGGTGGGAGTGTGTGCACTTGGAGACTGAGCCCAGGAGGCCAGAAAGGGTGGGGTGGGAGTGGGGTGGAGGGGGCAAAGGATCACCTTCTCTGCTGCATAAGTGGAAACCAGGGGAAACTCCTGGGGTACAGACTCCCAGCATGAATTGGCAGCTGCTGGGTCCTGGAGGTATGCTGATTTAAAATCCGTAGATCAATCGCCATTCAGGGAAGCACGTGGGGCCTGCCTAGACCTAAGTCCCATTTTGAGGAGCTCCACCTATGGGAACTCCTCCCACAGAAATCTAGAGTGGCTCTACCCTGAGAGTTCAGCAGACAACACTCTCAAACCCATTCTATCTCATATTGCCCAGAAGGGAAGCTGAGAATTTTTGAACTCCAACTGGCAACTTGATGAACACCACAAAAAGAGGAAGGTCTTGACAGCCTGAGACTGCTGCTCTTATGTTACAGTATATATCAAAACAAAGCAAAACAAAAAAAAAAAACTGGAAAAAAGACATTTGGAAACAGGCAACAAACATATTCTCATTGACCACCACACTGGAAACAATTTCTTGATTTTTCATCAAGAACATTTTTAAAATTTTATTTTATATATTTTATTTTTCTCCTTTCCTTTCTCTTTCTTTTTTTGATTGTATACTGAATGGTTCACGGACATTTATATATATATATATATATATATATATATATATATATATATATATATATTCATCTCACTCTTCTTATTTCTAGCAGTTTTTGAAGGTAGTTATTTTTTATAACTGTCTTTTGAGGGCTAGGGTTTTTGATTAGTATCCTTTGGTTTTGTTTGTATTGTACTGCATTTGTATATTTTTCTTGATTCTCTTTCATTCTCTCTCTTTATTTTGACTAACAGCCAAATTACATTGTTCCCTTTTTCACTCTTCCTTCAATTTTTTACTTCTAATTTATCTCCTCTTCCCTCATAATCACCACACCCTACATCTCTTCTGCATTCCCCATACCTTTTGAAATAGAAAACCTTTTGCAAACTTACCATTTTTACTGTTGAATTGCTTACCATACCATTTCTGTTTATTGTGCCAATTAGCATTGTAGATGTCATAATAGGAACTAAGTATTTAGTTTGATGATGCATATTGTTTGCATTGATTGTTGTTAATATTTGTCTCCTTCTAAACCATGTGGTACTAGAAATCTTCAGGGACACTTATAAGTTTATAGGATAGAAACTCTGCCACCTCAGATTCATACTGATTAATGGGTAGACACTCAAACATTATGAAAAAACAAGGCAACAAACCATCTCAAACAAACCAAAATACCTCAATAGCAGAATCCATAGATAACACAGTGAAGGAAAATCAGAGAAGGAATTTAGAAAATTCATAATTAAACAGATCTGTGAGGTAAAAGATGATGTAAGGAGTGAAATCAAAGAGAAAATATGAAAGTGAAAGATCACTTCAATAAAGAGAGATTCTGAAAGAGAACCAAATGGAAATTCTTGAAATGAAGAAATCAATAAACTAAAATAAAAATTCAGTGGAAAGCATTACCAACAGACTAGACCACTCAGAAGATAGAGATTCAGGCAATAAAGATAAAATATAAAATGTTATAAAGAAAGTCAACCATGTTAAGAGATCATGAATATCACTTTCAAGAAATATGGGATAACATGAAAAGGCCAAATTCAAGATGCAACAGGATAAATGAAGGCTCTGAAATGCAAACTAAAAGAAAACACCTTAAGAATGAAATAGAAAATCGAATACAGGAGGCACACAGGACTCCAAATATACAGAATTACAACAGATCCACACCAAGGCACATTATTATGAAAATGCCTTATAGAATAAGGATAGAATTTTAAAGGCTTCTAGAGAAAAACAATAGGTCACTTTTATAAGTAAGCCAATTTGGATATCAGCTGATTTCTCAGCCCAGACTCTAGGAGGTCTTGGAACAATATATACCAAGCTCTGAAAGAAAATGGATGCCAAACAAGAATACTATACCCAGCAAAATTAAGCTTCAAAATTGAAGATGAAATAAAAATCACAGGCCCAGAATAGCAATTCATAGCAAGAAAAGTTAAGCAGGAGGGCATCACAATACCAGACCTTAAATTATACTACAGAGCTATAGTAACAAAAACAGAATGGTATTGTCACCAAAACAGGCAAGAAGACCAATGGAACAGCATAGAAGACATGGAGACAAACCCACATATATACAGTTACCTCATGCTACACAAAGGTGCCAAAAACATACTTTGGAGAAAAGATAGCCTCTTCAACAAATGATGCTGGGAAAACTGAAAGTCCATATACACTAGAATGAAATTTAACCCCTATCTCTTATCCTGCAAAAAACTCAACTCAAAGTGGATCAAACAACTACATATTAGACCTGCACCTAGTAGAAGAAAATGTAGAACCAACACTCCAACATGTTGGCTTAGGAACTGACTTCCTCAACAAGGCTTCTAAAACATAAGAAGTAAAATAAAAGATCAATAAATGGGATGGCATCAAACTAAAAACTTCTTTACAGCAAAGGAAACAATCAAGAACATGAAGAGAGAGTCTACAGAATGGAAGAAAATCTTTGCCACCTGCACCTCAGATAAGTTGTTAATTTCCAGGATATACAAAGAACTCAAAAAGCTTAACAACAAAAGACCCCAAGTAACCCAATCAATAAACAGGCAAAGGAACTAAACAGACATTTCTCCAAAGAAGAAATACAAATGGTCAACATATATATGAAAAATATGTTCAACATATCTAGCAATTAGAGAAACACAAATTAAAACTACACTGAGATTTCACCTCACTCCAGTCAGAATGGCAATTATCAAGAATATAAACAACCATAAATGTTGGCGAGGATGTGGGGGAAAAGGTACATTCATGCCTTGCTGCAGGGGTGACTGAAAATTGGTGCAACCACTCTGGAAAGCAGTATGGAGATTCCTCAAAAAACTAGTAATATAGCTAGGGATATAGCTCAGTTGGTAGAGTGCTTGCCTCGCATGCACAAGACCCTGGGTTCAATCCCCAGCACCACCAAAAGAAAAAAACAAACTAGGAATGGAAACACCATTTAACCAACTATCCCACTTCTCAGTATATGCACAAAGGTCTTAAAATCAGCATACTACAGTAACGCAACCACATCAATGTTTATAGCAGCTCAATTCACAATAGCTAAGCTTTGGAACCAACCTAGATACCCATCAAGAATAATGGATGCTAACACACAATGAGTTTGGGGAGGGAAAGAATAAAAGTTAAGTGGATTAGACAAAGAGGAATGAAGGGGAGGGAGGGGTATAGGAAGAGGAAAGACAGTGGAAAGAATCTGACATAATTTTCCTATGTTCATATATGAATATACCACAGTGAATCTCAACATTGTTTACATCCACAAGACTGGTATCCTAATTAGAATATGATATATTCCATGTTTGTATAAATGCATCAAAATAGATTCTACTGTCATGTATAACTAAAAAAAAAACAAATAAAAATTTTTAAAAATTTGGTTGTTTCTCAGCCACCTAGTTTATAGTACTTTATTATAGTAGCCCTAACTGTCTAAGAGAGTATAAGTTGCCCAGATTCATTGGCATGGAACCTTATATTCTTATTCCAATTTTCACTATCCCATTTCTCCCCACCTGTGCTCTAATATTAATAGAAACAATCCTGTAAGGTTGTGAATTCAATTTATGTTGTAATTTATCCACTCACAGAATTAGACTATGAAATTTGTTTTCCCAAATCTTGACCTAGTGGCTACAGGACATAGCAGTTTCTACAAGGCCATTCATAGATTTCAGGTCCTTTATTTGAACTTCAATTGGGGACTTTAAGATCCTGAACTCATCATTTTCTTTTCCCAAATTCTTCGACATATTTAGAAAGAACGAACAACTCCATAGTACTCCTTATTTTGACTAAACTATTCTAAGACTTAGATCCACAGATGTGTCTTTTATAGGTATTTGATTACAGGTATCTAAAGATGGGAATTTGAGTAATTATTTTGCTACTTCCTGCTGTGGACTACCAGAGTCCACTTTACCACCAGATACAGAGTCATGGAGGCCTATAAACCTAACAAGATTAAAGATCTTTTCCAGAAAACCCAGGAAGAATTCAAGGAGGTCATCATAAGATTCTGTTCCTTTGGAACCATTCTTAATACCAAAATCTGACTCATTCAGTCTTGAACCAGAGAAGCAAAACTAATAGGAGATTTCAATGTGTGTGTGTGTGTGTGTGTGTGTGTGTGTGTGCGCGCGTGCGCATTCGTGCACACGTGACACTGACATAGTTGTTTGGAGCTGATTAAGGAGTTCTGGTATGGCAATTGTCTGCAGGTATGACTTGCAAATTTTATGCCTTTAAAATAGTAAAACAAAAACAAAATACTGTGTAGTTTCTCTTTAATGTTAATTCAAAGGTTTGTATTTAACAGTATGGTTAGGCTTTATTATTTTGTATATATATTTTATGTGGAAAAAGATTCAGATTTTGCATATATAAAATAGAACATTTTATTGATTTTCATAAGTACCTTAAGATTGGAGGAAGTTCTAATCTTTCTCATGATTTTTATTCCTTTATAGGAAAATGCATTGTGCCATTTTTGTTAAAAAATTAAATAAGAATATAAGTATTTAGACTTTGAACCATCACTCGCTATCCATGGTATTTCTTCATGTTTAATTTGGACACTTGAACTTAATAGCAAGAAAATTTTAAATGATGAATTTCAAGACAGGCCATGTGTACAAGGTGTCAACATGAAGGAAAACTCATGACTACAAGTGACTATACAATGCAGCTTAATGACAATAGAGCATCCATAGACTAATTGATTAGATAAAAGAAATTGGCATTGTGCAATTATGTAGGGTGATTAAACAGACTCTATAAGTTTGATTTAATCTCAATTGAGAACAAGGAAGTAACAAATAAGCTGAAACCCACAAACATGATCTGGAATACTGTAAGGGCAGATTGAGGTACATATTCTTTCTTGTCACCTCTGATTTCAGAGGCAAGGGTTCCTGAAGAAGTCATGGAGGGCCCTTTCTCCTGGGCTAAACACACGCATCTGACCCAGAAGATGGAGAAGCTTAAGGAGCATGCAGAGGAAGGTAGAGAAATTACAGGTCCAGTTGTTGCTTCATGCCAATAAGGTAAGTCTGCAGATCAGTAGCAATGTGTGGGAGCTACAAATGACTGCTGCTTCCCTTCAACCACCACCCACACCTTTTAAAGCAACTCCCTGTGAGACACCACATACATTCCATAAAGTGAATTGTGGGTCATGTAATTCAGTCTAGACAAGTGACACATTATAAGTGATACTATTATGGGGTACAACTTAAGAACAGACCGATCACCACTGAGAAGTCCAAATTTGAGAGTCTTTATTAAGCCGGCCGGCTGACTATCTCACACAATGCCCCAAAAAAATGGGTATTGGGAGAACAGCTCCGACCACAGGGTTGTAGGGGTTCTTATACCAAAAATCACATCAATCATAAGTGTCTGTTGCTATGATTCGAAATTACAAACTAACATTATAAGATCATCAACAGAGGGGGAAGTGGGTCAAAATGACCCTTACCTAGGTACAAACTAAAGAATGGTTGCTAACATCCACACAATTACCGTTTACATGGTACATTGGTTAAGAGCAATAGGAATCAAAAAAGAGCAATTCTTTACTACATAGGAGTTGCCATTGTATATTATTCAACATGTCACACCAAGTAACTGATGATGGGCACAGAGGTGGGGTGATCCCATGGGAGAAGCTTATTTCCTACATAACATGGAGTCTTAGAGCAAAATGGAGTCTGTTTAGTCATTTCCCTTAGAGTCTGGCCTATAACATTCTCATGGAGTCAGATCTGTCAGCCCATCACAATACCCTTGTCACTTTGGTATCCAGGCACATCTCATCTTCGACAAGATGGCGCCTGGCAGTGAGCCAAAGGGCACTGGATACCAAAATAAGGAAGTACCCAAAAAGGTTGCTTGCCTACTAGTTCCTTGGAGACTTATGATGTGTTAATGCCAGGCTCTAGGATTGGCTATCTAATATCTTGCCGCACGTGGACAGCTCGTGATTCATATAGTGCTATGCTGACATTCCTCTACATGCTCTCCTGTGTGAGAGAAAGCTTTGCTATAATTGGCTGATAAGCTAGGAGCCTGGGGGAGGAGAGAGGGAGAGGGTAGGAGAAGGGAGATAGTGGCTGAAGAAAGGAGGCAGAAAAACAGGGGGGACACAATAAATCTCGTCAACTAAAGATTGGTGGTGTCTCCTTTCTCCGCACCGGTTCCGCTGGACGGAACAGGAGACAAGAACAATGTCATAATTCTGCTTAACACAATACATTTCTCCCACCTATTGTCTTATTTTTCTCGTTTTGGTCATTATTTTAATGTCCTGTTTCTTAGACACTGAAGTAATAAAATTAATAACATACCTCATCTTAGAAAATAAGGGAATGAGATAGCCTCTTATTTTAAAAAATATATTTTTAATTTATGTAAATGATTTCATGACAAAATAAGGAAATGGTACTCATAATTATTATCTTTGTGTCTGCTGGAGGTGTAGGGAGGAGGGTTTTTGAGGACCCTCTGATTTCTTTCTCCTGGGAAAAGACAGGATGATGAGAAAGGAAAGCCAGGAAGCCAGGGCTCATTTGGATGTCTAAATTCTGCTGGTCTTGTTACTTTTTCCAGTACCCATTCCATAATCCCTTTGTCCTCAGCAAATTGTCTAATGATCATCCTGTTCCTGGTGGACTGACCCAAACCTTCATTCCTGAATTTCGTGGCCATTAGCAGTCTTGAATGAATTAGATTAGAGTTTCCAATGACCTCCATCACTGGTTGTGTGGCATACTAGGCAATGCTCTGCAGGAAATCCTGCAATCCTCCTTAACTCCATTGAGGTTCAATAAAATCCCAGACTAAACTATTTTATAGACTGAAAAATCTCATAAATAAAGGTGATGTCTCTTGAGGAGAGAATTTATACTCTCATTCTTACTCAGGTAAAGTTGGCAACCATTTACTAAGGTGGGAGTACAGGGGAGAGAGAGATAATCAGATTTTTTTTTTTACTTTTTATGCTTTTTGCTGCATTATAATTATACATAATAGTGGGATTCATTGTGACATTCATTTGTGCACATAACATAATTCATTCCATTTTATTCCCCAGGAATTCCCCTTTCCCTCCTCTCCTCCTTATCCTGGTCCCCTTCCTCTGCTTAACTGGTTTCCCCTCTAACTTTTAAATAGTGCATTATAATTATATAAAAAGTGGTACTCATTGTGATATATTCATACATGCACATAAGATAACTTGGTCAATTTCATTCCCAAGTACTTTCCCTTTCTCTTCCATCCTTCTTTCCCATTGAAATTTGTTCTACTATTCTCCCTTCTATTTTCCCGAGATCCCCTCTTTCTTAATTCTTTTTTATTCCCTTTTTCCCTCTAGCTTCTGTGAATGAGAGGAATATTTGACATTGAAAAATTGACTTTCTGAGTCTGGCTTCTGTCAGTTAGCATGCTAATTTATAGTTCCGTCCATTTACCAGCAAATACCCTAATTTCATTCTTCTTTATGGCTGAGTAAAACTCCATTGTGTATATATACCACATTTTCTTTATCCATTCATCTGTTAAAGGGCATCGAAGTTGGTTCCATAGTTTAGCTATTGTGAATTGAGCTGCTATAAACATTGGAATGCATGTATCACTTTAGTATTCTGATTTTAGTTATTTTGGATAAAACCAAGAAGTGGAATAGCAGGGACATATGGCAGTTCCATTTCTAGATTTTTGAGAAATTTACATATTGATTTCAATAGTGGTTGTACTACTTTGCAGTCCCTCCAACAATGCTTAAGTGTGCCTTTCTCCCTCCATCCTCCTGAGCACTTATTACTATTTATATTCTTGATAATTGCCATTCCAAGTGGAGTGAAATGAACTCTCAATGCAGTTTTGTATTTTCCTAATAAAAAGATTCCTTAATAATTATAAGATATGAGCTGCAAATTGATACCAATTCCCTAGAGAGACAAATATCACTCTGGTCTTTTGGGGAAACATTTGGTTACTGACTTTTGCTAACACTCAGTGCATGAGTATGGACACCAAGTTATGATACCACCTGAGCTATCTGTTTTAACCTGGGTGCCACCTGACCAACCAAAGTCATAGTAATAGATAGGCAAAGAAACACCCTGTTTATCAATAGAAGTAGTATGTACAATATTAGATTCAAGCAAGTACTGAAGCTGAAAAGTAACTTCCATGAAGTGGCCATGGGTCCTAAAAGTGCTAGATGAATTTTTCTGTCTATGCTTGGCAGAAGTCTAAAATGGTGCCCATGAACTTCACTCCTGGATTATGTACATAACATGAAAAATGCAATTTCCAGCCATAACTAAGGATACTAATTATTTGATCTATGTCTAGGGGACTACCCTGAGTGGTCCAGACCTGTACCCAACAGTCCTTAAAAAGCAGAACAGCTTCTGTAGCTCTTAGCCTGAGAAGAATTTGATTATCCCTTGCTGGCTTGAAGATGGAGAGAAGGACGTGAAAACATGTAACTGCCTCTGAGTTGAGAGTGAAACGCAGGTCACAACGAGCAAGAAATCAAGCACATTGGTTTCGCACTGCAAGGAATTAGATCTTGCCAAAAATCTGAATGAATTTTCAACTGTATTCCACTTCAGAATTTCGGAAAGAGAACACAGCTTGCCCAAGATTGGAATTTCAATGTTTTGACATCCAAAGCAGAGAACCAAGTCAAGACCACAAACACTTGGTTTTTATATTTTATATAGCTATGTATATCTATATATATTTATATCTATATATTTATATTGATATAGCTTACACCTAGTTATTATTAGATATAATAAATAATAATAGGTTATTACTGTAAGTCGCTACATTAGGAGTAACAGTTTTGAAGCACTAAATTCAGAGTAACTGGCTGCGCATGCACACACACACATGGAATATGCTGAGCACACCATCTCATCATGTGGATGTTGCAGTAACAAGCTCGCTAAGGAAGCAATTACTTAGGCCTTGTTTAGAGGGAACTCTTCACAGTATGTGCACACTGCCTTTAAGATTATCTACCAGAACAAAATGAAAAACAACGTAAATAATCTATAGTCTAATAGCCTGGATGTAAAGGTCCTTGAAATGTTCCACTCAGGGGTTAGGGTTATGATGGTGTTGGTGATGGTGATGGTGATTATGGTGATGGTGACCCTGGGACAATTCCAGGGACATTTGCACAGACTATTCAAGAACACAGAGGAATGATCCAGAGGTCTCCAGAAAACGTCGTCAACATGTTATGTTCTTACTGCAGTGTTCATTGTACAATGTTTGAAAACAGAATAAAGTATAGAGGAAATAATTTTAGAAACTTGATATATACATATGTACAATAAAATGAGAATTCCTTAGGAAAAAAAATGTTCCCCACAAGAAAAAGCACTTTGCAGAAAAGAGGAGTAGGGACTTCTGAAAAGGCACTGCTGTTGGGTGGGTAATCCAAGGACTCCAGGGGCTGAGGCAGGAGGATCACAAGTTTGAGGGAAGCATGGGCAACATAGCAAGAACATGTTTCAAAAAAAATTTTAAGGGCTGGGGTTGTGACTCAGTGGCAGAGCACTTGCCTAGCATGTGTGAGGCACTGGGATCGATTCTCAGCACCGCATACAAGTAAATAAATAAAATAAAGGTCCATTGCCAATTTAAAAAACTTTTTAAAGGGCTGCATATCTAGCTCAGTAGAACAGCCCACTGGGTTCAATCCCCCAGGACTGAAGTGGGCGGGGGAAGCCACTGTTGTATAAAAACAATGTGAACGCTGGTAGATATCATCTCAGTAAATGTTTTCCTCCAAGAACTGGGACCCTCCTGTGGACCCAGTGTCTCTGGGGATGAGGTGGGAGTATTCCTGGAGTTCAAGAGTTCTCGGACAGCCTGGGCAACACAGAGAGACCCAGTCTCAAAGAGTAAAAAAATTACATGTTTTCAGAAGTGTAAAGATTAACCCAAATCTTGCAACGACAGGAGGAGTCTTTCTTCAGTCAGCTCGGTGGGTTTCCACTTTCCCATCCCCATCCCCACCTCAGCTACTCAGGAACCTTAAACCAGCAATCCTCTTAATGGGAGCTCAGGACTGGAGCAACCTGTCTGCCACTAGAGGGGACAGCTGATTGGAGCTGCCCCTGAATCTCTATTCCCTCACAAGTGTCACTACTTGACATGCAGGACGACTCCCTGAAAAGCACCATTCTCAGGGCTGTCCCTGAGAACCTGCTCTGTGGGAAGAGCTTTGCCCACCAAGGACCTGCAGGTGCCAGCAGGGAGGCCTGTGGCACTGGGCAAAATGAAGAAAAAGAGTGGCCGTCCTTGTCTCATGTCGACTCCACTAGGATTGCTTCTAACATTCTGCCCCGGAACGATGCCTGCCCTTGGTTCTGGGGAGTGCCCTTCCCAACAAGCCCTTTCCTTTTTTTCCCCTTGTACCAG
Organism: Sciurus carolinensis; assembly: GCF_902686445.1. Classification (NCBI taxonomy): domain Eukaryota; kingdom Metazoa; phylum Chordata; class Mammalia; order Rodentia; family Sciuridae; genus Sciurus; species Sciurus carolinensis. Next base: position 114,391,439 of record NC_062232.1, on the reverse strand, counting down.
GGATTGAATCCAGGGATGCTTTCCGCTGAGCCACATCCCCAGTGCCCCTTTCTCTATTTGCTCTAGGGACAGCTCTCGCTAATTTTCTCAGGGCCTGGGGGCATTGCTGAGGCTGGCTTTGAACTTGCTCGCCTCCTGCCTCAGCTTCCCGGGCCGCTGAGTCACAGGTGTGCGCACTGCGCGGCTCGCAACAAGTGCGTTTAATTGTTCCTCCCGGCGAGGCGTGGGATTTGTCCTACGTGTTTTCACCCTGTAGGATGATCGATCGGCCCCTTCCTTCGTGTCGTGTGCCGCCTGTATTGCCTGTCAGCTCCAAATGCACGCTCAGTCCTGCTCAGTTGAAGAGGTACCGGTTCCTTTGGAGATGTTTCTGGTGGCAGCTGTCAGGGAAGGTTGTGTGTAGGGGGCGCCAGAGAGAGCGAAAGGGAAAGTGGCGCGCCCTGGTTTCCCTGGCTGGCACAGCGGGTCCCGCTGGTCGCCGGGTTTGTGCCCACGCGGCTCTGGCACGGACGCGGCTTCCCCTGGACCCGGTTGGGCAGGGCACAGAGGCCTGCCACACTCCGTGGCCAGCGGCTTCCCTGCATCCCCCTTGGCACTCATGTACCAGATGCTTCTGGAAAGACACCCCCAGCGACCCCCAGATACCCTAGAGGGCGCATTTGCAGCAGCCCCAGAGGGCGCCTTCCTAGAAGGCCCACTGCTGGGGGCGCCACATCCTCACTGCCGTTTGGGGAGGTGCTTCATCCGAGGCTCCCTACAAGGTCAGCATTTCAGCGCTGGGGTGGGGACTTGTCCGGGGGTGCTCTCATCTAGCCCGGGAGGTGTGTCTTGTTTGGGGGGTCCCGGTGCAGTCTGGGGTACTCTACCTGGGGTGGTTCTGCTCAGCCCTATATGGATGCCATTGGGCTGATGCTCTTGGGCCCAGGAGCACTTTCCGTTTGTCACCCTCTTTGAGCTCTGCAGTGTCTTCAGGGAGCCCCCACGGTTCTGGGAGGGACATTGTGCTGGATTGTGCTGGCGACACTAACACACACACGCACACACGCACGCACACACGTGGCAGTGTTCCGCAGGTGAGCAGCCGTCCTTAAGGGGGCAGTGTTCCCCGGCGTCCTGGGTGAGCCCCACGAGGGGACTGTTCCTTTGGTGCTCTCTGGCCACCAGGGCTTCGCTCCTTGCCTGCACCCTTGACATCGGGGCCTTGAGACCGTCCCCGAAGTGTGGATCTCCGCACAGAAGGGGCTTCTTTCCTGAAGACTCTTTCTCAGCCCCAGGTGAGGTGGATTCCTTGGCCAGGTCACCTACGCCGGGTGGGGGTGGCCGCGCCATTTCGGGTCGGGTATCAGCCAAGGTGGGTGTGCTGGGGATTCCGCTTTGGGGCCCTGCCGCCCTTACCCCGGGCACCTTGTCAGGGAGCAACGCTGCACCGCTGGGCTGCCGGCAGAATTGCTCGGCCTCGGGCCCAGGGAATCTGCAACCGTGGCCTTGGGCGCCTGGGTGTGAATCTGGGTGTGGGAAGGTTCCAGCAGCTCCTGGTGCTGGAAGTACTGGAAGAACTGGAAGGTGCCCTGCGAAGTCCCACTGGAATATCCGCTACCCTGCGGGGTGCGCAGCCCTCTGTTCTGTCTGCACTTGCATTTCTCTGCACATTGAGGAGGCTGAGGAGGGTTTGAGGGTTGTTCGGGACTTTTGCGCACACGCTGTTGGTGTGTTGGTACTTGAAGACGTGGCGAGATAGACATTCTTCATATTTCGGGGTTCCACTCGGTTTTTTAGATTTATATACATTTACGTATGTAAGTGCATAGGCAAAAAGAGAATTTTGAGTTTCCTATTCAAATCGCTGTTTTGCTTTTATAGCCCACCCCTCCCGAACTGGAGATTGAATTGGGGGGTGCCCCCCCACCACCAGAGGACACCTGCAGTCCTTTGTTTTGTATTGATTTTTAAGTTTGAGACAGGCTTTGGTTTCTTGGCCCTGGCAGCCTGAGCTTGGGATCCTCCTGCCTCAGCCATCCACGTGTCTGTGATTACAGGCCAGCGCCCACGCACCAGGACTTAATGTGGCCTTAGTGACTGAAATTCTCCTTTTCATTTTTCAGACTGGATTTTATGGTTGGTGTCTGCATTCTTTACAAACATATTGGGCTACCCCCAATCCACAAAGGCAACAAAGGCAACACCCTGCTCTTTCTCCCAGTAGGGTAGGGGTTTGCTGGTCTCCAAGAAGTGGGCTTGTTGAAAGGAGGTCTTGGGCCAAAGATGCAGCTCCACAGTGGAGCGCCCCCTCAGCCCGTGGGGAGCCTGGATTCCACCAGGAGTCTCAGACAAGTAGCCAGGGGAAAGACGACTCTTTTTCTCAGTGGTTCTCTGGCCCCAGTGTCATCAATCCAGCTATTTTTATTTCCAAATGTGTCGTGAGACTGTGTGCTGTTCCATTGGTGTATGTGGCTATCCTTGCTCCAGGATCAGGTTCTTGGGCCTACATTACCTTTTGTAGTAAGTCTGGTATGTGCCCTTTTTCTTAAAGGGTGTTTGGATTGTTTAAGACCTTTGCTTTCCATTTTTTATGATCAGATTGTCAGTTTGCAAAACTGACACGGTGAGATTTTAAATAAGATTGGCAGAACCATTCTGGGAAGAATTGACAAAGATTATTTTGTTTACTTGTTGGCTTGTTTCATCTTTCATTCTGTCTGGGGTACTGAACTCAGGGGGCTTTCCCACAGAGCCACATCCCCAGCCCACCCCTTTTAATGTTTCATCTGGAGACAGGGCCTCCCTAAGTTTCTCAGGGGCTTACGAATTTGCTGAGGCTGGCTTTGAACTTGAGATCCTCCTGCCTCAACCTCCCGAGCTGCTGGGATGCAGGCATGAGCTTTAATAAGGAGTCACCCCGTGTACCACAAGACCATTTGTCTCCACTCACCCAGCTCTCAGTTTCTCTCTGTGCTCTTTTCTCTTTGTGGAATGCCCCAGAACATCTCTCGTGAAATGTGCTCCTAGATTTTCAATGTCTGGGCACTGTTTTCAACACTGCCTTAAATTTTCTCTTCTGCTGATTCCATGCTGGTGGTTTTGGATGATTGTTTCTGGATCCAGGAACTTCCTACAATCACTTCCTACTTGCAATGGCTTATGTCCTTTTGAATATTCTACCTCTGTAGAATGTCTTTGGTGAATGATGGCAATTTCACTCTTCTACTTGAAGTAGAAGTGTACAGACACTGTAATAGTTATCTGGCTGTACTGCCCTTTTGGGGACCCACAACACATTATCGAATATGTGTAGACATCCTCATCTTGTTTACAAAATTTAGGGACAAATTGTGCAATATTTCACCTCTAATTTAGGTGTTTTCCATGATTTTTCTCCTTATTTGTATTGCATGGTTTTTGGGTTGTTTTCAGAGATGGGGAAAAAACTTTGATTAGGTTAAGGAAGTTTCCTTCAATTTTCAGTTACGGATCGTTTTTAATCATGATAGGAGTTGAACTTTTCACAAAACTTAAAAATGATCACTTCAGCTCCCTTTGTGTTCTGGTTGTTGTGGTGTTGTTGTTGTTAACGTGGTTAAGTGTGATTGGCTTGAGAGTGGGGACAAGTCTTGCCTTCCCGCCTTACACCCACCATGCCTTGATGTACATGCTTTCATCTCTCATTGCAGTGGGCGCTTACCTGTTTTTAGGGATTTCTTCAGTATTTTCAGGAGAGCTGTTGGCCCATGGTTTTCTTTGCTTCTAATGTCCCTGTTAGGTGTTGGCGTCAGGTTGACATTGGCCTCACAAAGTGAGCCAAAAACTTGCTCCTTTTTTCTACTTTACAAAGGAGTTTGTATAAGACACACGTCTCTCCTGAGCATTTGGAGGACTGATTTAGGAGAATTGGAAGGTATGAATTTTTCCTTTGTTTATTAATTTTTTATTTTGTTATAATTTCCATCATGACAGTAGAATGCATTTTTACCTTTAGATTGATCATACATAAATGGAGTATAATTTCTCACTCTTCTGCTTATGCATATCGTAGGATCACATTGGTCAGAATTTTTTCTTTATTCCAAAGTTTACCATCCCAGTGGCTCAAGGAGGCTGAGGCAGAAGGATCTCAAGTTCAAATCCAGCCTCAGCAACTTAGACCCCAAGCAACTCAGTGAGAGCTTGTCTCTAACTTACAAAGGGCAGAGGGCTGGGGATGTGGCTCAGGGCTACCCACGGTGGGTTCAATCCCTGGTACCAAGGAAAAAAATTACCAAACCCAAGAAACTTCAGGCTTTCTCTTTTACCTTGGGTTAACTTTTCCTGAGTTTTTAAAAAAGATTTTGTTTCTTTAATCTTCAAGTGTTATCTTTGTCATCTCATTTTTTTGAACGGTGAAATGATATTTTTCATATTCATCTCAACCTCTTCTTTTCCTTTGCTCCTGGATCAGTGGCTACATCTCCTTTTCCATTCTTAGCATGCTTTAACATAAGATTTTGCTCTTGTTTGTTTTCTTTTACAAACATGGAATGTTCCACAATTTGCGTGTCCTGCTTGCTCGAGGGCACTGCTCATCTGCCCTGCGACTCTCCAATTCTAGTGGACCTGCGGTCCCAGGGAGCACTAAGATGTTTGTTGCTTAGCGAGGCCCCAGATGTCTACACTTTGTTTGTGTTTAAAAGATGAACTTTGGCCTTGTTGGTCTTTGCGTTGTCCCTTTCTCATTGCATTTCATTAGTTTTGCTTCCCCTTAAGAAGTAAATTGGGGCTAGGGGTGTGACTCAGTGGTAGAACCCCTGCCTGCCAGTGCCAGGCCCTGGCTGCAATCGCAGCACCCTGCCCACCAAGAAAGTAAAGCTCTTCTATTTTCTTTGCATTGGGATTTCTTGGACTCCTCTTCTAACTTCCTAAGATGTCACAGCTTAGAGATTTTCAGAATATCTTTCTGCCACTCCCTCAAATTCCCTCCACCTTCGACATGACTGCATTCCACAGGTATTCTTATGTGACATATTCCTCAGAGCAGAGTGCATTTGTTGACTTCACTTTAATTAATAGTTTTGAGATGGGGTTTCAGCCTGTTGCCCACACTGGCCTCAGACTCACTGCTTAGGATAAAGTGGGAGGAGGAGAGAGGGGGAGAGAGAGAGAATATGACGTGTGTGTGTAAACGGTAGAGACTGTAAAGGCACACCCCAGTGTCCCATGGCTTCCAAGTAGGCTCCACCTCCATAACTTCCTACCACCAACCAGTAGTGTCCACGCTGAGGACCAAGCCTTTAGCCCACGGCTGACGACCCCAACCATAGAGCCCATGGGCTTGCCATGTCCCTGGCTGCAGGTGGAGTCCCTGGGAGGTGACGGTGCTGCTCAGTTTTCATACATTCACCAGACACTCAGCCTGATGTGCACCATTTTGGGTTCAAACATCAGTCTAGCAGTTTCCTGGGGCTTGGTAATTGCCACAAGTGTTGATTCACACTCAGAAATGTCACAGGAGCTTTCTGGATGCCCACGAATGCCCAGGATTGAGTGAGAAGCCTGGTACTGCTGGGCGGACTGCATTCCTCTTTCACACTATACCTGCTTCCTAGGTGCCTGCAAATTGCCACCGAACACAGCCCATGGCGCCTCACTCTATGGAGTTCAGTAATCCTCCATTTCCTTTCTTGCTTGCTGCCTCGCCTCTACACACCTCCTTGCTTCGCATGGTGTTCCTCCTCCGAGTCCAGAGAGGTTTGCTCAGCAGATGATATTTGGGGTGCAAGCTTGGGCCAGGACAAGGTGCCTCTGGGACAGTCCATCCCAACCAATGGGACTGAATCTTCCTAACCGCTGCATCTTCTCTTCCCAGAACTGTGGCTTTGCCGAATAGCCAGCTAAGGCATGGAAGGCGTTGGACCAAGTTATGCTGTGTGCATGGATGAGGATATGAAAAAGAATCCCATTCTGATGTAAAATTCTAATGCATCAGAAAAAGTAATTAAAATAAAATACAGAGTTCTTGGCTGTTATTAAACGGCCTCAGGAAAACAATTTCCTCCTCTTTGCATTCCTCTTTCATGGGTAATGTAAGTGACTCCGAAAGCGGTTGTCCTGCTTTTACTCTAGTAATGGTGGGGAGATTCTTGCGCTTCCCATGGATGGCAGGGTTTGGTCTTCTCTGTCACTGTCTCTCACCATTACCCGCCACCCACAGTCATGGGGCACACCCTAGCTTATCAGTGCCAACCCACGTACCTGACAAACTGCCTCTCGTATGAGAACAAGCAAGGGATTGCCCGCTCCAAAGAGGGGGTGCCCGGGACAGTGTGGCGTTCCCCAATGAGGTCATCAGGCATGTCCCCACGTGGTTGGTGACATGTGCTCGTTGCGCAGGCGTTGATTAACCATGTGCCGTGTGTGGCCCTGAGCAGCACCTTGCATGTTCTCATCCCCCTCGATCCCTCTGGACAGGCCTAAAATGAGGTGCCTTTTCTGAGAACAGTGTTTGTGGGGGTGTGGCCAAGCTTGGCCCACAGGTGAAGTCACATGGGGACACAAGAGCACGGTTCCTCATGCATGCAAGTCTCTTTGCAGTCTTGTGAGGGTCACATTTGCAATGAGCGGAATGTTTGTGCTGGTGTGTTTCAGGACACCATGGCTGACAAAGCAGATGAGTTCTCTGTAGGGCCTGAAAACGGAGGGAAACGTGCTGCAGAAGACAGGAGCCCTAGACCCTTCAAGCGGAAGCAGCCTCTGGTCCTGCAGCCAGTGCCAGAGGAAGGAGAGGGCGAACCCCATCTGGAGCGCTCCGCCAAGCCCCAGGGAGATGGTAATTGTGTCCTGGGTGGGTGGGCCAACCTGCAGTTTGCACGTGGAACGGAATGCCTGGGAGGCCAGGGGACTGTTGGGAGATGCTCAGGAGTCACAGCTTAAAGCAGCTTCCGCAGGCAGGACAGGACGGGGCAGCAGCCGTGGAGATGCAAGTGAAGCCCCTCTCTGCCCGGGCTCTGCTGTGGGTCGGGACGCAGCGTGCACCCAGTCTCCTTCACACTGCACCACAGGGGCTCCACCTCCTGCCTCCTCATGCCACCGAAACCAGGGTCAGAAGGCCAGCATGGGAGCCGCCACTGCCAGTCGTTTCTCAGCTGCATGTGGCCAAATCGTTCACTCGCTCCTTGGTGGGCACCTTGTGGGACTTCCATCCGCCCAATCTTGTTGCTTCTCCTCTTTGGTGGATCCCGATCTTTCTTGCATCTTTCTGCCTCTGCTTTCCTCTCCAATCTACCTTTGTGATGACTTTGCCCTGGTCTTCTACTCTACTCTGACATGATTGATCACCACCTGTTCTCATGCCTTTATCCCCTGCCATGTTGCTTTCCATGACGCCCCCTCCTCCCCCCACCCTCTCTCCTGCAGTGAGCGTGATGGTGTCGGCAGGGAAGCAATGGGCCCAAGCCATGTCCACCCTGGAAGTGTGTCCTCCACTTTCCCAAGCACTCAGAACCCAGCCTCAAGTCCTGACTGTGGGCCTCGGCCTCTCCTGGGTGCCTGTGGCCTGCTCCTCTCTCTCTGCCTCTGTCCTCCACTCCATGGTCCTCAGCAGGTCCCCCCTGTGACCCTTACCCTCACCCCCACTGCAGCCTGGCTCTGTCCCTCTGCATCTGTACGAGCCTGCTCTGTCTCCTCCTCAGGCTCTGCTCAGAGGACACCACCCAGAAGGCCCCGCCACCACCCTCAGCCCTGCAGGCTCCCTCTGCTGCTCCCTCTCATTCCCCTGCTCACTTCTTCCCCACAGCAGTGCAGCTGGGATGGCTTTGGGGCTCGCCATGCACTTCCTGTCTGACTTCCCATCACGCTGCAGGTTCCATCAGGGCAGGGACATTTTCTGTCTGTCGTCTTCACTGCTGATCCCCAGCTCCTGGCACCAAGGGGGCTGGTGTAGTTAGAGGTGCCACCCTTGAGGGCAGCAAATGCATTTTTCTGATACTGCAAGCATGGATGAGGAGGCTCCGTCCTCTTGACAGGGATCTCTGGTGATTGACTATGAATCACATCAGGCATCTTGACAGCATGTGAGACCTCCATCTTCTTGGCACCCAAAGTGCCTCCAGGGGACACAGAATCTTGAGTGCCAGCACTCTGTGGATGCTTTGCTGATAGATGTCCTGTCCCTGTGTCTCTACCTGCAGTCCTAGAGCCACAGTTGGGAGGTGCTTTTCCTGTCCTGTGTCCTGGAGTCCACCTTTCAGGTGCACGATTTCTCTGCTGCACCCACCTGCTCTGAGTAAGAGCGCAGCAGAACATGAGCACGCACATGTGCGTGTGGGGCGCTGAAGCCTGCCCGCCTCATAGCTGAGCCTCTCCATTTGGTTTCCAGGTGCTTCTGCCAGCCGTGGTGCCCATGAGGAGACCGTGGAAAGTGAATCCCCCACATTGGAAGGCTTTTTGTCCACCAGCATGGCAGCTGGCAGTGTTCTTCCCTTGTTTCCACTGGCTTCTCCAGCTGACGACTCTACTGGTCCCAGCAAGGCAGGGCTGCTTCTGGAAGCTGGTGGGGACCCACTGGGGGCAGCAATCACTAGCGGTGGCCCCTGTGCACCTGGTCGTGACGTTCCAGCCCTGCCCATGGTGGAGGTGGTGCCTGATCCGTTTCCACAGAGTTTTGATGAAATCAATGCTGGGATCAAACATCAGCTCATGAAGGAAGTTCGACAGTTTGGACGAAGTAAGTGGCGGGAGGATGTAGCAATGGAAACGCAGGAAGGCTCTGAGTCTGTGATTCGGAAGAGCTCGGAATAGGCCGAGTGCACTCGGCCTTTGCCCGAGTTGAGTCCTGGGTAATTTGGGACAGTTGCCCCCTCCTTGCTTACCATGTCCCCCTATACGTCCTGTCTTCTCTTTGATGCTTACCCCTTCCTGGAGTTCCTTTGGTGGCTGTGTGCAGGGATCTCCATGTCACCCTTTCTGTCCCCTCCAGTCCGTAACATTCTGGCCCAGAGGGCAGGATTAGTGAGGCCCACATCCTGCAAGACTGAGTTCTGTTTCTTCTTCATTTTGGGAAAGATTGAGTTGTTTTTACTATCTTCAGAGTATGAAAGGATCTTCAGGTTGCTGGAGCAAGTGCGAGGCTCTGCGGAAGTCAAGAAGCAGATTGTTGAGTTTACCATCAAGGAAGCAGCCAGGTGGGTGGAGCGAGGAACTGCTTGATCTCTTTCGGCATTTGGGCCGGGGCAGTGCCGGGTCGAGTGGTAGGGGACAGGGCCAGTCCGGCCAGAGCGTCTTGGGTCCTGCCCCCACTCACGCCCGGTTCAGGCTCGCTCTGTGTTGTTCAACTCGCCTCCTGTGAGTCCACTCACCCTCCCACGCCCACTTGGCCCAGCCGGCTCGCCATGGTCTGAGCCGGGTTCCGATCCCCAGTGGACACTCCTCATGCACCAGGGCCTCTCCCTGTGCATGCATCTTCCCTCCCCACCTAGACGGCGAGCGCCCTCTCTGTCTCCCATGGCGCCTCCACTTCCTGGCTTCTTTGGGATTCTGTTGGTTAATGGCCTGTGTCTTCATGTTCAGGTTTAAACGTCGAGACTTAATTAAGCAACTCGAGAAGGTGCTGGAGAAAACAGGTTCCCACAACTAAGATATCGCACCTGAACACACAATTCTGTCCTCGCGGTGATGAGTTAGAAAGGAGAACCAGTTTGCTGTGCTTGAGAATGGAGCAGCATGTACTGAAGTGTCCTGGCCTGTGTTACTCGAGAGGCTGGCCTTCCAGAGGCTGAGTCAAGGGGCCCGGCGTTTTGATGTTATGAGTTTCTGTTAATAAAAGTTGGCTTTTGCCCTCATTGTTTTGCAAGTCGTTTGTTTGTCTGTCACCCACCTGAGTGGGAGATGTTTTTAACTCTTCAGGCCAGATGCACCTTAGTCCTCGAGTGTCAGTCAGCTCTTCATCATTGTGACCCAAGAAGTACTTGGCAAGAACACCTAAGAGCAGAAGTTTAATTTGGTTTCACAGGTTCAGAGGCTCAGTCCATGGACAGCTAGCACCATGACTCTGGGCCTGAAGTGAGGCAGAACATCATGGTGGACGGCCATGGTGGAGGATAGTTGCTGTGTTCAGACAGCTGGAAAGCAGAGAGAGAGGGCGAGAGAGCGAGAATGCAAGGGGCCAGCAACAAAAGAGAAACCTGAAAGGCATGTTCCCTGGGCCCTGTTTCCTCCAGCTGTGCCCCACCTGCCTCCAGGTACCACCCGGTTAGTCCTTTCAATTCCTCCAGCAGCTGGATCAGCCCACGCTTAGGTCGCAGCTCTCGTAATCTAATCACCTCCCTCCTGCATCAGCACGGGTCTTTGGGGGGACCCTCATATTCAGGCCATAAGACCTCCTTTCTGAAGCAGGTCGCAGAGTGATGGCTGCTACTTATAACCATCTTCTGCACCACGTCTTTCTTAGTCCTGCAGCTCCACAGCAGGTCCCAGTGCTTGGTGTGGCAGGATGACATACAGCCTTCTTACAGAAGGGTCTATGCCATTTCATGTCCTGCTGAATTGTCATTTTCCATGATCTGTAAGCGCAGAACCCTTGAGTGCCAAGAGGACTCTAGGTCTTCCATGCATCTTCCTCCTTAGCCTCTGTTTAGCAGCATCCCAGTCCCCTGTGATGGCCAGGTTCTGTCACTCCACACATTTGGGAAACCTTCCTTTGCATCTGTGGATGGAAGGGGAAGAACAATCCATAGTGATGAACGTGCTGGATGACCCAGCTTCCATTTCTATGGAGCTGTTTTTGTATCCCCCTATGAAAAGGGATCCAATTCCAAAGGTCTGTAGTCTAGAAGAGCCGAGTTGTTGGGATGGGAAGTAACATGTGCTTCTGGGTACTCACTTGGAAGAGGAGACCTCACATTGCCTCTTTCTTTGCTGAAGATATGATTTTACCAGTGAGAGCAACAGGTCCTTATCACTGCTACTTGAAATAGAGCTTCAACTCCTTATGGGTTATCCTGACTCAACTCTCCAAAGTTCTGCCTCGAAGCTGGAACCATAATAGAGGTTTTACATGATCAAGGCAATATTCTTTTTAGTCAGCCACAATAGGATTTTAGTGAGTACAGGAAGTCATTGAATTCAAAGAGCATGTGTGCCAAATGGAAATTCTATTTAGTAATGGTGTGGGAAATACCATGATGTTGCAGAATGCACTTTCTCCTTCCATGAATGTTGATTTTCTCCAAATAATATGGTTGAGGAGGAAATTCCATGTACTTCATAAATGCCTATTGAAGCAAGTACAAAGAGCTGCCCTTGCCTTGATTCTTTCAGGCAGTTTCCAAAATAATCAGCCTGCCTCCCGGAAGCCCACAAATCACTGTGGAAGAAAGTTCATTTTTGGTTCCTCATTATTGGTCTCTTCTGATCATAGATTGTATAGTTAGCTGTGTCTGTGGTAGGACTCATCTTGGGCATGGAAGTTAATTTTTACAGATCCATGAATAACCTCCATCCTTGCCACTATCACCAAAATACACTATTATAGCATAAAAAAGGAGGTGTGCACTTAGGGAAGTATAGGTGTGGTCCTAGGATCTTAGAGTGTTTTTTTTTTAATTCCTACAACCTTACAAACTAGACTTTCCAGTAACCTGAATGAGCTTGCATATGTTCATCTCTGAGTCTCAGTTAATCATCAGCCTGGTTGATACCTTAACTTTCATCTTGTGAGAATGGAAGCTGAGGCATATGAAACCGTTTGTTTATATGATTTTGTTGCAGTAATTTTTTGTTGTTGCGGGTAGTTTTTTATACAGCAGTAGAAAACTGATACAGATAGTACCTGCATATTATGAAGTAACGACTGAAAACCAGGCATGATATTTTGTTTGTTCGCTTGATTTTCCGGCAAATTGATGACAGGGAATTACCCATAAGGGCACTGATAATGCCAGAAAACTCCTTTTTGCTGGATTAGCAAGATTTCAGATCACTTTTCATTTGGTCATAGTAGTACACAACTATAGGGTATATGTTACTACCAGAATCTAGTAGGCACTCATTGCTGCATCCCCTTTTAGTAGGAATAAGAAAGGCAAAATGGAGGAACTTGCTGTTTACCTTGCAAGTACTATCTTCATGTGCCTCAACCCAATTGATCACTAAAACTTTCACTTATTTGGAAGGCCCTGGTTTTGTGTGGGAATGATTTCTCACATTCTGCCTTGCAAGTGTGTTTCCAATGTGTCTGGGTTAATTCTTATTTCCTACTCACTCAGAATAATGTCATCAATGCAAAGGAATGGCGTCATGTGTATTGTAAGGAAAAAGTGATCAAGGCCCCTAAAGAAATATAAAACATAAGTCTAGAGAGTTGATATAAGCCTGAGGTAAAAAGTGATAGTGCTTGGTTCAAAGCACTTTTTATTTACTTGTGCTTTCTTCCTTGACCTCTGAGATGTTTATAAGTGTGCCATTTAATTTTGAAAGAGTTTACTTGTGAGGGTGGCATCCTATGTATCTTAAGGCGATTGATTTCTGATGTAATCAATCATGCAGGAAACACAGTCTGCATGATTTCAAATTAAGAAAAAGTAATGGAAATGCTCTTACATTGATTGTATTGGTTGTATACTGATCATATTGCATACTTCAAATATGTGCATGGTATTGTAATAAAATTTTACCTCAATAAAGTTATGAAAAAAGTGATAGTGCATTGCTGCCCTTTCCAACTGAAGCCACACTTTTCCTTTATCATAATTAGGTGCCCAGGAATGTGTTGATAACTAAACAAGGAACCACATATAGAGCAGCATCTGTGATTGAAATAATCATCTGCCCAAGATGATTGTAATCATTATCATTCACTATGATTTATGTTTTTTTGTACATGGCATAAAGATCACCCACCTGCATCTTTGAGATTCTTGATGATGTCACCAATTCCTATAATCCTCCTGGGAATGATGTGTTGCTTTTAGTTTACTGTAACTATGGGTAGACAGTTCTAGTGACTTACACTTGGCCTTTCCTACCATAACAGCCCTCACTCCACAGGTGAGCAAACAAAAGTGTGAAATCTGCCATTTTCTGAATGTTACCTTCTGAATCTGGGGACAGATAAGGGTGAATTCAGGGACCAACTGTGAGATGGATCTAAGGTAAAACCATGTGGATCATATGACCTCCATAAGCAACTATAGTGACCCATAACCCACAGTGAAATCTTGGTTCTCCAAAAGATAACTCTAGTTCAGACCCAGTATCAAATAATCCCTGAAAATTCTGATTGTTTCTGCAATGCACCATGCGTTAAACATTATTTCTGAATGTATTTGTGATGGTTCTGGTTTAGAATAGCATTTGAATCGGCAGACTCAGTAAAGTAGACTGCCCTCCCATCTTACACCATTTTGTGCTGCTATAAAAGAAAATATCCAGGACTGGGCAGTTTATTAAAAATAGAGATTTATTTCTTGCAGTTGTGGAGGCTGGGAAGTCCAAGGTCAAGTGGCTTACAGCTGATGAACACCTTCTTGCTGTGTCATAACATGGTAGATGGCATCAAATGGCTAGAGAGATCAAGAAAGAGTCAAACTTGCTTTTATAACAAACTCACTCTGGTGATAACCTTCTTCCACAATAATGACATTAATCTTTGTGTGGGTAGACCTCTTCAAGGTCCCACTTCTCAACATTCTTAGACTGGGGATTCAGTTTCTAACATATGAACTTTGAGGGACATATTCAAACCATAATTCCTTCCTGATGTGATTGGGCCATCCAATCCACTGAGGGTCTGGTGAGAACAGAAAACCAGGGGAAGGATGAATTCATTCCTTTTTTTCTTACCTGTCTGCCTGAGCAGGGAGGTTGGTATTCTTCTACCCATGGACTATGACTTATATCATAAGCTCCCAAAGTTCTCAGGCTTTCAGACTCAGACTGAATTACCTCACAAACTTGGCTGGGTCTCCAGCTTGAGGGACTATTCAGCATGCATAACTGCATAAACCAATTCTTAAAAAAAAACTCCTTCTTGGTGCACATCTGTAATCCCAGCAGCTCAGGAGGCCGAGGCAGGAGGATCACAAGTTCAAAGGCAGCCTCGGCAACTTAGTGAGACCCTAAGTAACTTGGTGAGACCCTGTCTCTAAATAAAATATGTAAGAAAAGGACTGGAGATGTTGCTCAGTGGTTAAGCACCCCTGGGTTTCAATCTCTGGTACAAGGAAAAGAAACACCTCCCTCTCTCCAATAATATATATGAATATAAGATTTTTATATGGATATGTCTTATTGAATCTACTTCTCTGGAGGACCTTAGGGAATAAACCTACCTTTTTATAATGCATCATTACACTAGTAATTGTCACAGTTCCATTTAGTGAAGGTTGGGAGAACAATAAACAGCATAATTATTTAACTATATTAGTAGAAATTCTTCCTCAAAGTCAAGTACACAGTAGTTTCTTACCAACAGAGCAGATCCACCACAGATCTCTGCAAAGATGCCTGGGTTCTGTGAAGTAATCCACCACTGCCTTGCTGAACATCATGTCCTCCAGGCCTACGGAGGTGAGTGAACAGTTCTTGCATGATCAGTTTCACTCTAGCATTGCAATCTCCTTAAGCATTCAGATCTCTTTGTGTGCACATCAAGTTCTTACATTTGCCTTTAATTTGGGCTCCTTTGGGACATTTTTCAGTTGACCAACCAAGTGAACTATGAGAAGTTTCCCTAACTTCTGAAATTAAGCCATTGAATCTAGATACTGTGCATAATATTTAGCATTGATATGAGCTCATATCAATGAATTTGGTGTCATTCAACATGAGTTTCTTTCTATCTTCACATTCAACCCTTAAGAACCATTCCCACACAAATTTTCCCACATTTTGTCTGTATGCATTAGTGAAAAAATCATTGATTTCTTCAGTGCATTCTATACCTCCACAAGGGTCAAAACTTTACCTCCCACTTTTTTGGTCTCTGGGAATTTGACGCTCATTAAAGATTTTTGAAGCAACAAGAGGTGGTGGTTCAGCAGTGCCCTGTAAGACCACTACTTCACATGGGTTCTTCAGATAATGGGGAAATAATCACCTCAGGCAGGAGTAGAATGTGTACTTCTACTGGCAAAAACACTTCACAAATTTTTTTAGGTATGGTGAGAACATTTAAAATCTCTAAGCAATTTTTAAGTATACTATACATTGTTATTATAATAAAGTATTATTAACTATAGTCATCAGGTTGCACAATAGATCTTTTGAACTTATTCCTCCTATCTAACTAAAATTTTCTATCTTTGACCACATCTGTGAATTCCCCCACTCCCAAGCCCTTGGCAACCACCATTGTCTCTGCTTTTATGAATTTTACTTTTTTGGACCCTACATGTGAGTGAGACCATGCAGTATTTGTCTTTCAACTAGCATGATGGCCTCCAGGTACAAACATATTGTGACAAAAGACAGAATTTCCTACTTTTTAAAGGATAAATAATACTCCATTGTGTATATACCACACTTTTTTATCCATTCATTTGTTGATGGGCATGTACGCTGACTCCACAACTTGGGTATTTCAAATAACTGCCACAATGAACATGAAAGTGTGGATATCTCTTCAAGATCCATATTTTTATCTCCTTTGAATATATACCCAGAAGTGGGATTGCTGGATCATAAGGTAGTTATATTTTCAGTTTTTTGAGGAATCTCCATACCATTTTTATAATAGCTATACTAATTTACATAACTACCAACAGTGAGCCCTTCTTTGAACATCCTTGGCAATATTCATTATTTCTTGTTTTGTTTTGTGTTTAATAACAGCAGTTCTGACAGGTACGAGGTGATATTTCATTGTGGTTCTACCAATTTTCATGATCCCGTTTATTTCCAATAAGTGCCCTAAGATTAACAGAAAGGACCCCCTGAGGGTCAAAATTCAATATCTGTTATAATTCACCAGATCAGATGATTAAGCTTTGGGTTTGGTTTTCCCAAATCTCAACACCACAGCTTCATAGCCATCCTGGAAAATCTCAGTCCCTTCATGTGGATTTTGATAGGGAATGTGAAGTATCTGATCACATCTTTTTCTTTCCCTGGTTCTCCCACATATTAAGAGTCAACCAGTCATCTATCTTTCTTATTTTTGCTACAGGGTTCCCAGGGAGCACCTAGTTGATCACCTAGACACTTGCATTCTGTAGATGATGGAATATAGGTATCTAAAATGTGATAATTTGATTAGAGATCCAAGATGGTGAACTAGGGGAGTCTGCATTCCTAGTAGCTTCATAACTTGGGATTCAAGCAGAGGAAATACTGTTTCTCTGTGAGGCAGTTGTTACTACCCACTGATCCCCTGCTCTTTACCCCATTGGTCCACTGTGATTACCCGCCACCTGCCAGCATATAGCCTACCTTTTGAGTGCAGATTGCTTACTGACCACCACTTATCATCCACCATTTGCCTGTTTGCCCACCTCTTGCCTGCCCATGGCCTGCCTTTCACCTACCCATTGCCCACCACCCAACAGCCACCCACCGATCATCCACCATTAACCTGCAGACCTGCGACAGACCACCAGCAGATCACCTGCTGCCTGCTGTTGCCTGGAAGTCCACTGTCACAGTATTCACAGGTTTGTCTACACATGGCTGCTGCCATCTTGGGACACCAGCTGGGGCCTGCAGGTTTGCTGCCCCAGCCACTGCCATCTTGGGGCATGGCCACCTCAGTCTCAGGACTCAGACAGGGGCCTGGAGATATGTTGGGGTACCTGCAGTTCCAGTTGCACCTGAGGTCTTTCTGCTTGGTGTGGTAGTGGCTGCCATCTGACTGTCTCTTTGCAGGGTCACTCCTTTGTGTGAGCACATCCCTGGGGGTCTCTCTGCAAGCTGAAAGGGCATTGAGATCTTGGGACTGCAGCAAGACAGGGCCTGGGGGAGCCGAAGGTCCATCAGATTGCAGCTGGGTTTGTGTGGGCCAGTCTGGGTCTGGCAAGCCTGTGGTGGAGACTAGGGGCAGTTCCCTGGTGGGAGCACAAGTTGAAGAAACTTGAGAAAACTGGGCTCTCTCCAGCTCAGTGAGTCCTGAGGTGTGCAGGGACAGAAGGGGTCAGCTACAACAGGTGGGAAGACTGTAAGAGGGTGTGAGGGCATCTTGCTATCAGCTCACCCACCCAATATGTCCAGCACCCACTGAACTGGAGCTAATACCAAACTTCAGACAACCCCACCAATCAGTGGAGAAGGGAAACTGAGAACATTTTTGAAAGCCAATGGAAGCAATCATTCAATTTTCCATTGAGACTTTCCTCCTTTTTTTCTTTTCTGCCCTCTCTCTCTCACAGCTCTGCCATCTTTTAATCCAAATATTTTTCATGCATCAATTTATTGAGGAATGGGATGTCTGAATAGTATATGACAGTTTTGTTGTGTATTCTTATATTTTTACTTTTTAAAAAAATATGTACATAGTTTTTTCTGTCACTTACCTCTCTGTATTCTCTTCCTCAATTCTCTCATACCACAGCCAACCTCTATTAAAAACCCTCATTCTTACCTCTATCTTCTCTCTCGGTCTCTCATAAAAATCACATCTTACACTACTTCTGTTCCCTCATTGTCCATCATTTGAAATGGTATACCCTTTTAGCAAACTTACTGTTTATACTGTAGACAATAATTGAACACTTTATTTCGGTTCATTGTGACAAAACAGTAAACACCTTAATAAGGAGTCATTTGGTTTAAGGTTGTATATCATTTGCATTGCATGCTGTCAATGTTGGTCTCCCACTTTAAGGTGAGGTACTAGAAGCCTTCAGTGACACTATGAGACTACAGGTTAGAATCTATACTGCCTCAGTTCCATACCACTAGATGAGAAGACACATGAACAACATGAACAAACAAGGGAACAAAATGACTCAAACAAACCAAGATGTTTCAACAATAGAATCCATAGATGACACTGTAGAAGAAATGTCAGAGAAGGAGTTTAGAAAACAGTGAGATTGATCTTTGAAATGAAGGATGGTATTGGAGAGAAAATACAGGAAGTGAAAGACCACTTCAATAAAGAGGCAGAGGTTATAAAAAGGAATCAAACAGAAATCTTCAAAATGAAGCAAACAATAAACCAAATTAAAAATTCCAATGGAAAGTATCACCAACAGAATAGACCACTTGGAAGACAGAACCTCAGATAATCAAGACAAAATATATACTCTTGAAAATAAAGTTACTACACAGAGAAGATGGTAAGAAACCATGAACAGAACTTCCAAGAAATATGGAATAACATGAAAAGACCAAATTTAATATTTATCAGAATAGATGAAGGCATAGACATACAAACCAAAGGAATGCACAATCTTTTCAATGACATATCAGAAAACTTCCATATTAAAGAATTAAATGGAAAATCAACTACAGGAGGCTTATAGGACCCTAAATGTACAAAATTACAGCAGACCCACACCAAGGCACATTATAATGAGAATGACTAACATACAGAATAAGGATAGAATTTTAAAGACTGTGAGAGAAAAAATAAAATTACATATAGGGGAAACCAGTTTGGATCTCACCTGATTTCTCAACTCATACACTCAATGCCAGAAGGTCCTGGAATAACATATATCAAACTCTGACAGAAAATGGATGCCAACCAAGGATTTTATATCCAGCAAAATTAAGCTTCAGATTTGAAGATGAAATTAAAGCCTTCCATGATAAACAAAAGTTAAAAGAATTCACTAGAAATCCTGCACTATAGAACATTCTCAGCAAAATATTCCATGAGAAGGACATTTAAAAAAATTGAAAACCAGCAAAGGGAGGAACTACACTAAAGGAAAGGTCAATCAAAGGAGAAACTAAGTCAAGTTAAAAACCAAAATTAAACCCAAATGACCAGGAATACAAATCATATCTCATTAATAACCCTGAATGTTAATGACCTAAATTCATCAATCAAAAGACTTAGACTTGAAGACTAGATTTTTAAAAAGACCCAACAATATGCTGCCTTCAAGAGACTCACTTCATAGGAAAGGACATCCACAGACTGAAGGTGAAAGGTTGGGAAAAAATATATCACTCACATGGATTGTGTAAACAAGCAGGGGTTTCCATCCTCATGTCAGACAAAGTGAAATTCAAACCAAACTTACTAAGAAGGGATAAAGAAGGACATTACATACTGCTTAAGGGAATCATACACCAACAAGACCTAACAATCGTAAATACATATGCCCCAAACAGTGGAGCATCTATGTACATCAAACAAACCCTTCTCAATTTCAAGAATCAAATAAACCATAACACAATAATACTGGGTGACTTTAACACACCTCTTTCACCACTGGATAGATCTTCCAAACAAAAACTAAACAAAGAAATTAGAGAATGAAACAATACAATCACTGATTTAGAATTAACGGACATATATAGAGTATTTCATCCATCATTGAGAGAATAAACTTCCTTCTCAGCAGCACATAGATCCTTCTCTAAAATAGACCATAAGTTATGCCACAAAGCAACTTTCAGCAAATAAATAAGTAGAAATACCACCCTGTATTCTATCAGATCATAATGGAATGAAACTAGAAATCAATGATAAAATAAAAAATAGAAGCTACTCCAACACCTGGAGACTAAATAGCATGGTACTGAATGATAAATGGATAAAAGAAGGAATCAAGGAGGGTATAAAAAATAAAAAATATTTAGAAGTAAATGAGGACACCAATACAACATATTGGAATCTCTGGGACGCTATGAAGACCGTGCTAAGAGGAAAGTTCATTGCATTGAGCTCATACATTAAAAGAATAAAAAGTCAGCAAAAAATGACCTACTATTACATCTCAAAACCCTAGAAAAAGAAGAACAAATGAACACCAAAAGCAGCAGAAGACAGTAAATAATTAAAATCAGAGCTGAAATTAATGAAATTGAAACAAAAGAAACAATTTAAAAATTGACAATACAAAAAGTTGGTTCTTTGAAAAAAATAAATAAAATTGATAAACCCTTAGCCACACTAACAAAGAGAAAGAGAGAGAAAACTCAAATTACTAAAATCCATGATGAAAAAGGAAATATCATGATGGGTACTATTGAAATACAAAAGATAATCAGAAACTACTTTGAAAATTTATACTCAAAAAAATAGAAAACTTGAAGATATCAACAAATTCCTAAAGACAAATAATCTACACGAACTGATATAGGAGGACATACATAATCTAAACAGATCAATTTCAAGCAAAGAAATAGAAGACACCATCAAAAACCTACCAACCAAGAAAAGCCCAGGACCAGATGAATTCTCAGCCAAGTTCTACAAGAACTTCAACGAAGAATTCACACCAATACTCCTCAAATTATTCCCTGAAATAGAAAAGGAGGGAACCCTTCCAAACTCATTCTATGAGGCTAGTATCACTCTGATACCAAAACCAGACAAAGACACACCAAGGACAGAAAACCTCAGACCAATATCAATGATGAACATAGACACAAACTTCTCAATAAAATTCTGGCAAATCACATACAAAACCATATTTAAAACAGAGCACCATGGTCAAGTGGGATTAATCCCAGGCATGCAAGCTTGTTTCAACATACAGAAAT
Organism: Sciurus carolinensis; assembly: GCF_902686445.1. NCBI lineage: Eukaryota > Metazoa > Chordata > Mammalia > Rodentia > Sciuridae > Sciurus > Sciurus carolinensis. Next base: position 114,370,820 of record NC_062232.1, on the reverse strand, counting down.
CAATAAACATAATACATTGCATCAATAGACTTAAAGACAAGAATCATATGATTATCTCAATAGATGCAGAGAAAGCATTTGACATAATACAGCACCTCTTCATGTTCAAAACACTACAAAAATTAGGGAGAGGAGCATTCCTCAACATTGTAAAACTATCTATGCTAAACCCAAGACCTACATCATTTTAAATGTAGAAAAATTGAAAGCATTCCCTCTAAGAACTGGAACAAGGCAGGGATGCCCTCTTTCACCACTTCTATTCAACATCATCCTTGAAACTCTAGCCAGAGCAATCAGACAGACGAAAGAAATTAAAGGAATACAAATAGGAAAAGAAGAATTCAAACTATCTCTATTTGCCTATGACAAGATTCTATATTTAGAAGATTCAAAAAATTTCACCAGAAAGCTTCTAGAACTCATAAAAGAATTCAGCAAAGTAGCAGTATATTAAATCAATACCCATAAATCAAATGCATTTCTATAACTAAGCAACAAATCCACTGGAAGAGAAATCAGGAAAACTATCCCATTAACAATAGCCTCAACAAAAATAAAATACCTGGAAATCAATCTAATGAAAGAGGTGAAAGACCTCTATAATGAAAATTACAGAATACTAAAGAAAGAAATTGAAGAAGATCTTAGAAGATGGAAAGATCTCCCATACTCTTTGATAGGCAGAATTAATATTGTCAAAATGGCCATACTATCTACAGTGCTATACAGATTCAATGCAATTCCTATTAAAATCCCAATGCTGTTCTTCATTGAAATATAAAAGGCAGTCATTAAATTCACTTGGAAAAATAATAGACCCAGAATAGCCAAGGCAATCCTTAGCAAGAAGAGTGAAGCAGGAGGCATCACAATACAAGACCTTAAACTATACTACAGAGAAATAGTAAAAACAAAACAAAACAAAACAAAAAACAGCATGGTATTAGCACCAAAACAGACATGTATACCAATAGTACAGAATAAAGGACATAGAGACAAACCCACATAAATACAGGTATCTCATATTAGACAAAGGAGCCAAAAACATACAATGGAGAAAAGATAGCCTATTCAATAAATGGTGCTGGGAAAACTGGAACTCTATATATAACAAAATGAAATTAAACCTCTATCTCTCACCCTGCACAGAAATCAACTCAAAGTTAGGCACTAGAATAGAGACTCTGTGTGTAATAGAAGAAAAAGTAGGGCCAAATCTTCGTCATGTCAGCTTAGGACCTGACTTCCATAACAAGACTCCTAAAGTGCAAGAAGCAAAATTAAGAATCAATAAATGGGATGAATTCAAACTAAAAAGCTTCTGCTCAGCAAAGGAAACAATAAATAACATGAAGAGAGAGTTTACAGAATGGGAAAAAATCTTTATCACATGTGCCTCAGATACAGCATTAATCTCCAGGATATATAAAGAACTAGTGCAGTCACTCTGGAAAGCAATGTGGAGATTCCTTAGAAAGCTTGGAATAGAACCACCATTTGACCCAGCTATCCCACTCCTTGGCCTATACTCAAAGGACTTAAAATCAGCATACTACAGAGATACAGCCACATCAATGTTCATAGCTGCTCAGTTCACAATAGCCAGATTGTGGAACCAACCTAGATGTCCTTCAGTTGATGAATGGATAAAGAAACTGTGGCATATATATACAATGGAATATTACTCAGCCATAAAGAATGATAAAATTATGGCATTTGCAGGCAAATGGATGAAATTGGAGAATATCATGCTAAGTGAGATAAGCCAATCTCAAAAAACCAAAGGACAAATGATCTCGCTGATAAGCAGATGATGACACATAATGGAGGATGGGAGGGGTTAGTGTTAGTGTTAGGTTTAGGGTTAGGGTTAGGGAGGGGGGCAAGAATGGAGGAAGGAGGGACTGTATAGAGGGAAAAGAGGGGTGGGAGGGGTGGGGTGAAGGGAAAAAATAACAGAATGAATCAAACACCATTATCCTATATAAATTTATGATTACACAAATGGTATGCCTTTTCTCCATGTACAAACAGAGAAACAACATGTATCCCATTTGTTTACAATAAAAAAAAAACTCAAAAAACTTAACACCAATAAAACAAATAACCCAATCAATAAATGGGCTAAGGAGCTGAACGGACACTTCACAGAAGAAGAAATACAACTGATCAACAAACATGAAAAAATGTTCATCATCTCTTGCAATTACAGAAATTCAAATAAAAACTACTCTAAGATTTTATCACACTGTAATCAGAGTGGCAAACATCAAGAATGAAAGCAATAATAAGTGTTCCCGAGGATGTGGGGGAAAAGGTACACTTGTTCATTGCTGGTGGGACTGCAGATTGGGGCAACCATTCTGGAAAGCAGTATGGAGATTCCTCAGAAAACTTGGAATGGACCCACCATTTGACCCAGCTATCCCACTCCTTAGTTTATACCCAAATGGCTTAAAATCAGCATACTACAGAGATACAGCCACATCAATGTTCATAGCAGCTCAGTTCATGATTGCAAAACTGTGGAACCAACCTAGGTGCCCTTCAACAGATGAATGGACAATATTATATTAACATATTCATGTTATATTACTCATATACATGTTATATTACTCAACCTTATATTTTTATATTAATGTTATATCAATGTTATATTAACATATATATGTTATATTACTCAACCTTAAAGAAGAATGAAATAATGGCATTTGCAGGTAAATGGGTGGAACTAGAGAATATCATGCTAAGTGAAATAAACTCATCCCAAAAAACCAAAGGTCGAATATTTTCTTTGATATGTGGATGTTGATTCATAGTTGGGGGTGGGTAGGGAGGAATGAAGGAACTTCGGATTATGCAGAGGTGAGTGAGGGGAGGAGTGGGGCAGTGGGGAGGGGAAGGACTGTAGAATGAGACAGATGTTATTACCCTATATACATGTATGAAAACTTAAAATAAATAAGTAAATATGAGAAAAAAATAAAATGTAATAATTTGAGAATCCCTCTTGGCACTTCTTGCCACAGATTAAGATCACCCTTTTACCATCAGATACTAGGTCACTAATGCCTTTAAATAGAATCAGATTACAGAAGGTTTTCCAGAAACCCAAAGTAATTTCAGGAAATTCATCCTTAATATTGTTTTCTGGAATGTCTTCCAGTATCAAGGTCTCTATCAGTCAGGCTTTAGTCAGAAAAGGAAAATCAGTAGACAACAATATCAGGAGAAGATAATATGAGTCCATATACATATAAGTACATATATGTATATGCATACATATGTACAAATATGTTTGTGTGTTATGAATCTGTCACAGGGAAATGATGTTCTGCAATGGCAGAAGCAGGGCAGACATTCAAGAAGGAAAGATGAGAAGCAGGCCACAATCCATGCACATGAACTGGAGTCCCCACGAGGACATAGGCTCTTTCCTTTTGCTCTGACCTTAGGGAAGAGGGCATTCTGCGTGCACGAGGCATTTCAGAAAAGAACAAGGAGCCCAAGGCCCTCCTCTCCTGTCTCAGGCGCTGTCTTCTCCTCAGAGAGGTCTCCTTCACTGCCAGTCATTCGCTGGACTCACACCATCTGCTCGTCTCCAGCTCTTCTCCCAATTTCAAACTTCTTGCAGTGCACTGACCTGATCTCACTTTTGCTCTGGAGGCTTCGTGTCTTATCTCCCAGTTGGAATCTGAGGTCCATGGAAATGGTGGTCTGTTCACTGTTTCTACCTCCCTGGACAAGTGCCTGGCCCTTGGGTTTTCAATAGATATTTAATGGATGTATGACTTTTAATCCTTACAATAAGACTAAGCGGTAGAAGCCTCTATCACCATCAGTTTACACAAGAGGGTATGGAAGCACACAGAGGTAAGGTCACTAGCCCCAGGTCACAGGCATATAAAGGCATGTCTGGAAAAACACTTCCAACAAGGCCTGTGTTGAACCCAAAGTACTATCCATTCCTCCCATGTGGCCTCACCAGACAGCACATGCATAGGCTCCTGCTGACCAACTCATTGTCTCCTATTGGTCCCTGCTCTTTGAGTGAACCTGGGTCCAGAAAGTTCTCTATTCTTGCCCTTTCTGTCAGGATCACTCAGAGGGGGGATGAACTAACTTTCATGTGCATTTGCCTCAGTTCATTTTTTTTATTTTGGTGAAACACATGACATTAAATTTTCTACCTTAACCAATTTATTTTGTTGTTGTTGTTGTTGTCACTGGGAATTGTACCCAGGGATACTTAACCACTGAGCCACATCCCCAGTAATTTTATTTTATTTTTTTTTATTTTGAGGCAGGATCTCACTTAGTTGCTCAGGCTGGCCTAGAACTTGTGATCCTCCTGGCTCAGCCTCCTGAACTTCTGGAATTATAGGCACTGCATCCAGTTCTTGACCATTTTTAAGTGAATAATTCAATAGTGTTGAGTATATTCACATCGTTCTACAACAGTTCTCTAGAACTTTTTCATATGCAAAACTAAAATTCTATGCCCTCTGAACACTCATTCATTCCTCTGCCCCTCCTCCTAGCTCCTTTTAACTATCTGTTTCTACAGTTTTGACTATTTCAGACACTTCATGTGACTGGAATCATACTGTATTTGTCCTATTGTGACTACCTAATTTACTCAAGGTTCATCTGTTTCAGAGTGAGACAGGGATTTTTTTTTGGTGGGGGGCAATGGGAATTGAACCCAGGGGCTTTTCACCACTAAATTACATTCCCAGTCCTTATTTAAATGACTTTATTTTTATGAATTTATTTTTATGTAGTGCCGAGAATGGAACCCAGTACCTCACACATGCAATGAGAGCACTCTACCACTGAGCCAACAACACCAGTCCTCCAGTCCTTTTTATTATTTATTTATTTTTAATTTTGAGATGATCTTTCTAAGTGCTGAGGCTGGCCTTAAACTTGTGATCCTCTTACCTCAGCCTCCTGAGTCACTGAGATTACAAACAATCATCACCATGTGCAGCAAGAATCCTTTTTAAAGGCTGCATAGTAACCCAGGGGTGCATATACCTCAGGTCCTTTATTTGCAATGACACTTGGTTGCTTCCATGTCTTAGCTATTGTGAATAGTGCTGTGATGAACAGGGTATGCAGATATCCCTTGAAGACCCGTGTTTGAATTCATATATATATATATATATATATATATATATATATATATATATATATATCTCCAGAAGTAGGATTGCTGCATCATTGGCTAATTCTATTTTAACCTTTTAAGAACCTCTATATACAGCTTTTCATAATGGTTGTACCATTTTACATTCCCACCAACAACCTTACTGATTTTCTGCCTAATGGATTTGTGCATTTCTGATATAGGGGTTTTAAGGTCTCCAAGAGTAGTGGATTCACCTATTTCCCCTGGCTGGTCTGTCGGTTTTATCTCATGTGTTTTGATTCTTTGTTGCTATGTGCATACAAACTAAGGGTTGTTTTATCTTCTTGGAGAATTCATCCCTTTATTACTGTGTAATGCCCCTAATTTGGGCCATATGAAGCTCTTAACAATATTGATTCTTTGGATTCACAAGCACCAGATAGCTCTCATTTATTACTTTATTTTGATTACTTTGTGGATTCTACTTTCATTCCACTGGGATTGTAAGACACTTTGTGCTATTTCAATTTTCTTAAATTAGCTAAGATCTGTTCTGAAGCCTAATATGTGGTATATTATGGAAGATGTTCCATGTGTGCTGTTGTTGAGTGGAAGCTTCCTTAGATGTCTTTTTAGATCTAATTGATCCAAAGTGTTCTTCAAGTGCTCTGTTTTCTTATTGTTCTTCTGTCTGGTCTTTCCATAGATAACTGAAAGGACTGAATTATAATATTATTATTATATTTCAGTTTATTTCTCCCTCTGGTTCTGTCAATGTTTGCTTTGTATATTTGGGAGCTCCAATGTTACATGCATATATAATTGTTACATCTTCTTAGGCACTGGACCCTTTTATCATTATATAGAGTCCTTATTTATCTCTCATAACAATTTTTGTCTTAAAGTCTTTTTTGTCTGATATGAATATGACCACCCCTATTCTCTTTAATTTTCCATTTATTTATTTATTCATCTAGTTTTCCATTTATTTATTCCATTTCCATTTATTTATTCACATTTGTGTGAAATATTTTTCCGTCCTTTAACTTTCAACCTATATGTGTTTAGATTTAAAATCAGTGTCTAGTAGACAGTGTATAGTTGGATCTAATTTATTCATTCAACTGTTGCATGTCTTTTAATTGATGTGTTTAATTGATGTAATCCATTACATTTTGACTGATAACTAATGGAGAGGAACTTACTCTTTTCATGTTGTTAATCATCATTAATAACAATAATATCATTATGTCTTTTAGCTTTTTTGGCCCAAATTCCTTCTCTTGTTGCCACCCTTTATGTTTACTGATTTCTTTGTAATGACCTTTTAATTCTGTTTGTGCCTATTCTGTAGGATTTTCCTTGTGGTTATCACTACAATTTCATAAAATTTCTCAAAATTCAACCATTTATTTAAACTGATAAATTCAATTACATATGAAAATGCTAATCCAATAATTACTCTGTCCCTTTCTGTTTTAATGACACAAATAACCTCTTTTATGTTGTATATTCATTAACATAGATTGGTAATTATGCTTTATGGTTTTGTTCTTTTAAATTCTATACCAGATTTAAATGTGACTTATGTACGTATGTTACAATACTACAGAATTCTGTAATTGTATACATATTCACCTTTACCAGGAAATTTTATATTTTCACATGGTTGTGTATTGCTGTTTATGATCCTCTCATTGAATCTTTTTAAAAAAATACTGTAGTTGTAGATGGACATAATACCTTTATTTTATTTATTTATTTTTCTGTGGTGCTCAGGATCAAACCCAGTGCCTCACACATGCTAGGCATGTGCTCTACCACTGAGCCTCAACCCCAACCCCTCTCACTGAATCTTGAAGGGCTCTTCAGAATTTTGTGGGAGTGGAGTTGGGGGGGAGCAGTTCCAGTGGTGATGAACTCCCTCAGCTTTTGTTCATCCCAAGTCCCCTTGCTCCTTTGCTTTTGAAAGACAGTTTTGCCATAGGTAGTATTTTGATTGACAGCTTGTATTCTTTCAATACTTTGAATATATCATCCCACTCCCTTCTAGCTTACAAGGATTCTGCTGGGAAATCTGCAGATGATCTAATCAAAGTCTCCTTATATGTGACAAACTGTTTTTCCTCTTGCGGTTTTCAAGATGCTCTCTTTGTATTTGATTTTTTTATCATACCAAAAGAGATAACTTTATTTAAAATATATTTTGGAGAAGTTCATGTTTAAGGGTGCTCTAGAGAATCATGGAGAGTATGGTAAAAGGCAACTGAAAGGATAGTTAAGGCATGGTCCAAATTGTAGTTTGGCTAGTTTGTAAGAAAGAACTATATTATAAAAGCTGGAAGTCACCACCCTGGGGTTAAAAAACAAACAAACAAACAAACAAAAACCTGACCCCAACAACTTCCTACAAAGGAGACAGAATTTGGTTGGATTATATTATAGAACAATTTATCCTCTGGGGCATTGTGAAGAATCGACCAATCACCAACATTTGAGAGTATGATTTTGATGTGTCATAGTGTAAGTTTCTTTGAATTTATTTTATAGTTGGAGCTCTTTGGGCTTCTAGTGTTATATCCATTTCTCTCCTTAGATTTGTTTTGTTGTTGTTGTTGTTGTTTTCTTTTGTTTTTGTTGATAGGTCTTTAAATTGTTTCTCTGCCCCTTTCACTCTTTTCATAATCTGAGACTTCCGTGGTACCTTGTTCCAGATACCTTGTTCTTCTTGATGGGGTCTCATAAATCCTTTAGGAGCTCTTCATTTTTCTTCATATATATTTTTTTTATATTTGCTCCCCTACTTTGATACTTTCAAAAGTCTTATGTTCAATTTCATTAATCCTTTTGTCTATTATCAAGTCCCTCTAGTGACTTTTTGAATCCATTTATTGTATATTTCCATTCCAGAATTTCTCTTTGGTTTTTCTTTGTATTTTCTGTCTTAATCTCTGCATTCTAATTTCATACTTAGATCATTTCCCTGATTTCATTTGATTGTCTGTGTTCTCTTTTAATTCATTAACCATACTTCTGATTGCTATTTGATTTCTTTGTCAGACAACTAATATATTCCTATTTTTTTTAAGAGTCTGTTTTTGGAGATTTAATTCATTACTCTAAGTGGGCCATGTTTGCCTGTTTAGTGTCTCTGTTGCCTTCTGTTAGGATTTCAGTTTTTGAAAAGTCAACCACTTCTCCCAGACCTTGTGGTCTGCGTTCATACAGAGAACATTTTTTTTTTTTCCTGGCTAGAGATTCTGGACACCTCTTTAAGTCTTTCTGCAGATGAATCCTAATTGTTTTGCTGATTTCTGCTCGGAAGTACCCCTGGTGTCTATCTGTGGTACTGCAGCCTCGCAGGTGCGACACTAATCCGTGGTACTCGCCCTCCACCTAGTGTCCATCTATGATATTGCAGACTCTGGTGCACGCGGACTTCAGTAACCTCCAATCTGGAGCCCAGTTCTAATTAGTGCTTGAATTCAGGCAAGACAGTAACTGGTCCTTTGGGCAGTCGCCCGAAAAGCCAGAACATCGAATGTAGATTGTACTTCTTTCCCTGTCCAGGGAGAAGATGGAAGTCGAGGGTTTCCTCCCAAATATGCTTCCCGGCCCCAGAATGGGAGGGGGTGTTTCTCTGATGAGAAGGAATGTCATGAACTTTCGTGCTAGTCTTACATGTGGTTTTATCCTCACCTGGGGTGCAGGAACTTAACTCGTTTCTGTATTTTTCAGAGTGGTGATGTTTTTGTGCAATATTAATTCCATGTCTGTGGAAGACAGGGGAGAGAGGCTCTAACAGCTTCCCATTCTGCAGTCTTGCTGATATCACCTTCATCAGTCCATTGTATTTAAAAGGTAAAATATGACACCAGAGAGCTTATGTGAATGGAATGTGTGAGGCTTTTGATTCAAGAGTGTGTTTGTTGAATAAAATAAATATCTGCCAATTATAACATACCTACTAAGACCTATTGTTTTGAACTATAACATTTAATTCTCAGAACCATTGTGCAAGGTGGGAGCTACTCTATTCTCTTCAATAAGAAGAAATTAAAGCACACAGTGGTCAATAGCTTGCCAGATTGATAGCTTATAAGAGATAAAACTAGGATTTGGACCCATATCTTTCTGGCTCTAGAGTCTGCATACTTCGCCACTCATCCATATTAATATGTTAATGTGAAGATCAAGTAAACTGTGATCTTGATATTAACAAACTTAGTGTGAATGGACTGTGTTCTTGACATTATCAAGTTTAGTATAAACTGGTGGCAAAGAGTCTGGTTGTTGTGCTGCACACTAGGAATCCCAGCAGTTCTGGAGGCTTAGTCAGAAGGATGGCAAGTTTGAGGCCAGCTTTGACAACTTAGCAAGACCTTTTCTCAAAATTAAAAATTAAAAGGACTGGAAATGTAGCTCAGTGGTAAAGTGCCCCTGGGTTCAATCCCCAGTCCCACAAAAAGAAAGGAAATGCAGTTTACTTATCTTGTTTCCATTATGCAGATCATCCATGTCCCATGTAGAGAATGACTGTGTCTAAGTGTTTTGAAATATGAAGTACCAGTTAAGACTGTAGTGTTATAGCTGTTCACTTTTGGCTTGTATGGTAGGTGTTATGGACCTAATATTTGTGTCCCTGTCCCCAACACATATGTTGAAACCCCTGTCCTTGATGTGATGGTATATGATGGATGTGGGACCTTAGGAGTTGATTAGGTTAAGATGAGATTATGCTGGGTGTGGTGGTGCACACCTGTAATCCTAGTGGCTTGGGAGGCTGAGGCAGGAGGATGGTGAGTTCAAAGCCAGCCTCAGCAAAAGTGAGGTGCTAAGCAACTCATCAAGACCCTATCTCTAAGTAAAATACAAAATATGGCTGGGGATGTGGCTCAGTGGTTGAGTGCCCCTAAATTCAATCTACAGCACCCCCTTCCCAAAATGAAGTTATGATGATAGAACCTCCATGATAGGATTAGCACCCTTATTAAAGTGGAGAGATCTTGTTCTTTCTCTGTCCACCACATGAGGACACAAAAAGGTATCTGTAAGGCAGGAAGAGACCCTCATGACACATGCTGACACACCCTGATCTTGGATTTCCTAGTGTCCAGAACTGTGAGAAACAAATTTCATTTTTTAAGTTACCCAGTCTATGATATACTATTATAGCGGCCCAGGCTGACTAAGACAGCAGCATCCTAATGATGTCCCTCCCAGATTCTCATATCCCATATCCAATACCAATGTGAATACTGCTATGGTGGAATTTTGCCTGGATAATTAAGGCAAAATTAAGACCCAGATGCATACAGATGATGTGGGTGGGCCTGACTGTTTCAGGGCAGTCCTTAAAAAAGCAGAGAGCTTTCCCTATAAGGAACACAAGAGGAGGCCACAGAGAGTCGAAGCAAAAGGATGAAGTGACACAGCAGGCCTGTTAAAGGATAAAGCAGTGTCCCTGCGAAGGGGTGGGGGTGGTTGAGGAATTTAAAGCAGTTCCTGGCATGGAAATTGGAACCCCATTCCTACCACCTTAAGGAACTAGATCTGAATGAGCAACAAGTCAAATGTGCTTGGAGGTAGATCATGTGCTTTGAAACATGGATTTGGAGGTGGTTACTCTGTCTCTGGAAGGCTATGGGGTCCTACATGATGCTAGAGCTGGTGGCAAGCATTTCTGGACTCACCAAAACATATTTGATCTAGAGCAAGAGAGTGGACACATCCAATCAGGATATGTTTACAGAAATGTTGTCCCAAGTGAGCAGAGAGTCACTCACCCCAAACACTTCAGACTCCTGGGTCTGAGCAAGAAGCAGCCATTTGCAGCAGGCTCTCTGGACCCTTGGCTTCTAGACTCTGCCCTAGCCCTAGTTCCCTCGACCTTGGGTGCAACCTTTCCTTCTTGGGGGCCTCATTTGTATCTCTGTAAGATGGCGACTTCAACACAGACAGTGTCTGAAAGTCCCTGCAGCCTTGACGTTCCTGTCTGGGAACCTGGCTTCCCCTGTCCACAACAGTAATTCCTTTATTTTCAAGATTGAAAGTCACTCTTTTGGCATGGCAATCAATCTCCATGAAGAACCTCAGACACAGGTTATGGTGTTTCCTTCACTCAGCAAGTACTTCTGGAGAGCCTTCTATGATTGGGTTCTCTCCTAGACACTGGGGAGATAGTGACAAAGATATCGGGTAATTGGCTTTTCTCATCCCACAGTTCAGTGGTGGTGTGACTTAGGAGTGCAGCTGGCTATGACTAGCTGCCTGCCCACAGGGTTTCTCAAGGCCTCACCATTCACAAGTCCCCAAAGAGGTAGGCAGGCAGATGGTCAGGCAGGAGGGACTGGGTTGGGAGGAGTAAGGCACTCATCTCTGGTGCAAAATTGAGCACTTGGTAATCAAGATGAATAATAATTTATTGTAATTTTTTTAAAGTCAAAATTGATACAAAACACAATGATGAGCAAAACATTTAAATCTGAAAGTCATGTGTGCAGAGGAGGCAGGCAAGGGCCACAGTTTCCCTTGAAATTTCCTCCAAGGTCATTCCTTCCTCCTTCCCCAGGGTGCCTGGACTCCTCAGTGCTGGTGAAACAATCACAGAGTGACAGACTCTGGTGACCTCTGAACACACAGGAGAAATGGGGAAGGGGTAGAGATGTCTGTCATAAAATGCAGCCAGGAGACAAGTGACCATACCCTTTGGAGGAAGGAAAACAGACCAGATATGAGATGTTGGAGCTTAGCTTTAAGCAGAATTTCCACTGTCTGGCATGAATTGGGTTTCTGAGTATCTCCTCTTGAGAGGAGACTTGTTCTAGGTGCAAGTTTTTATGAATGAGAACCTCCTTTCTTCCTTGAAAAGGTCCAAGCTGCAGATGTCAGCCTTGTATTGTGGTCTCTTGAGCCCAGGAGGGGGTTGCATTGTGCTTGGAGAAGAAAGGGTACTTGCCATGGACTTTACTTGGCAAGGCTACCTTTTTGCACTTTTTATTTTTTAAGCTCTCAGTTTAGTAAAGAATGTATCTTCCTTTTGTGTAGGACAGTTGTATTGTTGTAAAGTTCTTAGAGATGGGCAGGAGTGAAAGGCACGTGGGTTTAAGTCTGGGTTCCACTGCCTGCCAGGCATCTGATCTTGGGGGATGATTTAATCTCTCAGTTTCCTCAGTTGTTAAGGGGAAATGACAGCCCCTCCCTTGAAAGGTTGTATGAGGGTTTAAGGGGAACCCAAAGGCAGAATGGGATAGCTGGTGTCTGGCATGCTTTGCATGTTACATGGGAATGTGTCCTCCTGAAAAAGACTCCCTCTGAAATTAAGAGAAACTTTCATTGTTTTAACTTGTAAACTTCCTCATACTGAGAGTGGAAGCTGAAGAGCACAACACATTCCAGATGCCAAGGACATTAAGACTGACAGGTTCTGGGCTAACGCATTATGCATATGTATATTTCCTACCTTTTGTCCCACTTTGCCAACTCTGCTATAAAAATTTTCCTTACCCTTGAGTTCTCTGAAGATGGTGATGTAAAACAAGTTTCCTCTATCTTCCTTCAAAGTTGGCTTTGAATAAACATATTTTTCCTGCCAATATGACACTGGAGTATTCGTGGAGCACAAGGAGTGATATAACCTAGCCTCCCACCCACTGTGTGGTAACACTCTCAATATTGGTGATGCATATATAAAAGTCATGGCCAAATACCTAGTAGAGGCTACAAGTTCTGGTGTAGACAAGAATTCAAGGTGGGTCACTGACTGATTTCAAGCATCTGTTTGAGGGAACATAGAGAGGCCAGTGGTGAGGGCCAGGGATAAGCTGAGTGAGAGTAATGGGGCCCATCCTGACAGGGGCAGCCCCTGGGAGATCAGAGCTGATGGGCTGAGGCAGAGGCTGATTCAGGAGTGCTTGCCCTTCCTTCTCCTGGGAGATCTTATCAAGGAGGGAAAGTGAGTAGAGAATGTTCTGAATCCAGGGTCACTTGATGAATAGGGACCAGTAGGAGACAGTGGGTCAGGAGAAGCCTAAGGGTCTGTAGTCTGGTGAGGCCACATAGTTGGAGTGGAAAGTACTTTGGGTTCAGGCAGATCTGGCTTTGAAGTGTTGCTCCAAGTATGCCCGTATTTACCTATGACCTGGGGCTAGTTATCTTACCTCTTTCTGTTTACATAGTCTCTCCTAAAGCTGAAGGTCCTAACAGCAAGCAATGCCTCTGATATTGTTAAAGGGAGGTGTCTAATGGAGATGACTGGTCACCTCTAATGTGCTAGAGCTCTTGGGGAAGAAAATGATGTGCCAAGGGCTCTGCGCTCCCAGCAAAATTTGAAATGTCTTTCATTAGTCTGTAATTGCTGTGTAAAAGTAACCCAAACCCCCCCCCACACACACACACATTATCTCCTATAGCCTCAGGGTCAAGATTCATCCATCTAGGGATAAAGGACATGACTTTCAGAAACACTATGGTAAATGATTGTCTAAAGAGAGCCCAGGTATCTGTGGAGAGCTCTATGGTGGCTTTGTTCTATTGGTTAGAAATTGCTGTGGTCTTGCCTTTGAGGAAAGACCATGTGTGATGGTTTGTATGACTGTCCCCCAAAGACCCATGTGTTCAAAGCTTGGTCCTCAGAGTGAGATGTCGTGGCACCTTTAGAAGGTGGGGCCTTGTGTGTGGTGCTTAGGTCTTTGGGGGTGTGCCCCTGAAGGGGAATGTGGCACCCCAACCCATCCTCTGTCTTTTGCTTCTTGGATTGTGATGTCAGTAGATTTGCTCTACTATACACTCCTGCCATGTGCTACCTTCACCAGACGTCTGAAGCAAAGGTATCACCTAATTAGGTGATACCTTTACAACCAGAACATTTACAACCATAAGCCAAAATAAAACATTTCCCTTTATAAATTAAATACCTTGGGTTATTTCCTTACAGTAATATGCAACTAATATACTATGCTACACTGTCAAATGTTTATGCTAATTGTTGTCCCAATCTTCCTCAAATGGACCTGTGACCACTTACTAGTGTGTAGAAAATTAAGTATCCCAATTTTCAGGGATGACATGATACTGGATCTGAATGGCACTAGTTTCAAGGGTGCCAATATGACACTGTGGGCCCCCAGAGTAGAGACTTATGGAAGTCAAGTGACCAAGGACTTTTGCTTCAGTTGTGCCTTATAGTGGGCCCAGATTTCCCGCAATCTGCCCTGTGATGATTTGTGATATCATCAATGATTTGAAATAAGCAGGGTGGTTATTATTACAACATCCCTTTAAACTTTTATATTTGTGGGTTGGGGTTGTAGCTCAGTGGTGGAGTGCTTGCCTGGCACATGTGAAGCACTGGGTTTGATCCTCAGCATCACATAAAAATAAATAAATAAAATAAAGATATTGTGTCTTCCTACAACTAAAAATATTTTTAAAAACACAAACATACATTTGTTCTATGCAGAAACAGTTGGATTGTGGAGAATGACAAGCAATTATAAATCCAATCTGACAATTGTTTTAGTTACCACTGCTATTCTACCTGTGGTTTTGATGCTTTGGCAAATCAACACATCCCTGAACACCTGATAAACATGTACTTATTAGAAGAATGTGGTTTTTGTTTTCCTTTCAGTAATTATCACAAAGAAGAGTTTGGCTTCACAAGGAAGGGTAGCAATACACCATACTTACTACTTCAGGTTGATATTAACTCTCCAAACACATGTCATGAACTACTCCTTAGGGACTTTGATCATCTTTCCCTTACACCATACATGACATCATCCTGTAACATCAATGACATGATTCTCATTAAGAAGAAAGTAGCAACTAATTCACACACTTGCAAGACAATGTGGGACATCGATTCCACACACAATCAGAGCCTTGCAAATGAGTGAAATTTTTGATGATCTAGTAGACTAGGGGCATGTCAAGATAGTTATAAGCTAAAGAGCAAACTGTATAACTCAACTTTCTTACTGCAAAAAAATAAAGAATGCAGCAATAAGTTGGAAGTTGGACTACTAGATGCTGGAAGTAACATAAAACTTATGTTCTATGCTACTTTGACCAATTGGCAAGTAACCTTAAAGCCTGCTAGCTTAGAGTGGGGTCCACATTAAGAGAAAAGTTCTCTGTGGCCTCACAGGGAGTTCCCTATGATGAGTCAATTGGAAAAGAAAGACACATTTTACCTGATTTTTGATTTCTTCTAAATATGCACATACTTCTTGTATTAGGTTTCTATTACTGCATAACAAAATAGCCCTTAGCAGCTTGCAAAATCACAAATATGCAGGTCAGAAGTCCTGGCAGGCTCAATTGGTTTTTCTGCTGAGGGGCTCACAAAATCAAAACCAAGGCATTAACTAGGTTTGTGACTGAGTACTCAGTATTATGGTTGATTTTGGGTGTCATCTTGACTGGATTAAATGACACTGAGATAGCTAGTAAAGCATTAATTATTCTCAATGCTTCAGTGGGCACTGAGCCTCTTCCTTTTGTATTAAGAGGGAAATCCAGGTGGTTGAACATTGGATTAGAGGGCTTGGACTACCCCAGGTGCATCTGAGAGGGTGTTTCCAGATGGTATGGGCATGTGGGTCTGTGGACTGAGAGATACACTCTCAATGTGTGCAGGCAAAAAAAAAAAAAAAATGTGTGCAGGCACCATCCAGTTGGCTGGAGGCCCGGATGGGAAAAAAAGGCAAAGGGTGAATTATTTCTGTTTTTGGAATGAGGACATTTTCACCTTCCCTTGGATGTTAGAACTTCATATTTTCTTGCTTTTAGACACTAAAACCACACCAGCACCCTCCAACCCAGGCTCTGGGACCCATAACATTGGCCTGACAGTTAAACCTTTTGGCATCCCTGGTTCTAAGGCTTTCAGATTTAGGCTAAGTCATGCTAACGGGTTTCCTGGTGTTTCAGCTTGACCTATTGTGGGATATTTCAGCCACCATAATCAAGTGAGTGACTTCCCCTAATAAATTTCTTTTCACATTTATATGTTCCCTATTGTTTCTGTCTCTGGAGAATCATGACTAAAACACAAAAGTGCTCTCCCCATTTTTTTGCTATTCCCAATGAGGCCAATCTAAGCTCCCAGAACAACCCTTATATCTCCTTAGATATACACCTTAATCTTCTAAGTGGTGGTGCATCGTGGTCATGGAGTCAGGAAGAGAAGTTATACATAGGCCCATAAAAATGAATTTCCATTTACCAAGATTGATGTTGCAATAGTCACTGTCAACTGTCAAAACTACCAGAAGCAGAGACAAACTCTGAAACTTCAATATGCACCATAGTCCAGTGTGGTCAGTGAGATATCAGATTACAAGCTGATTATCTTGGTCTGTGTCCATCAGGGAAAATGCAGCTCTTTGACTGCACTTGAATAGATACCTATTTTGAAAATGAATTTTTATTCACACCTAATGTACATTACAAACACCACTTGGAATCTTAGGAAAGGGCAAAACCACCATGATGGTATTTCAATCACATCTAAACATGGAAATTGCTAATAGGAAATGAAGTACAGCAATGGGCTCATGCTAACAGATTTCACTAGTCTTACTGTTTCTCACCATTCTAAACAGGCTGGCTCAAATCATGGGATGATCTTCTAAAGTTTCAGTTATAGTTCTAGATTTATGGCAGTCATTTTGGAATTGGATCAAATAATACAGGAGACAATGTTCTCTCATGTCTTCCCACCATACACTCTTCCATTCAGGATAAGGCCTGTTGCTCTCACTGGTAAAATCATATCTTCAGCAAAGAAAGAGGCAATGTGAGGTCTCCTCTTCCTAGTGAGTACCCAGAAGCACATGTTACTTCCCATCCCAACAACTCGGCTCTTCTAGACTACAGACCTTTGGAATTGGATCCCTTTTCATAGGGGGATACAAAAACAGCTCCATAGAAATGGAAGCTGGGTCATCCAGCACGTTCATCACTATGGATTGTTCTTCCCCTTCCATCCACAGATGCAAAGGAAGGTTTCCCAAATGTGTGGAGTGACAGAACCTGGCCATCACAGGGGACTGGGATGCTGCTAAACAGAGGCTAAGGAGGAAGATGCATGGAAGACCTAGAGTCCTCTTGGCACTCAAGGGTTCTGCGCTTACAGATCATGGAAAATGACAATTCAGCAGGACATGAAATGGCACAGACCCTACTGTAAGAAGGCTGTATGTCATCCTGCCACACCAAGCACTGGGACCTGCTGTGGAGCTGCAGGACTAAGAAAGACGTGGTGCAGAAGATGGTTATAAGTAGCAGCCATCACTCTGCGACCTGCTTCAGAAAGGAGGTCTTATGGCCTGAATATGAGGGTCCCCCCAAAGACCCGTGCTGATGCAGGAGGGAGGTGATTAGATTACGAGAGCTGCGACCTAAGCGTGGGCTGATCCAGCTGCTGGAGGAATTGAAAGGACTAACCGGGTGGTACCTGGAGGCAGGTGGGGCACAGCTGGAGGAAACAGGGCCCAGGGAACATGCCTTTCAGGTTTCTCTTTTGTTGCTGGCCCCTTGCATTCTCGCTCTCTCGCCCTCTCTCTCTGCTTTCCAGCTGTCTGAACACAGCAACTATCCTCCACCATGGCCGTCCACCATGATGTTCTGCCTCACTTCAGGCCCAGAGTCATGGTGCTAGCTGTCCATGGACTGAGCCTCTGAACCTGTGAAACCAAATTAAACTTCTGCTCTTAGGTGTTCTTGCCAAGTACTTCTTGGGTCACAATGATGAAGAGCTGACTGACACTCGAGGACTAAGGTGCATCTGGCCTGAAGAGTTAAAAACATCTCCCACTCAGGTGGGTGACAGACAAACAAACGACTTGCAAAACAATGAGGGCAAAAGCCAACTTTTATTAACAGAAACTCATAACATCAAAACGCCGGGCCCCTTGACTCAGCCTCTGGAAGGCCAGCCTCTCGAGTAACACAGGCCAGGACACTTCAGTACATGCTGCTCCATTCTCAAGCACAGCAAACTGGTTCTCCTTTCTAACTCATCACCGCGAGGACAGAATTGTGTGTTCAGGTGCGATATCTTAGTTGTGGGAACCTGTTTTCTCCAGCACCTTCTCGAGTTGCTTAATTAAGTCTCGACGTTTAAACCTGAACATGAAGACACAGGCCATTAACCAACAGAATCCCAAAGAAGCCAGGAAGTGGAGGCGCCATGGGAGACAGAGAGGGCGCTCGCCGTCTAGGTGGGGAGGGAAGATGCATGCACAGGGAGAGGCCCTGGTGCATGAGGAGTGTCCACTGGGGATCGGAACCCGGCTCAGACCATGGCGAGCCGGCTGGGCCAAGTGGGCGTGGGAGGGTGAGTGGACTCACAGGAGGCGAGTTGAACAACACAGAGCGAGCCTGAACCGGGCGTGAGTGGGGGCAGGACCCAAGACGCTCTGGCCGGACTGGCCCTGTCCCCTACCACTCGACCCGGCACTGCCCCGGCCCAAATGCCGAAAGAGATCAAGCAGTTCCTCGCTCCACCCACCTGGCTGCTTCCTTGATGGTAAACTCAACAATCTGCTTCTTGACTTCCGCAGAGCCTCGCACTTGCTCCAGCAACCTGAAGATCCTTTCATACTCTGAAGATAGTAAAAACAACTCAATCTTTCCCAAAATGAAGAAGAAACAGAACTCAGTCTTGCAGGATGTGGGCCTCACTAATCCTGCCCTCTGGGCCAGAATGTTACGGACTGGAGGGGACAGAAAGGGTGACATGGAGATCCCTGCACACAGCCACCAAAGGAACTCCAGGAAGGGGTAAGCATCAAAGAGAAGACAGGACGTATAGGGGGACATGGTAAGCAAGGAGGGGGCAACTGTCCCAAATTACCCAGGACTCAACTCGGGCAAAGGCCGAGTGCACTCGGCCTATTCCGAGCTCTTCCGAATCACAGACTCAGAGCCTTCCTGCGTTTCCATTGCTACATCCTCCCGCCACTTACTTCGTCCAAACTGTCGAACTTCCTTCATGAGCTGATGTTTGATCCCAGCATTGATTTCATCAAAACTCTGTGGAAACGGATCAGGCACCACCTCCACCATGGGCAGGGCTGGAACGTCACGACCAGGTGCACAGGGGCCACCGCTAGTGATTGCTGCCCCCAGTGGGTCCCCACCAGCTTCCAGAAGCAGCCCTGCCTTGCTGGGACCAGTAGAGTCGTCAGCTGGAGAAGCCAGTGGAAACAAGGGAAGAACACTGCCAGCTGCCATGCTGGTGGACAAAAAGCCTTCCAATGTGGGGGATTCACTTTCCACGGTCTCCTCATGGGCACCACGGCTGGCAGAAGCACCTGGAAACCAAATGGAGAGGCTCAGCTATGAGGCGGGCAGGCTTCAGCGCCCCACACGCACATGTGCGTGCTCATGTTCTGCTGCGCTCTTACTCAGAGCAGGTGGGTGCAGCAGAGAAATCGTGCACCTGAAAGGTGGACTCCAGGACACAGGACAGGAAAAGCACCTCCCAACTGTGGCTCTAGGACTGCAGGTAGAGACACAGGGACAGGACATCTATCAGCAAAGCATCCACAGAGTGCTGGCACTCAAGATTCTGTGTCCCCTGGAGGCACTTTGGGTGCCAAGAAGATGGAGGTCTCACATGCTGTCAAGATGCCTGATGTGATTCATAGTCAATCACCAGAGATCCCTGTCAAGAGGACGGAGCCTCCTCATCCATGCTTGCAGTATCAGAAAAATGCATTTGCTGCCCTCAAGGGTGGCACCTCTAACTACACCAGCCCCCTTGGTGCCAGGAGCTGGGGATCAGCAGTGAAGACGACAGACAGAAAATGTCCCTGCCCTGATGGAACCTGCAGCGTGATGGGAAGTCAGACAGGAAGTGCATGGCGAGCCCCAAAGCCATCCCAGCTGCACTGCTGTGGGGAAGAAGTGAGCAGGGGAATGAGAGGGAGCAGCAGAGGGAGCCTGCAGGGCTGAGGGTGGTGGCGGGGCCTTCTGGGTGGTGTCCTCTGAGCAGAGCCTGAGGAGGAGACAGAGCAGGCTCGTACAGATGCAGAGGGACAGAGCCAGGCTGCAGTGGGGGTGAGGGTAAGGGTCACAGGGGGGACCTGCTGAGGACCATGGAGTGGAGGACAGAGGCAGAGAGAGAGGAGCAGGCCACAGGCACCCAGGAGAGGCCGAGGCCCACAGTCAGGACTTGAGGCTGGGTTCTGAGTGCTTGGGAAAGTGGAGGACACACTTCCAGGGTGGACATGGCTTGGGCCCATTGCTTCCCTGCCGACACCATCACGCTCACTGCAGGAGAGAGGGTGGGGGGAGGAGGGGGCGTCATGGAAAGCAACATGGCAGGGGATAAAGGCATGAGAACAGGTGGTGATCAATCATGTCAGAGTAGAGTAGAAGACCAGGGCAAAGTCATCACAAAGGTAGATTGGAGAGGAAAGCAGAGGCAGAAAGATGCAAGAAAGATCGGGATCCACCAAAGAGGAGAAGCAACAAGATTGGGCGGATGGAAGTCCCACAAGGTGCCCACCAAGGAGCGAGTGAACGATTTGGCCACATGCAGCTGAGAAACGACTGGCAGTGGCGGCTCCCATGCTGGCCTTCTGACCCTGGTTTCGGTGGCATGAGGAGGCAGGAGGTGGAGCCCCTGTGGTGCAGTGTGAAGGAGACTGGGTGCACGCTGCGTCCCGACCCACAGCAGAGCCCGGGCAGAGAGGGGCTTCACTTGCATCTCCACGGCTGCTGCCCCGTCCTGTCCTGCCTGCGGAAGCTGCTTTAAGCTGTGACTCCTGAGCATCTCCCAACAGTCCCCTGGCCTCCCAGGCATTCCGTTCCACGTGCAAACTGCAGGTTGGCCCACCCACCCAGGACACAATTACCATCTCCCTGGGGCTTGGCGGAGCGCTCCAGATGGGGTTCGCCCTCTCCTTCCTCTGGCACTGGCTGCAGGACCAGAGGCTGCTTCCGCTTGAAGGGTCTAGGGCTCCTGTCTTCTGCAGCACGTTTCCCTCCGTTTTCAGGCCCTACAGAGAACTCATCTGCTTTGTCAGCCATGGTGTCCTGAAACACACCAGCACAAACATTCCGCTCATTGCAAATGTGACCCTCACAAGACTGCAAAGAGACTTGCATGCATGAGGAACCGTGCTCTTGTGTCCCCATGTGACTTCACCTGTGGGCCAAGCTTGGCCACACCCCCACAAACACTGTTCTCAGAAAAGGCACCTCATTTTAGGCCTGTCCAGAGGGATCGAGGGGGATGAGAACATGCAAGGTGCTGCTCAGGGCCACACACGGCACATGGTTAATCAACGCCTGCGCAACGAGCACATGTCACCAACCACGTGGGGACATGCCTGATGACCTCATTGGGGAACGCCACACTGTCCCGGGCACCCCCTCTTTGGAGCGGGCAATCCCTTGCTTGTTCTCATACGAGAGGCAGTTTGTCAGGTACGTGGGTTGGCACTGATAAGCTAGGGTGTGCCCCATGACTGTGGGTGGCGGGTAATGGTGAGAGACAGTGACAGAGAAGACCAAACCCTGCCATCCATGGGAAGCGCAAGAATCTCCCCACCATTACTAGAGTAAAAGCAGGACAACCGCTTTCGGAGTCACTTACATTACCCATGAAAGAGGAATGCAAAGAGGAGGAAATTGTTTTCCTGAGGCCGTTTAATAACAGCCAAGAACTCTGTATTTTATTTTAATTACTTTTTCTGATGCATTAGAATTTTACATCAGAATGGGATTCTTTTTCATATCCTCATCCATGCACACAGCATAACTTGGTCCAACGCCTTCCATGCCTTAGCTGGCTATTCGGCAAAGCCACAGTTCTGGGAAGAGAAGATGCAGCGGTTAGGAAGATTCAGTCCCATTGGTTGGGATGGACTGTCCCAGAGGCACCTTGTCCTGGCCCAAGCTTGCACCCCAAATATCATCTGCTGAGCAAACCTCTCTGGACTCGGAGGAGGAACACCATGCGAAGCAAGGAGGTGTGTAGAGGCGAGGCAGCAAGCAAGAAAGGAAATGGAGGATTACTGAACTCCATAGAGTGAGGCGCCATGGGCTGTGTTCGGTGGCAATTTGCAGGCACCTAGGAAGCAGGTATAGTGTGAAAGAGGAATGCAGTCCGCCCAGCAGTACCAGGCTTCTCACTCAATCCTGGGCATTCGTGGGCATCCAGAAAGCTCCTGTGACATTTCTGAGTGTGAATCAACACTTGTGGCAATTACCAAGCCCCAGGAAACTGCTAGACTGATGTTTGAACCCAAAATGGTGCACATCAGGCTGAGTGTCTGGTGAATGTATGAAAACTGAGCAGCACCGTCACCTCCCAGGGACTCCACCTGCAGCCAGGGACATGGCAAGCCCATGGGCTCTATGGTTGGGGTCGTCAGCCGTGGGCTAAAGGCTTGGTCCTCAGCGTGGACACTACTGGTTGGTGGTAGGAAGTTATGGAGGTGGAGCCTACTTGGAAGCCATGGGACACTGGGGTGTGCCTTTACAGTCTCTACCGTTTACACACACACGTCATATTCTCTCTCTCTCCCCCTCTCTCCTCCTCCCACTTTATCCTAAGCAGTGAGTCTGAGGCCAGTGTGGGCAACAGGCTCCATCTCAAAACTATTAATTAAAGTGAAGTCAACAAATGCACTCTGCTCTGAGGAATATGTCACATAAGAATACCTGTGGAATGCAGTCATGTCGAAGGTGGAGGGAATTTGAGGGAGTGGCAGAAAGATATTCTGAAAATCTCTAAGCTGTGACATCTTAGGAAGTTAGAAGAGGAGTCCAAGAAATCCCAATGCAAAGAAAATAGAAGAGCTTTACTTTCTTGGTGGGCAGGGTGCTGCGATTGCAGCCAGGGCCTGGCACTGGCAGGCAGGGGTTCTACCACTGAGTCACACCCCTAGCCCCAATTTACTTCTTAAGGGGAAGCAAAACTAATGAAATGCAATGAGAAAGGGACAACGCAAAGACCAACAAGGCCAAAGTTCATCTTTTAAACACAAACAAAGTGTAGACATCTGGGGCCTCGCTAAGCAACAAACATCTTAGTGCTCCCTGGGACCGCAGGTCCACTAGAATTGGAGAGTCGCAGGGCAGATGAGCAGTGCCCTCGAGCAAGCAGGACACGCAAATTGTGGAACATTCCATGTTTGTAAAAGAAAACAAACAAGAGCAAAATCTTATGTTAAAGCATGCTAAGAATGGAAAAGGAGATGTAGCCACTGATCCAGGAGCAAAGGAAAAGAAGAGGTTGAGATGAATATGAAAAATATCATTTCACCGTTCAAAAAAATGAGATGACAAAGATAACACTTGAAGATTAAAGAAACAAAATCTTTTTTAAAAACTCAGGAAAAGTTAACCCAAGGTAAAAGAGAAAGCCTGAAGTTTCTTGGGTTTGGTAATTTTTTTCCTTGGTACCAGGGATTGAACCCACCGTGGGTAGCCCTGAGCCACATCCCCAGCCCTCTGCCCTTTGTAAGTTAGAGACAAGCTCTCACTGAGTTGCTTGGGGTCTAAGTTGCTGAGGCTGGATTTGAACTTGAGATCCTTCTGCCTCAGCCTCCTTGAGCCACTGGGATGGTAAACTTTGGAATAAAGAAAAAATTCTGACCAATGTGATCCTACGATATGCATAAGCAGAAGAGTGAGAAATTATACTCCATTTATGTATGATCAATCTAAAGGTAAAAATGCATTCTACTGTCATGATGGAAATTATAACAAAATAAAAAATTAATAAACAAAGGAAAAATTCATACCTTCCAATTCTCCTAAATCAGTCCTCCAAATGCTCAGGAGAGACGTGTGTCTTATACAAACTCCTTTGTAAAGTAGAAAAAAGGAGCAAGTTTTTGGCTCACTTTGTGAGGCCAATGTCAACCTGACGCCAACACCTAACAGGGACATTAGAAGCAAAGAAAACCATGGGCCAACAGCTCTCCTGAAAATACTGAAGAAATCCCTAAAAACAGGTAAGCGCCCACTGCAATGAGAGATGAAAGCATGTACATCAAGGCATGGTGGGTGTAAGGCGGGAAGGCAAGACTTGTCCCCACTCTCAAGCCAATCACACTTAACCACGTTAACAACAACAACACCACAACAACCAGAACACAAAGGGAGCTGAAGTGATCATTTTTAAGTTTTGTGAAAAGTTCAACTCCTATCATGATTAAAAACGATCCGTAACTGAAAATTGAAGGAAACTTCCTTAACCTAATCAAAGTTTTTTCCCCATCTCTGAAAACAACCCAAAAACCATGCAATACAAATAAGGAGAAAAATCATGGAAAACACCTAAATTAGAGGTGAAATATTGCACAATTTGTCCCTAAATTTTGTAAACAAGATGAGGATGTCTACACATATTCGATAATGTGTTGTGGGTCCCCAAAAGGGCAGTACAGCCAGATAACTATTACAGTGTCTGTACACTTCTACTTCAAGTAGAAGAGTGAAATTGCCATCATTCACCAAAGACATTC
This sequence comes from Sciurus carolinensis, assembly GCF_902686445.1. Classification (NCBI taxonomy): domain Eukaryota; kingdom Metazoa; phylum Chordata; class Mammalia; order Rodentia; family Sciuridae; genus Sciurus; species Sciurus carolinensis. The sequence goes on along the minus strand of NC_062232.1, from coordinate 114,346,187 downwards.
TACAGAGGTAGAATATTCAAAAGGACATAAGCCATTGCAAGTAGGAAGTGATTGTAGGAAGTTCCTGGATCCAGAAACAATCATCCAAAACCACCAGCATGGAATCAGCAGAAGAGAAAATTTAAGGCAGTGTTGAAAACAGTGCCCAGACATTGAAAATCTAGGAGCACATTTCACGAGAGATGTTCTGGGGCATTCCACAAAGAGAAAAGAGCACAGAGAGAAACTGAGAGCTGGGTGAGTGGAGACAAATGGTCTTGTGGTACACGGGGTGACTCCTTATTAAAGCTCATGCCTGCATCCCAGCAGCTCGGGAGGTTGAGGCAGGAGGATCTCAAGTTCAAAGCCAGCCTCAGCAAATTCGTAAGCCCCTGAGAAACTTAGGGAGGCCCTGTCTCCAGATGAAACATTAAAAGGGGTGGGCTGGGGATGTGGCTCTGTGGGAAAGCCCCCTGAGTTCAGTACCCCAGACAGAATGAAAGATGAAACAAGCCAACAAGTAAACAAAATAATCTTTGTCAATTCTTCCCAGAATGGTTCTGCCAATCTTATTTAAAATCTCACCGTGTCAGTTTTGCAAACTGACAATCTGATCATAAAAAATGGAAAGCAAAGGTCTTAAACAATCCAAACACCCTTTAAGAAAAAGGGCACATACCAGACTTACTACAAAAGGTAATGTAGGCCCAAGAACCTGATCCTGGAGCAAGGATAGCCACATACACCAATGGAACAGCACACAGTCTCACGACACATTTGGAAATAAAAATAGCTGGATTGATGACACTGGGGCCAGAGAACCACTGAGAAAAAGAGTCGTCTTTCCCCTGGCTACTTGTCTGAGACTCCTGGTGGAATCCAGGCTCCCCACGGGCTGAGGGGGCGCTCCACTGTGGAGCTGCATCTTTGGCCCAAGACCTCCTTTCAACAAGCCCACTTCTTGGAGACCAGCAAACCCCTACCCTACTGGGAGAAAGAGCAGGGTGTTGCCTTTGTTGCCTTTGTGGATTGGGGGTAGCCCAATATGTTTGTAAAGAATGCAGACACCAACCATAAAATCCAGTCTGAAAAATGAAAAGGAGAATTTCAGTCACTAAGGCCACATTAAGTCCTGGTGCGTGGGCGCTGGCCTGTAATCACAGACACGTGGATGGCTGAGGCAGGAGGATCCCAAGCTCAGGCTGCCAGGGCCAAGAAACCAAAGCCTGTCTCAAACTTAAAAATCAATACAAAACAAAGGACTGCAGGTGTCCTCTGGTGGTGGGGGGGCACCCCCCAATTCAATCTCCAGTTCGGGAGGGGTGGGCTATAAAAGCAAAACAGCGATTTGAATAGGAAACTCAAAATTCTCTTTTTGCCTATGCACTTACATACGTAAATGTATATAAATCTAAAAAACCGAGTGGAACCCCGAAATATGAAGAATGTCTATCTCGCCACGTCTTCAAGTACCAACACACCAACAGCGTGTGCGCAAAAGTCCCGAACAACCCTCAAACCCTCCTCAGCCTCCTCAATGTGCAGAGAAATGCAAGTGCAGACAGAACAGAGGGCTGCGCACCCCGCAGGGTAGCGGATATTCCAGTGGGACTTCGCAGGGCACCTTCCAGTTCTTCCAGTACTTCCAGCACCAGGAGCTGCTGGAACCTTCCCACACCCAGATTCACACCCAGGCGCCCAAGGCCACGGTTGCAGATTCCCTGGGCCCGAGGCCGAGCAATTCTGCCGGCAGCCCAGCGGTGCAGCGTTGCTCCCTGACAAGGTGCCCGGGGTAAGGGCGGCAGGGCCCCAAAGCGGAATCCCCAGCACACCCACCTTGGCTGATACCCGACCCGAAATGGCGCGGCCACCCCCACCCGGCGTAGGTGACCTGGCCAAGGAATCCACCTCACCTGGGGCTGAGAAAGAGTCTTCAGGAAAGAAGCCCCTTCTGTGCGGAGATCCACACTTCGGGGACGGTCTCAAGGCCCCGATGTCAAGGGTGCAGGCAAGGAGCGAAGCCCTGGTGGCCAGAGAGCACCAAAGGAACAGTCCCCTCGTGGGGCTCACCCAGGACGCCGGGGAACACTGCCCCCTTAAGGACGGCTGCTCACCTGCGGAACACTGCCACGTGTGTGCGTGCGTGTGTGCGTGTGTGTGTTAGTGTCGCCAGCACAATCCAGCACAATGTCCCTCCCAGAACCGTGGGGGCTCCCTGAAGACACTGCAGAGCTCAAAGAGGGTGACAAACGGAAAGTGCTCCTGGGCCCAAGAGCATCAGCCCAATGGCATCCATATAGGGCTGAGCAGAACCACCCCAGGTAGAGTACCCCAGACTGCACCGGGACCCCCCAAACAAGACACACCTCCCGGGCTAGATGAGAGCACCCCCGGACAAGTCCCCACCCCAGCGCTGAAATGCTGACCTTGTAGGGAGCCTCGGATGAAGCACCTCCCCAAACGGCAGTGAGGATGTGGCGCCCCCAGCAGTGGGCCTTCTAGGAAGGCGCCCTCTGGGGCTGCTGCAAATGCGCCCTCTAGGGTATCTGGGGGTCGCTGGGGGTGTCTTTCCAGAAGCATCTGGTACATGAGTGCCAAGGGGGATGCAGGGAAGCCGCTGGCCACGGAGTGTGGCAGGCCTCTGTGCCCTGCCCAACCGGGTCCAGGGGAAGCCGCGTCCGTGCCAGAGCCGCGTGGGCACAAACCCGGCGACCAGCGGGACCCGCTGTGCCAGCCAGGGAAACCAGGGCGCGCCACTTTCCCTTTCGCTCTCTCTGGCGCCCCCTACACACAACCTTCCCTGACAGCTGCCACCAGAAACATCTCCAAAGGAACCGGTACCTCTTCAACTGAGCAGGACTGAGCGTGCATTTGGAGCTGACAGGCAATACAGGCGGCACACGACACGAAGGAAGGGGCCGATCGATCATCCTACAGGGTGAAAACACGTAGGACAAATCCCACGCCTCGCCGGGAGGAACAATTAAACGCACTTGTTGCGAGCCGCGCAGTGCGCACACCTGTGACTCAGCGGCCCGGGAAGCTGAGGCAGGAGGCGAGCAAGTTCAAAGCCAGCCTCAGCAATGCCCCCAGGCCCTGAGAAAATTAGCGAGAGCTGTCCCTAGAGCAAATAGAGAAAGGGGCACTGGGGATGTGGCTCAGCGGAAAGCATCCCTGGATTCAATCCCTGGTACAAGGGGAAAAAAAGGAAAGGGCTTGTTGGGAAGGGCACTCCCCAGAACCAAGGGCAGGCATCGTTCCGGGGCAGAATGTTAGAAGCAATCCTAGTGGAGTCGACATGAGACAAGGACGGCCACTCTTTTTCTTCATTTTGCCCAGTGCCACAGGCCTCCCTGCTGGCACCTGCAGGTCCTTGGTGGGCAAAGCTCTTCCCACAGAGCAGGTTCTCAGGGACAGCCCTGAGAATGGTGCTTTTCAGGGAGTCGTCCTGCATGTCAAGTAGTGACACTTGTGAGGGAATAGAGATTCAGGGGCAGCTCCAATCAGCTGTCCCCTCTAGTGGCAGACAGGTTGCTCCAGTCCTGAGCTCCCATTAAGAGGATTGCTGGTTTAAGGTTCCTGAGTAGCTGAGGTGGGGATGGGGATGGGAAAGTGGAAACCCACCGAGCTGACTGAAGAAAGACTCCTCCTGTCGTTGCAAGATTTGGGTTAATCTTTACACTTCTGAAAACATGTAATTTTTTTACTCTTTGAGACTGGGTCTCTCTGTGTTGCCCAGGCTGTCCGAGAACTCTTGAACTCCAGGAATACTCCCACCTCATCCCCAGAGACACTGGGTCCACAGGAGGGTCCCAGTTCTTGGAGGAAAACATTTACTGAGATGATATCTACCAGCGTTCACATTGTTTTTATACAACAGTGGCTTCACTTCAGTCCTGGGGGATTGAACCCAGTGGGTTGTTCTACTGAGCTAGATATGCAGCCCTTTAAAAAGTTTTTTCAATTGGCAATGGACCTTTATTTTATTTATTTATTTGTATGCGGTGCTGAGAATCGAACCCAGTGCCTCACACATGCTAGGCAAGTGCTCTGCCACTGAGTCACAATCCCAGCCCTTAAAATTTTTTTTGAAACATGTTCTTGCTATGTTGCCCATGCTTCCCTCAAACTTGTGATCCTCCTGCCTCAGCCCCTGGAGTCTTTGGATTACCCACCCAACAGCAGTGCCTTTTCAGAAGTCCCTACTCCTCTTTTCTCCAAAGTGCTTTTTCTTGTGGGGAACATTTTTTTTCCTAAGGAATTCTCATTTTATTGTACATATGTACATATCAAGTTTCTAAAATTATTTCCTCTATACTTTATTCTGTTTTCAAACATTGTACAATGAACACTGCAGTAAGAACATAACATGTTGATGACGTTTTCTGGAGACCTCTGGAACATTCCTCTGTGTTCTTGAATAGTCTGTGCAAATGTCCCTGGAATTGTCCCAGGGTTACCATCACCATAATCACCATCACCATCACCAACACCATCATAACCCTAACCCCTGAGTGGAACATTTCAAGGACCTTTACATCCAGGCTATTAGACTATAGATTATTTACGTTGTTTTTCATTTTGTTCTGGTAGATAATCTTAAAGGCAGTGTGCACATACTGTGAAGAGTTCCCTCTAAACAAGGCCTAAGTAATTGCTTCCTTAGCGAGCTTTTTACTGCAACATCCACTTGATGAGATGGTGTGCTCAGCATATTCCATGTGTGTGTGTGCGTGCCTAGTCAGTTACTCTGAATTTAGTGCTTCAAAACTGTTACTCCTAATGTAGCGACTTACCGTAATAACCTATTATTATTTATTATATCTAATGATAACTAGATACAAGCTATATCGATATAAATATATATAGATATACATAGCTATATAAAATATAAACCTAAGTGTTTGTGGTCTTGACTTGGTTCTCTGCTTTGGGTGTCAAAACATTGAAATTCCAATCTTGGGCAAGCTGTGTTCTCTTTCCGAAATTCTGAAGTGGAATACAGTTGAAAATTCATTCAGATTTTTGGCAAGATCTAATTCCTTGCAGTGTGAAACCAATGTGCTTGATTTCTTGCTCGTTGTGACCTGCGTTTCACTCCCAACTCAGAGTCAGTTACATGTTTTTGTGTGTCCCTCTCTCCAACTTCAGGCCAGCAAGGGCACATTATATTAAATATAATATATAATGTGTATTTATAATTTATATAAAAAATGTAAAAATATATACTGTAGTCTCTATTGTGCTGGGCTAGCTCAGACGCAGGGTAATGATGCAGAGTCAAGACCCAGACTCCGGGAGTTGGGTGGACCCCTACATTATACATTATTGTATTATTTATATACATCGTATATTATATATGTGATATATAGTGTATATGTTTTATTTACATTTACACACACACTCATATATATATGCTCTTAGTTATCTCCTACTGTTATGCTACCAGTTGGAAAACATGCTTTGCTTTTAAGGGCTCCGGAGTAGTGATTAGTTCCACTCAGATAAGCCCTTATATAAATATCAAAAGACTGCTATCTTTGGTTACATCTGAAAAATTGTTTTTGTACAGTAATATAATTTTGAAAGTAACACTAGAGGGTAAGAGTCAGGGGACCATCTTAGAAATCTTCTAAAGAAGCAGGATTTGGATCCATGAGTTGTGGCCATTTCTTCATGCTGTGTACTTGTACCTTCAGTACCTGAGTCTGATCTTTCTATGTCTTTCCTTTCATAAGGAAGTATTTTTTGCACATTCATCACTATGAATTGGTAAGTCAGAAAACACCTAAGATGGCAGCTCAGGTAGCATGGTCAATTATAAGCCAATTATTACTAGAAGGTACCAGAATAACATTTATGTGTCCAGGAAGTTAATGCCAGTTCAGAGATGAGGTTGTGCTGTGATGGAGAAATCTGATTTATTTCCTCCCACCTCTACCTTCAAAGTTGCTGGGATTAGAGGTATGTGCCACGCTGCCTGGCTTATGGAGATTTCTTAACCACATTTCACAATTGCATAAGACAATTTTTCTGTAACAGTAGCAGCAATATACCCATCCCTTACATTTCTGGCTTCTATAGTTGAACTTTGATTGATAGGTGACAACCTTCTTGAGCATCATTACACCACTTGCTTCTAAAGTTTGGCTGTTTTACTTTTTGGAGTTCTTTTACACTTTCCTTCGTCAGATCAACACATTCTAACCAAGCATAACAAAATACCATTATTGATGGTAACTGATTTCTTAGAAAAGCATGATTCCATTTCATGTTTTTCTATATCAGGAGTTTGAGCAGGGAGGGCATAGGCTCTCATGCTGCTTCATGTGGCAGTTGGGCTGCTCTGGAGAATTTGTTCTTGTTAATATAAAATACAATGCAAAATTTACTATTTTAACCATTTAAAAATATATATATATTAGATGTTGATAGACCTTTATTTTATTCATTTACTTATATGTGATGCAGAGAATCAAACCCAGTGCCTCACACCTTTGACAAGTGCTCTACCACTGAGCCACAAACCCAGACTCCATTTTAACCATTTTAAAGCATACAATGCAATGGCATTTAATACATTCACATGTTGTCAACTGTCACACAATTATGTAGTTCAAGAATTTTTTCACTTTCCTAAAGGGGAACTGTAACCATTACCAATTATTCATTTCCCCTTCTCTCCAGCCCTTTGCAACTAGTAATCTACTTTCTCTGTAGATTTGCCAATTCTTTATATTTCACACAGATGGAATCACAACATGTGTCCTATTTTGATTGTCCTCTTTCACTTGACATAATATATTCAATATTCATCTGCATTGTGGCATGTATGAATACTTTCTTTTTATGGCCAAGTGCTACTCCATTGTATGCATATATCACATTCAGTTTATCTAATCACCCATCGATGGACATTTGTAGTTTCTACCTTTTTGTTATTTTGAATAGTGCTATTATCAATTGTGTAAAAGTTTTTACCAAGCACCTGTTTTTCAAGTCTTTTGGAAACGTATGTAGGCATGGAATTGCTGGGTCATATGGCAACCCATAATTGTCATAAGCCAATATTTAGCTTTTAGAAAAAGTATAAAAATGTTTGCCCCAGGAGATTTACCATTTATTTTCTTGGCAGCAGTGTATGATGATTCCAATTTCTCCCCATCTTCATCAACACTTGTTGTTTTCATTTTTAAAATTATGGTCATTTTAGTAGGTGTGAACTTCTACTTTGTTGTGATTTTGATTTGTTTATCCCCAATGACTAAAGATTTTGAGCATCTTTCATGTTTGTCAGTTGTATATATTCACTGGTGTTTTCCTCATCTCCTTTGCCTGTAATTCATAGGGTCATCTTTTTGTTGTTGAGTTGAAAGAGTTTTCTAAATATTATAGATGCTTGATCCTTATCACATGTATGCATTTCCAGTATTTTCTCCCACCCTGTGGATTGTCTTTTCATTCTCTTGATACAAAAATGTATCAACTTTTTTGATGCAAAAAATGTTTCTAACTTTGATAAAATCAAATTATATCCATTTTTCTGTTGTTGCTTGGGCTTTAAAATATTTTTAGTTGTAGGTGAACACTATAACTTTATTTTATTCATTTATTTTTATGTGGTGCTGAGAATCAAACCCAGTGCCTCACACATGGTAGGCAAGTGCTCTACCACTGAGTTACAACCCCAGCCCTGTTGCTTTGGCTTTGATGTCCTAAGAAATCATTGCCAAATTCAAGGTCATGGAGGTTTACTTCAAAGTTTTCATACTAAGAGTTTTATGGTTTCAGTTCTAATATTTAGGTATTGATCCATTTTAGGTTTTGTGTATAATGAGTTAAATGTCCAACTGCTCTTTTTGATTTTTAGCTTGACTCTCCTTTAATTAAAGAAGGTACTTTTTCAATATTTTACAATTTGTTTTTACTTGTTTAGTGTGCTAACATATGATCAACCTAGAGAATCCATGAGTTTAGAAAAATGAGTAATTGATTGTTGTTGAGTGGCTTGTTCTACAGGTGTCTATTAGATACAATTGGTTATAGTACTGTTCAAGTTCTCTATTTCTTTATTCTTTTCTCACTAGTTGTTCTATCCATTATTGAAGTTTCTAACTATTATAGAACAGTGTATTTCTCCCTTCAATCTGTCAATTTTTGCTTCATTTATTCTGACACACTTTGGGGTACATGTTTATAATTTTTACATGTTCTTGATGGATTATTTATCACTATATAACATCCCTTTTGTCTCTTTTAACAATTTTTGACTTCAAGTTTTTTTTTCTGATATTAGTATGGCCACTCATCTCACTTTTAGTTAGTTTGCATGGAATATTTTGTTTTTATCCTTTCAGTTTCTGTCTACTTGTGGCTTCAAATCTACAGTGAGTCTCACACTCCATAATTCGTCCATTTAAAGTATATGATTCAATGCATTTTGGTAGATTATATTATTAACTTAAAAATTATAGTTAAAATATATAATAATATTTGCTATTTTAACCAATTTTAAGTGTACAATTCACTACCTTTAATTACATTCACAATGCTATGGAACCATCACCAATATCTATTCCGAAAACTTTTTCATCACTCAAGCAGAAATTATGCAACCTAAGCAATACTTTACATTATCTCCTTCCCATGGCCCTAATCAAAACCCCTTTCTCGTAGGGAAAGTGTACTAGTAATGAACTGCCTTTTTTGTTTTTCTGATAATGTCTTAATTTCTCCTTCATTTGTGAAGATTACTTCAGTCTGAGACAGACTTCTTGGTTGAGTTTTTTTGTTGTTGTTTTGCAGTGCTAGGAATCAAACCTGGGCCTCATCATGTTAGGCAAGTGCTTTACCATTGAGGTACACATTCAGTCTCCTTTTAGAATTTTAAACATCTTTATATTGCCTTCTGACCTCCCACACTTCTGATGAGAAATCAGCTGCTAATATTGGTGTGGATCTCTTGGTGTGACAAGTGTTTTATCTCTGTCTCCCTTTAGGAGTCTTTATCTTTGAGCATTTTGATTTTAATTTCTCTCAGTTTATCTCCATTACAGTTCTTTGAGCTTGTTGGGTATATGGATTCATATCTATTATTAAACTTGGGAGTTTGAGGCCAACATTTACCCCTTTATTCTTTCCAGGGATCCTATGTTATGCTTGATGATGTCACTTAGGCTAAGGGTAAGTTTCTTAGGTTCTATTTGTTTTTAAAATTCTTTTCCTTTTGCTCCTCACACTGGATAATTTCAATCATCCTATCTTCATATTCAGTCTTTCTTCTGTCTGCTCATATCAGCTGCAGAACCCTTTGAGGGAATTTTCCATCTCAACTATTGTGTATTCCAGGTCCATAATTTCTATTTGGTTCTCTTTATTCATATTCTCTTTGTTCCTACATCATTCTCCTGGTTGTTTGGTTCTTTACCCAGGGTTTCCCTTAGTTCTTTGATCATACTGAAGGCAGTAAAGACATTTGTTTAAATTATTTGTTTATTGAGTTCAATTCCTATGCCTTCTGAGGGATACTTTGTGTTAATTTCCTCCTCTTCCCCAGTATTGGTCCATACTTTGTTTCTCTGCAAACCTCATATTTTTTATTGAAATTTGGACATTTCGAATATTATGATATGATGACTCTGGAAATTCTGACTCATCCCAGGATTTATTGTTTACTTGTGGGTTATTTTGTCTTATTTATTAACTTCTCTGAACTATTTTAATGACTGTAATCTTTGTCATGTATAGTCTCTGAAGTCTTTGTTCCCATAACTTGAGTTAGCTAGTAATTCAACAGATTTCCTCAAGTGCCTGGAATAAAAAGAAAAAAAAAATACTCTCCAGGTGATAGTAGATTGGCTATCTATTGAGATGCTTCTTTAACACTTAAACAGGCTGTTTACAACTTTGCCTTACCTTAGCCTTTGTTTCCTGCTTGTCTAAAGATCAGAAAGAGATGAAATCTGATGGTTCTCTCAGGTCTTTTGCAGACAGGAGTCCTGACTGTTGGCATGCATACCGTTTCCTAGATTTCCAGGTATACATGGGAGAATTTTAAAGTCCTAATTCTCCAAAGTGTCTTACGCCCCAGCTTCTCCTTCCAACCATTTGGGCATATTGTTTGCTGCAACTTGTTCATCTGCCTTGAAATATTTTTGAGAAATATCCTCCACATAGCTGCTGAGAGACTTTGAAGTTACGTGAAACAAAGGCAATTAATCCCCTTTTGTCAGTACAGGGAGCCCTCCAGATAGGTGCAAACATACAAACACAATTGCTTGGGAATATGGTCCATTCACTGCCTCCAGAAACAGGAACCCATACTTGGAATGCACACTGCCATCTTAAAAATCCATGGAGGGGTATGGACAAAGGTAAACCAAAGTGCTACAGAGCTCACCTAACATGTTCAATGGTTTTTCTCATGATATACCATTTGCTTGGTTGCTGTAAACTTTTGACTTATATTCCAGAAATCCAATAAACTTGATTCTGACAGTTTTTCCTCTTTAGTGTTTCTTGGGAAGGACTGGTCTCCCCTGTACTTCACTAACATCATTCAGTCCTGTGAGTGATATTTGGAAGCTTAAAGCCTTATGTTAACATCTTCTTAGTTGTTTAATAATATACACATTTTCTGAAAACAACAAATCAGAAGAAACACACCACTAGACACTTCTCTATCATCAATAAACTGTGAAAATCAATAAAATGATTTATTTTATATATGCAAAGTCAAAATCTCTTTGAATACTTAAATTTTTACAAATAATACAAACATAGCAATACTGTTCCATATAAACTTTTGTATAAACATTAAAAGAAACATACACATTATTTTTTTCTTTTAGTGCTTCCAAAGCACATAAGTCCACCTAAAGACGTTCCTTTGTCACATGCAAGAACAAAAGCCAGAGCACAGGACAGACTCAGGTGCACTTTGTAATGTCTTTAGACAAAATAGAAGAGAGTTGGAGGTAGATTGTTTGGTGACTCTCCCTGCCCCTTCCCACAGAGAAATAAGTTACCCAAATAGCAGCTTCTTACTCTTTGATTCAAACTTTCCTGAATATTGCATGGTTTAAAAGGCACAACTAGGAATTGTTGAAAGTTCTGTTCAGCACACACAAGATTAACACTTGGATTCTGTATGCTTATTCTTTCTAAAATATATTGTAAGACCATCAAGTGGTCTTCCACTTGCAGGTAGCCCCTCATCACTCTGAAAATGCCTGAAATGGCAAAGTTTAAATGAGTGATCCCTTATTACCTGTAGTAGGGGCAGGAGGTTTTTATGAATTTAGCCTGCTGAATTAACAACACCACCTTCCTCTAATTGGGGAAATCAACAAGAAAATTTAAAAATTGATGATTTCCACAAAACTTTTTAAGGCAAATGTCCAGCTTTTACTGTCAGATAAACATAAACTTTAAAAGCTTCACCACTTTTTCTTAGACTCTTGGAGGCTTCAACAATATCCTGTCCAGTCTTACAGCTCAGAAATCTTGTCTTGTTTTTAGTTGTCTTTGTATTAACACTGTGGTCTGCTGTTAATGTGATTCACATTGTTGAGAAGGTGATGGGAATCTATTTTTTCTAGTACCTTCTCAAGGTGCTGAATTAAGACTCGTCTTTTAAACCTGAAAAAACAAGAAAACTTTATTAACCAGATGATACTTAGAAGCACTTATGGTGTGCAAGGTACTGAATGGGATACAAAGTACAACTTGCAATCTATAGGGGAATATACAATTTGTCCTCCCAGGAAGATATGGCTTACAAATACAATGAGTGCCAACTGAAGGCCCAAGCTCACATTAGTCTAGAGGAATGAATGAGGTAGATGCAGATAAAATCAATATAAATACCTCTAGAGACAGCCTTAACTATGACTTAGGACCACAGTGTGAAAAAATCAAGGCAAAGCTTATCCTCTGTTTTGCATTGAGCCCTGCTGCTAAAACAAAACAAGACATACTCTGAAGAGTTTTTGTTTATACCAACCTTGCAGCTTCCTTGATGGTAAATTCAACAAACTGCTTCTTTATCTCCAGAGGTCCTTGCACTTTTTCAAGTAAAATGAAGATTCTTTCATAGTCTGAAGAGATTTAAACAGCTTTAGTATTTTTTTTATTAAATTTTTAAAAATTTTTGCAGACTGCATTTTGATTCATTGTACACAAATGGGGTACAACTCTTCATTTCTATGTACACAATGTAAAGTCACACCATTCATGTAATCATAAATATACATAGGGTAATAAAAATATGAATGAGATATAAAATTGAATCATCATTCATCCTCAGTAATCATTCTTCATGGGTAGAAAGTTAGATATAGTTTAAACACTCAAATGAAAACATCTGCTTGTATCTATTAAGGAAACTCTTGCAAATACTACCCAATGGGGAAGGCTGAAAAATGGCTGCCCAAAGCTTCCCTAATCCCTGGAGCTTATGAAGGTGTTACCTTATATGTTACCTACTAAAACTTATTTGCAGATAAAATTAAGTCAAGGATGTTGAGATGGGGAGATCATCAGGTTTTTATGTGCAGGTCCAATGTAATCATTCAAGGATCCTTATAAGATGGAACAATAAATGTCAGAGAGAAAAAAGATGGAAGGACAGTAGTGGTTAGAGAGGAGAAAAAGTGCTAATGCTGTTGACTCAAACATGGGAGAAGGAGCTAAGAACCAAGGAATACAGGCAGTCTTTGGAAGCTGGAAAAGACTCTTCCTAGAGCCCTCTGAACACTGGTCTGTCAAGACCTTCATATAAACCCAGTGAAAGTGTCTTCAGAATTCTGACTTCTAAAACTATCAGATAATATATTTGTGTTCTTTTAAACAACTCAAATGGTACATGATGTGTGTAATAAACACAACAATAATTGGTTATAGCAGCAAAAGGGAACTATTACAAGAAGCAATGAGAAAGGTGATTGTATCTTTTTAGTTAAAGTCAGAAGGAATTGTATTAAATTATATGAGAACCCAGTGTTGCCCAAAATGCACATCAGAGGTAGGTTGAATCTTTTTTGAACCATAGAATGAAAGGTACCTCTTTTTTTACTGTTATATTATTGATAGATATTCCTACTTACTTCGTCCAAACTTTCGAACTTCTTTCATTAATTGATGTTTTATATCAGCATTGATTCCCTGTGCCATTGCAGGAGTGATATGCAATGTATTTGGTGCAGTTCCCAGAGAAGATACTACTGCAGTTTTTTGGTCATCTACAGAGAGATTGCAGTTTGGGGTTCCTCCTATAAGTACGTTATTACCAGGTTTGTGAAACGGTCCATCTCTCCTGAGACCAGTGAAGTCATCAGACAGAGAATTCAATTGGCTGGGTGGAACACCACCTCCCATTGTGTTCATAAGCTCTGCTGAAGCAGATTTTGATAAGAAGCCATCAGGTGGGGTTTGTCCATATTCCATATTCTCTTCATGCACATCATGAATGACAGTAGCATCTGGAAAGCAATTTAAGAATTTGAGCTATGAGGTGGGTGCATTATGTCAATCCCACAGATATAGTCCTGTGCTCCTCAGTTTCAAGGAAGTTATTAATTTCATAAAGCAGGAAGATATACGAGGTGGAGATCTGAGACCCTCACACTGAGCTCAAGAAAATAAAACAACACTACCATCTTCTTCACGCTTGCTTCTATGAAAACATCAAAACTGAGATAGTACAACTAACAAATATTTGGAAGTCCCTGGAACTCATGGTTTAGTGTCGGACTGTTACTCTTTACAAGGTGAAAAACACCAATCTCACTTGATGTCATGACTTCTCAAAGTCACATATAAACTGCCATGCATTACCTGAGCTACCTGAGTTACCTGAGCTTTAAGCCAGGTAACATGAATAGACCATTCTGCCTCCTTTCTACATCAAATATTCTGAGAAAATGCACTGGGGCTGAACACTCTTCTCTACTACATCACCCAAATCCCTATCTATATATGATTTTCCTTATCTTTCCCTTCTGTGTCAAAGTCAGGTTTCTTTTTACTCCAAGCCTGACACTTCTATATCTTTTACTCATCTTTTGCTGTCCCAAGAGCTGTTGATCAGCAGTGAAGACGACAGACAGAAAATGTCCCTGCCCTGATGGAACCTGCAGTGTGATGGGAAGTCAGACAGGAAGTGCATGGCGAGCCCCAAAGCCATCCCAGCTGCACTGCTGTGGGGAAGAAGTGAGCAGGGGAATGAGAGGGAGCAGCAGAGGGAGCCTGCAGGGCTGAGGGTGGTGGCGGGGCCTTCTGGGTGGTGTCCTCTGAGCAGAGCCTGAGGAGGAGACAGAGCAGGCTCGTACAGATGCAGAGGGACAGAGCCAGGCTGCAGTGGGGGTGAGGGTAAGGGTCACAGGGGGGACCTGCTGAGGACCATGGAGTGGAGGACAGAGGCAGAGAGAGAGGAGCAGGCCACAGGCACCCAGGGGAGGCTGTGCAGAGCCCGTGGCCCACAGTCAGGATGTGAGGCTGTGTTCTGAGTGCTTGGGAAAGTGGAGGACACACTTCCAGGGTGGACATGGCTTGGGCCCATTGAATGGGCTGACACCATCACTCTCACTGCAGGATCAGGAGTGAGTTAGGAGCAAGGATGTGAATCATAGCCTGACCACTGTGGTGCTCGCTTATAATGCCAGCAACTCCAGAAACTGAGGCAGGAGGATCATGAGTTCAAAATCAGCCTTAGCAACTTAGTGAGGCCCTAAGCAACTTAGCAAGACCCTGTTTCTAAAAATAAAATATAATAAGGGCTGGGGATGTGGCTCAGTGGTTAAGTGCCCCTGAGTTCAATCCCAAGTACAAACAAAACAAAACAAAACAAAACAAACAAACCCAAGAATGGGAATCAGGGAGGTCAGAAAAGAAGTTATCATAGTAGCTTGGTGAGAGATCATGGTAGTATAGACTCATGGGATACAAAGAGATGGTAGTGTACAGGGACTATATTGAATGTCAAGTTTCCTGGACTTACTAAATGGATGGACGTAAGAAAAGAATAAAATAATAATCATGGTGACTCTGAAGTTTGTCACCTGAACCACTGAGTAAATAATTGTGCCAGGGGGGTGCAGGATACTGCTCTTGAGAGTGAACTGTGCCCAATTCTTCCTGACTCTGATTCAATAGTCTCAGATTGCTATTCTGGCATTAATAATATTAGCATTATTTACTCTAGAGAAATCTGCAAATGCTATAGGCTAGAGTTTCTCTGCCATCCCAATCCCCACAGATACTGTAGATTTACCAGCCTGCCACTGGATGATGTCATTAATTGCCATGCATAAGGATGTCAGTAGAGTTATTTTGGAGAGGGGCAAGATTGGGAGCCTAGTTGAAACACATGCAACCTATTGAATTTTTTTTTAATATTAATATATGTGTATATATATTTTAGTTGAGGATAGACCTTTATTTTTATTCATTTATTTATATGTGTGCTGAGGATCGAACCCAGTGCCTCACACATGCTAGGCAAGTGCTCTACCACTGAGCCACAACCCAGCCCCCCACTGAGTTTTATATGTCTATTAGACACCTAAGTGAAGATGCCATGTCCATGATTAAATGAGAATCTGGAGCTACGGAGCAAGTTGTAGACTAGAGGTATAAATATTGAAGTTGTTAAAATATAAATCAAATTTATATCCCCAAGACTGCATGGGATCAACCAGGGAGAAAACACAGTGAGGAGAGGGTGCCCTGGAATTGGACTTTGGGGCCCTCTAATTTCTAGAGGTGGGAAAGAATGGGGGAAAAAACAGAAAACAGAGGATGATTTTTAAAGGGAAAAGGAAACTAGATATCTGGGAATCCATGAAGGTCTTCATAGAGAAGGGAGGGGTCAACTGTGTCAAATGCTGTTGAGAAGTAATGACAAGGTGCAGCAGACACTGGTGAGCCTGAGAAGGGTTTCAGTGGGGTCAAGGAGGCAGAGCCCAGGCTGCGCTTGGTTAGAGCATGAACAGGAGGTGATAGTACAGGGAGCAAGTGCAGATTCACCCTCTTAGCCCATTTGCTCCAACTGCCTTAGAAACCTACTTTGTCACAACTCTTGAAGCTGCTCCAAATGATTGCAACAAACATGCCCATAACTCTCCATCTCTCCATTAGTTACTGTATTTACTTACTTGGTAGGTTATGAATTAATTAGTAATTACTATGTTAATACCATGTGTTAATCACCATGTTACTATGAATCTCTTCTCCTCATATACCCAAAGATCCTTGAAACATGTTGTCTGCTCCCCACGGGGCCTTTTGTACCTACCACATAGATGGTTTAATAAATGACTTACTTAATGAACAAAAACTAAGCACAAAAAAAGGAATACAAAGGAAAATAAAACTGTTTAGTGTCTTAGTCCTCTAGGAGTCATAAGGAAATCACAACCACTACTCTATACCTGGATGTACAAGGGTGGGTTTTATGAGGTTTGTATAAGATGGGAACCACGAAGCTGAGAGTGGTCCCTTTCCGCCCACATGGTTAGTTACAGTAGGCGGTGTTTGTGGTTTCCTCAACTGCAGGGACATACTCCGCCTTCTCTTAGATGACATAGGACTGTTGAATTCTCCAGGACGTTTCACTTTGTTCTGTGGCCCTGCTACAAACTCATCTGCTTCATCAATCATCATTCCCTAAAAAACATTAACAAACATATTCCATTAAAGACAAAAATTCCACTATCGAAAAACTGCAAACACTTGTCTTATGCATATAAAATCAATCAATTGCACATTACATTACTTTACATAAGTATAAACACAGGCCAAATATTTATCAACTTTGTTCTCAATAAATGGCACTCAAGGGGGCTGTGGTTGTAGCTCAGTAGCAGAGCACTAGCCTAGCATGTGTAAGGCACTGGGTTCGATCCCAGCACCACATAAAGATAAATAAAAAAAATAAAGGTAATATGTCCATCTACAACTAAAATATTTTTAAAAAATAATAATTCTAAGAAAAAAAAGAGAAAATGGCACTTAGACTCTAATTCAGTCTAAGTGGAACAAGGAGGAAATTAACATACAAGGTGTTGTCCAGGGCCAAATATGCTAGGATAATGATTAATCAGATAGCTTCAGGAATGACCAGCTCTGATCAACCAGAATGGGAAAAAACCATAGTTTTGGAGAAGTATCAACCACTTTGCATAACCCCTGGTAGGGGAAGTAAGTTCTCCTTTCGGTGCTTTTGTGCTTTAAATTCATCATTAAGAAACACTGATTGTCACTATACAAAATGCTACGATTATTGAAAGCAGATAGATGAGAAAAATGTAATTCCTCCACTACAAATTCAAATTTGAATTCAAATATGTTCTCCTTGGTGCTGGAAAAGGAGTGAGGAGGCTTTTTGCTCTTAGGGGGTAGATGAAGGATGAGAGTCAGCAATATAGAAGGCTAACACAAGAGTATATACCCTATTATTTGAACAAAATCATGAAAAATGACTTTTCCAAAGGACCCCCCCTATATACTATACTGGAAGGGGAAAACACTTTCACTGAGCATTTATTACATGCTTAGTAATGGTCTAAACAGTGTACATGTTCTAACTTGCTTAATATTCCATCGAGCTCTGCAAGTTAGGTGCAATTATTATTCCAAATGCTACGGTAAGGAAACCAAGGTACAGAAAGATAAAACACTCTTCAATTAATTAAGCATTGCAATGAGGTGGAATACCTTAACTCCAGTTTTGTTATAAAAAGGATTACTGCCTGGTCTGTCCCTTAATAGCAGTGGTCTCCTCCATGAGTACAAACATAATCTCATTTGTTTTCAAGCTAAAATGGTCAAGTCAATACATCATATATATATATATATATATATATATATATATATATATATATACCACATTTAGATCTCTAGTATGAAAATTCCAAAAACTGATATCACCTAATACTTCATATTTCAAGGGGCACTCTCATCATCATCTACTCAGAGCACTGCTGATCTGATTCATGGAATTAGAGGAAATAATTGGTAATCCCAATATGAAAGAAATTAATGTGTGATGGTATAACTGAATATAGACTCTGGAGCCAGAAAGATGTGGGTTCAAATCCTAGCTCTTATGAGTTATGTCACACTGCTTTGATGTTTGACAATATAAACCTTGGGGCAGACAGTAGTGTTCACCTTACAAAATGGTTGTAGGCATTAAAATGTAATCATTGAAGACACCAGCTCCTACTAGATACTCAAAAAATTGCAGCTGTTATTTTACTCACTCAACACATTCTTGCATCAGGAGTCTCCCACTTCCATCCACAGAGTCCTGGTGTCACATTTTATCTCTCGCTTATATTCATATTACCAAAAAGAAGAGAATTACAGCACTATCACAATTTAGACACAAATATAAATAGGCATCCTACCTTCTTATCTTGTTTAAATGGATTGCCAAAAGTATGCAGTCTTTTTGGTTGATCTGGATCAATCTCTCGTAGTGGGGAGGCCACTGTCTTTAGATATTCCTGATAGTTACCCATTTGTGCAACTGGAACACTATGAAGGGAATCTGTAAAAATCACCAGCAATGAAACTGATGTTATACAATTGGAGTGACTTTTGAGATGACATGATCAGCATCAGGTTCAACAATGTGCATCTTGGCATCAAATAAAGTCTAAAATCTTGACTCTGGCATTCTGGGATTTTGAATCATCTCTCTCTTCATTACAATCGTTATTTAGTCTACTATTACTACTGCCTTCAGGCTCATGTCTTCAGGACCAGAACAACTCCCTTACCTTCAAACCAGGTTTAAAAATGGGCTGACCTTCTATTCTTCCAGTGGGTTAACAAAGGGGAATCAAGGGAAGGAAGTGGGGAGGGAATAAGAAAGACAGCAGAATGAAATGGACATAAATTTCCTATGTTGATAAATGCATATACCACAGTGAAACTCCACATCATGTACAACCACAAGAATGGGATCCTAATTAGAATATGTTATACTCCATGTATGTATAATATATCAAAATATACTCTACTGTCATATATGTCTAAAAAGAACAAATTTAAAAAAAAAAGAATGGACTGACCTGCTTCATACCTTCCACCCCAACCCAAAACACTACAATTCTGTTCCATTTGTAAGATCTTAGATCCCATGCCATTCTCTTATCATACAGAGAATCTTGGTTAGTGGGCCATAACCTCTGAGGATTTAGTTAAATGTGTATGCTATCTTTCTAGAAAAGTCCCCTTACACAAAATTTTTTGAGAGATTTCAGAGGATTGGCCAAGGTAAGATTTGATGATTTTACTGAATTGGTGAATCCATTTAAATTAAACAAAATTGAGTAAAGGGAAATTGCAAACAGCCATAATTCTCTAGTTCATTACTATTGAGTTCATCACTGTTATAGAAATGAGGTATTCTCTTTATCACAGTAGGCTGGGTGGTAGAGTTATGGGTGTACAGATTGGGGAATCTGACATACCTAGGTTCTGTCACTTTGAGCTACACCTGGACAAACTACAAAAATTCTCAGTGTCAATTTCAATGCCTATTTTATCGGCATAAACATACTGTCTGTTGGGGTTTAGGTAAAGCATGGTGAGTGTGGTGTGTGTGCTGATTAATGCACGCTTGCCTTTAAACTTGAAAAATAAATTGTGCCTGAGGAGATGTAGGGATGCCACGAATACAGGCACTTGAAACATTAAACAAACTATTACAACATAAACTACTCATAATGAGATAGACACATTCGTAAAAGTCATGCCTGGCATTTTCCTAGTGAAAATTACTCCACTGTTCCATTTACCTTCATCTTGTCCAACAATAAACCTGTGTGTTTTCAGCAGATTGGATCTCATTCTGGTCAACTGGTCCAAAAGACCTCTGCGTGGAATATCATAAGCATTTCTGTATGTCTGAGGTTTCAAATCCTGTTTGAAATGAAACAATTTCAATTACTCCTGAGAAATGTAATACCTAACCCTCTTAAAATCTTTTCGAAGAGAGCTATATTTAACTAACTATGGTAGAATTTTCACAGTGGAAAATTTCCATTTGTTGTACTGATTATTCTAAGACACCCGCCAAACTATTAAAGCCACTAGAAATATTCCTCAAGTATTTCATTTTAAATTCCAAACCCTGGGATTTATTCCTGTGGCCACCTTGAAGGACCACTGCTTGTAATCTAGACATACTCTTTTGGCAGCCATAGAGGTGGGCTGCTGGAATCCCCCACAAGACAGCAATGGCTGACTCTGCAGGGATTACAGTGAGCTGAGTTCAGCTGTAGTGCCTTAGGCAACTGTTGCAGCATTGATCTGAGGTCCTGCTCCTCCTAAGAATGGGGGAAATGATAGGGCCTGACCAGTTCTGCCAGTGGACCTCCTCATGGGAAAACCTGACACCAGAGGTCCCCATTGGACTGGCCTAGACTTTCTCCAAGCTGCTCCAAATATCTGAGTCTCTTTGTTCCTAGTCCTCCTTCCTGCCCACTCCTCTCACAGGTGCTAGAGCAGCATGACAGCCTACAGGATCTCATGGGTGTTATTTCCCAAACATTTCTTGTACATTTAATCCCATCTTGGCTTCTGTTGGCAGGAGAATTCCTAAACTGTTCTATTAATAACTACTAACTTCAAAATAAGACTGTCATTATCTCAAAACTAAAGCAATGTGAATAACATAAATG
Source organism: Sciurus carolinensis (assembly GCF_902686445.1). Taxonomy (NCBI): domain Eukaryota; kingdom Metazoa; phylum Chordata; class Mammalia; order Rodentia; family Sciuridae; genus Sciurus; species Sciurus carolinensis. Next base: position 114,325,515 of record NC_062232.1, on the reverse strand, counting down.
TATCAGACAAGTTCAAACAAATACAATCTCTTTATGTCACAATTTACCTTGTTTAAGAGCCCTACTTGGAAGCCAGCAAATTCTTTGGTATTCAATTCTGTCAGTCTCAGTGCAGTTTCCCCTGTGATTTCTTTCAATAGTTTTCTAAAACTCTTATTGTGCGCCAAGGACATACCACCTCCAGAATGATTTTTCACTTTGATACCAATTTCCTGGGGAGGTTTCTTCCCCACTGATGCTAATATTCGTTCTGACTCTAGTTTGGTCTAAAATGAAAGTACATAGTATGTTATGAAAACATCTACCTTATCGCTGTCATTTTTACTACTTAAGAAAGATAATACTTTAAGAACCTCACAGAACAATTTCAATTGCAAATCACAGAAAAACAGAAAATTAAACATTTTCCTGTGCTTCTCTGTACTACCACAGCGAACAAAGAGGGGGCTGGAAAGGCAAATAATACATTTTGTCTCCTGTCTATTGTCAAAATTATGGTTGAATTGTGGAGAGAATGAGACCGTGGGTAAGAATTTCATTCATAGTCATTTAAAAGCACATTTTGTTACTATAAAATCTAGTCTATATCAACATATTTGTTTCAGACCCAGACATAAAGGTTTAAGAATCGGTATTTACACATGTAAATTAGTGCTAAAATTCAGATTATATAGACTGGCATTATATCTAAAAATTAAACTGTTTATTTTTAATATTGGACTATATAAAAAAGTCTTATAAGGGAATGATTAATTTAACAAATGTTACCAAACTAAAAATTTATAACAAGTTCTCAACAAGCTTTTCACTAATGTAAAATGAAAAATCCTTTTAATAGACATTATTATACTATATTGGTTAATTTTTCTTGAGAATGCATTGCAGCAAGATATTTGACATATTTTGTGCTCTATATACATCTGAGATAGTTCAAGGAACACTGGTGACATAGTTATTCAAGTAGTAATTAAGTTAGTAATTAGAGATATTATAAATTATTTATGATATCTTTCTCTCTAAAAGATAAAATTCTACTAATATCCATTAAGCCCCCAAATAATTTTGGATTTATTTTGGTTTGGTCATGGATAATTTTTGATTTTCCCTAATAGTTGGAATTCAGTCTATGTTTATTAGCTCTAAAAAATTCTTAAGTCATGAAATATAAGAGTAAATGAACAGTTTGTTTCATTAAATGATCTTGAAAGCTCACTTATAAAACTATACAAGCAAAGTGCCCCAGAAGGTCCCAGAACTTGCATTAGTTTCATCCCTGTTCACTCTTCTTCCTTGTGGCCATACCCTGCTGACACAGCCTTAAAGGCCTAAGGTAAACAACAAGTTTAAAAAAAAATCAATGTATCAATAGATAGATAAATAACCAAACCAAAACATTAACAACAACAAAAAAACTTAGCAGAGAGGAAAAGGGGTTAGGGGGACACTTGGCAGATAAGATCTCTGGGTTTGCCTTTACTTTCTTTTGCATTTGGGGCACACTGGATCAGTAGGAGCCAGGAAGCTCCCGAGAGTACTTTTTTAAGGTTTTTTTGCCAGTTCCTAGCAAGACGTGTCAGCATTCCAGTTGTGAACTCCTTTTAGTCCTTTAGTAAAATGTGACACTTTGCTTACTATTCTTGGTTTTCTAAAGGTCAAACTTCCAAACATATTCAGTTTGAAGCATTGTAGTCACTGCAAATGCTACTACTGTTCCCTACCTGGGAATATAATTTGCATAAGAGAGTAAAACTGTTGCCTGAATTTGTCACATAATATAGAACAACTGTATGGTAGTAGAGCGCTAACTCAATAGTGCCTAAATATTTTCATCCTATAAGATTGGGCTAGGTAGAGGTGAGAAGTATGGTAAGGAGGGGTGAGTGGAGGATGAGGTACTAATAGAGAGGGGCAGCCAAGGGACAAGGTGAAAAATGGCACATGAGGTGGGGTTTAAATGAACAGATGGAGGGTGAGGGCAAGAAGAGAGGAGGCTGCAGTCCACTCTTCAGGTTGAGGAACACTGGTCTCATCTCCCCCCTCTCCAGGGCAAAGCAGGTGGCCGTTTATCCAAGAGCTAGCATGTGAGTGTAAGTCCTTTACATGCTGCCTAAAAATGAATTTCAAGCAACTCATTTCACCGCACCAGGCCTCAGTGTGCTGACCTACAAAAGGGGGATGCTCTAGCCCAAAGTGATTCAAGGAGAAACTAGGTTGAGGATAGACGAAATGTGAAACCAGGAGAGAATTCTATTAAGCCTCTGCCCCTCTTAGGCCACAAAATATCAGCCAGTTGTGAGTAGGACAAACTAGCAGGCAGAAGGAAAAATGGCACAGCATCAAATGATACTGACAGACCCTTAACTGCAGTTTAATGGTGAAGCTAGAAGCCATAGAAAATCACATTATTACTAGCCCATAAAGTGTAGAGATATATACACATTTAATTGGAAAAAAATTACAATTATACTAAAGAATAAGGAAATGCACTTCTGAGGGCAAAGGATTTTTGTTTGTTTGTTTTTACCAATACTACCTGTTGGCTGAGTTTTTTAAGGTAAGAGATAACACTGTAACTAAGTCCACAATCTAAATTATCTGATATCAGATTTGGAGCTCCCATCATCCTTAGTGCTTTCTTTAATGGCTATAAGGAAACAAAATACACAACAGTAAGAATAGAATAAATCTTAAAATACTCAAAGTTCAGTTATAAGGGGCAAAGGGACATGATTAATTTTTTTAGAAGTCAAGGCGCTGCACATAAACCAAACATGGAACATTAAAAAGTGGCAATGAAAATAGCAGAGAGGTAAGGAGCAGAAAGTAAAAAAAAAAAAAATCAGAAGAGAGTGGGATAAGAAGAGCAAGTAACAGCAAATTCAAACAAGTAAATTGCTTTCAGTCTTAATTCCAAGGTCATAAAATTGGTTCACATTGCATTTTATTGCGGACCCCATTCCTGCCATGGTCAATACCAACACACCCCAATTTCTCCTCCCAGTGACACCAATGGTCCCATTGAAGATTCTGCCTTTTCACCTCTAGAAAATTGGCTTTAAGTTACCACATAGACCTCTGAAATAGGTTTGAGAATCTAGATTTAGATTACAAGTTCAAATTCATTGTATTTGCCTCAAACTGTAATACCCCAAATGAGGCCAAGTAATGGTTACAGTGCCTCCACTTCTTGCTGTGCCTAGGACATGTGTGACAGGCCATAAACAACTATAATACTGTCTTCAGAATTTCGTTTTCAGAGGGAGTCCCCAAGATTGAGAATTTCTAGAGTTAAAAAGGGAAGTTGGTATAACACATGAATCAATACCTATTTATTCTTCATTCCAAAATTAGAATTTCATAGATGAGTTTTAATAAGAGAAAAATAGATGTGTTTCATAAAAATAACCATGGCAGTTAAAAGAAACAAAACAGAAAAAAAAAAAAACAGTGCTCTTTTGTGCCATCATGACATCTCTAAATTCTTACATGGTTTGAGAAGACAGTGACGACACAAATATTTGTAAAATAAATAAAAAGATAACTATCTTATGGCAGGGTAAAGCTTTTGATTCATTGGCATTTCTTATGACAAGAATCATCATTGACACAGTTAATACATATACACATCAATACATACTAATAAGTAGTATGGAGGCAGAGTTTTTAAGTAGCTGTCAAAAGCCTGTCGCCACTTCAGATTTGGCTTAAGCTTGTGAACTTTAAACAAGTCATCTGTAACAGAAAACAAAATAGAATATTACATTATTTCAGCCCTGAATCCCAACATCTAAATCAAGTAATTAGTAACTTGCATCCATAAATGTCAGATTTTAATTACTGAGATAAATATTCCACCATCTACTTTATTGTATTTTTTTGGTGGTTGTATTTATCAAAATTATATACCAATGACCCTTGCTCACAACAGATCAACTTACGATTTTTCAGTTTTACAACAATGTGAAAACAATATACAATTCGGCAGATACTGAGATTTGAATTTTAATCTTTTCCCAACCTAGCGATATGCAACACAATCTATCCTCTCTCACAATGCTGGGTAGCAACTGTGGGCTGCAGCTCCCAGTCAACCATGCAATTGCCAGGGGAAATGACTGACACTCTACAGTGTACTGTGTTGCTAAGCTACCGTGGGGCAGTCGGTAGGTTAGGGGTATCAGATGCATTTGCCACTTAAAGTTGGTTTATCGGACTTAACCCCATCACAATTCAAGGAGCATCTGTATTGTATTTTTCTAGAAAATGAAACAAATTCTTGAGAAACACATTCCTCTTCCACCTACAAAGCCACATAAGATATACTATTAAAATATTGACTCCAATTCACTTGAAATATTTTTCCTATCTATTACATATTGATAATTCTAATGTAGTAATTTCATCTGAGGGCAGCTCCACAGTTACTGGTGGATGGAATAACATTTCTTTCATTTAAATATAGAATTTGTTATTATTTTTGCTGAAAGGTCAAGGTAAAGAGATTTTACAAAACATATGAGAAGAAAAGCTAAGCCTCTAGTCTCCAGGCAGTCATGGGCAAGCTCAAAGTTCTACTTTGGGTTCTCCATAACTGGCTCCTATTTGTTCAGCCATGTTTCTCTTCCTCTTCATTGCTTTGCTTTCTGTGTTCAAGCATTTTGAACCAAAATTTGTCACATAAATGTTAATTACTGGGTGATAGTAAAAGCACATACAGTTGTTAGGATGAAGTTGGAAATTCTGTACAGATGAACATATTTCTTGAATACCATGTACATTAATATAACTGAAGATATTTACCTTAAATATGCAGACATTCCCTACCTTTTCACACTTTAATTATTTTGAAAATCTAAATACATTTTACATACTGTACGAAAATTTCTAAAACATCTCATTATTTCCTTCATACCTTATCATTTCCTTCCTAAGGTAAGAAAGCATATATAATAATTCAAAATTGGCATCCCCAGACATCAAAATGAATAACACACATACTACCAATACAAAATATACCATGAAATCATTCTCTACTGTTTCTTTAGGCTTTATTAATTTTTGCTGTAAAAAAACCCAAATATTTTACATCTAGAGATAAAACCGTGCTTAATTTCTCTACAATTAGGGCTCTTCTTTGAAATTCTGAATTACTTTAGTAAGAAGAGCAACTACAAGCCAGTTGTGGTGGTGCACACCTGTAATCCCAGGGACTCGGGAGACTAAAGCAGGAGGATCACGAGTTCAAAGCCAACCTCAGCAACTTAGTGAGGCCTTAAGCAACTTAGCAAGACCCTGTCTCTAAATAAAAAAATAAAAAGGACTGGAGATGTGGTTCAGTGGTTAAGCACCCCTGGGTTCAATTCCCAGTACCAAAAAAAGAGCAACTATATATTTTCTTCCTTTTACTGCCATAATAAATTATTCACTCCTGCTGAAATGAATTTATGGATTCATAAATGGAGGTATTTTGTTCTTTGGTATAGGGTTAAAAAAGCAAAGAAGAATGATCTGAAGAGACTTCTGGTTCATGCCAGTCCTTTACAGATCATTCATATCTTGACAGAAAGAAATAAGACACCGTGGAAATATCCCATCATACTGTGTCTTTACATGGAATTACACAGATTTTTGGAAACTGACAAAAACACTGGAGAGACTTTTAGATACAAATAGATTAGATAACCAGAGTCAGTAATACTCTTAAGTATTTCTAGCAATGCCTAGTGCAATGATTCTGCCCAGGAGCTGGCCTAGTCTAAATATTTCTTGTCTGATTTTTAAAATGAAGGTCAGGGGAAGGAAGAAATCATTCCAGAGTCCAGATGAATAGTAGTGACACTGCTTTAGTTGCTACTTCTGTAGCTCAGAAAATGGTTTCTATGCTATTACATGTCCATTCACATGGGGTCTCTAGGATGGTGCAGTAAAGACGTCATCAACAATTAGCTGATTCATATTTGAAAGAACAGGAAATAATAGTATAGAATAAAGTAAAATAAAACTGCCAATATCTCAAAAGCTACTGATATTTTCTCTTCCAGTTTCTTTCTTTCTACTCCACTCTTCTACAGAGGGCAGACCTGGGTTGGAGTGCAAGCTCAGTCACTTCCTTAGCTAAGTGAGTTTGGATAAGTCATTTCACCTTTGTAAGCAGCCATTTCAACTATAAAATGGTTTAAGTGATAACTGCATTACCACAATAACATTCTGAGGAACTAGATTAGTATGAAAGTAAATAAACCAGAATAAGCTGTCAAGCACAAGATATTTTTTTTATACAAAATAAATTCTTCTTCTCTAGTCTTTCTTCTGACACATCTTCCTTTCTTCTTCCCAATCATAGCTGATCTTTTCTTTTTGAGGTGCTGTGTATTTAACCCACTGCCTAGTACATACTAGGCAAGTGCTCTACCACTAAGCTACAGCCTCAGCTCCCATAACAGATCTTAATATAAAACTGAAATTTATTTTTCACACAAGTCCCCAGACTTCAATTTTAAAATGGAAAAAAGAAACCCATACGACAGGCACAGTGGCACTTGCCTATAATCCCAGTGACTCAGGAGGCTGAAACAGGAGGATCATAAGTTGGAGGCCAACCTAGGAAACTTAGCAAGACCCTGGCTCAAATTTAAAATAAATAAATAAATAAAAAGGGGCTGGGGAAGTAACTCAGTGGTAGAGCACTTGCACAGCATGTGTGAGGCCAGGTTCTATCCCTAGTATAGGTTTCAGTTGAAAAATCACTCATCATACTAAGAATCAGAAAGATTTCAAAATAAAATTTAAAACACAAGAAAGGCCAACAAGAAGATACCAAAATTAGAAATATCTATAAGAATTTTAAAGAAGTCATTATAAAACATGTTTCAATAAATAATTATGAATAGGCTTGTAACAAATGAAAAAATGGACAACCTCAGCAATCAGATGGAAAATAAGAAGTAGAAGATATAGAAAAGCAGCAAATGAACATTTTAAGACTGAATGATACAATAACCAAAATAAAAAAGCTCAGTGAAAGGGCTCAACAGCAGAATGGAGGGGACAGAAGAAATAATCAGTGAACTGGAAAACAGAATTATAGAAATGATGTAATTAAAATAAAAAGAAAGTAGAATGGAAAAAAATGATCAGAACCTCAGAAATTCATGAGATTATAGAAAAAAACCATTAAACATGTATGCCACTGGGTTTCTGGAAGGAGAAGAGAAAGAAAGTGGGGCTGAAAAAGTACTCAAGGTAATAATGACTGAAAATGTCCAAATTTGGAAAGACATATAAACAGACAGATTCTTGAAGCTAAATAAATTCCAAACAGAACTAATTTAAAGAAATGCATGCCAAGACACCTCCTAATTAAACTTAAAAAACTGAAGACAAATATGTCTTGAAAGTAAAGAAAATCAACACCTTACCTATAGGGGTAAAACAATTATAATAAAAGTGGATTTGTTTCCAGAAATTGAAGACAGTAGAAGGAAGTAGCACAGAAATTTTCAGATGTTGAAATATAAGTGCTGTCCACCGAGAATCATATCCAGAGAAAACATCATTCAAGAAGACATTCTTTTGTGTTTTTCCCCCCAGTAATGGGGTTCAAAATCAGTGGCATTCTACCACTGAGCTCCATTTTCAATTCTTTTTATCTTTGAGACAGGGTCTCACTTAGTTGCTGAGGCTGGCCTTGATCTTGCTACCTTCCTGCCTCTGCCTCTTGAGTCACTATGAGTACAGGCATGAACCACCATACCTGGCTGAAATTAAGACATTCTTAGATGAAAGGAAACTAAGAGAATTTGTCACTAGCAGACCTGCCCATAAAAGAAAACAGCTATAGAAGTTCTTGAAACAGAAATTAAACAATAAAAAATGAAGCTTGGAGCATCAGGAAGGAAGAAAGAACATGATAAGCAAAAATACAATAGGTTTTCTTTTTCCTCTTTAGTTTTCTGTTTGACAGTTGAAACAAAAGTTGTACCTCATATGTTTCTAAATGTATAGAGAATAGTTAAGCTAATCTTGTCATAAATGGAAAAAGGTAAAGGAAGGTGAAGATTGTATATTTCCCTTGAATTGATAATGACACTGGTAGACTGCCTAAATTATGTATGTATAACATCTAGAACAGTCCCTTACAGATCTATCCAGATAGACTCAAAAACATTACAGAGAGAACATTTGGCCTTTGATTTGTGGATGCTAACCCAAACAAGGGAGGTGGGGGAGGGGAGTAATAGAAATAGATTGGACTAGACAAAGGATAATGAAGGGAAAGGAGGGGGGAGGGGAATAGGAAAGACAGTAGAACTAATTGGTCATAACTCTCCTAGCCTTGTATTTGTATACACGACCAGAGTAACTCCATATCATGTACAACCACAAGACTGGGAACCTAAGAGTATAAATTATACTCTATCTATGTACATTCTGCCAAAATACATTCTACTGCCATGTATAACTAAAAATTTTAAAAAACTACAGAAAAAATGAAAATGAAATTTTTTAAACTGTCCAAATAACCCAAAACAAGTCAGAAAGATGAAAATAGAGAAATGAAAAACAGAGAGAATAAAAATATTAAAAGGCAGACTTAAGCTCTAACATATAACAATAATTATATTAAATGCTAAGATTTGAAGAATGGATAAAAAAACATGAACTCAAAACGTGTTTACAAGAAACTCATTAAAACTTAGTGGTCATAGGCATGTTAAAAATAAAATGAAGGGTCAGGCAAGCTGGTACATGCCTATAATCCCAGTGACTTGGGAGACTGAGGCAGGAGGATCACGAGTTCAAAGCCAGCCTCAGCAATTTAGCAAGGCCCTAAGCAACTCAGTGGGACCCTGTCTCTAAATAAAACATAAAAAAGGACTGGGGGTGTGGCTGAGTGGTTAAGTATCGCTAATTTCAATCCTCAGTACCAAAAAATAAAAATTAAAATAAATAAATAAAATGATGGGAAAAGAAATCCTACAAACATTTTTAAAAAGCAGGATTAAAAAAGAATTGGCTATATTCATATCTGATAAAGTAGACTGAAGAGCAAAGAAAATTAGAAGAGATACATTACATAAGATCAATCCAGGAAGAATACACAGAACTTCCAAATGTGTATGCACCAAATAACAAGCAGAGTTGCAAAGTATGTGAAGCAAAAATTGATGGAAGTGGAAAAAAACCTCACAAATTCACAATTACAGTCAGGGACATCAAGATTTCTGCCTCAACAACTGCAAGAACAAGTAGAAAATGAACAAAAACATAGCAGAATATTAACCAACAGGAACAATTTAACAGCTATAAAATACTCCAGCCAAAAACAGTGTGCCACACATTATTCTCAAGCATCCACAGAATGTATTCCAAGACAGACAGTATCATTTGCCATAAAACAGATGTCAACATATTTATAAGAATGGATGTCATGCAGTATGTGTTCCGTTCGCAATGGAATCAACCTAGAAACTAGTAACAGGAGGGTAACAGGTAAATTTCAAAATACTTGGAAATCAAACAATATACTTCTAAGTAATGTATGAGACAAAGAAGTGTCAAGAGACATCAAAACATATTGAAGTGAATTAAAATGAAATCTAGCATATTAAAATTTGACAATTTTTCATTTTAATATTACATCAGTGCTGAGAGAGAAATTTAAAAAGGAAAAGTTTCAAACCAATAATCTAAGATCCTATCCAGAAAATCAAAAAAAGGTATAACAAACCCAAAGAAAGGAAATAACAAAAAGAAGACATCAATGAAATTGAAAAAAAAGAAAAATGATAAAAGAAGCAAAATAGATGCTTTTTGATAAGACCAATTAAAGTAACAATCCTCTAATGAGACTAACAAAAAATATGAGACCCTATTATCAATATCACAAATGAAATAAGTGATATGCTCATAGAACCACACACCAAAAGGATAATAACAGATTACTAAGAACTACCCTCCACACTTAAATCTGACAATTTAGATGAACTGGACAAATTCCAGAGAAGCACAACTAACCATTATCTACACAGTGAAATAATCTGAACAACCTTATGACTATGAGAAAAAATGAAATAATCATTTAAGCCCTGCCAAAGGAATCTCTAGACCTAAATAGTTTCACCGCAAAATTCTTATTTATTTATTTATTTATGGTGGTACTGGAGATTGAACCCAGGAGTACTCTACCACATTTTTATTTTTTGAGATAGGGTCTCACTAAGTTGCTGAGGTGAGCATCAAACTTGTGATCTTCCTGCCTCAGCCTCCTGAGTACTTGGGATAACATGTGCATGCTATTGCACCTGGCAGTTTCACTGAAATATTCTATCAAATGTTTAAATAATAATAATAATACACTGATTAAACACAATCTCCTTCAGAAAACAGAATAGAAAGAACAAGTCCTACTTCCTTTTATGAAACTAACAATTAGCCCTCCATATGTCTGTGGGTTCCACATGCACAGATTCAAACTGGGGTATGGGTAGGAACTGTGTCTGTGCTTAACCCATACAGACTATGTTCTTGTCATTATTCCTAAACAACACAGCATAGCAACTATTTATATAGCACTTACAATGCATTAGGCATTATAAGTAATCTAGACATAATTTTAAATACATGGGAGAGAAGCATTACAACTGACATCACAAAATGCAAATGATCATTTGAGATGATTATGAATAATAATCTATATAGAAATGATAATCTAGAAAAAATGAACAAATTTCTGGACACATATACCTTACCAAGACTGAACCATGAAGAAATAGAAAACCTGAATAGATCAAGAACAAGTAATGGTATGGAATCAGTAATAAAAAGTTTCTATCAAAGAAAAGCCCAGGACCAGATTTTTCACTCCTGAGATCTACCAAACATTTAAAGAATTAATACCAATTATTCTTCAATTATTTCAAAAAATTTTGAGGAGCAGGGAATTCTTCCAAACACATTCTACAAGGAAAAAATTACCCTGATACCAAAACCAGACAAGAATACAATAAAAAAGAAAGTTACAGACCAATATCCTTGGTGAACAGAAACACAAAAATCCTTAACAAATACTAGCAAATGAAATCCAACAGCACATTAAACAGTATTTATCTTGATCAAGTAGGATTCAGGGGAATACAGGCTTAACATATACAAATCAACAAATGCAATCTAACACATCAACAAAATTAAAGACAAAATCTATATGATCATCTAAACAGATGCAGGAAAGGCATCTGATAAATTCAACATCCCATTCATAATAAACATTGGAAAAATTATGTATGAAAGGAACATACTTCTACATAATAAAGGTCATATGTAATAAGCTGACAGATAACATTATACCAAGTGGAGTAAAGCTGAAAGTTTTCTAAGATCTGGAATAAGTCAAGGAGGCCCACTTTTACTACTTTTATTCAACATAATACTAGAGTCCTAGCCAGAGCAATCAGATAAGAGAAATAAAGGGCAACAAATTGGAAAAGTAGAAATCAAATTGTCACTGTCTGTAGATGACATGATATATGGAAAACCCTAAGAGCCCACCAAAAAACTATTAGAACTAGTCATATCCAATAGTCAATTATCCGAACCAGAAAGCAAGAAAGCAATCCCACTTACAATAGCTAGAGGGTTGGGGTTGTAGTTCAGTGGCAGAGTGCCTGCCTAGCATGTGAGAGGCACTGGGTTTTATCTTCAGCAACACATAAAAATAAATAAAATAAAGTAAAGGTCCATCTACAACAGCTAGAAAAAAGAAATCTCTCCAAGTAATTTAACCAAAGAACTGAAAAATCTCTAAAATTAAAACTATTAAATATTGATGAAAAAAATGGAAAGGGTCACACCCCACACACAAATGGAAAGACATCCTGTGTTCATGAATTGAAAGAATCAATATTGTTAAAATGCCCACACTACTTAAATAATCTACAGATTCACTGCAATCTCCATCAACACACCAATGACAGTTTTCACAGAATTAGAAAAAAAAAATCTTAAAATTTGTATGGAACCCCCCAAATTCCTGAATAGCCCAAATGAATCTTGAGCAAAAAGAGCAAAGAATGAGGCATTATGCTATTTGACATCAAAATATACAACAAAACTATAGTAATCAAATGAGCATGGTGTTGGCATAAGAACAGATGAAAGGGATCAGAATAGAACTAACTGCACATAAACCCACACATCTGCAGCCAACTGATTTTCCACAAAGGTTCTAGAGAACATTCACACAGCAGAGAAAAGTCTTTTCAATAATTGTTGCTGGGAAATTTGGATATCCACAGGCAGAAGAATGCAACTAGATTCCTATCTCTCATAAGTTATAAACATCAATTCAAAAACCAATTAAAGACTTATGAGACCTGAAACTACTAAATATGAGACCTGAAACTACTAGCAGAAAACAGGGGAAATGCTATAGGACATTGGAATGGGCAAGGAGTTTTTGGACAAGACGCCAAAGCATAAGAACCAAAAGCAAAAAAATATACAAATAAATGGGACTACATTAAACTAAAGTGTTTTGCACAGGCAAAGAAACAATCAACAGAATGAAGACAGAACCTGGAAAATGGGAGAAAATATTTCCAAATTATTTATCTGACAAGAGGTTGATATGCAGAATATATAAGGAACTCCCAAACTCAATTGCAAACAAATAACCCAATTAAAAATGGGCAACAGACCGGATAAGACACTTTGCAAAAGAAGAGATACAAATGGCCAACAGGTATGTGAGAAAATTCCCAACAGCACTAATCATCAGAGAAATGCAAATCAAAACCACACTGAGATAACAACTCATTGCAGTAAGAATAACTAATTTCAAAAAGACAAGTAATATAAGTACCAATAAGGACGTGGAGAAAAGGGAGCCTTTGCACATTGTGGTGGGAGAATGTAAATTAGGATAATCATCATGGAAAACAGCATGAAGTTTCCTCAAAAAATTTTCTTTTAAATTAAAAGTAGAACTCGATATGATCCAGCAATCTTACTATTGGATATATATCCAAAGGAAATGAAATCAATATATTGAAGAGATATCTGCACTCCCATGTTTAATGCAGCAATATTCACAGTTGCCAAGAAATGAAAGTTACTTACATGTCCATCAACTGATGAATAGGTTAAAAAAAAATGAGGATGAAATTCTTGAAGATGGCAGAGTAAAAGTGGTTATTTTCCAAGTTGCTCCATGGCGTGAGACCAGGAAAGCAGATCAACAGCTTCTCAGTGAGGTGGGTGAAAGGGATTTTACTGGGATTTAGTACTGGACTCTCAGAACAGCTTAGGGACTTAGAAGGTTAGATATAATAAAATAAAAGAACAAAACCCACTGCTAGCAGCAGCGGCGACCAGAGTTGATCCACTACAGGCAAAGCAGGGAAGGAGATTAAGAGTATCTGCATTTCAGGTGACATGGTGGCATGTCTTGATACAGAGAAATAAGAGATCAAGGACATTGCTGGACTGATCCAGACGTTGCGCTACACTATATGCTGATGCAGGAAAGATGCTGCGTATCTCCAGGTTGTCCTGGAGATCCAAGGCAGATGCCATTTTTCCTGCCATGCTATGGTGGCCAGTGGCATGGGAACAAGTCCAGGATCCCAGGCCTGTGCAATCCAAGCTGGGTCCAAAAACCAGACTGGACAGATGTCCACCATATGACTCAGAGTGTGCATAGTTCACTAGGAGAAATTCAGAAGTGCAGAGTGTTTTACGCAGGGGAATACAGGTCATTGATACTGGAGACCCCCTGGGTCCTTCCCACCCTTTTAGTCTGCTGGCTTGCAGGACCAATTGGGGTGAGCTGGGAATTGGATCAAGTCGGTGGGTATGCTTGGGGACTGAACCCAGGAGATCAGAAAGAACAATCCACATCTGGCAGAGAGGGTGAAGTATTAGCTACTCCACCACACTAGTGGAACATAGGAGAGACTCCAGGGAGTAGGATCCCAGTGTGGATGGGTTTCTATCCTCATATCAGATAAACTGGACTTCAAGTCAAAGTTAATAAGAAGAGACAAAGAAGGTCATTTCATACTGCTTAAGGGAATTAAACATCAACAAGACATAACAATCATAAATATTTATGCCCCAAACAATGGAGCAGCTATGTACATCAAACAAACCCTTGTGAATATCAAGAATCAAATAGACCAAAACACAATAATATTGGGTGACTTTAACACACCTCTCTCATCCCTGGATGGATCTTCCAAACATAAACTAAATAAATAAGCTATAAACTAAAAAATACAATTAACAATTTAGACTTAACAGACATATATAGAATATTTCATTCATCAGTGACTGAATACATTTTCTTCTTAGGAGTGCATAGAGCATTTTCTAAAATAGATCACATCTTAGGTCACAAAATAACTCTTAGCAAGTACAAAAAATAGAGATAATACCTTATATTCTATCAGATCATAATGGAATGAAATTAGAAATCAACAATAAAATAAAAAATAGAAGCTACTCTAATACCTGTAGACTAAATAATATGCTATTGATTGGTGAATGTATAGCACAAGAAATCAGGGGTGAAATTAAAAAAATACTTAGAGGTAAATGAGAATAGTGATACAACATATCAAAATCTCCCACACTATAAAGACGGTTCTAAGAGGAAAGTTCATAGCATTGAGCTCATTCATGAAAAGAATAGAAAGATACCAAATAAATAATCTAATACATATCTCAAGTCCCTAGAAAAATAAGAACAAATCAACATCAAAATCAGTAGATATGAAATAATTAAAATCAGAGCCAAAATCAATGAAATTGATATTTTAAAAATCAAAAAAAAAATCATCAAAACAAAAAGATGGTTCTTTGAAAAAATAAACAAAATTGACAAGCTCTTAGCCAAGCTAACCAAAAGAAAGAGGGAAAAAAACTCAAATTATCAAAATTCTTGATGAAAAAAGAAATACAGGATAATCAGAAATTATTTTGAAAATTTATACTCCAATAAATTAAAAAATCTTGAAGACATAAATTTCTGGAGACATATGACCTACCCAAATTTAACCAGGAGGACATAAAAATCTAACCAGATCAATTTCAAGTAATGAAATTGAAGACACCATCAAAAGCCTACCAACAAAAAAAAAGTTCAGGACTGGATGGATTCTCAATTGACTTCTACCAGATGTCTTTAGAGAAGAACTAACACCAATCCTCAAATTATTCCATGAAATAGGAAAGGAGGGAACCCTTCCAAACTCATTCTATGAAGCTAGTATCACCCTGATACCAAAACCAAAGACACATCAAGGAAAGAAAACTTCAGAGCAATATCCCTCATGAACATATATGTAAACATTCTTAATAAAATACTGAAAAATCACATACAAAAACACATTAAAAAGACAGGGCATCATGATCAAGTGGGATTCATCCCAGAGATACAAGATTGGTTCAACCATATGGAAATCAATAAATGTAATTCATCACATCAATAGACTTTTAAAGAAAAGTATCACATGATTATCTCAATAGATGCAGCAAAAGCAAAAGCATTTGACAAAATACAGCATCCATTCATGTTCAAAACACTAGAAAAACTTGCGATAGTAGGACCATACCTCAACACTGTAAAAGCGATACATGCTAAACTCAAGTCCACCATCATTCTCAATGGAGAAAAACTGAAAACATTCCCTCTAAAAAGTGGAACAAGACAAGGATGTCCTTCCTCTTTCACCACTTCTATTCAACATAGTCCTTGAAACTCCAGCCAGAGCAATCAGATAGGAGACAGAAATTAAAAGAATACGAATAGGAAAAGAAGAATTCAAACCATCTCTATTTGTCCATGACATGATCCTATATTTAGAAGACCCAAAAAATTTCCACCAAAAAACTTGTAGAACTCATGAATTCAGCAAACTTAGCAGGATACAAAATTAGCAGCCATAAATCAATTGTGTTCCTATAAACCAATATGAATCAGTTGAAAGAGAAATTTGGAAAACTATCCCATTCACAATAGTCTCAAAAAAATTTCAAAATCAATCTCACAAGAGGTGAAAGACCTCTACAGTGAAAACTACAGAACACTAAAGAAAGAAATTGAAGAAGACCTTAGGAGATGGAAAGATCTCCCATGCTCTTGGATAGGCAGAATTAATACTGTCAAAATGGCCATACTACCTAAAGTGCTATAGAGATTTAATGCAATTCATATTAAAACTCCAATGACATTCTTCATAGAAATATAAAAGGCAGACAAGAAATTCATTTAGAAAAATAAGAGGCCCAGGATAGCCAAAGCAATCCTCAGCAAGAAAAATTAAGAAAGAGGCATCATAATATCAGACCTTAATCTATACTACAGAGCCATAGTAACAAAAACAGCATCATGTTAGCACCAAAACAGACCTGAAGACCAATGGAATAGAATAGAAGACACAGAGACAAACCCACATAAATACAGTTATCTCATACTAGATAAAAGCACCAAAAACATACACTGGATAAAAGATATCCTTTTCAACAAATGGTGATGGGAAAACTAGAAATCCATACATAATAGAACACCTATATCTCATGCTGCACAAAACTCAACTCAAAGTGGGTCGAAGACCTACATAATAGCCCAAAGACGACTCTGCACCTACTAGAAGAAAATGTAGGCCCAACATCCTAACATGTCAGCTTAAGAACCAACTTCCTTAACAAGTCTCCTAAAGAGCAAGAAGAAAAATCGATAATAAATGGGATGGTATCAAACTAAAACCTTCTTTACAGCAAAGGAAACAATCAAGAGTGAGAAGAGAGAGCCTACAGAATGGGAGAAAATCTTTGCTATCCACACCCTGCATAAGGTATTAATCTCCAGGATATATAAAGAACTCAAAAAGCTTAACACCAAAAAAAAAAAACAAACACTCAAATAACCCAATCAATAAATGGGCAAAGGAACTAAATAGACATTTATCAAAGAAAAAATATGAACAATCAATAAACATATGAAAAAATGTTCAACATCTCTAGCAATTAGAGAAATGAAAATTAAAATTATACTGAAATTTCACCCCACTCCAACCAGAATGGTAACAATCAATAACACAAGTAACAATAAGTGTTGGAGAGGATGTGTGAGAAAAGGTACATTCATACATTGCTGGTGGGACTGCAAACTGGTGCAACCACTATGGAAAGAAGTATGGAGATTCCTCAGAAAACTAGGAATGGAACCACCATTTGACTCAATTAGCCCACTCCTCAGTATATATCCAAAGGTTTTAAAATCAGCTTATTACAGTGATGCAGACACATCAATATTTATAGCAGCTCAATTCACAATAGCTAAACTATGGAACCAAACTAGATGCCCATCAATAGATGAGTGGATAAAGAAAATGTGATATATATACACAATGGAATATTATTCAGTTATAAATAAGAATGACTTTATGACAATCACCAATAAATGGATGGATCTGGAAAGTATCATGCTAAGTGAAGTAAGTCAATCCTAAAAAACCAAGGGTTGAATGTTCTCTCTGATATATGGAAGCTCACCCACAGCAAGTGGGGTAAGAATAGAAGTTCAATGGATTAGACAAAGGGGAATGAAGGGAAGGGAAGGGCAATAGGAATAGTAAAGAAAGTGGAAGAAATCTGACATAACTTTCCTATGTACATATATGAATACACCACAGTGAATCTCAACATTGTGTACATCCACAGACTGGGATACTAATTAGAATAAGATATACTCCATGTTT
This sequence comes from Sciurus carolinensis, assembly GCF_902686445.1. Lineage (NCBI taxonomy): Eukaryota > Metazoa > Chordata > Mammalia > Rodentia > Sciuridae > Sciurus > Sciurus carolinensis. The sequence goes on along the minus strand of NC_062232.1, from coordinate 114,307,756 downwards.
ATATAAACATATCAAAATAGATTCTACTGCCATGTGTAACTAAAAAGAACAAATAACTTTGTTCTTTTTGACACAATGGAATATTTTTCAGCCATGAAAAGGAATGAAATCCTGTTATGCTAAACAAAATAAACCAGGCACAAATGCCAAGAGTGATATAATCTTCCTCATGTGGAATCTAAAAGTTGATCTCATAGTAGTTGAGAGTAGAATGGTAGTTACAAGCAACTTGGGAAAGCAAGGGGGTGGGAGATAGAGAGCTGGGAAGAGCTTGATCAACAGGTACTAAGTTACACTGAGATAAGAGTAAGATGCTCTGGTGTGCTATTGCACGGTAGGTTCACTACAGATAACTATAATGTACTACATATTTCAAAGAGTTAGAAGAAAGGATTCTGAATTTTTTTTTACCATAAAGAAATAATAAGTGTTTGTGGAGATGTTTGCCCTGATTTATATAATACCCAATGCATAGATGCATGGAAACATCACATGATACCCCATAATTATTATGTATTATTTTTGTTTTTATTTATCAGTTATGAATAGATTACAAAAACAAATTAAAGTGTATGGGAGGGTACGTGTAGGTTATAAACACTATCTTACATCATACCATGAACTTGAGTATCTGTAGATTTTAATATCTGTGTGTGGGGGTGGTTACTGACACAATTCCCTGTGCATAGTGAAAGATGCTTATATTATTCTGACACCTAAACCAAAGCAATACTAAATAATAAAGCAAACTATAGGCTAGTATCACTCATGAACATAAATTCAAACATAACAAATATAACCAAATAGAATTTAATAACATTTAAAAGAATTAATATGCCATGACCAATGGGATTTATTTTTATTTCAGGAATACAAAGCTGGTACAATCAGTACAATCACATGGTCATAGTAATTGATGAATAAAAAGCATTTGACAGATTGTAACACCTAGTCGTGATTTTTTAAAACTCTAAAAAAATAAGCCTGGAGGTTAACTTCTACAACTTGATAAAGAGCATCTACAAAAACATTATACTTCACAATGAAAAAAAATGAATGCTCTCCCCCAAAAGACTGGGAACAAGGCATGGCTGCCTGTTCTTACCACTGCCATTCAACTCTATATTGGAAGTCCTCCAGAGTCCAATAAAGCAAGAATAGAAAATAAATGGTAACTAGATCAGATGGGATGAGGTAAAATTGTCTCCATTTGCAGATCACATGAATGTTTACATAGAAAACTCCCAGATATCTACAAAATGCTCCTACAATTTGTAAGTGAGTTAAGGGAGGTTCCAGGATACAATATAAACATTGAAAAATCAATTGCATTTCTATATACCACCAATGATCATATGGATGCCAACATTCAAAATACAATACCATTTGTAAGCACTCAAAAAATTGAAATATTTAGATGTAAATCTAACAGAACATGCACAGTACTTGTATGCCAAACACTGTTCAAAGAGGATCCAAGTCAATATTTGCAAGTCACATATCTGACAGAAGATTAGTACCTCCAACATGTACAGACCTCTACAAACTCAACACTAATGAAAGTAAACAATCCAAGTAAATATAAGCAAAAGTCAATTCACCAAATAGGATATACAGATGGCATGTATGCACATGAAAAGATGATCAATATACTTAGCCATTAGGAAAATGCAAATTAAAACCACAATCTGTATCACCATATACCTATCAGAATGGCACATTGATGGTTGCCAGTGGTTAAGGAGGGGTGTAGACAGGAGGAAGGTTGGCAGAACTTCAAAAGAGCAACATGAGAGAGCCTTATGGTGATGAAAGTGTTCTGCATCTTCATTGTATCAATGTCAGTATCAGAGTTGGGATAATGTACTATAGTTTTACAAGAAAACCAATTGGAAAACCTAGGTGAAGGATATATAAGGGTCTCTTAGAGTTATTTTGTTTAAGTTTAGGGTCTTTTAGAGTTATTTTGGGGGGCTACCTGGTATTGAACTCAAGTGCACTCAGCCACTGAGCCACATCCGCAGTCCTATTTTGTATTTTATTTAAAGACAGGGTCTCACTGAGCTACTTAGCACCCCATAATGTTATTTTTAAAAATTGTTTTAAAAACATGAAGTATTGGGCTGGGGAGATAGCTCAGCTGGTAGAGTGCTTGCCTCACAAGCACAAGGCCCTGAGTTTGATCCCCAGTACCGAAAAAAAAAAAAAAACAAACATGAAGTATTTACTGTCTTAACCACTTTAAAGCATACATTTCATTAGGATTAACTATTTTCACATTGTTGTGCAACACATCTGTAGTGTTTTTATATGTTACAAAACTGAAACCTTACACCCACCAAACAACTCATTCCTCACTTCCTGGCCTGTTTCTAAGAATGTGATACCTCATATAAGTGGAAGCACACAGTATGTCTTTTTGTCAGTGTCACTTTACAGAAGTTCATTCAGGTTCATCCATGTTATAGCATGTGATATATTTTTCCATTTTCAAAGTTGAATAATATGCCACTGTATGTATACATCAAATTTTCTTTCATTCTGTGCTACAGATCAAATGCAGGGCCTCTGTGTATGCTAGGCAAGTGCTCTGCTACTAAGCACTCCCAGCCCACCACATTTCCTTTATCCATTCACCCATCAACAGGTGCTTGGGTTGCTTCCACCTCCCAGCTATTGTGAATAATGCTGCAATGAATGTAGATGAGTAACTATATTTTCAAAATCCTGGATTAAATTATTTTGGATATATACCCAGAAATGGGATTGCTGCATCATATGATAATTCTATTTTTAATATTCTGAGGAATCTATCTACTGTTGTCCATAATAGTTATGTCATTTTACATTCCTAGAGACAGGCAGAAGGATTCTAATTTCTCCACCTCCTCACCAACACTTTTTCTTTCTTTCTTTTCTTTTTGGATCATGGTCACCCTAATGAGAATATCTTATTGTAGCTTTTATTTGTATTTCTCCAATGATCAGTGATTTTGAGTACTTTTTCATAAACTTGTTGGACATTTGCATACATCTTTTAGAAATGCCTATTTTTTCTTTTAAAATAACCTTATACACAAAATTTGAGACAAAGTAAATATACAACTATTAATTGAATGATAGCTTGTGTGGTATAGCAACATGACAACAGTCATCAAAGAGGACAACAAAAGCACTGGTCAACACCAGTAGCATCCAAATATTTACAACCCAAGTTTTATGTCTTTGTTTCTTTTTTAAATTTGTTCTAATTAGTTATGCATGACAGTAGAATGCATTTTGAAACATTGTATACAAATGGAGCACAACTTCTTCCTCTGACTGAACATGGTGGAGTCACACCCATTGTGTAATCATACATGTACACAGAGTTATAATGTCCATCTCATTTCTACCTTCATTCCTACCCCTGCACCCCCTCCCCTCCCCTCACTCTCCTCTGCCCAATTCAAAGTGCCTTCATTCTTCCCTAATCCCTTGCCATTATGGATCAGCATCTGCTTATCGGAGAATACATTCGGCCTTTGGTTCTTTGGGATTGGCTTATATCATTTAGCATGGTATTCTCCAGCTCCATCCATGTACCTGAAAATGTCATAATTTCATTTTTCTTTAAGGCTTATATACCACATTTTCTTTATCCATTCATCAACTGAAGGATATCTAGGTTGGTTCACAATCTGGCTATTGTGAATTGAGCTGCTATGAACATTGATGTGGCTGTATCTCTGTAGTATGCTGATTTTAAGTCCTTTGGGTATAAACTGAGAAGTGGGATAGCTGGGTCAAATGGTGGTTCTATTCCAAGTTTTCTGAGGAATCTCCATACTGCTTTCCAGAGTGGCTGCACCAATTTGCATTCCGACCAGCAATGTGTGAGTGTACCTTTCCCCCCACATCCTCAGCAGCACTTATTGTTGCTTGTATTTTTGATCACTGCCATTCTGACTGGTGTGAGATGAAATCTTCAGAGTAGTTTTCATTTGGAAATGCCTGTTTTTAATTGGGATATTTGTTGTTGTTGTTGAGTTATAGGAGTTCCTTTTTTGGGGGGGTACCAGGGGTTGAACTCAGGGGCACTCAATTACTGAGTCACATCCCCAGCCCTATTTTGTATTTTATTTAGAGACAGGGTCTCACTGAGTTGTTTAGAGCCTTGATAAATTGCTGAGGCTGGCTTTGAACTTGCAATCCTCCTGTCTCAGCCTCCCAAGCCACTGGGATTACAGGTGTTTGCCCCCACACCTGGCTGTAGGAGTTCCTTATAAATTCTGGATATTAAACCATTATAAGATATGATTTGCACATATTTTCCCATTCCACAGGCAACCTTTTCAAATTATTGATTATGTCCTTTGATACATAAGAGTTTTAGAGGAAACATGGAAGTGATGGATAGGTTTAAGTCATAAACTATGATTTCATGGTTGTACACCTATCTCCAAACTCCTCATAGTTTAAATATGCACAGCTTTTGTATGCCAATCATAAATCAATAATATAGATAAAAAGTACACTTAAAAATAGAAAAATACAATTAACAGTATAAGTGAAGATTAACTGGTCTAATCTCTACAGTTATGGAAACTTAAGAAAAAAGTAAATGAATACTAAAAATATAGATTATCTTACTGGCAATCTTATGCATCTCCAAGACATAACCTACATTTTGTATTACTGAAAACTCTTGGAAAGAAGACTTTTTTTCGATTGGACTAAGAAATAAAGTAGCTAGACTATGCAAAACAATTATGCTAATATATTTATTATGACCTATTCTTAAACTTCTTAATATTTTAAAGTACTGCCTTTTCAGTATTCAATATATGTAGTATTTATAGCATGAAAATTCTTACTCTTGTAATAATCAAACTTAGCAAAGTTTTGATCCTTTGTATGAAAACTTTATAAAGATTGATCCTTGTAAAAATAAAAATTAAAAAGAAATAAAAATTTTAAAAAGATTGATCCTTTTCACAAAAATTGAGAAATACTACCAAATAAAATTTCTTAAAACTTTACAACTAGACAGATACCACACAGTGCTCTATATCTCTAAACAGATATGGCTCTTCAAATGAGAAAAAAATCTCCACACATTTTCAAGAATCTCTGAGCAAGAGGTTTCAGAATTTTTCCGTGGTAACCATAGCTCTATAATCACAGTTACTGCAGAATTCATTTTTGTTATCTAACTTCCTACCCTTCCTAAAACAGAGACCTCAAGAGCACTTCATATTCTGAGGAGAAAGGAGTACAAGGCAATACCCCAATGGAAGTCCAATTTTTTCAATTATTAATTTACCATCAAATACATATTTTATTGGTACACTGTAACTATACACAATAATGGGAATCATTATGTCATTATTTGTATATGCACATAACATAATTTGATCAATCTCATTCCTGTTTCTTTTCCCTTCTCTCTACCCTCCCTTCATGCACTAGCTCTAGTGATATATTTGTACAAGGACATAGAGTAATTTGTTAAATTTCATTCAACAGTACTTCCCATGCCTTCCCATTCTCCCTCCCTATTGACCCCCTTCCTCAACTCTCCTGGTCTTCCCTCTATTTTCAGGAGATCCTTCTTTTTGACTCCTTTTCTTTCTTCCTTCTTCTCACCCTCTGCCTCTCCCCCATATAGCTTCCACATATGAGAAAAACATTTGACCCTTGCATTTCTGAGTCTGGCTTATTTCAACCAGCATGAAGTTTTCCAGTTCCATCCATTTGCCAGAAATTAACATGAGTTAATTCTTATTTATGGCTGAGTAAAACTCTATTGTGTACATATATCACATTTTCTTAATCCATTCATCTATTGAGAGGCACCTGAGCTCTTCCATTTTTGTCTATTGTGAATTGTGCTGCTATAAACATTGATGTGGATGTATCATTATAGCATGCTGATTTTAGATCTTTTGGATATATACCAAGGAGTGGTATAGCTCATCATACTGTGGTTCCATTCCTAGTCTTCTGAGTAACTTCCATTCGGATTTTCAGAGTGGTCGTTACTAATTGTGTAAGTGTAACTTTTTCCCACATCCTTGCCAGCTATTACTGTTTTTGTATTCATGATGATTACCATTCTGACTAGAGTGAGAAGAAATCTCAGGATAGTTTTCATTTGCATTTCCCTAATTGCTAAAGATGTTGAACATTGTCTCATAAATTTGTTGGCCTTTTGTATTTCTTCTTTTCAGAAATGTCTGTTTAGGTCCATTTATTGATTGGGTTGTTTTCCATTGCTCAGATTTTCTTAGTTTTTTATATATTCTGGATATTAATCCCTTGGAGAAACAGTATCTGGCAAACCCTTTCTCCCATTCTGTAGGCTCTATCTTGACTCTCTTAATCTTTTCCTTTACTGTGTGGAAGCTTTTTAATTTGATGCTATCCTACATACTGAATCTTGTTGTGTTTTTTTTTTTTTTCCATAAGCTTTAGAGGTCTTACTAAGAAAGTCAGTGCCTGGACCAATTTGATGGAGTGTTGACCCTATGTTTCTTTCTAGCAGTTGTAGTGTTTCTGTTCTAATTCCTTGATCTTCAATTCACTTTGAGCTGACTTTTTGTGCAGGGTGAGAGATAGGAATCTAGTTTCATTCTTGTACATATGAATACTCAGTTTTCCCAGCGCTATTTGTTAAAAAAGCTATCTCTTCTCCAACTCATGTTTTTGGCACCTTTGTGAATATCAAAATAATTTTATCTATGTGGATTTGTCCTGTGTCTTCTGTTCTGTTCCACTGGTCTTCATATCTGTTTTGATGCCAGACCATGCTGTTTTTGTTACGATAGCTCTGCAGTATAATTTGAGATCAGGTATTGTGATACATTCAGCATTATTCTTCTTACTCAGGAACTGAAAACTCTGTTTTCTGAAGAAACCCTACCAATTCTTAGAATATCAACCACAATAAAGCCCTTGTTTTTCAGCCCAAACTAGTTTACCAAAAAGGCCATGTGCATTTTCAAAATGAGGAAGAGATTTTCCTTGGGGTTCACTTCCTCAAGAACAGCATAAGAATCACACACCAGAGGTCAGGTATCTCTTCTATTTGATGTACAATCAATAAAAAGAAAAAAAAGAAAATATGCAAATTCTATCCTTTCAAATCAATTTTTCTACTTTTATTTATTCTGGCATCAAGTATTATTTGGTTAATTTGAAATGCTTACTTCATTATCTACATTTTGCTATATTTTAAATATGATTAAACAACACATATTTTGCTTACCTAAAAGAGGAAGTACAACTGGGTAGTTGTAAGGCATCACAAAGAGGTTCACACAAGTTAAAGTTGTACTGGCTTTTAAATAACCAAACGGATATCCAAGTTCATTGTATTTTCCACTACTAGTAACAAATACCTGAGAAGAACATGAATTAATGTACAGTTATATGACAATAATGATTTTATGTAAAGGCATACTCACAAAAACATTTCATAGCAACATCTGTGACAGTTTAATTCAAGTTTAAAAAAAGTATAGTGCTTTTAGTCTATAGTTATATCATAATAAATCATACAAAATATGAATGTTCAGATTATAATTTTTCCATATATTGCATTAGGAAATGAAATAAAATTATGCAATAACCATTCAGAGACCACAGGCCACATCGGCAATATGCAAATATTTACTTGATTAGCACAATGGAAAATAAGGCTGAAATACCATTAACTGATACCAGCCATTAAAACAAATTAACTTCTCAAAAGAACAAGTAGTGATTAGAGTAGACTTCTAGGAAAATGGAACATGGTTCCATGCCTAAAGCAACAACTACAAAAACAAAGCCCATTTAAAAGATGTGTAAACAGTCCTCATATGAATGACTATTAATTCTTGCTCTATTTCCCTTCACTGACCCATTCCCCTATCTTTCACTTGATAAGTATTTTTTGAGTAACCTACAATAAGGCAGGCACTGCTGCAGGTAATTTTGAGGCAGCAAGGAGATGCTTTGATTCAATTTGGAGGGCATCTTCTCCTGTAAGGTACACTGCTAGAGCAAACATTCAATAAATATTAAAACATGAATCTTATTCCATATGACTGTCTTCTTATTGCTCATTGATATTCTTCATAACATAAATTATCATCCCCTGTACACTTGATTGTGCTGTGCCAGAGTCCTCTAGCTATTATGTTTTCTGTGTTCCACGTTCATATTCTTTGGTCCAAATCAGGACATCAGTGCATACACTTATAGAGATACCACGCTTTTTTCCAAAGTCCTTTGGCAGGATCACTTAAGACAAAAGTTGAACCCTGATATTTAGTAACATCCATTTACCTTGCTAGTTCTTGGTACCAGCAATATCACCTACCAGTTCACTAAATTCTTGTTGTATTTAGTAATTACAAAGAACAAATCTTTCCCATGTGACTTATAACTCCACAAAGCATGAGCTGTACTAAATCATGATTCTAGATTTTGTGTTGTTTTGAACTTTAATATAAATGTACAACTGTAATTAAATATGCTAGATTTTATTCCCTAAGTGTGTACATTACAAGAGGGGAAAAATTCATCATAAAAGATAAAAAAATTTATATACACATAGCAGTCAGGGACCTGACCTGTGATTACCATGAAAGGAAAAGCACTGTTTTTGGTTTCTTTCTCTTCCACCCTTACTTTCTCCATCCCTTTCTTTCAAAAAACCCTTGAATTTTTCTAAATTTCTTATCACTCACAAATTGAGATGTTTTGGGTTACGCAGGGTCTTTAGAGACTATCTAGTTCAGAGAAAGAAAGTGTTCAGTACAAGACCACACAGTTGGTGGCAGAGCTAGGGTAAGAATTCACTCTCCATAGGGCTGGGGAGATGCTCAGTTGGTAGAGTGCTTGTCTTGCAAGCACAAGACCCTGGGTTCTATCTCCAGCACCGCAAAAAAAAAAAAAATAAAATATATAAAATAAAAAAAAATAAAGAATTCACTCTCCATGATGGTTTTGCCAAATTTCCTGGCTCCTGGTTTATTTTATTCTTTTTTACTCCTGATAGTTCATCACATTAAAAATACTCTAAAACAAAGTAACATAACATCAGGATAAAGGACCACGGTATATTTGAGGTGCTAAGCAGTAAGGAAGATCGGATTTCCTAAGTTTCTTTGGAGAAGATGTACAAGAAAATTCATACCATATAGAAAAGATGTTTTATTTCAGGAGAAAAGTATCATTTTTAACTTTATTTGCCTTTGTTGCAAAAAATGCTTTTTGACCTATGAATTCAAGCTTCACACTTTCATTTTAAATCAGCATTTTATTAATCATATCTCTAACCTTCCAACATATTTTGGGGTTAAATTATAAGTGTATGGTTAAATAAATGTTTACAAAGTGCATGTACATGTGCAAACTGCACCCAGGTAAAGAAACAGAACACATCAAAAAGCATCCTCCTGTCCTTTCCTAGTTACTACTCTGCTGCCCCCAAAAAGAACCACTATCCTCACTTGTAACAGATTGTTAGTTTTAACTCTTTTTGAATATTAAGTATAATTAAATAATAATATGTAATAATTTGTCTGGCTTCTTTTGCTCAATGTTATGTTTCTAATATTGTTTTGTTTCTTGCCTTGTAAATCTTTGCTTCAAGCCTGTTCCCTTTTTGGTAACTGTTTTAAGCATCTTTGGAGAATTCAATGAGCTTACAGAAAACTAGTAGCAATAATGTCACATTTTAGGATGAAACAGATGGAAATCTGAAAGTGTTATTGCACCAGTAGAACTTAAAAATCAGTGATTGCTACATGGCTCTATAGTTTAGAAACAGAACAAACATCTTTACAGTGCAGAATTTTTGTTGAATCCAAATAAAAAGACTATGTCACTACTATGTCCAGATTTTTACAAATCAAACTCCATAGGTGATTACTAAAAAATCCGCAAGTCTTTCTGACTAAACCATAATACTCAGAAGAGCCAGAGTATGATATCTCTGTGTCTCATCCAAGTAAAATTCCAGTAAACACATCAGTAAGTTTCAGGGCTTATTGTTTTCTGCCTTAAATATTCTGCACTTCTAATCTTTCAAGTTCAAACCCAAGAGCTGAAATTTTTACTTCAGATGCAGAGGACATACCATAATAGAATTACAAACTTTAGGTTAGGGGGTTTTAACCTGGGGTCCATGGATAAGCTTCAGGGATCCCCCCAAGTTCTCAAATATATAGATTTCATTTGATTATATGGCCTTAGGCTAATGATTCATATCACTCTAAAATTATTTGCTTGGCTCTATTGCCTATTTGATAGCATTTCAGAGAAAAAAACTCAGTCTAATATTTCCAGATTAACCTTTGAAACTTCTTAAAAGAATTCCCCGATCCCAGAATGGTTAGAGATATTTGGCTAATTGACAAAGATAAAATACCTGCCAGCAGGTATGGGGAGACTTTCGTTCCAAGATGTATTGAGTTAAGGGAGAAGGTTCAAGTTCATATTTGTCGAAGGGAAGTTTGTCTATTACCATTGGCTCACAGTCTATACAGGAGAACCTTACAATAGGATGAGATGTCCGTGGAGGCTTAAAAAATTTAAAAACAAGAAGAAAACATGATCAGGTATCAAGCAAGTTTATGTTTCTGACAATTTTTTCAACCCTTTTATATTCTGTTAAACCACCACTGAAATACAGACTAGTGTTTTGAGAAAGAGAGCTACAAATTCTGAAGGAATCATCAAAGGCTTCTACAGGGGCAGGAGACCTAGATTCTACCTCTACCACCTCCTTAGCACTGGGAAGAAGAAAAGCATATTATACCACTTATAACTAGAATTTTAGTGAAGTAAAAATACTGCTTTAAATATGTTTCAGCCATGATGATCCATAGGATAAACCCTGAATTACAGATTCATTTGCAGCCTCTAAGCATTGCTTATCCTTCATTTTTTTGTTTGTTTGTTTCATAAAGCTAGCTAGTCCAAGTACAAATGGGGAAGGAAAATCCATGAAACTTTCTACTAAGGTAATTAATGGCAAAGCTCCAGCCAATTATAAGAAAGATGAAAGATAGTAAAGGTACAGGAAAGGGCAAGACACAGACCAAAAAGAAGCCAATTGCAACTAAGGGTCGAGGTGGAGTTCTGCAGTATTGCTCAGGTCCACACACTTGCCTTAAAGAGGTGCAGTTGGATATGCTTTTGGTAGGGCTGCAAAGGCCTATGTGCATGGGGTAGCCCAGCAGGCTTAATGGAGAAGTCATGCTATTTTGGTTTAGCTTGTGTGACTAGAAAGCACCAGTGAGAGAAAAGGGGACAACAAGGGCCGAGAGATCTGGAAGGTTAACATGAATATGATAAACTATCAATGCCTTTTATAAAAAGGAAAAATACATTCATTTACTTTTGTTATTTACAAACATACAAGATGTTTGGGGGTTTAGAAAAAGAGCTCTCAAATGAGCTTTAAATTAAATTAAAAAATTTTTTGGTACTGGGGATTGAACCCAGTAGTGCTCTACCACTGAGCTACATCCATAATTCTTTTTATTTGTTGAAATGGGTTCTCACTAAGTTGCTGGGGCTGGCATCAAACTTGTGATCTTGCCTTATCCTCCCAAGTCACAGATATTACAGGAGTGAGCCACCACTCCCAGCTCAAATGAGCTTTTAAAGATGGAAGAATGAAAATACGATCTAACTGCAGATTATTTGGAATTTCTTTTATTCTAGATTTACCTAATATTTCAGTTTCAATTGTTCTTATGAAATATTTGAGTTCTTAGATTTGATCATGTAAAAGGGCAATAAAGACATGAGTGAAGGCCCATCATTAGCAACAATGAAATAAATTTGCCACTAAAATGTTTAATTGGGTGTTTGAAGTAGCTGAGATTTGACACATGTGCTACCTTGGAGCACCAGGGTAAGGAGGGAGCCATTTACTATCACTCAGAACAAGGACAAAGCACTCTTTAGTCTTACAATGAAAACCTTCCATGGCTACACCTGCAAAAAATGCAGGAGCTTCAAAATAGTAATCTAGGAGAAAATGCAGTTCACTGGAAAGTTCTAGAATTTATAATGCAGATAAGCTGAACAAGGAAGGTGTTAAACTAGAGGAACAGTATGTTTGTGTCCCCCCATCAACTCCTCAGCCCACACAAGAGTTATTACTAAGGCTTTCTTACATTAGGGGTTGGGGAGACTGTGTACTTCACAGTCTTCCTTATTATTAGACCATTCATTTGGTACTAGGAATAACAATAGTATCAAATCCTCTTCTACCAATTGAAGTGACCAAAAAGATAAGTCTTTACTTAAACATCATTTTAAAAATATTGCTTAATTATTCATTGTTGAAAAGTACACCGCTGCTGGGCACGGTGGCACATGCCTGGGATCCCAGTTGCTTGGGAGGCTGAGGTAGGAGGATCGTGAGTTCAAAGCCAGCCTCAGCAGCTTAGCGAGGCCCTAAGCAACTCAGTGAGACCCTGTCTCTGAATAAAATACAAAATAGGGCTGGGGATGTGGCTCAGTGGTCAAGGGCCCCTGAGTTCAATCCCTGGTATACCCCCACACACAAAAAAAATGAAAGAAAAGTGCACTGCTATAAAACATAAGTTCATTGATTTAAAGATTCTGGCATTGAAAAAAAAAAAAGATGAAAGTAGGTCTACCATGTTCCAGTAGGGGTTTAAAGACTCCCTTAGTAGAACTCTGAAGATACTTTGAATGTTTCTAGAACCTGTACAAGGTATAAACTAGGTTCAAATTTCCTGAGGCTATGCATGAAAATCAACACCAGTACTATTTAGACATTGTAATTACAAGTAAATCAAATCAGCCTCTCTGAAATGAAAATCAAGTCACAGATTATGACAATATCAAAAATAATAATGCTTTAACATCCAAAGAGGGCAGCAAAGGCAAATGAAAGATTGAAAAGTGCCAGAAAATAAAGGAAGTCCTCCTCTCTTGATTTTAGGCACAAGTTAGACATTCAGGAAGAGACAAGAGGCAAAGGAGAAAAGATCCACTTGCCTGTGATACAGCTTAAAAGTCTCAAAGCTATTTTAAAAGATTCACTGTAATCAGCAAAGTGAAAAATCCAGAACAATGTTTACCTTTGTTTTATGACACTTACTAGTGAAGGTAAATTCTGATCTGGCCAAAAAGATTCTGGAATTGGCCAATGTCCAACTGGAACACCGGTTTTAGAGTTAGGTCGTACATAAATGAGTTTATGACAACTATGCCATGGTTGAGCAGCAAATGAATTGCTTGGCCTAGATGAATCCATAAGTCCATCTAAAAATTAAACAAAAGATAGACTGAGGCATGAATTTATTTTTACAGCTGCTGATCATCTTGTACAAATTTTCCAGTTAAAAGCAAAAAACAAAGCAAAACAAAAAGAAATTCATGAAAAAATGGAAGAAAAAATGATGTTACTAGAATTTCTAAAATGTTCTCTCGAGCCACTCTTTATCTAATCCATCCTGTCTAATTCAACACCTCCCACTACCCTCCACCTATTGCAAGAATATATAGTTGTGTGGAAAAATATTATAAAACCCATTTTAAATTTTATGAGACTTGGACACATAAATTAAACATACCAAAACACTACAGTTGTTTTTCAAGAAGTCAATTACCAAATTAAGCAAATGAAATCATTTGTTTCCCAGCAGAGTTTTTATATTTTTGTAATGTAATAAAATAGATCATAAATTCCATTTATATATTCTTTCTATGCTACTTAGGTGAAAAAAGTATTCTTTATGGAACAGTTAGAGCCAATGACCACATAGCAAAATAAAAGTTATCCAAATTCACTTGAAAGTAGAAGGCATGCTGAAGATACCATCTATGTAAGTAATTAGGGGTGATGAACACAAAGCAAATGCATCAAAATTATTGTGGGCTAATTCACTATTGTTTCCTACCCACCATCAAAATTCCATGGAAACTGGGCATTGTGTGACACTGTAGTAACATGCATGTCCTGGATGAATTTTAATTATTTAAACCAGCCTATTTCATTTTTGCCCACCCAGTAGGTGGAGTGACATAACTTTATCCCATGGTACATTCGTCTAAATTATATTTGTAAAAAATATGTCTTAATGATTTAAGTCTCATTTTTCTTAAATTATAGCCATTTGATTATCTTATTTCAGTATTACTTTAACAAGTCATTACTTCAGATCAGATTTGCTAGGGTCCCTTGTGCTCTAGGGAGAACATATAATGGCTTCAAAAGTGAGATCACAATTCTGGGGATGTGCATTTTCCTAAGAAAAGAGTTCTTTGCTTTCATCAGAATGTAAAAGGTTAAGAACTCTGGTCAAAGGGAAACTATAGCCACAAAGAAAATGTGAGCTATTTACATGACATTAAGTCCCACTAGGATTTCCACATGAAAGTTTTCAGTTCACATCAAGGTAATAAACACAAAAGTATGGCCTGGGCAGTCAGTTGCTAGCAATATAGCATGCTCTTCCAATGTGATTAAGTTAAAATAGGCTGTGAGGCCTCAGTGTTCTACAGAAGCTATTTTTAATTTAGGAATCCAAGAAACTCCTAAAATTACACATAAAATTGTGTTTGGCATTTTATACACACACATATACAACACACAAATGAATATTACTCAGCCATAAAGAAGAATGACATTATGGCATTTGCAGGTAAATGGATGAAACTGGAGACCATTATTCTAAGTGAAACAAACCAGTCCCAAAAAGTCAAAGGTCAAATGTTTTCTTGGATATGCAGAAGCTAATCTGAAATAAGGAAGAGGGGGATTAAAAAAGAGTGAGAGAGAAAGGAAAAAAAAGGGAGAGGTAATTTTATCAATGCAAAGGAAAGATCAGTAGAGTAGATGATGGGAATTGAGGAAGAGAAAGAAAGGATAGGAAAAGGGAAGAACCGTGGAATGAATCTGACCAAACTTTTGTATGTGCATGTATGGACATGTGGGACAGTGGGTCCCAGGATCAGGTGTATCCTCAGGAAAATATTTTTTTAAAAAAGGGGTAAATGGAGTCAAGAGGAATCAGTAGAGGGAGAGAAGCAAGGAGTGGGAGGGGGGAAGTGCTGGGGGAAAAACCCATTTGTGAGCTGAGCTGTCATTTTTTTCTAGGGAAAGGACTCTATTTTTCCAACATCTTCTCAAAGGGACCCAAAAACTAAAGAGAAAAAAAAAAGTCAGGAACTACAAGAGCAACAGAAATGTGTAACTTCCTGCCCTGTGTCCCTTTAACCTTGGCCAAGGCAATCAAAATGTATGGATCAGATCAGACAAGCACCATGGTAATAATGGAGCCTCTATATGCATATGTGTATATGTGTCTGAAGTGACACAAATGAGAAGTAATAACCTAGAACCAAATTCTAAGGAAGTCCTGCAATTACTATAGTGTAGTGTAGTTCCCTGGTCCCTTTGAAATCCACACATACTCAGTGGTTACAAACATCCATTCACAAAGCATCTAGAGAATAACTACGGTCAACTTCCCCCATGCAAAAGTAGCTTTGCTTTTATCTATTTCTAGATGTCAAAACTTTTTGTAAGATCTCATTTGAAAAGGTTCTGCAGTTAAAAAGTGACAAGGAAAATACTAGCATAGGACCTTATGGGATATTATAAGTTCCTAGATAAGCATTCACAATCTCTTGCTGCAGTGAAATAACTAACAACTTTCATAAAAACTGTTAGGCACATTTAAAAATGGTGACCAGTGTCCCAAAACAGACTGCTGTTGAAGTACCATACCACAGTGAATATCTGGATACTGTGTAAATAGAGAGGTGAATGAGTTAGTGCCATCTCCACACTGGGACCAGGGAATACATAGGGGGTCAGGAAAAGGAGGAATTTTCTTAGTAACATTCATGTGAAATTAAAGCTATTAGAATTTGGCTACCTGACATGTATACATAGGCAATGATTGGATGGATATTTGTAACTACTCAAATGTATATGGATAATAAAAGCTATCTCTTTTACCAATTGTTTAATATCTTCTGAATCTCAGGTCATTCTCCTATGTAACACTTAAGGGTTAAAAAAAGTTATCTACCTTACCTTCTCCAACAGGAAGTGGATCGGGTCCTGTCTTTTCAAAATTAATAACTACACCACTCTGAACTTTTTGAACTAGAGATTCTAAACACTGATTCAACATTCTTTGTGTTCTAACACAGTAGGAGCGACCTATATCAGAGAGAAACACAAAGAGCACAAGTTTGATCAAAGAAAATACTATTTTGTAACACAAGCATTTGAAATCCTAAAATAAACCTTGGAATGATCATAACTACATTGACTGCAAATATAATACAATGAGCTTAAGCAGTAGAGTTAAAAGATTTTGAAGGTAAACAAAACAAGGCTACATATGGCATTTAATGAAACTATACTCTGCTGCCCTAAATTTTCCCTTCAGAAATAGGAAATATTGCTAATACCTCCTGTGACTTCACACATCTGTGTGATGGCCGATTCATCTGTGGGTACACTCCCTAGTTGCTCTGGTTCGGTGGAAGCCACTCCAGGCAAACGTAACACCAGGGCAAATAACCTTTGATCCCAACGAAAAGGTTCTTTGGTTAGTTCACTTCCAGGCAGAGGAGAATTTAAAGGAAGATGAAGCTATAAGGCAAAATTTGAAAAGGTTCATCATAACAACCCATATAAAATGAGGAAAGAGTTAAAAGGTTCACTTTTCTTTCATGGAACTCAATAAAATTAAGCAATATCTCAAGGATTACCAAGAGGGGAGGTTTGTCCAAACTTGATTCTTAACTGGAAATACATGCCTCCCACACAAATAGCTTCGTGTTCTCTGCCATTTAAATGAAATGTAAAAAAAAAAAAAATTAAATCTCACCTCTTCTTGAACGCTAGCAGTACTTGTTAACTTGTTTCCATCTGTGATGGTAATTAAAATAGACGGTTCTAAAAAAAATGGATTTCTTCCCTAAAATACAGTTAAAAAGCATTAGAGCTGTGTAAAGTAATAAACTTGTATTTCAATTTTTATATTTGCCAATGACCTCTCAAATAAATGATAAAATCTGCTTGGATAAATAAGAAGAAAAAGATTAGAGACCAAAATATGTGGGAATCAAAATAACAAACCTTGGAGAAATAATACTTGCATAGACTGAGAAATTCTTATAATTCAAGAACTACCTAAACTCTTACATTCAAAATGCTTTTTTCTCTCTTCTTCTCAAGTAATCACAAAATAATGGTATTAAAGTGATTATAATGGTAGTACCATCTATACTCATTTATCCATTCACCTTAGTCAAAATCTTGGTACAGATTCACTCTGCAACCTGAAGAGTGACTCTGGAGACTATGGACATTTTTTAGAGTAGAAAAGGACAATGTTAGAAGCAACAAATGCTTTTCAGCCTTCCTCTTATTCTAGAGCTTTCTCATCAGACTGGGAGGAGCAAGGGGATTAAGGACACAAGAGTTTTTTCCAACTGTCTTGTTCCAGTATTTCTCAGCAATTTATTCACTCCATTCTCAGATATCTGATGATCTGATGGTAGACAATTTTAACTATTTTATCATCAAACAATATACAAGAACCAAAAAAGAGGGTTTTTTTTTAAAGTATATATTTAAAAGGCATGTGAACCTCTTTTTGGGAGGATGTGAAAACTAATATAAAGCTTGGTAACCCAAATTTGAATTCTTACCCCAAGTCACCAAAATAAATTAGCTGTACTCACTCAAAATTTTTTTACCTGTCCATAATTGTCTATTCCAGATATTAATCTATTGAGATTTAACAAATCAAATGAGGATCTTAGAGCCTGACCAAGAGTAGTCAGTCCAGAAGCCTGAAGATTTTTTAGTTCGCTCATGAATGTTGCGTGATTTTCCTTCCAACCAGCCTGAAAACCAAACATTTACAAAGAAATTCCCAATTATACAATGAACAATATAAAAAGTGTGAACAAGAACTAAATAGCAAGCATCGAGCCTCTATCTGGGAAATTAATCGCTCCTTAACCTAATTCTATTTTAAATTTTGACTGCTTAAGCGGAACTAAAGTAAGCAGTTGGAGAAAGATTTGCTAGTTTTAATGATCAACAGCAAAAAATTCAAGCAAATATATCCATTTATTATGGCAGGAGGGTTTTGACTCAAGAAGTACACTTTTGTATTCAGACTCAACCAAACCTACCAAAACAGCTCTGTTACCTGAGCTTGACACTAAAGAACAAGGAGCAGTTAGTTTTTAAATACATTATCCTCAATAGAGACAAATGGTTACCTACTGAGTGTCTCATCTACATGTATTTTGCTAGCCAAACTTCTTCTTCCCAAGCAAATTACTTTGACTTTTCACTCAGAGTAAAAGGAATTATAATAGAGCCATACTTGTCTGGAGACAACCCTTCTGGTACCCTCAAGCATTCAGAAAGCACCAAATCTAGAATAAGGGGAGAAAGAAAAGAAAGAAAAAGTTTTGACAAAGAAGCAGCATTCTCTAGGCACCCCCAGCAGCCATGAACAAGAGCAAAGAACCTGAGGTCAACAGTCAACATGCTTTGATTTCTAGAACAAAAGTAAGGAGAGGATGGTGCTGATTGGTCAATGATGGCTCTAAGAACAAATTGACACAAATTGTCAAGAGAAGCCAAAAGAAATAGGCCAAAGAAACAGATGCAGCTATGAGTACGTCCCAGGAGTGAACCAGCAAGAATGACAGCAGATAGCACAGCTTGGCAACACGGTGGACCAAACAGCCACGTGAGCCTTGGTAACCCTAAAGACAGAAGGATGATATGCAGAATGCTGAAGTCATGCCAAGCAGGCCAGTACAGCTGGAGATGGAAAGCAAGAGCCAATAATACAGAGATGAACTAAATTATTTGAATTTCATATTCAATTGTCCACTATTCATATAACTACAGCACTCTTTTCTAGATTCATGGTCTCCCAAAGCACCATGACATATGGAGGCAATGTGAAGGCTGAAAGAACAGATGATGAGAGTGAGGGAAGATAGGGCACTTGGAAAAGGCTGAAGATCCCGAGACTCAAGGGGTGGAGGGGACTACCCAAGGGAAGAGAACAGAGTTCACAAAAGGATAGGATTTACCGGAGAACCAGGAGTAACCTGATTATCATTGCTCTGGGTACATGGCAGGAGGCACAGCAGATCCTATAATTTGGGCTCTGACTGTACAGTGCTTTTGTATACCACGTTCAGTAGTTTAGATTTTATCTGTCAACCCTGGGAAGAGCTTGGTGTTTTTAATTAGGGGAGTGGCACGATCAGATCTGCATTTTAGTCAGATCACTCTGCTGTGGGTTGGAGGCTAAATTGTGGGGTGGAGGGGAGGCTGAAGCTTAAGGCTGGGAAACTGGTTTGGAGACTGTTGCAATAGTATATGAGAAGAGTAATGAAAGCCTGTCTAGGGCAATGAGGACAGAGAGGAGGCTGCAGATTAAAGAAGGATTTCAAGAGGTGGAGTTTTAAGGATTTAGCAGCTAATTACAGGCATATGTGAGGGAGAAAGGGTTATGCATTAGATTGGGGTTTCTGGCTTGGGCAAACTTATGAATGGTAGGGTCCTTTACGCAGAAACTGTTTCACAAATTTGACTATTTGGGGTGTTACTTCATTTAGCAACCTTCTTTCCACACTGTAACCTTATGGTTATATCTATATTAAGTGTCGAGGACCATATGATAGTTCAGGGTATGACTAAAGGAAAATGACTGGACTATTTGACTTGGCAAAGTCCTGGGATAAAATTTGGGACATCACTTTATAACTCAACAGTATTTAAAATTATGTTCTGATTCTTCTTATTCATCAATCTGTCAGAATAATTACTATTTAAATTTTCCTTTGTACCATAATTTGAAAGCATTTTACACATAGTTCTGCCATCTGAAACTCTGACATTCTGTTTTTAGGTCAATTCTGATCCTTTGCTGGACAATACGAGCAATTTGTAATGCTTCTACCTCAGTACTAAAAAGTATGTGCACTCCATTTACTACCAAAAACAATTTCCTGCTAATGGTTCCTCTCTTATTGCAAAAGAAAAACTAAATACTCCTGCATCGGTTTTTCAAAATGCCAAAGGAAAAAATAAAAGAACCACAGATTAAAATATTTAGAGAACTTACAAATAATGTGACAAATTTCTTCCCAAAAGACTATTATGAAGAGATAGCAAGAGAAAGTGTACGTTGTATTTTCTATTTATTGTTTGAAGCAAAGTTTTCCAGAAATGAATTTAGGACAGCTAATTTGTCATATTTCTGTGTGCATTGTGCTTTGGATTTGAACCCAAGGTCTCTTGCATGCTAAGCAAATGCTGAATAAGCAACATCCCCAGTCCCTAATTTGCTATCTTAATATGGTCTTTTCTTTCAAATTACTTTATTTCAAAGGTATCTTCCTCTCAGGTTGGTAAAAATCTTTACTCTGATAATAATGTCTACCTTCTTGCAAAAGTGTAGCTTACAAAGCACCTTCATACTTCATAGTGGCTTAGGACAACCTATAAAATAGGCACATTATAAGCTCTATTTTTTTTAAAACAAGAAAGAAGTGAGACTTAGGTATATCTTATTTGTGGGAGTGACAGTGGTGACACGTCACATTTTGGAACTGTAGTATCTGACTCAGAAACCTCAGCCACATGTGACTATGGAACCCTTGAAATGTGGCTAGTCCAAATCAAGAAGTGATGTAGGCATAGAATACATGTGGGGGTGGGCACTGGAGATTGAACCCAGGGTCTCATGCATGCCAGGCAAGCATTCTACCACTGAGCTACATTCCTAGCCCTAAACATGGGATTTTCAGAATGTAGTTCCCCCAAATGTAAAATATCTCATTATTCCTTTTTATATTAATTGCCCGTTAAAATGATACTGCTTTGGATATTTTGGTTACACATATTAGTAAAAGAAGTTTCACCTGTTTCTTTTTACTTTTTAAAGTGGCAACTGGAATATTTTAAATTATGTTTATGGCTGTCATTACATTCCTATTGGACATTGATGATCTAGAAGGACCTGAAGGTCAGGCAGGAAAGCTTGGCCTTGAGACAGCAGACAATGGATTCATTACAGGTTCCAAGGCAGGACAGACAGAATAAAAGCAGTGTCTCAGGGAGATCAGTCTGGTTCTAACATAGAAGATAGACTGGAGGAAGGAGAAAGCAGTCAGAAAAAGAAGTGAGGAGGTTCAAGTAGTAATCCAGGCCTGTGGGAATCAGGGTATGACTTAGGATGATAATAGAGAAGGAGTTAATTGAGAAACATTTGAATCAACTAGATAGGATTTGGTGACAAAGCAGGTACCTAATGTGGGGAGAGAGAAGAAAAGATGATTATAAAGTTTCTATCCTCAGAGACCTAAAGAAGGGAGGTTAAGGACAAAGGAGGAACCTGGCATGAGTAAAATTGTAAGCCAAGGATTTTTTTGTCTTTGCAGATCAAGTTTTAAAAGTCTCTCAGGTAACTGTTAATGATGATGAATAATGACAGATTATATTTATTAGTGCCTATATTCTGGGGACTCACTTATGCTAAGGGCAATCTCATATACACCTTTCTCATTTGAGTGTCCTTACCACCCTCTAGGTAGGTGCTATTATGATGTCCATTTTATACATGAGGACACTAAGGTTCAGCAAGGTGAGAGAACTCATCCACGTAAAACAACTACAATTGGTGCAGTTAGAATTTGATGCCAGGTAGCCTAACCTCTGAGCCACCCTCCCCCCACTTAAACCACTATATTACACACTCACATACTTTGTATAGAACTGTTAGCTTAACAGTTCTTAAACTTAATGGAGTTTCCAGATTCATTTAATTTAAGCCTATTTTTCTTGATATCTAAATACAGAACAATTGGGTAGGAGGCAGACATTAAGTTTGGAATTAGAAGACCCTGGTCTATTCCTGGCTGTCACTAGTTTGACAAGTGGTCCAGAGTAATTCACTTAACTCTCTGGGGTTCTGTTTTCTCATTTAAGGAATTAAAGGGCTGAAAAACCTATTCTAAGCTCTCTTCCAATTTTCATATCCTGTAATTTGATACCTCAAAGCAATCCTTTATATAAATCAGACTTATGTGCCCTATTATTCTACACCTTGTAACAACTCTTTAAATAAATCTCACATAAAGAAAACACCTCCTGTTTTAGAAAATATGTTAATGCAGGCGTGGTTTAAATTTGCATAGTCAACTAAAAATGTCCTTCCATACTAACAGAAAAACATGGGGTTTTCAGTCTATTGATGGCCCCGGTTCTGGTCTCAGCTCTATCTGGCTAGCCACTAGCCATTTATTCCCCACCCAAACCACCACGAAACAGAGAGAATTGGCACGTCTCTTCTCAGAAGGGCAAAAGCCAAAAGGAATGCTTTCCTACTGCTCTCTGTACCCTTGGTTCCATCTTCTTACCTGACTGCAAGGTTTGGGAACAGGAAACCAGAATGCTCTCTCTAGGCCTGTTGCTAAAGTCCTTGTTCATTTTCTGTATATTCTCTGACACGTGGTTCTTTATATATTTAGTTGTTGATTGACATTTATTTATTTATATGTGGTGCTGAGGATCAAACCCAGTGCCTCACACATGCTAAGCAAGCTCTCTACCACTGAGCCAAAACCCAGCCTTGACATGTGGTTCTTAAGTACACATATATTACAACAGACCTAAAGGAACGCCTGCCAATACGTAAGCCACTTGGAAGCTTCGGTGAACACACATCTAGGCTATGTCCTCAGGTCTAGCTTTTATCAGAAATAAAACTGGTACTTAGAACTCAGTCTGGTTCTTGTGCCATATTTCCATTGGTTTCAAATGGAGGAGGAAGAGGAAGGGGTATTATTTAGTGTCTTCCCCAAACCTCAGCTTCCTAGTACTTATCCTTCCTGAAATTCATCCCATTTTGGTCAGACCATTTCTCTGATTCACTGATTTTTATTGTTTTAAATTGAGGAACTCTTTCCTTCACCAAAATCTTGCCACCAACTATAAACAAGTAAAAGAGATAAAAGCAGATCAACTGTCCTTGAAGAGGATGTGGGAGTGGTGTTAGAGTCCTTTCTGAAAACTCTCACTCTATCTCCAAAGGTCATTTGAAATCCTTTTCAAAAATATTAGTGACCTTGCTTGAATATAATGCAAAAGTTTGATAAACATACTATTCATTTTCCTTCTGAGTTAACTGATAGAAGAAATTTAGGCCTAACTTTCCACACAAGAAGTCCTCCTTTCAAAATGTACTTAAATTGAACACATGTAAATAAAAAAAAATAACTGAATAACTAAAGTTCTCTAGGGTGGTAGCTATTTAAAGGGACTGGAAGTGGATCTTTAAAAAATAGAATCCTTGTACATTACAGCAGAGAGAGAACTCCCTGGGAAGGCACCACTTGCTGTGTCCCCAACTTGGTGCTGAGCCACTGCATGGACCCATTTGGGGTACACTTGCCCCTCAGTATATTTGGACGTTCCCCTGAAGAGCTGTGAAGTCCAGCCCAAGTCTTCCCAGCTTGTCAGCAAGCCCACAAGTGTTGCTGACATGCACAGGTAATACAATGTAGCTTTCTCTTTTCAACAAACATTTCGTCTTTTATTAAAGGAAATAAAATCAGCCTGATAATATTTGCCCTTCATAAGCCCAGTTTAGAGGGCTATTCTAGACTCTGGGCTTCTTTCTAGATGGTTACAAACTAGATGAGTAACAGATTGGAGTGTTTTCCCAGATGTCCCAAGTTAAAGCTGGAGAGTCTAAATTTAGCTGGGCCATCAATTCTCTTGGTGAAAGATAAACTATTTTCCTTTTTCCATTTGCTCTCCATAAGTTTAGGGGAAACTTGCTCTGCAACAACCCCGACGACTGGAATAAATCAATTTCAACAGTGTTTCTTAACCAACTTTCTTCTTTGATTTAACATTTTATCATCTTTGTCATTACAAACTGTTCCTGTGTTGGTAAACTGACTAGTGAGATGGAATGAAGTGAAAAATAAGAAGTCCTGCTTTTCTAATCAACTCTGTCTCCCGAGGAGACACATGACTTTTCTCTTGGTCTCTGCCCTTAGCCTTATAGTGAACATTTATGCAAGTTAAAATTTTTCAATAGCAAGGATTTCCTTCTCACAATTAAAATGGATTCCAATTCTGATAGACACAAGACAAGGTTTACCTGCCCTCTTAATAGAACACTGACAGCTGAATCACCTTAAAAAGTTAAAATATCTTTTCAAAATGTTTACACCTATAAAGGAGGTTGTTACAATCATGAAGAACATGTTAGGAAGAAGTTTTACCATTACAAGAATAGAATTATCTTTCTTCTTGTACCTCCTTTTCGAACTCCCTTCTTGCATTATATTTTCTGACCTTGTCTGAAACAATTTTTCCCCTTAATACTCTAGCAACTTGGTCTGATTTAATTTCCCTTTTTTGTGTGTGTGATTTTTCTCTCTTAACTCAAGAACTGATCAAGTATCTCATGGTACTGATATTCTTTTAGGCACAATGGAGGCATTTCATTATTCTTTAATTTATATATACTAGGATATCTTCTTCTTATAGAATTCTTGTTTTAAGACTGTCCAGTTCTCTTGGAGTCCCTTTTGTTTAAGTCATCTCCCAAGGGCCCTTCTTCATGTCCTGAACTTGCTAAAACATGCAAAGTCCATTTTACTTGTTTAAATGAGTTCTCTCCCAATGAGCTCTAAATGCTATCATTCTGTGGATCAATCTACCAATTTCCATCCACATGCTTCAGGAAATACTACCAATCAGGATCACATAAAAGAAGTCTAGTTTACTTGAGTCTCATACTTTTAAAAAATGTTCTTAAGTTGTCTGACTAATATAATACAGAAACTTGTTTGACAGTCTAGGACCTCTGAACTGTTTTTCAGCAGATAGTTAAAGACTCATAGGCCCACATATTTTAAGTGGACCAGGCAAAGAAATTATGCACATTTTCATTTCATTGACACAGTTCACCATTGCACATTGTCTATATAATACCTGCTATGGATGTTTTAGTGGCTGAACAATCACAAAGATTAATATAGCAAATTTTTGAAATACGTTTGTGAAATTTTCCCAATTCCTACCCTAAAAATTTGGATAAAAGCAGGAAGCAGCACACCTCTCCAGAGTTCACTAGAGGACTGGGGGTTGCAGTTCAGTGGTAGATCACTTGTCTAATATATGCAAGGCCTCAGGTTCCACCCCCAGTCCCACATACACAAAAAAGTTCACTATAAAGTATGATAAGATCAAAAGAAATTTGATCTTCACTAGTGAATGTTAACATGTAGAAACTAATAGGTTTTAGAAAATTTTCTCCTCTGTACAAGAGTCAATTGCAGTGCTGTTGCAGCAGAAATGTCTTAGAATTTACAAAGCTTCATAGGATATAATTGTTAAGTTTCCTTTACCCTGGGGCTGGGATGCAGCTCAGTGATAAAGTGCTTGCCCAGCATACTTGAGGTCCTGGGTTTGATCACTGTGTGTGTGTGTGGGGGGGGTCTTTTTCTAGACTCAGACCATTTCAATTGAAGCTATTATCAGAAAAAAAAATGGAACTGTGCAGATTACATGCACATTTGCTTAAGTTTTGGCTTCTAATCTGAGGTTTTTTTAATGAACACATACACAAAATAAAAATTAAGAAAGGTGGTCTTGGGATAAAACACATGGACAGGAATCAGACTAAGTTAGTTAAACATTGCAAAGAATTGAACATAAGAAGTAGCAGAATGGCCATTTATGAATTTCTAAAGATTACATTGCATCTCTTTCCCCAGACTAATTCTTTTTTTGAAAGTCTCAAAAAATTTTATGAGCTACTTATTACATGATAAAAGTTACACACATTAATTTTTTATAATCTCAACAGAAAAACAAAATTAACCACTCTGTCCATCATTTCATAGTAACCATCAGTAGTTATCTGTCCTGAACATTCAACTGTTAGCAGCAAAGGGAAACAACATTGATAAGATAGGGTGCCGATTACAAATTTAACCACTAAGTGTGTGAAATTGCACATTAAGCACACCTAAGAACTGTTTTCTAAAGTTTAAAGTAATTTTGAAATCACCCTGAATTCCAATCTTCAATTATTCCACTTCCTGCCTTTCAGTTATATAATCTCGCCAATACTTCTTTTTCGAAGGACGTCTGGAAATAATCCAGACTAATCCTTTCATTTAACAAACGAGCAAACTGATACCATAAAAGGTTAAGTGACTTGCCTAAGGTCATGTGTATAATTCTACTGCCTTCCAGTCTAGCACTCTCTACAGAGCTGCCAAAGTGGCACAACTTGCCATATGACGTGGCAGTGGATGGTATGATCTACCTGAAAGGATTACAGTGGCCACTTTTTTAAAGTACCCAACAATGGTGTAAATCTGCTTCTAACATACAGCTCAAAAGCATCACTAGGAAATGGAGTTGTTGATGTCTATACACCTATGTAAGATTTCAAGAAAAATGGAAATTTTGCTCTGTTACATCACCAGCATTCTCATTCAAGAAAGAATACAGGAAGGGGATGTGGCTCAGTGGTTAAGTGCCCCTGGGTTCAATCCCTGGTACCAAAAAAAGAAGAAAGAATACAGGAAGAAGCCCCAACTTTCCAGTGCCAAATCTGTATTAAATTCTAGACATTCCCTAGAATCCTACAGTCCCCTGCCTAGTTCTGTGGGCTCTCTTCCTAGGAGACAGAAATGCAAAGAGAGATGGGTTTCTTATTAAATAGCAGTGGCTCCAGGCAACTTCAGGCCAATTTAGATCAAACCATCTTGGTCTAGTTCAGGCTAATCAACCACTAAAGGTCATACTCCAGCTCCCTCCCCCATTCCTTCTGCTACTTCTCATCACTGTAATAGCATTTTAAAGCACCTTCTGTCACAGCCTCCCCCTCAAGTCACACCCTTAATGGGATGCTGTCAGTTCACTTCCTTTCCTCACCCAAGCCTTCAACTCCTGGTTCTGGATCTCTTTTCCTTTGTTAACTGATGTTCTAAGGGCTGTCATCAGGAGTGGGGAGGGACACTCACAGGGTATAAAAGACAGGTCTGTCTAAAATATAGGTCCATAAATGATGGGAATAAGTTTATACAGACACATGGAGCAGATTCCAAAGCTCAGAACACCCAGCTGATCAATTTAGACTTGACCCCATCAGCATGGGGAGTCTCTGAAGGTTTGTGGGGAGGGTGATATGATGGAACCAGTTTTTGTGGAAAGTGAGAAGTTGGTGTCAGTTGGCGTGAGTGGAGAGTAGGAATTTGGGAAGTACTTAAGAGATCAGTTAGAAGGTTGATAGAGTGGTCAAAGCATTAAAACATGAGGACCTGGATTAAAGTAATGGCAGTAGAAATTGAGGTGAATTACTGTAGGAGACATTTCATAGAGAAGAGAGATAGTCCTTAGAAGAAGATGGAAGGAAAGAATCAAAACTGAATAATGGCTTTGCTTTTAATCCTGAGTGACTAAAAGATGGGGAATGTAGATAGATTATAGAGACACAGGAGTTCTGTGAGGTGATGGTAGGACAGATGGCCAGTGGAGATGACCTAGAGTCAGTTGAGAAATGGGTGAAAAGTTTAAAATGTTGAGGCATCAGTGTAGATGGAATATTTGAAACCATGAGTAGAGTGGAATGCACTTATCAGGGGAAATAATTTAGAAGTTTAGACAAGAATAAAAAGAGAGAGGTGGGAAGACAGAATAAAGGAGGTGACAAGTTTCTGGAAGGAAGGGGTAGCTACTTTCAAATGCAATCAAGAATAAGTAGAAGAGGGGTTGAGGTTGTGGCTCAGTGGTAGAACGCTTGCCTAGCATGTGTGAGGCACTGGGTTTAATCCTCAGCACCACATATAAATAAATGAATAAAATAAAGGTCTATCAGCATCTAAAAATATTATTTAAAAAGAATAAGTAGAAGAAACATTAGTAAATTTGCCCAAGAAGCCCTAGAGTAAATCCTATTTACTATACGTTATTTATAATAAGTCATATTTACTTTTCTCAATAAGACTATTCCTCAGTTGTACAAACAAAAATGTTTTGAGGCTTGTGTTCAATAGCATTCAAATCCAGAGCTTGGTTTTGGGTATTTAGTTCACTGAACTATTCAAACTAAAGGGGAAAATATAAGCAATGAAAAGAGCAACAGGCATCAATGAATAGTATAATCAAGTGAATATGGCTTGTGATCCAGAACTGTACTTTTTCTACAAATATGTGACATGTCACCCCAAAAGTCTTCATGCAAGGTTTCCCTAGTTAAGACCCCAGTGGTAGAGTTGACAATCTCTTTGTTTCTTTTCTGGATCCACCCCCCTACTGCAGGCCATCTGACTAAATGGTAGAGTGGAAAGCCATCTAGTTATGACAGAGATTTGGCTTGAGGAGAAAGTAGGAGATCTGGGTGAAATGAGGACCACACCAGAAGGCGAGGCATATAAAACTCTAAAGGCTATATGATACTTCCAGGTCTTTATAAAAAATGTCTGCCTCAGTCACAGGCTGTGTGTTAAAAGAGACCAAATAGCTATTGAGGAGTACATGGAAT
Organism: Sciurus carolinensis; assembly: GCF_902686445.1. Lineage (NCBI taxonomy): Eukaryota > Metazoa > Chordata > Mammalia > Rodentia > Sciuridae > Sciurus > Sciurus carolinensis. The sequence continues at coordinate 114,279,158 of NC_062232.1, read as the reverse complement.
GTCTTTCTTTTCCACACAGAAAAAACATTTATCAGGAGATTAGTAAAGTAGGAATGGCATATCAATTTCTGGTGCCACTAGATAGTCAAGGACTACCCAGTTGCTTTTATAAGCCTACCACTCTTCCTATAGGGCCCACTCAGCCCAGTCACTAGATTACTCTCCTTTCACCAACATATACATGCAATCTTAAGCTTCAGAATCTCAACAACTTCCAGGAAGGGCATAACTGGGACATCAAAGGCAGAAGTGTAGGGCATGGTGGTGCCTACCTATAATCCCAGCTACTCACGAGGCTGAGGCAGGAGGATTGGAGGTTTGAGGCCAGCCTCAGCAACTTAGCACAACCCTGTATCAGAATAAAAAATTAAAAGGGCTGGGGATGTTGCTCAGTGGTTGAGTGCTTCTGGGTTCAATTCCCAGTATCCCCCACTAAAAGGCAGAAGTGTTTTGCAAACAAATGCACAATGATATTCACCCAGAAGCAGCCAGAGAAATAATAAAAATAATGCTAGCAGTAATAATTTTTCATCCATTGGGTGCTTGCTATATTACCAATCACAGTTCTATTAAATACAGTTATAAATAATAGCATGATGACTCTTTCTGAAAAATGATGGTTTCAGGACATATATGATAATAAAAAATACCTGTGGGAAGTTATCAGAACAGAAGTCCTATCACAATTTAGAGAAAAGTGAAGTGGTTCATTACTGAAGTCTTTGGAATAGAGACAGACCTGGGTTGCTATCAGTTGTGTTACTTAACCTCTCCAGGTCCCAGATAAAATCCCTTCCTTATCTATTAAATGGTGATAATAATAGTACCTATGACAACATAAGTTGATGGGGAAGATAAACTAAATAACAGTTTATGTTCATTGGCACACTGCCCTGTACATAAGCATTACTCAATAAATGTCAGCTGCTATTATTAGAAACCAATTATATGATCATTCATGATTACAAAGAAGCAAATATTAGTTATCTCATATCTGAAATACAGGGTATCCTATAAAAGTCAGATAACACCTTTGACTCCAAGATAGGACTTAGAAGGATCCAACCTATGGTCCTACCTCTTTGGCACTGGGAATTGAGCCCAGGGCCTTATGAATGCTAGACAAGCCCTCTCCCACTAAGCTACAGGCCTCTCTCACCTCTTATATGTGGCTATTCATTACCCTATCTGTATTTCCATCCAGCTTCACAATTAGACATTCCTTAAACTGGAGCACTTATAGTAATAAAAAACACAAAGACACACTCCTACAAACCCCACTAGGAAGTTGACTAACCAGCAGTAAGAATCCCTGGGAGCCTTCCTGTCGGGTGGACCTCCCCCATCCTTTTAATGCTACTGATGACTTCCTAAGATAAGACAAGGAGGGCTCTGCTAGGAACATCAAAAAAGCCTTCAGTAAGAACAATGATACAAACTCCTCTTTGTTTCCTAGGTTTTACGTTATGCCAAGCTGGAGAATTCATTCTTTATCCTACTTATCCTGAAAAGGGCTATTCTGGAGACTTCTTGGGCAAGGTAACTAAGTAAATCTAAGAAAGGGCAGGCTACATATTTCTAATAACACCCAAAGCTGGAAAAATTTACTGCCACCAATAACCATGTTTTATGAACAGAATTCTTAGCAACTACAGATTAGTTCACATATATACTCTTGTCCTCTTGTCGTATTTAACCAGGGATGGGGGGGAACAAAAACAAAACTTCTAACCCAACCAGTTGGATCAGCAACTGGATCCAAAAGTAAGCAACAAACTGGCTTTCAATACAAATAAGAATAGGATGCTTTCATATTCTGCCCCAAGGCAAAGGGTTATCAAGCCATCAACTCTGAACTGTATGATAACCTTTAGTGCATAAATGAGTCCTTTATAGTAACGTTCATTTTAAGCAGAACTTCGAAACGATCCTCCCTCAGAAACAAATTCGAGACATGAACATAAGAAAATACCTTCTGAAAGAATACACACCAACATGGCTGTCTAACAAATACAGCACAAGGCATGTATGTAATTTTATATTTTCAAGCAATCAATTAAAAAATAAAAGTCAGGCATGGTGGGGTGTGCCTGCAGTCCCAGCTACTTGGGACACTGAGGCAAGAGGTTTGCTTGAGCTCAGGATATCATGACCAGCCTGGGTAACAGAGGAAGACTCTGACTCAAAAAAAAAAAAGTAAAAGAAACAAGCAACATTAATAACATAATTTATTGCCAGGTGGGGTGGCATACACCTATAATCCCAGTGGTTCAGGAGACTGAGGCAGAGGATCTCGAGTTCAAAGCCAGCCTCAGCAACTTGGCAAGGTCCTAAGCAACTCAGTGAGACCGTGTCTCTAAATATATATAAAAGTGCTGGGGATGTGGCTCAGTGGTTGAGTGTCTCTGGATTCAATCCCCCATACCAAACAACAACAAAAAAACCCATGATTTATTTAGTTTAATATATTCAAAACATTAAATTTTATACTATTCAGTACAACATCCACTTACAGACTAGCAACCTGTCAAGTACTCAATAACCACACATTGCGGGCTGGGGATATAGCTCAGTTGGTAGAGTGCCTGCCTTGCATGCACAAGGCCCTGGGTTCAATCCCCAGCACTGCAAAAAAAAAAAAACCACACATTGCTCATATATACTGTGCTGAAGAGTGTAGATAAAGTCAATCTACACATAAAAAACACTGTCATATTGGAAGACCCATGCCAACCTCCCCTGCCATCTCAGCTCCTCACTCTTTCTGCTGGAAGTTGTGAGGAAGAAGCTGGGAGGGTGTGCTTTTAAAAAATCAAGTTGGAAACCCAAACCCATTTATCAGTAGCAGAAACAAAAATAACATGATACTTGTGGTTTTTGTTTTTTGCTTTTTGCAGGTGCTGGGGACCAAATACAGGGCCTCTGAGCACACTAGGCCAGCACTCTACCACAGAGTACACCCCCTACCAGCAAGCTGCACCCACAACCTATACACACAATAGTTCTATGGCTAAGTGACCATTAAGGGTTAAAAAGGCTTTCCTGGGGAGGAAGCTCTGGAAAGTTAATCACCATTTCCAACCTCGTACTCAGGAGATAACGTGTTCCAAGCTCCCAATACACGTACCAAGGATCTGCCTGGATCTCTCATTTACACTCTGTTGGTCAAAGGGAACTAGCCATGTTTACAAAGTTTTGGGTTCCTTTCTTCACGTCCACTACACCAAACAGAGGGTCCTTCAATCTGGCCCTTCCCCAGAAAGCAATTTCTCCAAGAGACATGAAGCAGCTGCCTGGTTTGGTCACTCAGTTGAAACTGAGAACCCTGTGTTCTAAGCAGTTCAAATTAGCTTCCTGACGCAAAGGCAAACTGAAAAGGAAAACATTTGCCCTCTCCTTTTCTGCTCCCTGCTGCCTGCCACCACTCCCATCCCAATGCCAAGGCCAAACACTTTCAAGTAGTCAGCATTAATGCAAAACTAGGCAACTTTGACTACATCTTCTGGGTTTCCCCCACCTTTCAATTTCCCCCCTCCCCAGCCCACTTCAAGGAATAACATGAAATAATAATCAAACAAGCACAGAGACAGACAACAAACATTGCCCATTTTCTTCAAATCTGTTGAATAGCTCTTCATCTCAAAATAAATGTACACATGCTAGCCAATAGACTTCAAAGCCCTTTTGCTGTCTAGCCTGAAATAGTCACAATCTTGACCAGATAAACTGAATTCTCACAGAGGCCTGTGCATCCTCCCTCCCTCCTCTCTAATGCTTTGGTTAAGAATCCACTGCTCTTGATAGCTCCCATACCTTCACCCACCTTCTCCAGTCACCTTTTCCCAACGACTATTCTCAAGATCCCTGATGACTAGAGCCATCTTCTACTATTCTGGTCCCCTTAGGCCACATGTTTCTTGGTGTCACTGTAGGTCCCTCTAACAAAGTCTTGTGCACAGGAAGTGCTCAATAAACATATGGTAAATGAATGGCTAGATTGCTATAGCAGCAATCCACCATCATACTATCCATGGGAAAAACCATTTTGGTCAATCACTATAATACTGATATAAACCAGATCAGTATTACTGCAGCGGGGGAGGGAGACATTGCAGAAGATGCAAGAAGCATTTTCTGGGTTGATGGAAATGTTCTCTATCTTGGCCTAGGGAGTTAGTTGCATGAATGTATAAATATAAAAATGCATCAAGTCATTAGGACTCCTCCATTTTACTGTATATAAACTATACTCTAACAAGCAAAAGAGAGAAAGAGGAGGAATACACTTATTTTATAAAAATATAATTCTATCATATTATAAACCTGAATCTGTATGAAAATGCTAGCTGCAAGAAACATTAAACATATCAAACTGTTAACAAATGTTAAAAATGTTACCTTCTGGGGAACAGTTGTAGCAATGAGAGGGGGAGGGGGCTGAGTAGCTTTCACTCTCACATAATTGCCTCAAATCTTTTTCTCCATTTATTGAGTAGCTACTAAAATCTAGGCACTCCCTTAGGTATCAGAGGTACATGTATAGCAATGTTCCAATATATGCCCTTAAAAAGCTCCCATTATTGAGGTCACTATAAACTCTAACATTCACCATCTAATGCATATGCTAGGGACTGGGGATGTCGCTCAGTGGTTGAATGCTTGCCTGCCATCCTGCCATGCACGAGGATGTGGGTTTGAACCTCAGCATCACACACACACACAAACAACATGCTGTATGTGTTCAGATACATGTGTGTGTGTGTGTGTGTGTGTGTGTGTGTGTGTGTGTATAGGTAAGGAATAGAGAAAGTGTTAAGGGATGGCAGAATTGTTACATTGTTTGGAGTAGTAAATGTGGAATGAAGAGTTGAAGTACCTCAAACCAACTAGTATGTCCCAGGAAGAGGTATGAAATAGCAAAAGACATAGTGAGTTTGGAAAAGAGGGCTTAATTTCTCCTTGTGATTGGAGCCTGAGGCCCATGAGAAGAGAAGAATGTGGAAAGACATTGTTGGAAAGGTAACATAGGGCCAGATCACAAAGGGTCTTGGAAGTCAGGCCAAGGCATTTGGACTTTATTCTCAAATGTAATGGGGAGCCACTGGAGGATTTTTCATAGAGGAATGATTATTTTATTCCACTTCATTATATCTTATTAAGATTATCAACCTGGGCCAGGCACAGTGGTGCATACCTGTTACCATAGCCACTCAGGAGGCTGAGGCAGGAGGACTGCCAAGATGGAGGTCAACCTCAGCAAATTAGAAAAAGCCTGTCTAAAAATAAATAAATAAATAAAAATGGCCAAGGATTCGACTCAGTGGTAGACCACTCCTTGGTTCAGTCCCTAATTCTACAAAAGAAAAATACCAATCTGTTGGTAATGAAGAGGGAAATTTGGTGAAAAGCAAGACTATCAATTGAGTAGCTGATGCAACAATGGTCCAGGTAAGAAACGATGAAGGTTAAAACTTGAAGCAAGTAAGAGTAAATGGACACAAGAGAGGTTGAAGATACAGAATAGAGAGGCCTCCATGATTTTGACAATGTCCCTTAGTTATCTTACAGTTTGGACCCTAGTCTGGAAATTGTACTTACTCCCTTGCCCAGAGATCTAGTCTCCTACATTAACTCTTCCCTTTTCTTTTCTCAAAATAGCTACTGCCAAATGCCTCAAATGGCCAGTGAGGACGGTGAAAAAGAAAGCAAAATCACAAGTGAAACGATCCATCATGAGAACCATTGCACTGCCTTCCAGCATTTTGTTTTAAAAGCATCTTGCATCATCTAAGAACACTCTTACAAGCCATGCTGCTACTATGTCACCCAAAGCACTTCCACAGCTTCCTAGCCAATGAAGGGCTCCCCTCAAAGTTGCTCCTTTTCCAAATAAGGGCCATAGAATATATTCATGGACCTATGTAAAAGGCATGTCTTAGTAAAATTCCATTAAGTGTCTATAACACGTCATTTAAAAAGAAGTTCAAGAGATCCAGGATGGCAGACTAGAGGGAGGCTGCGTTCCTTGTCGCTCCGCAACTCAGGTTTCAGGCAGAAGAAAATCTGTTTCTCTGTGAGACAGTCTTTGCTGCTCATGGATCCCCTGCTGTTTACCCCATTTGTCCACCTCGATTATCCATAGTCTGCCAACATAGCAACTATTTTTGAGTGCAGATCACTCACTGACTGCCGCCTATCATCCACCATTTGCCGTTTGCCTACTTCTTGCCTTCCCATTGCCTGCCTTTCACCTACCCATCACCCACCACCCGAGGTCCACCTGGTGATCGTCTGCTGGTAGCCTGCAGACCACCCACAGACCACCAGTGGATCACCAGCTGTCTGCTGTTGCCTGGAAGTTAACTGTCACAGTACCCGCAGATTTGGTTGCATGTGGTTGCTGCCATTTTGGGACAAGAGCCAGGACCTGCAGGATCCCTGGCCTGACCAACCGTGCCCTGCCTTTGGGACCCCTGACCTGACCCCACAAGCACTCAGTACCCACATCCCGAGCTGCAGCTCCCCATTTGCCAACACATTTGGAAGCCAGAGCGGCCATCTTGGATAATCCTGAAAACCATAGCTCCGATCTTTAGGTGGGACAAAACTCATCCTGAGATGCCTGCTGGAGACTGGAAGCTCCTTGTCAGGTACCTCTCGTGCATCAGGCTACTGAAGACTGGGAGGTTTGAATACTATATGACTATTATAGTGTAGATTTTTTTTCTCCTTTTTGAAAAGTTTTAAGATTTTATAGATTTTTCTCACTCTATTTTCCTTTTGTTTACCTGTTTCCTTAGAGTCTCTTTCTCCCTTTTCTCGTGTTAACAACCATCTTCTTTTGATTCCACTTTCACTCTTCCTACAATCTAGTACACTTCTATATACGCTATTCTTATCCCAGTTACATCCTCCACCCCTCCCCATCCTCTTTGTCCACCATTAGAAACTGTAGACTTCATTGCAAATCTATTTGTTATACTGAAGATAATAATTGAACTCATACTCTTTGTTTATTATGACAATACTATTAACATCTTCATAGGGGATATTTGGTTTAGGGCTGCATATTGTCTGTACTGGGTGCTGCTAATATTGATCTCCCCCTTAAAGAAGAGGTTTTGGAAACCGGCAGGGTCACTAGAAGCCTATAGGGGGAAGACTGCAATACCCTAGATCTGCACTGCTAGAGGGGAAGATACGTGAACAACATGAAAAAACAAGGGAAGAAAATGTTCCAAACAAACCAAGACTCTATATTAACAGAATCCAATGAGAGCATGGTAGAAGAAATGTCAGAAAAGGAGTTCAGAACATACTTAATTAAAATGATTCGTGAAGCAAAGGATGAGATAAGAGAGCAAATGCAGGCAATGAATGATCACTCCAATAAACAGTTAAAAGAGCAACTGCAGGAAGCAAAAGATCATTAACAAAGAGACTGAGATTCTGGAAAAAAAAACAAACAGAAATCCTTGAAATGAAGGAAACAATAAACCAAATAAAACACTCAATAGAAAGCTTCACCAACAGACTAGATCACTTGGAAGACTGTACCTCAGACAATGAAGACAAAACATTTAATCTTGAAAATAAAGTTGACCAAACACAGTCATGAACGAAACCTCCATGAACTATGGGACATCATGAAAAGACCAAATTTAAGAATTATCAGGATTGAAAGGCACAGAGATACAAACCAAAGGAATAAACAATCTATTGAATGAAATAATATCAGAAAATTTCCCAAACCTGAAGAATGAAATGGAAAATCAAATACAAGAGGCTTATAGAACATCAAATGCACAAAATTACAGAGCCACACCAAGGCACGTTATAATGAAAATGCCTAACATTCAAAATAAAGATAGAATTTTGAAGGCTGAGAGAGAAAAGCATCAGATTACATATGGGGGAAACCAATACGGATATCAGCAGATTTCTCAGCCCAGAACCTAAAAGCTGGAAGGGCCTGGAACAACATATTTCAAGCTCTGTAAGAACATGGTTGCCAACCGAGAATCTTACACCCAGCAAAACTAACCTTCAGATTTGAAGATGAAATAAAATCCTTCCATGATAAACAAAAGTTAAAAGAATTTACAAATAGAAAGCCTGCACTACAGAACATTCTCAGCAAAATATTCTATGAGGAGGAAATGAAAAACAAGAATGTAGGTCAGCAAAGGGAGGAAATACCCTAAAGGAAAAGCCAATCAAAGGAGAAACCAAGTCAAGTTAAAAACCAAAAATAAGCCCAAATGACTGGGAATACAAATCATGTCTCAATAATAACCCTGAATGTTAATGGCCTAAACTCATCAATCAAAAGACATAGACTGGCATACTGGATTAAAAAGCAAGACCAAACAATATGCTGCCTTCAAGAGACTCCTCTCATATGAAAGGACATCCACAAAATAAAGGTGAAAGAATGGGAAAAAACATACCATTCTCACAGACTCAGTCAAAAAGTGGGGGTTTCCATCCTTATATCAGATAAAGTGAACTCAAGCCAAAGTGCGTCAGAGGGATAAAGAAGGACATTTCATTCTGCTTAAGGTAAGACATAACGATCATAAATATTTATGCCCCGAACAACAGCGCATCCCTGTACATCAAACAAATCCTTCTCAATTCCAGGAATCAAATAGACCACAACACAATAATTTGGGGTGACTTTAACACACCGCTGTCAGAATGCATGAGAAAGTGCTTTCCCCTACAGAGTCCTATCAATAGAGTATGTTAGTTAACTTTGGATTTTTGCCAATGGAGAGAAAACGGTCTTTCATTCACAGTTTTTTTTTTTTTTTTTTTTTTTTTTTTTTGCGGTGCTGGGGATTGAACCCAGGGCCTTGTGCTTACGAAGCAAGCACTCTACCAACTGAGCTATATCCCCAGCCCTCATTCACAGTTTTAATTTACATTTCTCTTTTTTAATGAGTGAAGTTAACTATCTTATTGTTCATTAATAGCAAATTTTATTTCCTTTTTCTATGTTTTGAAAGGGTTATGATTTTGTCAATTTACATGTTAGGAAAGATAGCTGTTTGTAATATGAGCTGTAAATATCTCCCTTAGTTGTCTTTTTTAAAAACCTTGTTTATGATGCTTCTTTCCATAAAAAAATTGATTTTTATGTAAGAGAAAGTATCAGTGAAATAATTTATGACTTGGGGATTTTGAGTCATGAAAGGTTATTAGATAGTTCTTGCTAACTCCAGATTTGTAAGAAAAAATTTTCAAGTTTTCTTCTTACTATTTAATGGTTGTATTATTTTTAAAATATCTTTGGTACATATGGAATTTATCATCGTATATGAGGTAAGGCAGGGATATTACTTTACTTATCCCTGTAACATTTACTGACTACTTCTTTTTCCCAGTGATTTGAGATGATGTCCTCTTTATATATTCAATTTTTATATGTATCTGAGTGAACTTACATCTGGGCATTCTGTTGTGCTAATAGACCAGTATGATACTCTTAAATTATTTAGGCTTTTAAAAAAGCCTTAATGTGTTTTAGTGCTGTTCCCACTTCTGTGTTTTTTTTTTTCCACTAAATTTAGCATTAGGTGATATAGCTTAAAACTGTAAAGTTTTCATTGAGATTTTGTTAAATTTACAAATTAATTTACACAATAGATGGGTCCTTCTATTTGTAGAAAGTCTATTTTTTTGGCTTCAGTGGTATTTTAACTTTTATTTTCAATAGGTCTCAAATTTTTATTGACAAAGATATTAATATTTTTGGTAGTGTTATATATGAAATCTTTTCTTCCATTAAATCTTCCAAAAGATTGTTTGAATATATGTAAACTACTGACTATTGTATGTTGATTTTGTACTTCATAAACTAATTGAGCTATCCTACTGTTTGTAATAGCTGTTAATAAAATATCTTGAAGCTAAAAATTAAAAAAATAAGAAATAAAAAGTTTAAGTTCACTTCCTTAATCTGTAAGCCAAAATTATGCTTTTTTTCTGATACGTGCAGATATCAGGAAGCAAAGCTAGGTACAGAATGCTCAAAAGTAACCTTCACAGGAAATGTTCACTTTCCAAATGTTTCAGGTTTTCAAATTGCTGGACTAGGATATTGCTTTGAAACAGTATCTCTTCCTATTTATATGTATATATTTTTAAAATTCTGTCCAGTGTTTTTTACATGTGTATCAACTATTTCTAGAAAAATGACTCCATTTTATGTTAAAAATAATTTCCCTTAACAAATAAGAAATAATTTTAAGAAACTAGCTTCAAACATAAAACTATTTTGAATACTTATGCTAATATAAATCTCAGTCTGGTGGCTTATTTTCTTTCAACAAGCTTTCCTCTCCTCATCACTGAATGAAAGGAAATTATAATTCATAACAAAACAAAACAAAACATACAAGACAGCAGAACCTCAGCCAAGATGATTAAGGATTATTATGCATACAAACACATACACATTTTTTAAAGCCATGTCCTGTATTAGTCTTATAAGAATGTATTGGTAATTTCAAAATATTAAATAGGGTTTCATCCTAGCTATGTACACTGAAGATGCACTGCAAATAAATGTAGTGTTAACACTTGTGAACTATTCATAAAACTTATTTACAAAGCAACACTTAAAACAGATGTGGCACACTATGCTTACATTCCATATGCTTTTTATATGGTCCCCAAATCAAGCTTAATTTCAACCATGCAAAGCTAACTGCAAATAAAAGGTATGACTAATTTTAAAAGAGCACACAACCATGTGCCAAGAGCTATATAGTAAAAAGTTACTAAGTCTTTGGCGAAATACTATATTGACATATTCAACAGATACACATCAGGAAAAAAATCCAGTCACAGTAACTTTTCACAACAAGATTTATTGTCAGAACTTGTAAGTGGATATACTGGGAATAGTGGCATGCCTGTTAGGGAAAAATCTCCCAACCAAATGCACAACTCATGCCTGTTACAATACCAATAGAAATGGCTCCTCCAGTACAAAATAAAATTCATTTTACAGTATTTAGAGTTGGATAACCAAAACCTGAGAAGTAAATAGTTACAATGGTTCTCCACACTTAGAGAAATTGAAAAAAACACACATTATTCTGCAAAGAATAAGCTACCAATAAAACCCTACCTAACATCACTTTGCTCAAAGGGCCTCAGACTCCTAATGAACAACTAAGTTTTAAGTAGAAACTAAGATGCCTGCTGACCATCAAAGAAAAGCCTGTTTGATAAACAGTGAGACAGAAAACAGACATCCATGACTCCTAACTGTTAGCAAGTAAAATACTAGACTAAATCTTAAGAAAAAAAAAAACACCAGATGTTATAAAATGTCCAACCTTCCAAGCAAGCTAGATCCTAAAAGCAAAAGAACTAATAAGTTACCACCGAATGGGGGAAAGGGGAGTAGGAGTGAATGATCAAAAAGAGACTCAAAAGAGGAAAATATCACCAAAATATGACCTGTATTAGTAATTGTAGTATGAAGAATAAAATGACAAGAACATCATGAGATTACTTTTTTCTAGAACACGTAGTTATCACCTAAGAGTAAAATGGAAAACCTAAAAAACTGTGGAAAAGCAAAAAGACTAAGATGAAGATAATCAATTATTAATAACTAGACATATATACAAGGTAGCTTCCCATATTTGACCTACTGAGGAAAAAATCAAATGTTTTTTGCTTTTGGAAAAAATACAGTATATAAGGTAGCAGAATAAAAAGAACCAACAGATGAAATTTGCACTAAACTAAAATCCAACTTTTTTCTTCTGTTCCATCTGGATCTTCTTTAAAACCACAGCTAAGATATATAATCACTAAAAACTTTTAAGTATTGAAAACTATGTGGCAGCTGGAATAATTCATGGAATAAAATAAGTGGAAGAAGCAGAATATAAAGGAATATGTGCTAGGTGGAAAAGATGTAATGATAGTTAAACGAGTGGGATAAAACTTTGCTTTTCCTTTACAAAGAAAAGAATTCAATAAATTTTGCCATACAAGTTTTATAGATTATATATATGTACACATATATATGTATGTGGGTGTGTATATGATATATATGTAGATATATGTCAGTCCTAGCATTTGAGAAAATGCTAAGTAAGTTGTCCCTTTAAAGATAAAAAATAGGCACAGTGCTTTGTAATTTATCCTTTTTACTATTCGAAATTAAGGGGCATGCCTTCAAATGTTCACAGTACAAATGGTGAGTTCTCATCTGTATTAGTAGTCAAAAGGTGTGGTCATTCAGACCCAGGATGTATGAACATCTGCTTTTGTAAGTGCAAAAAAAAAAATTCCCACTTTCAGGAAACTGATTTTTTTTTAAAAATATTTTTTAGTTGTCAATGGGCCTTTATTTTACGTATTCATATGTGGTGCTGAGAATGGAACCCAGTGCCTTACACACGCTGGGCAAGCGCTCTACCACGGAGCTATAACCCAAGACCAGAAACTGAGAGTTTTAAAAAGCGAATGGCATTTTGAAACACATCAACTTGCTCAATTTTTCTAAAAAGACGCATTTAAAAAAATGAAAACAAAGCAAGGAAACCAGTATAGTGTCAAGGGGGACCATTCATCAAACTGTTAACGGAAGCTACGAGCTACCAAGTCAGTCTCCCTTTGGTTTTCTTATGTCTGAAGGAAACTCTTTGACGAACTGTTCAGCCTGGTAGATTGCACTCATTAAAACTCCTTGCTCTGCGGAAACGGATTACAGCCCATCCAGACTGCCCCTCCGAAGCTCCACCGAGATAATTCCGAGGGGGAGAACAGTCCAGCGAAAGACGTCAAGGATTATGGTAATAACTTTACAGTGACAAAACAGTCAAGCACGACTCCTCCGCAGGTTGCTTTACCAGTTGGAGTTCTATTTTATCAGGCAACTGCAGGCGAAGAAGTTCTTTATCTGCTCACCATGGGAGCATAAACTAACTGTCGCACAGAGCCTAAGTCCTCCCTACTTCTCTCCGGTGGATCAGAACCCTGAGAATCAACTCATCGAAATGGACGAGCATAACTGCTCACATTTTAGTCTTCCCTTTCTTGCTTGCTTGTTCCTGGCCAAATCCCTACGTGGCTGGCACAAGCCTAATTTCTAATGCAAACAGGTAGGCCAGGTCCCTAAAAAGTTCTGCCCCTGGTGGGTTGTGCCTGGGCATCTCTCTCCCCGCCCCACACGTAGTGGCTTTGCTGGAATCTCCGGTGAAACACTAACAGGAGCTAAGGTAACAAAACCGGGCTGAACCTGACCGAGTCCCCAGCAGAAACGGAATGGGCGTCTCTGGGCCTGGGGGTTGGGAGCTGCCTGGGCGGACAGATTTCCGATTGGGCGGGGGTGGGTTCGAGGCCGCAGAGTGTAAAAGCCCTAGTGTGGCCTTCGAAGGCGGCGGCTGGCGCTGCCAAGCTTCAGCAGGAAGGGGAGGGGAGCGAGAGGAAGAGGGGGAGAAGGAGAAGCGGCGCAGAGCCTGAGGAGGGGGAGGAAGACAGGGCGGGCCGCGGAGGGGAGGAAGGAGGAACCAGAGGAGGAGCCCGGGCTCCAGGAAAGCCCGCGCGCCCAGTGCGCAGCACCTCCCGGCGGAGTTGCAGGCTCCGCCCGCTGCCGGGCCAGGGCTGAGCGCCGAGCGCCCCGAAGGGGCGGGCCCGCCTTACGGCCTCCCTCCCGGGCTCGGCCCTCCTTCCTCCTTCTTCTCCTCCCTCCCCTCCTCCTTTCCATCTCCGCAGCGCCCTCAGTCTCTCTCTCGCTGGCTCATACAAAAGCAAAATGTCCGCCATCTTCTGAGGCGGCTGCGGTCCTCGCGCCACGAGCTCGGCCCTCCCGCGGTTTCTCCTGAGGGCCTCCCCTCTCCCGCAGCCCGGGCGCCGCGGCTCCTCAGAAGCGGCTGACGGCACCGCTCCGCCCGCCCTCAGCGTCCCCCACCCCCGCCCGCACGCCCGCCGGAGACGCTGGACCGAGGCGGGAGGGGGCCGGGGCGCAGGCAGCCCCCGCCGACTTGCTGCCGCTTCCCGCCCGCCACCGCCTGGATGGCCCGCTTACCTTGAAGCAGTACGGGGGCTCGTCGTAGGTGACCAGCATGTACCTGTCTCCGCGGCTGGCCGGGTCCCGGGCGCGCAGCTGCGGGGCGAGGGATGACGGAGGGGGTCGCGTAGGAAAGGAGGAGAATGATAGGAGCGTTACAGAAGCACCTAAATCCACCTCCCGAGCCCTCAGGAGCGAGACCCATCACTCCTCTCCCCTCCCTTTACCTTCAAAAATAACTCCACAGCGCCTTTGGCAATGTCCAAATAGGAGGTGCCCAGGTCAGTGCGCTGGTTCATGGAGGCGGACGTGTCTATGAGGAACAGCAGGATGGGCATCTTGCCCCGCACCCCTGCCTCTGCTCCCTACTCTCCTGGCTCTCTTGCCCTCACTGCCACGTACGGCCAGCCGAACCCTCAACTCTCGCAGAGCCAGGAGGCAGGGAGTAATAGGAAGAGGGGGAGACGGGACGGGACAGATGGGACAGCTCCTGGCGTCCTCTTTTAGCAGCCCCACCTCCTCTCCCTGAACGGGAACTTGAAAGTGTGAGCGTGTGTAGCCCTCGGGGCCCTCCCCCTCCCCTCTCCTGCCACCACAACTGCCGCCGCTGCCGCTGCCAGGACTACTGCCTAAGCATCCGTCTGCGCTCACTAGAGTGCTCGCCTCAGACTGAGAGCTCTCTCTGTTCACCGACACACAACTTCAGTCAGCTCACCTACCGTCAGTATCATGTGACCAGAATCCATGCCATTGGCTGACAATTATCTTGTATTTGCATATTCATCAGATGACAGGGCAAAGGGAGGGAATTGGGTGAACCCAGGGTGTTCAAATTAGAACCGAGGCAGGGGGTAAAGGGAAATGTAAAGGACCCCTGGTAGGTTTGGGATTCTCCGTTAAAGGACTGGGAAGTCTTTAGGGTGATTCTTGCGGGTGGTTTGGATGAATTTTCTCTTGCTCTCTCCTCAAAGAAGATGATTCGAAAGGAATAGTGAATTGAGCAACAGTTGTACAGAAGTACAGATGCAGATGCATGGACGGGCTGCACAGAAAATGTTTTACTAACTGCAATCGATGAATCCTGCCAGTGGCTAAGACCAAAACATTTCAGAAGTGGCAAACTTCTTTCCTGGCCAGAATTACTCACATTCCTTTGGATTCAGCCCTCGTCTTGATCAGTATTTGTGCGCTGTTTGCTGGCCTTGTATTCCATGTATGTCTAGTTAGAAAGGAAACTAAGTCTTTAACTGATACCGAAACTGGCCTTTTGTATGCACACACTTCTCCAGTTTTATTGAGCTCTTTGAAGCATTGACCTGTCTGTGATAATTCCACCACTGTGTGTCTGCACAGCCTTTACACATGGGAGGTTTGCCAACCAGATTCTACTTCAATTCACAATTGAGCACCCACGAAGTACAGGGCAACCATGGTAGACTTATTTAATCTTTGAAATAATTATGGTAGATGACATCATATTCAATTTTCAGAATAGGAAATTGCAGCTCCTGATGTTAGGGTAACAATGGGGATGCTATCAGCTCTGCCTCTGCGGAAGGGCTCAGTAAGTAGTCAACCAGACATGGTTGTGACCATGTGACACAATTTTTAAATACAGAGTATTTCTAGCAACATGCTATACCCACACAATGTGGAATCCTGAGTTTCAATGACTTTGCAATTTTGGTGAGTAAAGATGATTTCTCTCACACACATATGTATAATCTTTTAAATATTCTATGTAGACATCCAATATATTTGTTCTATGTGTTATATACATTCTATATACATATTTGATAGTATTTTCAGGGAAATGAGATTTCAAAAGAGGTCACATGGCAGTGTATGAATCAAGGACAAATGGTGATGCAAATAAATGTGCAGTGGAAGCAATGGTCCAGTGTTCCAGAAGTTCAGAAAGTTTCAAGGTCAAGGCACAAAGAGGGAAAGGAGGGACTGTAGGTTGGAAGGAATGGTATGAATGAAAATTCAGAGATTGTACTATGCATGGTACAATCATACCCAGTGTGGTGGAATGTTAGGATATTGATAGGAGAAAGGATGAAAAAGATGCTGATATGAATATATTGGAGAAGGACAATAGCTATATGGGCTAGAGTACTAAAAGTACAGGATCAGTGGGGGCCTGTGTGTTAGTTTTCTATTTCTTTGTAACAAATTAACACAGATTCAGCAGCTTAAAACGGCACATACCTCTATTACCTATCTCATGGTTTCCAGGAGGCAGGGATCTGAGTTTAACCCACTGGATTCTCTTCTCAGTCTCATAAGGCTACAGTCAAGGCATGCATCAGGCCATTTTATTCTGAAGGCTCAACTGGAAAAAGAATGATTTTCTGAGCTCATGCACACTCTTGGCAGAATTCATTTCCTTGAGGCTGTATGTAGGCAGGCTGGATGCCTCCCTCAGGTCCACCTGCTATTATAGTTCCCAGTCATGGGAACATGGTCTCTTCTTCAGGGCCAGCAGGGAAATCTCTCACTCCTATCTGCTAACATGGAACCTTATATAACATAATCATGAAAGTAACATCCATTACCTTTGCCATGTTCTAGCCCCTAGGAGCAAGCCACAGGTCCCGCAGGAGATTACAACAGATGTAATACCAGTAGATGTAGATCGTGGGGGCCATCTAAGAATTCTGCCTATCATAAGGTAGGAAGATCATGGAAACAAACTTCACCTAGTTTAGTTTTTGTTAAAGTCAATTCTGAGTAATAATACGGCATGTTCAGCCTGCCAAAATAAATGCATTGGGTTGGTTGATTGCTTAGACTATCCTTTTGTTGAAGAATTATATGATTTCTTATTAGGAGTTTATATTTTATTGTGATGGATACGTAGATACACACATATATGTATTTACATATATGTGATATATATTTCATATATGTATATGTATGTATATATGTGATATATATATTTCATATATATATATATATATATATATATATGAAAAAGGACTGCTAAGCTATGATATGACCCAGTTCACAAGCGGTATTTTAAGATAACATAAAAAATCTCCTCTATACTTTCTCTCAACTTTTCTCCAATGGAAGTGCCTTACTTTAATAATCAGAAAAGCGGCTATGTTAAAAATCACATACAAAGTATTTGAAAAAGTCTCTCCCAGGTGAATAATACAAAAACTGTTTTCAAAAATGATTTACCAGTATTAGTGAAGGACAAATAGTTTCATTTACATAATTCTACAGTGGTTGAGGACATGCAGCTCCCACAGTGTGGACCTCTGAAAAAGGTATTCTTCCCAGGCAGGCAAATGCCTTTCAATGTATTTGGTTTTTTTTCTAAGAAGGCATGTTATTTATTTTTTGTGGCATGAGCTCAAATGTAACTGAAATGGTGAAAACATAGAATCTGAAAAATATCCATATCTCATAAAATACAAAAATGGTGACAATATACAAAAAACAACAATTTATTGGATGTGTTATTTATTCAGATCAAACCCAAACCCAAACCCTCAGTGTTCAACCACTCTTTTTCTGGAGGAAATTAAACTCTGTATTATAGTAGATGGTGTATAGACCTCTATAGCATGTTTCTTTGGAATTCGTCAACACTAAAACCCCAGAACTCTTTTGACATCTTTTTCTGCTACAGAACATCAACCTTCTTTGTATTGGGGTTATTTGTGCCTCGAATGAACTTGTCTCTCCCACCAGAATATAAACTCCTTAAGATCAGTCAGCACCTGTAACAAATGTGTGGCACAAAGTACTTGCTTAATAAATGGTTGTTGGGCTGGGGATGTAGCTTAGTGGTAGGGCATTTAGCATGTGTGATGCTCTGGGTTCCTTTCCAAGTACTTCAAAAATAAATAAATGCCTAATAAAAATACATGGCTGTTGAAAGAAGTTGTCAACTATGCTGTGGTTTTCATTCTTTCACTGTTTTCCTACTTGGGTATTATCCTGTGGCTCTTTTCCTAGTGCCACTCAGCCCTGCCTTGTTGCCCCTGCCTGTCAGCCCCCTCCAGAGTCGGTTTGTAGGCCCAAGTCCTTTTCCCTAGGGATCCACAGCCTTTTAATTTGGGGTACCAGTGGGCCCCTTCAGATCAAGTCCTTGAATTGACATCCTCTCCTTCCCAACTCTGGCAGTATCCTTTATGTTCCAATCATCCTACTTTATAAAGTGACTCTTGGGAACCACTGCTCACTGTCACCCTCAGTCAAATATTCTTCCTAACTGGTACCTAATTTCAGGCTCATTTTCACTGTGAGGCCTCTGACCAGTAAACTGATTCTTTTTTTTTTTTAATTGCAGCTCTGACCATCCTGTCTTCTTTCTAGTCTTCTCATGTTTTTTGAACTTGTGGGCTCTTGAAAATAGTTTCCTCTTTCCTCTTCATGTCTCTGCTTTTTATCTGCTTTTCGTTCACTAGGAGCTCCTAAATCAATTCCCTTTTCTACCTTATCACATTCCCCTATTCCAGACCTCTCTACGTCATGTCTGAAGCCACATTTCCCTCATTGGAAGGAATTTCTGCAAGGTACTACTCTCCTGGCTTCTATTCCCCTCACACAGATGTTAGCAGACTTTGCCCCATGTTTACAAGTCATATGGCTGGCCACCATGTGGTCCACAACCATGTAGGAGACCGACACTTGGCTTTGGTGAAGGCCACTTTGACTTCTCACCCTCCACAGATTTCTTCCCTCTTGGCTTCAAGCAGCTCCTATTCAGCACATCTTGATAAAAAGATCTTACTTAACCTCCTCCCAAATCCTGGTTTTCATGGCTCAGAGGAGAGTTCAATCTCCTGCCTGCTTACTCCAACACCCACTCACTCCTCAAACCCATGCATTCTGGTTTCTCTCCCCAGCACTCCATGGAAACCACTCAGAAGTCCCCAGTGGCCTGCCCCTGGTCAAGTCCAATGGTCTGTTCTATATTTTCCTTTGTTGAGTGCAGAGCTATTTGTCACTTGCCTTCCTGAGCTCCCCAACCCCCAGCTACCTTGCTATTCATCACCTGCCATTTCTCCTGGAGTCTTTTTACCCCTTGAACTATTTCTTTTTCACATTTACTAATTGCTAACTTAATCTCTCTCTCATTCTGTGGCTACTCATTTCTCCCTGCTGCCCTCACAAAGGACGGTGTAATTTCCACAGTCTGTTAATTTAGTCATTCTTTCTTGATTTTCTTCAAATATTTCTTGGGTGGACCTTGCAGATGACAGGCAATGAAGATACATAGGGGAGCAGGGGAAACAGCATACTTTAGTGATTAAGACCTTGAATTTGGGGGGTTGAATTCCAACTCTGCCATTTACCAGATTGTGTGACCTTAGGCAATTACTTAACATCTCTCTGTCCCAGTTTCATCGTCTAGATAACAGTAAGAGTAATAGCATCTCCTAGGATTGTTTTGAAAATTATAGGAATTAATATTTATAAAGAGCTTATAGAAGTGCTTAGTAGAGAGTAGAGCTCTTCATAAGTATTAAATAAAAGCAATAATAGACATAGTCCACTGGGCATAGTGGTGCATTCCTGTAATCCCAGCTACTTGGGAGACTGAGACATGGCGATCACAATTTCAAGGCTAGCCTGGGAAACAGCAAGATGTCATGTCAAAATAAATTTCAAAAATAGTTGGAACTGTTAAGTAAAATAGCAGGATATACACACTCAATAAATCAAATGCATTTCTAAACATAAGCAATGAATCCACTGCAAGAGAAATTAGGAAAACTACCCCATTCATAATAACCTCAAAAAAATACTTGGGAATCAATCTAACAAAAGAGGTGAAAGACCTCTACAATGAAAACTACAGAACACTGAAGAAAGAAATTGAAGAAGACCTTAGAAGTTGGAAAGATCTCCCATGCTCTTGGATAGGCAGAATTAATATTGTTGAAATGACCATACTACTAAAACCACTATACAGATTTAATGCAATTCCTATTAAAATTCCAATGATGTTCTTCATAGAAATATAAAAGGCAGTCATGAAATTCTTTTAGAAAAATAATAGACCCAGAATAGCCAAAGTAATCTTTAGCAAGAAAAGTGAAGCAGGAGGCATCACAATGCCAGACTGTAAATTATAGTACAGAAATATAGTAACAAAAACAGCATGGTATTGGCACCAAAACAGACAGGAAGACTAATGGAACAGAATAGAAGACACAGAGACAAACTTACATGAGAACAGTTTTCTCATACTAGACAAAATCACCATAAACATATATTGGAGAAAAGATAGCCTCTTCAATAAATGGTGCTGGGAAAACTGGAAATCCATATGTAACAAAATGAAATTAAACCTCTATCTCTCACCCTGCACAAAAATCAACTCAAAGTGAATCAAAGACTTAGGGACTAGAACAGAAACCCCACACCTAATAGAAGAAAAAGGAGACCCAAATCTTCATCATGTCAGCTTAGGACCTGACTTCCCTAACAAGACTCATAAAGCACAAGGAGTAAAATCAATAATCAATAAAAGGGATGGATTCAAACTAAAAAGCTTCTGCTCAGCAAAGGAAACAACCAATAACATGAAGAGAGAGCCTACAGAATGGGAAAAGTCTTTTCCACATGCACCTTACATAGAGCATTAATCTCCAGGATATATAAAGAACTCAAAAAACTTAACACCAAAAACACAAAAACCCAATCAATAAATGGGCTAAAGAACTGAACAGAGACCTCACAGAAGAAATGCAATCAATCAACAAACATATGGAAAAATTTTGTTCATCATCTCTTGCAATGAGAGAAATGCAAATCAAAACTACTCTAAGATTTCATCTCACTCCAGTCAGAATGGCAATCATCAAGAATACAAGCAACAATAAGTGTTCCTGAGGATGTGGGGGAAAAGGTACACTCATACATTGTTGGTGGAACTGCAGACTGGTGTAACCATTTTAGAAAGCAGTATGGAGTTTCCTAAGAAAACTTGGAATGGAACCACCATTTGACTCAGCTATCCCACTCCTTGGTTTATGCTCAAAGGATGTAAAATCTGCATACTGCACTGACTCAGCCACATCAATGTTTATAGCACCTCAATTCACGATAGCTAAACTATGGAACCAACCTAGATGCCCTTCAACAGACGAATGGATAAAGAAAATGTGGTACATACATACAATGACATATTACTCAGCCTTAAAGAAGAATGAAATTATGGCATTTGCAGGTAAATGGATAGAACTGGAGAATATCATGCTAAGTGAAATAAGCCAATTCCAAAAAACAAAGGCTGAATGTTTTCTTTGATAAGTGGATGCTGATCCATAGTGAGGGGTGGGTAGGGAAGAATGAAGGAACTTTGGATTATGCAGAGGAGAGTGAGGGGAGGAATGGGGCAGTGGGGATGGGAATGATGGTGGAATGAGACACATTATTACCCTATATACATGTATGAAAAAATTTTTAAAAAATAGTTGGAGCTGTATCTCAGTGGTAGAGCACTTGCCTAGCATATGCAAGGCCCTGAGTTTAATCCCCGTCACGTCAAAAAAAAGTTATAGTTTGTACCCTCATAAATCTTATATTCTAGGAGGAAAATAAGCAAAAGAGCAGATGTGATGATATATTAAATGCTCTGAGACAGGAAATACAGGAAGTTATGGAAGCAATGAGAAGGAGCACATATTCTAGAAAGGGTAGAGAGGTTAGGGGTGCATGCAGAGGTTTCCTGAAGGATCTGACTTTGAAACCATCTGTTATAATTTGGATATGAGGTGTCCCCCAAAAACTCATGTGTGAGACAATGCAGGAATGTTCAGAGATGAAAAGATAGCATTATGAGAGCTGTAACCTAATATGTGGATTAATTTGTTTGATGAATTAATAATTTAAGTGAATTAATGGGTAGTAACTATAGGCAGGAAGGATGTAACTGGAGGAAGTAGGAGACTGGGGGTGTGCCCTTGGGATTATTGGCTCCTTGCACTCCAGCTCTCTGCTTCCTGGTTGCCATGTCCTGAGCTGCTTTCCTCCTCCACACATTCTGCCATGATGTTCTGCCTCACCTCAGGTTCAGAGCTAAGGAATCAGTCAACCGTGGAATGAACCTCTGAAACTGAGAGCCAACATAAACTTTTACTCCTCTATGTTATTCTTGTCAGGTTTTGTCATAGTGATGCAAAACTCACTCTCGCCTAGAGGAACTTAGGAATTAGCCTGATGAAAAAGGCTGCTAGAGAGCAAGAAATGGTATAGGGGAGACGTGAAAGTGTCCCTGCCAGAATACAGTGAGGTCAGTGAAATGTTGAGAGAGACTGAAAGAGACCCTAAAGAAAAAAAGAAAATTCTTTTTTTTTTTTGTATTTTTTGTATGGCTGGAGTGTAAGGGAGCTGGGGTGGGGAATAGGATGGGGAAAGAAGTGACCAGAAATGAACTTGGAGAGGTGAGCAGGAGCCAGGTCAGGCAGGGCTTATTTGGCCCTATAAGGAGTTGAATTTTATCTTGGAGACAGCAAAGGAACCACTGAATAACTCTCAACAGGTCATGTTTGGGTAAGATCATTCTATCTGCAGCATGGAAAATGGATTGGATGGGGTCAAGAAACGAACTCCACAAGACAGGTAAGGAGTGTACTCCTACAATCTAGGAGGTGCTGAGACAGAGAAAACTGAGGCACTGAAGCAGGAGGAACGTCAAGCCCTAGCCACGGACTGAACATGCAGTGGGAGGAAAAAGGTAGAGTCAAGGATGGTCAATATTCTAGCTTGGGTAAAACGGAAATTGTGGGCTGAGATGGGGGACAAGGGAAGAGATTCATGTGACAGGGATGCATTCAACAAATATCTATGAAACATCAACTATGTGTCAGGCATTGTTCTAGGAGCTAGATATACATCAGCAAACAAGTCAGCCTCAAACTCTGCCTCTGGAATGTCAGGGACTCACCAGGCAAGAGAATCCTTATTCTGCGTGTAGAGTCCCAGGGGTGCACATGACACATAGAGTGATTTCTGAGCACAGTGGTGAGGGAGACCTGTCACAGTCAGTCTCATCCTCTCCTGTCTCCAGAAACCTAGAATCTTCTTCCATCTCTCGTTTTCCCCACATCCACCAGGCCATCAATTGCTGTCTAGTTATTACCTTTTGGATATTACTTGAATCCACCTCCTTGCTGCCTTTCCTTTGGTTTAGGTCCTTTGCATCTTATGTAGCCCAGAGTGCCAATCTATTTTAGTTTTAGTTTTCTTTTAACTTCTTAGGAGTATCTGTGATGTAAAGAATTCTAAACCAGCTTTTGTACCAAACCATTTCCACTGATTAAAACAATTTTTTGATTCCTGCTAAAGTGTAGGCTTCATGATTCTTCTCTTTTTTTCCTGAAGGCTACTTTAAAAAAATTGAGATGGAAAGACAGTAAAATGAGACGGAAAGATAGTAGAATGAAACAGACAGTATTACCCTATGTATATGTATGATTACATGAATAGTGTGAATCTACATTGTGTACAACCATAGAAATAAAAAGTTGTACCCCATTTTGTGTACAGTGAATCAAAATGCAGTCTGTAAAAATAAAAAATAAAAATAAAAAAATTGGCAACATTGAATCAATGTTAGAATATATCCTTTAAAATGTATCCATAGGCTCAGTGGTAGAGTGCTCACCTATCATGCTGTGGCCCTGGGTTCTATCCACAGCACTACAAAAAAAATAAAATAAAAAGGAATTGTAGAATCTATTTTTACTTAAGTATAGTGAGAACCCCTGGTTTATATCTCATAAATCACTTAATTCATCCCAAGCATATTGCTAGTCTTCCCATTTTCCCTCTTCCCACATGGAACTGTTCTTGGCAGCAGAGCAAGCTGGACTTACGTGGCCACAGAAGCCATTTACTTGGTGTTCAGTTCATCAGATATTTACTTAGGTTCTGCTTGGCATTTTGCTACATGCCTGAGGTTGAAAGACAAACAGGACATGGTTCCTGCCTTGGTACACTGCTTTCCACTGGAAAAGCCTGATATAGAGACAGATGTTTTTAATACAGTGTGGTAAGTGCTCAGAGACAGAGTTACACAAGATTCCACATGAGCACAGATGAAGAGGACATAGCTGAAGAGTTATCACGGAAAGCCTCCTGAAAGAGATGCACCTGAACTTGACCTGAGATGAAGATGAGTTAGTGACAGAGAGGTGATTATCTCCCAAAATAAAGAAATATTAGGTACCATAGTATGAAGCCTTGAAACTGATTCATTTGTGTGATGTCCCCACAGGTGGTCTTCCCAAGTCCCCAGGTCCCCAGGTTCCCTTTACTGGCCAGAGCCTCCAATCCCAAGGCTGCTTCATTTGTGTACTGCTCCCATTTCTCCAGAAAACTGCCCTTAGGAGTGGAAGTCACCTTTGGTGGAGGTCAGGCCTTATCATATCAGCAGCCTGCTATCACCCCTTCCTGCAGCCAATGACTGCCTGACACTTGCCTCAGAATGACAACGCCTTTGTAACTTCGATCTGGACCCAAGCTTGACTGCAAAGCAGCCCACATTCTTACTTTGCTAAGCCCCCTGCCCCATCCTGCTTCCTACACTCCCTTCTTCCTGAGAGTTCTCTATCAGTAAATTACAAGGACCAAATCCCTGCCTCAGGCTCTGCTTCTAGAGAAGCTGGCTTAAGATAGTTTGATAAGCTTCTAGACATTTGGCATGCATTGGAGTTAAAGTGTGAATTAAGGAATAAATGGAAGATTAACCACAAGAATTAGGCAAGAGTCAGATCACAGAGAAGCTTGAATGCCATGATTTGGATCTGAAATGTCTCCCAAAGGCTCATGTGTTGAAGGTTTGGCCCCCAGCTAATCACACTATTGGGAGGTGATGTAAGCTTCAGGAGGTGGGGCCTAGTTGAAAGAGGTGACTTTGAAGGATGTATTTGTCCCCGGCACCTTCCTCTCTTTCTTTCTTTGCTTTCCAACCGCCATGAGTTGAGCAGCTTTGCTCCACCACGCCCTTCTGCCATGATGTTCTGCCTCACCATAGAGCAAGAAACAATGGAGCCAAGTGACCATGAACTGAAACCTCTGAAACTGTAAGCCAAAATAATTCCTTAATAAGTTGTTTTTTCTCAGGTATTTTGCGATAGCAACAGAAAGGTAACACAGCTTGTGAAAGACTTTTGAGTCTTTTTAAAGTTTTCATATTATATCTTTAAAATATCTTTTAAATCAAAGACTAAAATTTCATACTCCAACCATGCTCCCTACTATTAATGATGTTGCCTCCCCAACTTTATAGTGACTTATTTGTTTAGATTAAAACACTGGATGTCATCAGGGTCCCTAGACTATGTGCATGTTATGGCTTGGGTATGAGGTGTCTCCCAAAAATGTCTGTTAATGCAGGAATACTTAGAGATAAAATTAGTAGGTTATGAGAACTGTGACTTAATCAGTCCATCCTAATTAGAATGAACTGACTGGGTGGTAACTGTAGGGAGGTACGTCATGGCTGGAGGAGTAGGTCACTGCGGGTGTGCCCTGGAAGGGTACATCTTCCCTGTAGCCCCTTTTCCCTTCTCTCTATGCTTCCTTTCTTCCATGATGGGAGTGGTTTTTCTGCACTGGGTCATGATAGGCTGCCTCACCTCAGGTTCAGAGAAATGGAGTGAGCCATCTATGGATTGAGACCTCTGAAACTATAAACCCCAAATGAACTTTTTCTTCTCTAAGTAGTTTTTGTCAGGTATTTGGGTCACAGCAATGGAAAAACTGACTAACACAATGCAAGTCTTTCTCAAAGTGATAATCCATGAAGCCATTAATAGTCTAATTCACCTTAAGGTCTGATGAAGTGTGACAGATTTGTTTTCCAAAGATGGGCACGACTATGCATTAATCTCACCCCACATGCTCTTAAAATATGACTAACACTCTCCCATCTGGGAGGTGGGATCTAGTTTTCTCACCCTTGAATCTGGAGAAGGGGGCTTGAGACTGCCGTGGCCAATGGCGTATAGTAGAGCCAGTGTGGTGTGATGGCCAAGACAAGGTCTTAAAAGGCGATATGATTTCCGCCTCGATCTCTCTCTGTATTTCCGTCATCAGGATGCTCTCTCACTTGGAACCCAGACTATGTTCCCTACTATGTTGTAGGGAAGTCAGGTCACATGAAGAGGCCACATGTTGGTGTTCTGGTCAATAGTCCCAGCTAGACTCCCATCTAACACTAGTCACCAGTCGCAACAGTCATTAGACATGCTAGTAAAAAGAGTCATCAGAAGATTCTAGCCCCTAGATTTTGGATCTTCCAGCTGAGGCATAGGTCAGAAACAAGTTTTTAAGCTACTAAGTTTAGAAGTAATTTATTTTGTAGCAATAGATAAACTAATACACATGTCTAGAATCTTCCCCCTCAAAATCAGTTCCTCTACCTTCACTACCCAGGTTAATCCTATCTCCAAATTTCTTTCAGGATCTTAACTCACCCTCATCTTTCCACTTACATATAATTCATTGTGAGGTCATATAGATTTTCCTTTTCACAGTGTCTCTGCTATCTGTCCTTTGGTACTTGCCTTTCTCCCCATTATACTAAGGCCAAACTCTAATTGTTCCTGTTTATTCCTGCTCTAAAACTCTCAATTTTCACAGAAACAACTTCCAGATGGAAATGCATATATATATAGTATATCTATATATGGCTATATACATATATTATCCTAAATGTATATTCTAAATAAATATCTTAAATATATATATTTGCAAAAGTAACACAGATTTTTCATTGTAACAAAATCATATTTGTTAAAATAAGAGATTGTTAATGTCTCACTCACCTGAGGTAGTTACTATTAACATTTGTTACATGTTCCAGACATTTTTCTAGTGTGTGTATATATTGTAAGTATATACATGTGTATGTGTGTGTGTTTATGTCACAAATACATAGAACTACACATACAAATACATATACAGTAGATACAGTTACAAAACATTTTTACGAAAATGGGATCATAGCATACATATTATTGTGTAATTTAGGTGTTTTTTAACCTAAAATTGCTTCCTATATGTTTTTCATAATAATACATGCACATTTACTTCATTCCTTGGAAAGTTTCATAGTATTGCACCATCATTTATTTAACCATTTCCCTGTTGGGAAATCATTGGTTGGTTCTACATTTTGTTCTCAAATATTGCTGCAATATGTGAAATTGTACATATTTCTTTATGTGTGCATGTCATTTCTACAGGTTAGAGTCCTAGAAATGCAACCACTAGATCACTAGAGTGTGAACATTTTCAATATTAAGATGAAATGCAAAATTGTCCTTTTGACGTGGTTGTGCCAATTTTCACTCATAACAGTGAAGGAACCTCTGCTTTCCCACACTCAAAGCTAATAGGCAAAAATGCTATTGCATTGTTTTAATTTTAATTTAATTAGCACAGTTGAACAGTTTTTCACAAGATTATGAGCCACTTGTATTTCACTTCCTATGAATTGACTAATATCACTTATCCCACTTTCCTATTTAATTTTGAATTTTTCTTAATACTTTCTGTGAGTTTGTTGCACAGCAGAATGATGACTTCTGTCATGTGTTGTGACAATTTAATTCAATTTGTTAATACATGTTTCAACTTTGTTAATTGTGACAGTTAAAATTTTTAGCTTTTCTGCCATCAGGTTTGATTGGCATATTGTTTGTAGTTTCTGGGTTTTTGTCACGGTTTAAGAAGCTCTTCCTACCCCATGTTCATAAATATGTTGTACTTTTTCTCCTAGTATAATCATTGTTTTATTTTTAAATGTCTAAATTGATATTTCAAAGGCAAAGAACACAGTAGCAATGAAATGGATTATAATGTCTTTTAAGGGTACTGATTACATAAATTACTATCTACCTATCTATACACACATACACACAATGAAATACCACACCATTATTAAGAAAGATAAGGAAGGTTTTTTTTTTTCAAATCATAACCAGTTTTATTGCAAAAAGACCCTGTACACATTTATCAATTCTAGTACCTTAATAACTACCCAACAAGTCATTAACATATAGAAACATGTATCATGAGAAGCAAGAAATATCATCCATCCCTTGGATTCAAACTTAAAAGGTTTTTCTCAGCAAAGGAAATAATCAATAATGTGAAAAGAGAGCCTACAGAGTGGGAGAAAATCTTTTCCACACACACTTTAGATAGACTACTAATCTCCAAAATTTATTAAAAACTTTAAAAACTTTACACCAAAAACACAAAGAACCAATCAATAAATGAGTTAAGTAACTGGGCAGACACTTCACAGAAGAAGATATACAGGTGATTAACAAATATATAAAAAAGTGCTCATCGGCTGTAGTAATTAGAGAAATGCAACCCTAAGATTTCATCTCACTCCAATTAGAATGGCTATTATCAAGAATACAAGCAGTGAAAAGTGTTGGTGTGGATGTGGGGAGAAAGGCACACTCATACATTGCTGATGGGACTGCAAATTAGTGCAGCCACCCTGGAAAGCAGTGTGGAGATTCCTCAGAAATCTTAGAAGAATGGAACCACCATTTGACCCAGCTATCCCATTCCTCCATTTATACCCAAAGGATTTAAAATCAGCATACAACAATAACACAGCCACATCAATGTTTATAGAAGTTCAATTCACAATAGCTGGATTGTGGAACCAACCTCAATGTCCTTCATAGAGGAATGGATAAAGAAACTGTGGTATATATACACAATGAAATATTACTCAGCCATAAAGAATAATAAAATTATGGCATTTGCAGGCAAATGGATGAAGTTGGAGAATATCATGCTAAGTGAGATAAGCCAATCCCCAAAAAACCAAAGGCCAAATGTTTTCTCTGATAAGTGGATGATGATACATAACAGTGGTGGGGAATGGGAGATGGCAGCAGGGGTAAGAGAAGAATGGAGGAACTTTGGATCATGTAGAGGGAAATGAGGTGGGAGGGGTGGGGTATGAAACATGGTGGACTGAGAGAGACATTACTACCCTACATACATGTATGAGTACATGAATTGTGTGAATCCACATTGTGTACAACCATAGAAATGAAAAATTGTACCACATTTGGGTACAATGAATCAAAATGCAGTCTGTAAAAATAAAAAAAGAAAAGAAACATCACCCATCCCTTCTGCATCTTAGCAACTTGTCAGTCCCAAGCAACAGTGCTCACATCACTGAGGTCTGTGAAGAGTCACTTTTCGCATTCATCCTGAGTGAAAAACGGAATGATTTAAGTACAAATGCAACACATCATAAACAATTTCTTACAAAAAAGTCAGAAATTAAACCAAAGTATTTTACAGAATTTACTACACAATGCCATAAAAACAGCCTTCACTTAATCTCTCTCTCCCCATATCCAGCGAGTCAACTGGATATCTTTGGGCATGATGGTGACTCTCTTAGCATGGATGGAACACAGATTAGGATCTTCAAATAAACCCACTGGGTGTGCTTCACTAGCCTCCTGCTGAGGACAAGAGCCACACTATTAACTTCCTTCCAGGAGAAGCCATGCAGCTCTCCCCCATACTACAAAGCCCGGCCCCATCCCCCAAGGGCGCCCATGGCTGCACTCTGAAACCTCAAGTTGGTTTTGAAATCCTGGGCGAGCTTTCTCACCAACCCCTGGAAAGGCAGCTTCTAGATGAGAAGCTTGGTCCATTTCTGGTAGCCGACCCCTGCTCCAGAGCTGCTGTCCAGTGAAGACCTTTAGTCGCGGAGCAAAAGAACCATGCTACTACAACGAACGACCTATCTGCTCTGCGTTTGGATAAGGAAACTTAATAATGTTTTCCTTAGTTTTCTTACTGCATTATAGCTACACATAATAGCAAGGTTCATTTTAACCTGCTCACACATGCATGGACTATAATTTGGTCCATTTCAATGCCCAATACTTCCATTTTCCCTCCCCGGTTCCCTTTCCTCTACTCTACTGGTCTTCCTTCTATTTACTTATTGTTTTTTAATTCGTGGATAAGAAAACCTTTAAAGCATTGAAATAAAAAGGTGTTCACCACATTAACAGGAAAAATAGAAGTTGTATCATAATTCCACTTTTGTATATACACACATAAGATGTCTGAAAGTAAATATACTACAGTGTTAACAGAAGTTATTTCTGGGAAGTAGACAAGTATATGGAGAGCTTAAGTTTTTTCTTTATTGCTTGAATCTTTTTAAAAAGTACTGTCAGAAAGAAAAGAAATTTTCCATTTTGAAAAAATTGTATAAATTATGTAATTGTTGGAATGTGCTACATATGGATTGAAGGAAAAAGGAACAAGACAGGCAAACTAGGAGAAAGTATATACAAATCTACAGTTGACACGAATTCACATCTGTTAACTGTGGGAACCAACTCTGGAGACATAATTAGACTTAACATCAAATAGACTCTACAAATACACAGAACATTTCTCATTGTTTAAAACTGCTCAATTATATAAACATTTCATTTCTCTTTGACACATCTGTGGTAAATTAAAACTCTGATTAAATTAACTAGCTTCTACCAAAACAATGAGACATTTTAGAAAATAACATAATTTTCTTTTTTCTTTGATTATTTATTTATTCTTTTATTTATTTATTGGTACTGGGGATATAACCCAGGGACCCTTTACCATTGAACCACATCCACAGCCTTTTTTATTTTTTTATATTGAGACAGGGTCTCACTAAGTTGCTTAGGGCCTCACAAAGTTACTAAGAGCCTCACTAAGTTGCTAAGACAGGCCTCAAATTTGTGAGGCTTCCTCCTGCCTCAATCTCCTGAGTCACTGCACTGGGCTTAATATAATTTTCAATTGCAAGAGAAAAAAACCTTCGGTGGCTCTCCATCACCTAAGACCATTTTTCAAATTGCTTGAAAAATCAAAATCACTTCATGTAAATGTTAAAAGAACAGATTACAGGCACCATTATAGACCTGCATCCAACTATAATCCAAAATCTGAACCCTCACTGATGGAGTTTAGGACTCTGTATTTTCAACAAGATCTCGGTTTCTTCTACTTCTTTTTAAAAAACATATTTTTTTAAATATGTTTGGACAGAATTATTTAATTTAATTTATTTATTTATTTTTATGTGGTGCTGAGGATTGAACCCAGTGCCTCACATGTGCTAGTCAAGCACTCTACCACTGAGCCACAACCCCAGCCCTGAGTTTATTCTTCTAATCAGGTATGTTTAGAAAACTCTGACCTACATAAATAGAAACAGACCCTTTACCTGGATGGATATTAGTTAGCACTTGCAACTTCTTGTAAGGTATAATACTATATTGTTCTACTTATTGGAATATATTGGATATCACTGGGCAAGAATTTTTATTGCTACAAAATAGCACACCAGAATAGTCATCCTTTTAAGGAGTACAATTTAGTGGTGTTCAGTATATTCAGAAGGTTATACAACCCTCTCAACTATCTAATTCCAGAACATTTCATCACTCCAAAAAGAAATCCTATAGCCATTAGCAGTCACTCTCTTTCCTCCTATTTCACCAACTCTGACAACCACTAAGTTTTAATGGTACAGATTTGCCATTTCTAGACATTTCGATAAGTAGAACCACAAAACATGTGGCCTTTTATGATTGATTTCTTTCACTTTATGTAATATTTTTAAGGTTCATTCATATTGTAGCATGTGTTACTATTTCACTTTTATGGTTGAATATTATCCCATTTTATGGATATTTTATTTATATTTGTATGTTTTATTTTGATGCAATATTTGATATTTGATTGTATGTACATTTTGATTATGTATTCATTTATATATATTTAGTTTACTTTCACTTTGGGGCTATTATGAAGAATGCTGCTATAAACATTCATATCTGGGAAACTTTTTTCTTTAACTCCTATTGCTTTATTTTTATGGGTGCATTATAACTAAACATAATACTTGGTTTCATTTGTACATATGCACATACCATAATTTGGTCAATTTCATTCCTTAGTACTTCCCCCTTTTCCTCCCCTTCTCTCTTCCTCTGGTCCCTGTCTTCCACTCTAGTAATCTCCCTTCTATTTTAATGAGATGCTCCCTCCCTCTTCCCCTTTTTTCTTCTCTAACGTCCACATATGAGAGGAAACATGACCCTTGACCTTCTGAATTTAACTTTTTTGCTTAACACAATGTTCTCAAGTTCCATCCATTTTCCTGAAAATTACCTAATTTTATTCTTTATTGCTTAATAAAACTCTATGGTATGTGTATATTTTATATATTCCCTTATCATTCATCTGTTGAAAAACACCTAGGCTGTTTCCATAATGAGGTTATTGTCATTTGCATTGCTATAAATGAATATATGAATGTATTTCTATAGTATGATGGCTGTAATTCTTTAGGATAAATACCAAGAAGTAGTATAGCTGGGTCATATGGCAGTTCCATTCTTGGTCTCTTGAGGAACCTCCATATGGATTTCCATAGTGGATGTACTAATTTACAATCCCATTAACAGTGTATGAGTGCTCCTTTTTCTCTGGAAACTTTTTAAACTACTGAATTTCCAGGTCTTATTCCAGACCAATAGAAATAAAATATCTGGAGAGCAGGGTTAGGTAATGCCTGGACATTCCTTTTTTAAAAAAATTAAGCTCACCAAAATCTTTGCCACCTGTACCTCAGAGCATTAATCTCCAGGATATATAAAGAACTCAAACAAGTCAACACACATGAAAACAACCAATAAATGGGCAAAGGAACTGAACAGACACTTTATAGAAGAAGAAATATCAGTCAACAAATATATGCTCATATATGAATACACGACCAGAGAAACTCCACATCATGTACAACCACAAGAACGGGAAGTTATACTCCATTTATGTGTAGTATGTCAAAATACACTCTACTGTCATGTGTATCTAAAGAGAACAAATAAAATTTTAAAAGAATTCCAGAAACACATAGAAAAACAATAGCTCACCAGGTGATTCTGAGAAGTAGGTTGAAAATAATATGGCAGTGGTCTGAAAATATGATCCTGCACTAATTGCATTGGCTAAACTTAGAAATGCAAGTTCCCAAAATTCACCCCACATTTACCCAATCATAATATTGGGGATGAGTTCAGAAATCCGTGGGAGATTTTTGCTTTTGCTTTTGTTTTTGTGGTACTGGGAATTGAACCCAGGAATGCTCTGCCACTGAGCAACACTCCAGACCCGCCCTTAATTGTTTTTTTGAGACGCAGGTAACCTCAAAGTTGGGATCCTCTTTCCACAGCCTCCACAGAAAATGAGATTACACACAAGTACCACCACACTCAGCTCAGAAATCTGCTTTACAAAGCCATCCAAGCAATTCTGATGCATATTCAAGCTTACTTAAGAACCATGGTGTATCACATTACCATCTTAAAATCTCTCACATTCTGAATTTAAAAATGTAGGACTGTATAGGTTCATTTTTGGTACTATAACAAAATGCCTGGAGTTAGGTTACTTTATAAATAAAATGATTTATTTAGTTTACAGTTTTTGAGTTTGAGATCCCAAAATTGGGTGGCTCCATCTTTGGCTTCTGGTGAGAGCTTAATGGAAGATGGCATCTTAGTGGAAGCATGTATGAGAGAGAAAGATAGCACCAGAGAGGAAGCCAGAGCTGGGTTACATGAGGCTTATTCTTTATAACAATGCTCTTGGGAGAACTCAGAGTCCCATAAAACCTATCTTATTCCCTTCTGAAGGCAGAGCCCCCAAGTACCTCCCTCTATGCCCACCTCTTGAATGTCCTACCACCTCTCACATCACCACATTGAGGACCAAGCCTCCAACACATGAAACTTTGTGGGATAAATCACATCCAAAACATAGCAGGGAGTTGTATTTCCAGAAAAATGGAGTTGACATGCTTCCCTGCCTCATTATTCCTCCCATTGAGTAAAACTAAAATCTTTGGACTTTAAAAAATGAAACAAACATAAGAAGACACTGAAAGGTGGAGAGAAGATGGCAGATGAGTTAAGGACTTCAGGATCCAAGGCATTACACAGTGGTGAGTTCACAAAGATTTATTTTATCCTCATATATCTCAAAATTAGGTGCTAGAGAAACTGGTAACTCAAAATGCTAAAAATGTATAGACAGCAAAGCCCCAAGAAAACCCGGCTCTGTACTCTCTCTGGCTAGTGTATAAGGAAAGGGTCAACCTGGCAAAAGAGGAAACTTTCAGAAAATAATTGCTGTACCCCATCCCCAACCCATCCTTTCCAGCAGAGTTCTAATGAAGACAAGACTCCATCCTCAATGAGCAAGGAGCTCCAGTGAACTTGCTAGCATGATGGCAAAGGAGGCCTAGTGAATCAGGATTTCACCAGTGCCCAGCACAAGAGACCACTGCATGCTCCCCATATTATCTTCCTTTCAGTGCATGTCATGTCAGGAACCATAACAAGGCACTCCAACTCCTTCCCATCAGGCAGGTAGCAGGGAGACCATATGAGGAGCCTGAACTACCAATCTTCATAACAGCAATGAGGAGGCCCCCCAGGTGCCAATGGAGGCCAAGTGGAGAGCATGGACTTCTACTTCCACCTGTCAATAAGGAGATAGTCTCTCCCCTTCCCCTGCTAGAATAGTGTCAGAAGGAATTCCTAAAGCCAAAGGTTTGAATAAGAACCAGAAGCCTAAACATAATATTAAAAGGTTTCAATTTTTAAAAATCACTTGTTATATAAAGAGTGAGAAAGATTTCCCTCTATGCTAGGGATTGAGCCCAGGGCCTTGCTCATGTCAGGTGAGTGCTCCACCACTGAGCTACCCCCAGTCCAGGAAGATCTCTAACAATGAACAAAGGTAATCCGTAGATGCCAGAATCAATATCAATATGATAACATTGTTAGCATTTTTGTCCAAAATGTATTTTAAAAATTTTTTCATAGGGCTGGGGGGATAGCTCAGTTGGTAGTTGCTTGCTTCGAAAGCACAAGGTCCTGGGTTCAATCCTCAGCACCACAAAAACAAAAAAATTTCATAAAAATGCTTCAAGGAATAATTCTAGACACATTTCAAACAAATAAAAAGTTAAAAATCACAGAAAAGAAATAAAAGATATAAGGAAGCAGGGCTGGGGAGATAGCTCAGTCAGTAGAGTGCTTGCCTTGCAAGCACAAGGCCCTGGGTTTGATCCCTAGCACCGAAGATATAAAGAAGCAGAAAATTGAAATTTTACCAAGTGTTTAATAGAAAACTACCACTTATTACCCATCATATTTTCTATAAAAGAGGATAGGAATGTTTTTGCCACTTTCTTTATAAGGTCAGGCTTTAACCTGATAATCCAAACCAGACAAAGAATGTGCAAAAACAAACCCCAAAACTATACACCAATATCCCTCATGAACTTAGATAACAAAAGTAGTCAAAATATATGCAAATAGAATTCAGCAATTTATAGCAATTCTACATCATAACCAAGGAGGTTTATTCTGGAGATGTAAGGTTGGTTAAGTACCTGGAAAATCAAAGTAATCAACTGGTCTTGTGGTACTAACCTGTAATCCCAGCAATTCAGGAGGCTGAGGTAGGAGGATTGCAAGTTTGAAGCCAGTCTCAGCAACTGATTGAGCCCCTCAGCAACTTAGCAAGACCCTGACTCTAAAAATAAAAAAGAGCTATAGATGTAGCTCAGTGGTAGAGTACTTGCCTAAAATGTGCAAGTCCCTGGGTTCAATCCCCAGTACTGCCAAAAAAAATATAAGATGGGCAAAACACATGAACAGACTAAAGAGGAAGTCACAGGATCATAGCAATCAATTTTTAAAACATTGACTAAATTCAACACCTATTCATGATTTTTGTAAAAAAAAAAAGACTCTCAAAAAGCAGGAATAAAGGGTAACTTCCTCAACTTGATGAAGAGTATTTATTAAGAAAAACCTTCAACTAACATGCTTAACAGGAAAAGAATGAGTCTTTATTTTACAAAGTTGCAAAAGCAATTCAATAGAGCAAAGATAGTCTTTTCAACAAAAGGTAGTGATGCAATTAGATATCTACTGGCAAAAACATTAACCTTGATTTAATCCTCACACTTTGAGTAAATTAACTCAAAACTCCAAAGGTGTAATTCATAAAAGAAAAAATTTGATAAATTGGACCTCATCAAATTGAAAAACTTTCGCTCTGTGAAAGACTGTGAAGATGATGAAAAGACTTATTACAGTCTGGAAGAAAATATTGGTTAGCTACATATCTGACAAAGGACTGGTATCTAAAATATATAAAGAAATTTTAACATTTGACAGTAAAAAGTAAACAATTCAGTTAGAAACTGGGCAAAACACATGAACAGACATTTCACTGAAGAGGATATACAGATGAAAAATAAGCATATAAAATATTTTCAACATCATTAAGCATTAGGTAAATGCAAATTTAAACAATGAAATATCAGTAGAGTACACCTATCAGAATGGCTAAGACAAAAATCAATACTAACACCATCGAATGCTGGTGAGAATGTGGAAAAACAGGAAATGCATACATTGCAAGTTGGAATCCAAAATGGTATAGTCATGTTGTGGTTTAGATATGAGGTGTCCCCCAAAAGCTCATGTGTGAGACAATGCAAGAAAGTTTAGAGTGAAATGATTAGGTTATGAGAGCCTTAACTGAATCAGCGAATTAATCCCCTGATGGGATTAACTGAGTGGTAACTAAAGGCAGGTTGGTGTGGCTGGAGAAGGTAGGTCACTGGGGCTGAGCCTTTGGGGATACTTTTGTCCCTGGGAAGTGGAGTTCTCTCTCTCTCTGCTTCCTGGTTACCATGTCCTGAGCTGCTTTTCTTCTCTACACCCTTCCACCATGATGTTCTGCCTCACCTTGGACCTAGAGCAATGGAATTAATTGTGGACTGAGACCTCTGAAATCATGAGCCCCCAAAGAAACTTTTCCTACTCTAAATTGTTCTTTCCAGGCCTTTTGGCCACAGTGATGAAAAAGGTGACTAAAAGAAACCACTAGAACTTACAGTTTGAAATTTTCTTTAAAATGAAATTTATGCTTATTAT
The DNA here is from genome assembly GCF_902686445.1 of Sciurus carolinensis. Classification (NCBI taxonomy): domain Eukaryota; kingdom Metazoa; phylum Chordata; class Mammalia; order Rodentia; family Sciuridae; genus Sciurus; species Sciurus carolinensis. Next base: position 114,242,060 of record NC_062232.1, on the reverse strand, counting down.
ACAACCCACAATAAATGCCATTTCTGGACATTTGCCCCAGAGAAATGAAAACTGATGACATCACTAAAACCTGGCACTGTTCAGACCCAGTCCCCCAGACCAGGAATGGGAGGTGGTATGAGCCCACCCTTTTGTAGCCCTATTTCCACCTATTAAACTTTTGCTTTTCCTTAAATATGTATAAATATAAGCAAGTTCATATTTTCCTACCTAAATACTTGAGCTATGGCACCCTGTACAGTGATCATGCTGTGACTTTCAGTTATTGACATACAGTTTTCCTCTTCCCTACTAGTATATGAGATCCTTGATTTACTCTTTCTTTTTATAACACACCACATCACCTGGAAGAGGGCTTGAACCCACAGTTGGCGGGAGTGGCCACTCCCTAGAAGAACCTGAAGTTCTCACACTATGTGTGCTTCAGAACCATGGCAGATGCTTGTTCCAATGCAGATTCATGGGCCTCATCTCAGACTTGTGGGATAAAAACCTGTAAGTGTGGTATCTAGAATTCAGGATTTAACAAGCTTCCCAACAGATTCAGACACTTAAAAGGCTGCACATTGAGAACCTCTGGCTAGGGCCAAAATGTTCAGCTAAGGATAAGGTCTTGTTAAAAAGCACAGATGTCTAAAGCCTTACTGGGCCTTGTAGTATTCTTTCTAGTGCAGCATCTGAACCTTGGCTACATATGAGAATCACCTTGAGAGCTTAAAAAAAATCCACATGCTCAGACCACATGCCAAAGCAATTAAATCAGAATCTCTGGAGGGCAGATAGAGCCCTGCATATCAGTATATATATATTTCTTTTTTTTTTTTTTTTGGTAGGACTAGGGATTGAAGCCAGGGTCTTGCATGGTACGGGTATTCTTAAAAGTTCCCCAGCTATTTCAGTCTACAGCCATGGCTGGGAACCACAGTGAAAACAGAAAGAGTAGGGTGGGATTTCAGTCTAAAATAGTGAAAAAGCAAAAAGAAGCAAAGTGACCAGATCAGGATGGTACTTCTTGGTACTTGCTGGGTGTTTAAATGTGGGAATGGATGTGGAGTAAGTAGAGCCACTTCTATAGATCAAACCTTATATTATCATTACAAACTTAACACTATTATTTATAGTACTTTGCTTATTTTATTTATTTTCTCTTGCCTTCCACTAGAATGTAAACTCTATGAGGGAAGGAACTACCTATCTTGTTCCCTGATCTCTCCCTAGCATCCAGTACTTGTGGCATGAACCAAAGAATGAGTCCCATTTTGGAACCACCTTCCTTGAAATCACATAGGATTCTCAAACAGCAGATGCCCTTCACTTTCGTAATATTGCTCTTCTTTCTTCTCTCTCCAGAGTAGTTCCACTAATGTTCCCTTTTCTTTCTCATCAGGCCAGTCTTTATAACATCCTCCAAAAGACTCCATTATGAAACTGTTTCCAAGTTAAAAAAGCAGGATAAGTACATTCATTCATTAACACACCAAATATTTATTGATAAGTGCTAGACCCTGGAGATGCAGTATGTTAGCTGGGTACATATACAATAAACAAATAAAACCCCAATAAATATAGGACTATAAATTGTGCTATATTCCATGAAAGATATAACATCATGCACTGTAAGAATGATGTACTGGAGAATGTACTAGACTGAAGAAGCTGGGAAGGATTCTTCGACAAATAGCATACCAACATATTTGCAGAATGTGTGAGAGTTTATCAGTAAATGAGGGGCAGAGAAGAGCTTTCTGGGAAGAAAAACAGATGGTGTCCAGAGCCATGAAAGAGCTTGGCTTTCAGTTATTGACATACAGCTTTCCTCTTCCCTACTAGTCTATGAGATCCTTCATTTACTCTTTTGAACTGAAAGAAGGCCAGAGAAGATAAAGAAAAGGAATAAGTGGTACAATGGCTGAAGGCTAGGAGGGCATGACCTGTCCTTGTAGGACTTTTGGGAGAGAGAAAAAAGTTTTCATTTCTTCCTGAATGTGCTGGGAAAGCTTCAGAAGGCTTAAGCAGGAGTGTGTGGCTATCTGATTAACATAACTCGTGTGCAGAGAAAGGATTGCAGTGGGGCAGAATAGGAACCAGGGTGTCCACAAAGGAGGTTCTGGGTAAAGTTAAGTACTGAAGGTGAGGAAGATTGGATGGATTCAGGAGGGTTTTGCTCAAGAAATGACTCTTTTTCATTACAAGTGGTGATAGCCTCATTTCAGAGATTCAGTTGGAAAGAAACAGGCATCTTAGGTTAAATCAGTGAAGAATAGATTAAAAGTAAAATTGATCCATTGGTTCATTAATTTTCTTGATTTATGATTTAATTGAGTTCAAGGTCTCCTTGCGCCTCCTTCCACACCCTTGTAGATTCCATTTCTGTTCTGAATTACATCACCATTGGTTATTTTTGGTCTGTTTTTGAACTTGATATAAATGGAATCTTTTTTTTTTCTGTTTCCTTTTTGGCAGTGCTGGGGATCGAACCCAGGACCTTGTGCATGCCAAGCAAGTGCTCTATCACTGAGTTACATCCCCAGCCCCAGTGGAACCTATTGTATATATTCTTTTGTGCCTGGCTTTTTTCATTCCCCATAATATTGCTGAGATTTATCTACTGCTGTGTATTATCAACAATCCATTCCTTTCTATTACTGGATAGCACTCCATAGTATAAATACCCTGGAATTTGTTTGTCCAGCTTTCTGTTAATGGACATTTGAATAGTCTCCCACTGGTTGTCTTTCAGTCTGACTCATTTCATTAATAGACTAAGATACAATTTCAATTTACTTTTCACTTTTTAACCACATCTCATGGCATTTTTAACTCCAAATTTCCACCCTTTCTTACATATTTACCCTTCTATCCACCAATCCTCCTTTAAAATGTTTAGCCTTTTCTATGGGAACTCTTTTGTTTTTATTCCAAACAAATCCATTTATACATTTTCCAGGAGTCCTTATATTTGTACTCTTGCTGTGTCTATCTCTAGGAAAAAAAAAACAGATGAAAAAATAGTCAGCTAGATTCTTATTTAGAATATATTTCCTTTCAGAACGGTGATTCATAGATGTGATAGAAGGTCAAATAGGTGATGAGGGCTGTGTCCCATTTATAATTTTAATTCCATATTGAATTTGGGTATTTCCCCAAATTGGCAAAATAAAAATTTAAAACCCTATTTTTCCCAAAACAAAAAAAATTAATGAGAAAAGTGGCATTGTTTTGCATTTTTGCAAATCTCTTTAATGCCTGGTATAATAAAAGACAGTTGCATCCTCAAATCTGCTTCTATGTTCAGTCAGTTGCCATATGTTATTCTGGTTACATGTGTGAAAGAGAATCAGGGCTCACATAGGTATATAGCTGGAAAAAGGGAATATTTTAATAACTTTTATAGATATATTCCCTATAACTTTATTGAAATATAACTGACATATGATAAACTGTATGTACTTAAAGAGCACTATTTGAAAAATTTATATAGGCATATAAATTTTGATAATGTAAGTAAGTTAAGTCATTGTGGAAAACATATGGAGAATGCACAAAAATGAAAAATAAAACTACCATATGATCCATCAACTTCACTACTAGGTATATATCCAAAATAAATGAAATCAGTATGTTGAAGGGACATCTACACTCCTGTTTATTGCAGTACTGTTTTCAATAGCCCAGAAATGTGTCTATCAAGTGATGAATAGATAAAGAAAACGTGGTACATATATATAACAGAACATTATTTAACCATAAAAAAGAATAAATTTCTGTCATTTAAGACAACAATGATGGAACTGGAGAACTTTATGTTAAGTGAAATAAGCCAGCACAGAAAAACAGATATGGCATGGTATCCCTTACATGTGGAGTCTAAAAAAGTTGATATTATAGATGTTGAAAATAGGATGATGATTATTATCAGAGGCTAGGGAGAGTAGAGGGGAGAAGGGGATGGGGAGAGGTTGATCCAGGGTACTATGTTACAGTTACATAGAAGTAAGAAACTCTGGGCCCTATTGCACAGTAGTGTGATCGTAGATAATTATAATGTACTGTGTGTTTTTAAAAGCTGGGAGAATTTTTGAATGTTTTCACCATAAAAATAATAAATTAGGAGAAAGATGGTTTTACCCTGATTTAAATATTGTACAATGTATACATGCATCAAAACATCACCTGATGCTCTATTAATATGTACAATTTGGTTTTTAAAATATTTTATAGTGTTACATTTATTTGTTTTTTGTTTTACATATCAGTTAAAACTAAGAAAACAATGGATGCTCAAGTCTGTTATATGAAATGTGGTAGTGTTTGCATATAAATTACATAAATCCTCCTATGTACTTTAAATTATCTCTAGATTGCTTATAATGCCTAATATAATGTAAATGGTATGTAAATAGATGTTATGCTATATTTTTTAGGGAATAAAGACAAGGAAAAATGTCTTGGACTGAGGATATGGCTCAGTGGTAGAGCACTTGCCTAGTGTGCTTTAGCCCCAGGGTCAAATCCCCAACATCACACATTTTAGAAAGTCTGTATATGTTCAATACAGACTGATTGACTCTACCACACAGATCCCATGAATGGGGTTGCTGACTATATATCCATGAAATCATTTCCACAATCAAGATAAGGAATATGTCTATATACAACAAAGTTTCTTTATGCTCCTCCATATTCACTAACGTTTGTTCCCCACCTGGGTCAGGCAACCACTGAAATTCTGTTACTGTAGAATCATTTGCATTTTATTGAATTTTCTATAAATCAAATCATAATATCTAAACCCTTTTTTGTCTGTCTTCTTCCACTCAGCATAATTGTTTTGAAATTCATCTATGGTGTTTCATGTCTTAATAGTTAATTCTTTTTTATTGATGAGTAGTATTCAACTGTAAAGATAAACAACATTTTATGTATTCTGTCATCTGTTGATAGATACTTGGATGGTTTTCAGTTTGAGTATCTTGTGAATAAAGTTACAAAGGACTGTATCTGCAAGTTTTTGTGTGGGCATATACTGTCATTCTCAGGCAAAGACCTAAGAGTGAAATGGTTAAATCATATGGTGGGTGTGTGGTGAAGATATTTTTGTTTTTTATTTGTTCTTTTTAGACACACATGACAGTAGAGTGTATTTTGACATATCATATATACATGGAGTATAACTTCCCATTCTTGTGGTTGTACATGATGTGAAGTTACACATATATGAACATAGGAAAGTTCTGTCTGATTCACTCCACTGTCTTACCTATTCCCATCCCCTCTTCTCTTGACTCCCCTTTGTCTAATTCAATTAACTTCTATTCTTCCCTTCCCTCCCTGTGTTGAAGTTTTTCGATAACTAAAAAACTGTTCTCCAAAGTAGTTCTACCATTTTAAATTCCCACCAACAGTGTTTGACAATTGCAGTTGTCTTACATCCGCACCAACACTTGCAACAGCCTCTTTTTCATGTTAGCTATTCTAGTTAGTATATATTATTTTTATTTTTATTTTAAGTTTCCTAATGACTAACAAATTGAGAATCTTTTCATGTATTTGCTATTTGTATACCTTATTTGGTGAAATTTCTGCTAAAATATTGCCCTTTGTAAAATTGGATGGTTATCTTTTTATTGTTGAGCAGTAAGAATTCTTTATGTATTCTAAATAAAAGTCCATTGCAAATATATGTTTTGTCAATATTATATCCCTGTCTGTGACTTGTCTTTTCATTTTTAGGAGTGTTTTAAAGAGGAAATATTTAAATTTTTATGACAATTTGCTATTTGTTGATTTTTTTATGATTTGCACTTTTGGTTTCATCTTTAAGAAATATTTTCTATAACTTCCCAAGATCATGAGGATTTTTTTATACTTTTTCTTATAGAATTTTCTTGCTTTAGCTCTTATATTTAGGTCCATATACATTTTGAGTAAAGTTTTTTAATAGTGTGTGAGGTAAGGTTTAAGGTTTATTTATTTTTGCATATGAATATTCGTGGTTTCTGGACAATTTTTCAAAATATTATCCTTTGCCCATTCAATTGCCTTGATACCTTTGTTGTAAATCAGTTGACCATTTCTGAATGTGCCTATTTCAGGAGACTTTCTTCTGTTCCATTAAACTATTTTTTTTTTCATGACAATACAACACTTTTTTAATTACTGCAACTTTATAACAATTATTGAAATTGTTAGTATTTGCAGTACTGGAGATGGAACTCAGGGCCTTGCACATGCCAGGTAAGTGCTCTACCACTAAGCTACATCCCTGGCCCTAATTATTAAATTAATAGTTTAAGTCTTCCAACTTTGTTTCCTTTTTCCACATTGTTTTGGCCACTTTGGGTCCTTTGCACTTTCATATATATTTTAGAACAATCTTGTTAATTTCCATGAAAATGCCTACTGAGAGTTTGACTAGAATTATATTGAATGTGTAGATCAATTTGCAGAAGATCAACATCTTAGCAGTAGTAATTTTTCCAATTGATGGGCACAGTATATTCTTTTATTTATTTGGGGTTTTTAAAATTTATCTCAGCAGTGTTTTGTAGGTTTTGTACATTTTTGTCACATTTATTCCTCAGTGCTTTATATTTTCAATGCTACTTTAAATAGTGTTTTTATTTCAATTTCTGATTGCTCATTCCTAGTACATAGAAAAAATAGTTCTGTATATTGACCTTATATCCTCCAAGCAAGCTATACTCACTTCTTAGTTCTAATAGCTTTTTTGTTGATTGCATAGGATTTTCTACATCATTTGTTCTACAAATAAAGAAAATACAACTTCATCCATTCCAATCTGGATGCCTTTATTTCTTTTTCGTGCCTTATTACACTAGCTAAAACCTCCAGTTTTTATTGGATAGAAGTGGTGAGAACACATATCCTCATTTTGTTCTTAATCTTAAAGGGAAATCTTTGGGCCTTTTACCATTAAATATGATCTTCTGTGTAAGTTTTTGTAGTACCCTTTATCAGGTTCAAGAAATTCCTTTCTAATTCCTAGTTTGCTGAGAGTTTTTATCAGGAATAGGTGTTGCATTTTGTTAAAAGATTTCTTTGCAATTATTGGGAAGATTATATGTTTTAATTTTTTTTTAATTTTCAAGTACTAAACCAACCTAGTTTTGGTGGTGTCAGGGAAATGTAGACCTAAAAAAATACATTGGGAAGTGTTCTACTTTCTTCAATTTTTGGAAGTGTGTAGTATTCGAATTATTTATTTGGTACTAAGGATTGAACCACAGAACACTTAACCACTGAGCCACATCCCCTTATTACATATGCTTTATTATACTAGCTAAAACCAGCCCTTTTATTTAGTTTTTTATATTTCAAGACAGGGTCTCATTAGGTTGCTTAGGGTCTCACTAATTTGCTGAGGCTGACTTCAAACTTGCAATCCTCCTGCCTCAGTCTCCCCAGGTGCTGGGATTATAGGCATGTGCCAGCTGTATTATTTATCTTTAAATGAGTGGCAGAATATACCAGAGAAATCTGTGACTTGGTAGTTTTTAAAAAAATATTTTTTAGTTGTAGATGGACACAATACCTTTATTTTATTTACCTTTATGTGGTGCTAAGGATTGAACCCACTACCTCATACATGGTAGACAAGTGCTCTACCACCGAGCTACAACCCCAGGCTGACTTGGTAGTTTCTTAAAGGTTAGTTGCATTGTGAAATGTAATTTTTTCATGTTCAACTTTTTTAAAAAATTTACTTATTTTTTCAGATGTTGTTAGACCTTTATTTTAATTATTTATTTATATGTGGTGTTGAGAATTGAACCCAGTGCCTCACACATGCTAGGCAAGCACTCAACCACTGCACCACAATCCCAGCCCTCATATTCAGCTTTCAACTCAAACAATTGGACAAGTGCTTTCCATTGAAACAACCATCATACCCCAATATGAAGCAGAAGTACTTTATGTAAACTTTTCATTTTATCAATGCAGAATATAAAAGATTAGGATTTAACATAGCCAACAATTTTTGCTCTTTTACCAAAGGCATTCTTAAGTGGTCCTGCTGTTTTCTTTTTCTCTGAGCACATGGCATTGAGGAAAACAATGACTACTAGTGATTTCACTGCCCTAATTTTTCTTTAAGTGGTGGAGGTTTTTACTCATGATTGCTTTGTGCCATCAGTGCGAACTTCAATATAATTAAAAAGACAGATAATATCTGATGTTATCCTATTAATTTTGACCTTATGAACTGCCTGAAAGCATCTCAGGGAATCTTAGGGGTCCACAGGTCACTCTTTGAGAACCAATGCATTTTAGTATGAAGCATTCAAATGTTTAATTCAAATGATTTAGTATCCTAATTCTGTTCCATGGTGCCTGCACTCATGACTCTCCAGTGAATATATAGAAATACCAAAATAATGAGAAATTCAAGAAGAGTTTCTGTTTACCCAAAATAAGATCTTAAAGCAAGTATATCACAACTAGAGAAATATTGACCTTTGAAATTATATTAAACTACTCAAATATGTATCTCCCAATTGAATTATGCCATATAACAGTTATCTTCCTTTGGTTGACAAAAATAAACTCTAAAGTTTCAAGAAATTAATCTTGAGTATTTGTATACCACCTGCTCTCTTTGACCTCCATTTTCATTCTCTGTAAAATGGGGGGCAGGTGATCATAATAAGCACTACCTCACAATGCTCTAAGGACCAAATGAGATACTGAATCTAAAGCACAAGACTGTTGCACAGATGTTAGCTATTATGCTAATGCTCCATTTTATTCCCTTTATGGCTGCATTGTAGTTTGTAGTATGAAGGGATCAAAATTACTTTGCCCTTGTCATATATTCTCATAGCTCTGAGGACTTTGGAAAATAAGGGTCTTGGGATTAGATAATCCCAATTTTGGAGGTGTTAAAGTAACTGTATACTTTCCAAGAGATGCTGATCCAGGACTCAACCAAGACAGATGTGCTCAGTATTGACTTCATTGATATTTCGAACTGTATGATTATTTGATGAGTGTGTGTAGTATACATTGTATGATGTGTAGAATCATCCCTTGGTCTCTACCCACCAGATGCTGGTAGTATTATTCCCCTGGGTATGACAACCAAAAATGTTTCCAGGCATAGTCAAATATTGCCTAATAAGCAAAGTTGCTCCCAGTTGAGAGTGACTGAACCAGGCACTCAAAAGTTCTTTCTGGGTGAAACAGTTATATAAGGAAGATACTTTGTAGATAATTTTACTTAAATGTATCTTTTGGAAAGTACAACAACAATAACGCTATTGTTATTGTGTTGTTAGTACTTTGCAAGCATGAATCCTCACAGCAACACCATGAGGTAGGTATTAATAATCCTATCTTTTCAGATGAGGAAAACAATACTCAGAAAGGCTAAATCACATGCCCAAGAGAGGAACAGAGCAAGGATTAGTATCTGATCTAATTGACTCTTAAGCTCTGCTCTGAACCAATACAGTTTTAATTTTCTTCAAAATGTAATTTCCTCCATGGGATGTTAATATCTGGCACACAGTATGTAATCCTGTCTTGTGACCCTATTGGGATAACTGAGTTATACATAATTTTAGATGAGAAATAGAATAGGGGATGACTTCCTGACCTACTACCTGGATAGATTTGGGATAAACATAATTGAAGTATTGCTTTGATGGATTACAGAGACTTCTGAGGCAACATCAAAGAGATATTTGCATAAGGCCTCAAAGGACCAAATTATCCATCTCATTGGTTCTAGAAGCCATGGCAATAATTAATCAAGCAGCCTTGTGAAGGACTATGCTGATACCTCTGATTATCTTTCTGGAGGGGGAACAATACCACCTTTGATTGACCCCATGCCTTGCTGTTAAGCCCTTTGGTTTAGTAGAGGAGAAAAGCATTTGGGGGAATGTTAACCATGCTTTCTAACCTCTACGGCACTGTCCTCCCAACTGCTTGTCACAGCTCATTAGGGGTCATGAAATCAATTTAGTGGATCATGAACAACATTTTAAAACAGAGAAGACCAGAGTAGAAAGTATCAGGAATCTCACACATTATAAGCAGGACTTTCTATATAATTTGTAAGCCCAGTGCAAAATGGAAATGTGAGACTCCTCCATCAAAAAAACGAAAAGTGTTGCCAAAGACTGAAATACAAAACTCTTCCTTTTTTCTCCTGCAGTTTCTCTCTCAACTTGTCATGGTATTTTTATTTGCTATTTATTTTCATATCAAGTTAAAATTATTAAAATGTAAAATTGTTAACATGAATTTTACCATTCATCTATGTTTTGCAAGGGTAGTTTAAGAGGCAAATGCAAAATCATTTAATTTACCTGTGGAATCACCAAAATTACACAATTGGTATTTTGTAGCTCTTACCAGAACAATGGAAATGCTGCACAAAACTAATATAACTGTTTTTAATTTCACTATGGATACACATTCTACTAACATTCTCTGCCTTCAGTTTACTGATGAGTAAGGAAGGCTGAAACGGAAAGAGTTGCTGTATCTTTTTCCTTTCCTTCTATGTCATTGTTTCCAGCGTACTGTAGTTTCCCCTTATCCTCAGAGGATATGCTCCAAGACCCCCAGTGGAAGTCTGAAACTCAGAATCTGACTGAGCTATATGTGTGTGTGTGTGTGTGTGTGTGTGTGTGTGTGTGTTTTCTTGTTCACACTTACCTATAACAAAGTTTATTTATAAATTAGGCACAGTAAGAGATTAACATTTAATAATAAAGCAAAACAATTATAACAGCATGCTATATTAAAGTTTCCACCATCTTTGCTTTTGTGATTTGGGGTTATGATTAAGTAAAGTAAAGGTGACTTGAATGAACACAAGCACTACAATACCATGACAGTCCATCTGATATCCTAGGTTAACTAAATGACTAATGGGTGAGCAGCTGGACAAAGGGATGATTCACATTGCAGGTGGACCAAGCAGAATGATAAAAGATTTCATCATGCTACTCAGAATGGCACATGATTTGAAACTTGTGAATTGCTTACTTTTGGAATTTTCTGCTTAATATTTTTGGATTACTGCTGACTGTGGGTAACTGAAACCATGGTAAGTGAAACCGTGGATAAAGGGACATTACTGTGATTGCTTCGTTTTTTATGTTTCTTAGAATTCCATTGCATTCTTTCTGCGTTGGAAACGAGTTCAGGTTCAAAAGGAAAGTGTGGCCTCTGATGCATCACCATCACTACTACCCCATCTCCCCACTATATTCAGTGGTAACTTATCCTCCTTTTCAGTGTTGATGAACTCACAACCCTTAATGGGGGCACTGGAGTTCAGCACTCTTGAGGCATCACAAACACCACATGCAAACAGGATGTCAAGATCAGACAGTTCACATACACACATACACATGTGCATGCAAGTGTATATGCTCAAATGCTGCTTCTAACTACACTTACAAACTATGAATTGGAAAATAAGATTGCTTTTAAAATCATACCAGGTGGTTCTAATTGACATCCAGGGTTGAGAACCACTGATTTTCCCCTATATAGAATCTAATTATATTGGGCTCTGTTTGCAAGTACCAGGATAGAATATTTCAGTACTTAATGATTGATTATATTTCTTAGTAATTTCTTTAGGAATAAAAAGTACTTGGCATTTCTTAATTGGAAAGTAGAAAAAATAAGATTGTTAACAATTTCTAGATAGCAAGAGCAGAACTTTAAAACAAGCTTGGGCCGTTCTGAGCACAGAGCCCTGTGCTATGTACAGGTCACACACCTAGGAAGGAGGCCCTGATGATAGGGTATTGTTTATGGAACTTTTGTTTCAGATGTGTGCTGGAGTATGTGGTATGTGTCTACTGGGGTTGTCAAAGTTGGAGAGTCCCTGCCCTAGGGGAAGACCAACCTGTCCCCTTCTTCCTTACTAGGGGTTAGAGCTTTCTCTGAGAAGATTCAAGAGATTTGAGTCAGAACAGGATTGGGGTCAATCTCTTCAGTGCGGAGCAAGTTCTCTGTGTTTTTCTTGAGCTCCTGAATCTCATGTGGCTATTGTGACAAGACAGCCCAGGGTCCCTTGACTTAAGAGAAACCAAGATGAGCCAAGGAGAAAGAGTGGGCCTATCATAATACCTGCTTAGGTCTATCTCTACTCTAAGTTTCTTTAAGCTGAAGGGCCGAAAGAAGTCTTCCCATCTCACACACAGTTCAGGCCACTTTACCAGAATACTAAGTACTTAGTGATTCAGTAAGAAGTAGGCTATTTTCTGGGGCATCTTTGTAATTATATCCTACTCGTGGGAATTTGTTGATGGATAGGGGTTGGGCAAGATGGGCTTCAATGATCCAGAGAAACTTAACCATATGTTTTTTTCATTACTAACACAATAAGTCTTCAATAGGCCTTGATGTTCATTATACTTTTTACATGATAAAAGTTCTGCAAGTTCCATAAGGAATTGGGAAAAGACAGAATCATATATAAGAAAATAAAAATTGTTTATTGCCTATAATTCTATCATAAACAGTAACTATATTTTGTCTATTTTCTTCCATGCATCTTTCTATATGTATGCAATATAATTAAAGAGAATGGATTATACATTTTAAAGAAATTTAATCTGGTTTATTAATGCAGCAATATATTATGATTTTCACTTTCTTTCCCTTAGATAGTGCTGCACATGAACAAACAAAAGTCAGTTACTTTCCCTGTCTCATTCTGTCTCCCTCTTGTGCATTTTAGATGTATTAATATCATTGTTTAAGCTAAAGTTAAATCAGTTGTTCCTTGTAAATTGGAAGTTATGGTTTGGATGTGAAGTATCCCCCAAAAACTCACCACACGTGAGACAACGCAAGAAGGTTTGGAGGAGAAACGATTGGGTTATGAGAGCCTTAACCCAATGAGTTAATTAATCACCTGATGGGATTAACTGAGTGGTAACTGGAGGTAAGTGGGGTATGACTGTAGAAAATAGTTCATTGAGGGTGTAGCTATGGGGTAGTATTTTGTATCTGGAGCGTGGAGTCTCTCTCTCTCTCTCTCTCTGCTTTCTGATCATGTGAACTGCTTCCCTCTGCCACACTCTCTTGTCATGATGTCCTGCCTCACCCAGAGCCCCAAGGAATAGAGCCAACCTTTTATGGACTAAGACCTCTGAAACCATGAACCCTCAAACTTTTCCTCCTATATAATTATTCTGGTTGGGTCTTTTAGTGGCAACAGTGAAACAGCTGGTTAAAACAGAAATTGGTATTGAGAAGTGGGATCATTGCTATGACTAACCTGAACAAGTGGTTCGTAAGTTTTTGGAGCATTTTGGAATTGGTTGGAGGAAATTTGAGGTGTTTAGCAATGCAAGCTTGAAATGCTTTAGGTTGTTGTAAGCAGAGCTTAATGACTGATTCTGGTGGAAGTTCAGAAGACCAGAATGCCAATAGGACTGTAAACAGTGAAAACAGGGCTCAAGAGGGTTCAGAGAAGGAGGACACTATTGGAATTTGGAGTAGAGGCCATTCATGTTAGCTTCTGGCTGAGAAGCTGTCTACATTTTGCCCATGTCCTGAGACTTTCTGTGAAATTGATTTTAAAAGTGATGAACTTCTTTATCTGGTAGAAGAAATGTCTAGGCAGCATAGCATTCAAGAGGTGGCATGGATATTGATGGCAGCTTTTAGCCAAATGTATTGTGATAATCAGGAGCAGAAAGCAGAGCAGAAAGATTTGAAAAACTTGGACTTGAAATTTGGGAGTAAAACTGGGGCTAAGGAAGTTGCAGTTGTTAAAGACATTACCACCACTAAAGAAATGCTAAGGACTTTGTCCCTAGACAATAAGAAAGATGACTTGAGGCATCTCAGGAGCTGGCAAAACCAAACCCATCTCAGGCTCAAGGGAATAAAAGTAAAAATTCTCTTAAGAAGAGACCAGTGGGGAACCCTTCTTGCACAAGGGGGCTTAGGAAGTTTTTATAATGTGCTCAGCCATCCAGATACTCAGAGGTTGCTGCAGCAAGGGTCCCTGGAGGCTTGGCTACTGCTTGAGATGGCAACCCCCTGAGAAGTCAGTGTGGAGATGTGAGGAGGAAGCCAAAGCTGAAGTGGAGACCCCTGAGATTAAGAAATGCCAGTAACATGTGACATTGTCCTAGGAAAGCTGTAGGAATTGAGCAGAGACAAGCCAATAGGAAGGCCACTTGGACTGCAAACAAGGCCACAGGGGCAGAGCTACACAAGCCCTTTGGAGAGAACATCATGATGGCATGTGTCCCAGATGCTGGAAATGGAGCTCCAGGACTTGTTTGCCCAGCTGGATTTCATTCTTGCTTTTATCCTATCCCTTCTGTCTATGTATGACCCTAATTTTGAAAATGGAAATATTTACTCTGTACCATTATATATTGAATACTTGTAAATAGCTCTTAATTTTACAAGCGATCACAATACGAGATTGCCTTGAGCCTCAGAGAAGACTATGGACTTGAACTTTGAGCAAACTTAGAATTATTGAGACTATGGGGACTTTTGGGAATGGACTAAATGTATTGTATTGCATTATTAGATGAGCATGAGTTTTTGGGAACCAGGGGCAGAATGTAATGTTTTAGATAAGGTGTCCCCCAAAAGCTCACGTGTGAGACAATGCAAGGAGGTTCACAGGAGAAATGATTGGGTTATAGCCTTAACCTAATCAGTGAATTAACCCCTAGTGGGATTAATTGAGTAGTAACTGGAGGCAGGTGGGGTGTGGCTGGAGGAGGTGGTTCATTGGGGGCGTGGTTTTGGGGATATATATTTTGTATCTGGTAAGTGGAGTCTCTTTCTGCTTTCTGATCACCATGTGAGCTGCTTCCCACTGCCACACTCTCCTGCCATAATGTTCTGCCTCATCTAGAGTCCCGAGGAATGGAGCCAACCTTCTATGGACTAAGACCTCTGAAACCATGAGCCCTTAAACTTTTCCTCCTATATAATTGTTCTGGTTGGGTCTTTTAGTCACAACAGTGAAAAAAACTGATTAAAACATAGGAAACATTGTCTCCTCCATTAGTTTCCCTCTCAGAGAAGATTTTTATTCCACATTTCATCTTTGTTCTTGGTACTTACACCCTCTTCCACTAGATAATAGGGAAATAGTGATGTTTTCTTGTAGCTACAATCAGACATCTACACCAAGTTCAACTCTATCAAAAGAATATATCCTTTTACTGCATTTTTCTAAGTACTGCAATTGTAAATGCAATACCCATTACATCTGCTAGCCAAATATAAATTCTAGTCATGTACAAGTTTTTCTAAGTATCTTGGCAGTTCTTTTTCCCTTATTGTTTTTAAAACCTGAGTTAGAACTTCTCTTATTCCTGAACTTACCCCAGTTTCTGGCTTCCTGTTTCCTGTTCTTGACAGGGGAACATCTCTCCTTAGTTATCTACTCCCCAACTGGGAGTGCAGGGACAGTGTTTTGTTGATGGAGACAAAATTGTGGTTTAAAAATATCTAAATTACTGAATTATTATTTTAACTATCCAAAGTAACTACTCATCCCCCCCCCCGAATATAACTTTTTAAAAACCTTCATGCAGAAGAAAAGTACAGGTTTCAAAATAAATACAACAGCATTCTTTCCCACTACTGACTGATTTCCAACCTTTCACTTTGGCTTGCCTCATGTTTCTTGAACTGAGTTTCTGCCCTTCATCTTCCTGTTTCCCGCACTTCTAAGGATCACTGCCAAGTTTCTTCAGGAGACTCCATACTAGTCAGAAAGAGTTGGGATATTTTAGCCTTGGTGTCTCCCATTATATCCAAACAAGGAAAGAGAGTTTGGAGAGCATTTCTAAGGAAATACCTCCATCCATCTTGTTATGTTAAGTACATTCTAAAAATGATGAGAAACAATGGTGGCAACTAGCCCAGGATCTCAGAGCACTAGTTATGTTGAGTTTTCCAAGAATAAAGATCATAAAGTATCAGACTGGATAATCATCCCATCTTACTCCTTCATTTTTCACACACACACACACACACACACACACACTCCAGAAAGTGAACAACCAGCTTAAAAGTCACACATATCTAGTTAATGGCAGATCTGGGTTATCTGATTGACTTCAGCACTTTCTACTTTGCCAAACTACCTTGAACTGACATTGCTCTACTTGCCGAATGATTTTAGGTGCTTATAATAAGAGCAGTGTACTGGATGGTAGAAGAATCAAAGGAGACTACTGCCACTTGCTGGCAGCATCTATAAATTGGCAAAGAAGTTGTTATAATGCAAATTTGTTCATTCATTTGTTTATTCAATTTCACAAATATTTACTATCAGTCTGACTTGTGCAAGCAATATGCTAGGAGTTGTGGGGAGGTTCCACCTTCATGAGACACTGAATCTGCTGGTGCCTTGATCTTGGACTTCCTAGTCTTCTTATTTGAAAATTATTCAGTTTAAGGTATTTTGTTATTCAGTTTAAGGAGCAATAGGAACAAACTAAGACAAGTATTTTAGAAAATGAAAGCATCCCATAATTCCAGCCCTATAGATGTAACTGCTTATAAAATGCATGTATTCTATTCTTCTAAACATTTGTTTCCTCTGGAATGAATAACAGCACTTAATAAGACTAAACTTTCTTTTTTGTGTGTGTGTGGTGCTAGGGATGGAACCCAGGGCCTCACACGTGTTAGGCAAGTGCTCTACCACTGAGCTACACCCACGGCCTAAGAAAAATCAATTTTTAACAAACTATTCATGCTGTTTTGAAATATTATCTTCTCTACTGACTTATAAAGCATGAGCCATCTTTCCATACAATATATGCAGATATACTAATTTTTAAAATAGTGTACTGTGGTATATTTTCTCTGTTCTATGGATAAATATTTGGGTCATTTTCATTTTTTTCCTGTTACAAATAAGGCTGCAATAAATATCCCTGCACTTAAATTGTTGAGCATTTTTGGAAAATTTCCTATAGGATAAATTTTAAACACTAAAAATGTTGGATCACAGGGTCTGAAAAGTTACTTTTAATAGTTACTACCAAATAGCCTGTTGAAGAGTTATATCCATTTACATTTTAAGTGAGAGTATTCTGACTTATGCACATCCTTTTTAACACTATCAAACTTTTGAACTCTTTATATCATGATGGACAAAAAAAGGACATCATATTGTTCCAATAAGCAGTATACATTAAGCATCCATATTTGGAGTAAGGTAATGTTAAGCAGCCTCTATTCTTCAATGTATTGTGCAAATACTTTCAAAAAATTCCTAGGATCATTTCTCAGGGCCAGGCATGTTAGATACCCATTCTGAGAATGTAACTTTGTAGTTTGTGCATAGGAAATATAGGCAGAAATAGATAATAGGTATGACTTAGATTTCATAGTAACCTGATTCAATGAAATAGCTGAATCATCCATCAAAGGACAGAGAGGAAGAAAATCTTTGTCAGACAACAAATCCTTCTAGAATACAGTGAATCTGTCCTGGGTCTGTCACTTGGTTGTTTGTCTTGTTTCATTCACACCATATACAGACCACATTATCCAAATGGTGAGAACAGCATCGCTAATACAGTGGCTCAAGTAATGTAATCATCTTACCTGATGATTTATTATTCTTGGCTCAAATCCAAGAACAGATGATGGTATAGTTTCCAGTCAAGAGAAGCAGCAACTGTAACAAATCCATCTAAGCCCAGACATTTGAATAGTTGCCTGTCTGAATATAATTGCCAACAGACCAACTTAGCGCACAACAATCATAAATTGTCTTAGTTCCTTTGAGGTGCCATAACAAAGTACTTTAGACTGGGCAACTTATAAATGACAGAAATGTATTGCTTATAGTTCTGGAGGTTGAGAGGTACAATAGGTGACCGCAGATTTGGTGTCTAGTAAGGGTCTAGTCCTCATAGATGGTGCCTTCTATATGTATGCACTGAGTGGAAGGAGCAAGACAGATCTCTGAGCCTCTTTCATAAGGTCAGTAATGTCATTTGTGAGGGTTGAGCCCTTGTGACCTAATCACCCCTCAAAGGCCTTTTAATACCATCACCTTGATGATCAGGTTTCAACACATGAATTCCAGGAAGATACAGACATTTAGTCCATAGCATAAATAAATCTGTTGAAGTAAAATCTTACACCCATCTGGCTGATATTAGCTGATTCCATTTCCCATTCTGCTTTGCTGTTGGGACAGGCCATGTGACTTGCTCTGGACAGTGAATAGTATGATGAAGTGAGACAGTTTAGAGCATTTAAGTGTCTGAGTGAGAACCTCTGGTCTCTCTTCCTCCTTCCACAGTGATTGTAGAAATACATATGGAGATGCAGATGCCATGAAATCAAAGCAGCTGGTATCACTGAGTCACCACATGGGAAAAAGCCATCCCAAAATGTTAACTAGACCTACAATGGATATTTGAGAACAAGAAATTTTATCATAGTCAGACACAGAGATTTTTGGCAGATTATCACCTTGGCCACAATGAATCTGTAAGTGACCTAGCAGGTGAAGAGACAGAATGACAAATTAAGAATCAATTCCTGAGCACTTGCCATGTGCCCTGGAGAGAGCTAGGTGCACACATAATACAAAGATGTCTGAACATATCCACACTCTCACTGTCTCTGTTACTTTCTTTGGTTTAGTCCTTCTAATGAGCATAACTACATGCTCCCTCTTGCTCACTCTCATAAAAATTTCGCTGCCCTTTTCCCTTCAATAATTCAGCCAGGCCAGACTACTGGCAGGTCTATGAGCAGGTCAGGGTCACTCACCAGGCCTTTGTCAATACAGCTCTTTCTGCTGGAAATGTCACTTCCCTTCTCCAACTCTTTGTCTGGCTAACTCTTACTCATCCTTTATGACTTAGGATTATGACACCACTTCTTGCTCTCCCAAGTCTGGGCAATGTGCTTCTCCTCTGGGTTTCCATAACTCCTTGACCTCAATTATCACACTCTTTCTCATGCTGCAAGACCATTGCCTGTAAGTTGTCTGTCACCTCTACCAAATATCTTGAGCTGAATGGTTGATTAATACACACATGCATGTACACACACACACACACACACACACACACACACACACACACTTAAATAGGAAGAGTGGATGAAATGAATGAGTTAGCCCAAATTATAAATTTTACAATAGCGATAGACGAGCTATAGATTTTCTGTATAAATTAATGATAGTGATTCCTAGAGCAATGTTCATCAAAATAAACTAGGATGAAGTATACAGATGGGCATATAAAATTATTAGGAATATAAAACAGCAGACAGTTTACATGTAGATTTAATTTTTTCAATATTACATAGAACTCATTAAGAATGGTGTTTAATAGGCTCTGCAGTCAGTCAGACCTTCCTTCAAGGACCAGCCAGCACTTCCTTGCTATGCAATCTTACATACTTCAAGCTTTCTATGCCTCAGTGTTCTCAGATGTCAAATGTAGGTAAAAAATAATACTAATTTCCTAGGTCTATGGTATAGATTGAGGGAATAGATACCAAGAGGTTGATCTATGATAGTGCAAAATACATAATAGCTATCGGTCTTTAAATGTAAATGTAAAGTTGTATGTCCCTTCGTGGTCTTATTTTCTCAACTGGCCTCATGAAAAACCACAACAGAGTCAAAAGACGATGATGGAGATGATTAAGACAAAAACCAGAGAGACAGAGAGTTTCCCCTGAGGTATTCATGAGTGAGAGCTTTTATCATGCTTAACAGTGTCTGGGATTTTCATAAAAATTGATTGGTACTGACTGACTTATAATAACTTAGTGTACTTTGAAAAAACTATCCATATTATACAGCTACTATGGACCTGATGTGAAATTATGTCCAAACATTTCTCTCTAAAATGTTACTTTGGGGCTGGAGTTGTAGCTCAGTGGTAAAGCACTTGCTTCACATTGGTGAGGTCCTGGGTCAGTCCTTGGCACCACATAAAAACAAATAAAATAAAGGTTAATTTTAAATTTAAAAAATAAATAAAAATAAATAAAATGTTACTTCTAGCCATACTTCAAGACTTAGAACTTTTGGGAAGTTTCTGTTCAGAGTCATACATTTTTACTCTGTTGTATTCTTAAGATTGTCACCTCTGGAGCCAAGCATGATAGCGCATGCCTATACTCTCAGCAACTCAGGAGACTGAGGCATGATGATTGCAAGTTCAAAACCAGTTTCAGTAACTTAGCAAGGCCCTAAGCAACTTAGTCAGACCCACTGTCAAAATAAAAAATAAAATTGCTGGGGATGTTGCTCAGTGGTTAGGTGCCCCTGGGTTCATTCCTGTACCAAAAAAAAAAAAAAAAAAAAAAAAAAAAAAAAAGAAAGAAAGATAGAAAGAAAAGAAAAGAAAATTGTGCTCTCTAGAACCAGACTACCTGGACTCAAATACTGGCTGTACTGTTTAATAGCAATGTTGTCATAGGCGATTTACTTAACTTCTGTCTTGGTTTCCTCATCTGTAAATGGCCAGAACGTAGCACTTACTCACAGACTTCTTAGAAGAATTAAATGAGATGATCCCTATGATACATTGCATTATGTTTTTCCATACAAGCAATATCTTTCTGAGTAGATTGTGCAACGTTCCCTGGGGCAGGAACTGTGTCCTATTTATCTTGGTAACCCATATCTAATTAAAATCTATTGTTAATTATGAAGAAACTTGAAGCAGTATTTTTCCTTGATATGTTGATTTTGAAAGAGTGACATGAGGTAGGTTTTAGTTGATATTTTCCATTTAGACTGTAAGTAGGTCAATGAAAGGGGTTACCCACCACCCTAATATAATAAAAAAAAACTAGACACCACTGACAATGAGTGTTTGAGCTACATTTATAACCCAATGTGGGGCATGAAGTTTTGGTCTTTGTTTTGAAGGGCTCCTACCAGGTTAAAATGGTTTTCAGCAAAGTAGATTTCTGCTGTGGACATGGTATTGTACAGGACTTCTAGTTTTGCTTCCTAAAGAGAGTGTCTTTTTCTAGAGAGCATGTAATTGGCTACAGATGACTCCATCTTGATTTGTTGCCTAGTGACAGCCAAAGGAAGTCACCCTATGGTGAACCACAAGTCTGTTTGCCATTAGGGTTTCACAAAAACAGTCTTGTAGAAATGTTTGGGGACAGCAATACAGTGCTCATTTGATCTCAAAATGGTTTCCTTGAAGAGGTGCTATCTTCTGAGCCTATGGTTTGCTGTGGGCTCCCTAGGACCAATGGCAAGATTTAGGGAGTAGCTCCAGTGAAACCCCTTAGTTACTTACATTACCCTCTACAAATCTGAATTTTTCAGAAATTCCAAGGGAACTGTTTATTCTGTATACCCCTCAAGATTTCCTAACTGCATTAGGAGTCTGGACTCAATTAGAGTCTACTCTCTCAACTCTTATCCTTCAGACTCTTTGACTCTGTTATTTTCCATATATCTTGGATTCATTTCCTAGGGCTACTGTAGCAAAGAACCACAAACTGGGTGCCTTAAAACAGCAGAAATTTATTGTCTCACCATTCTGGAGGCTAGAAGTCTGAAACTAAAGTGTAGCAGGGTTGTACTCCCTCAATACCTTTAGAGGAATCCATGCCTCTCTTCTAGCTTTTGGTGCTTGACAAAATCTTGTCTTCACTTGGCATTTTCCCTGAGTGTCTTCACATTGTCTTCTTTTTGTATGTCTGTGTCCAAATTTTTCTTTTTTTATAAGGGCATATAAAGTAATATTGGATTAGAGCTCATACTAATGACCTCATTTTAATTGGACTGCCTCTGTAAAGATCCTATTTCCAAGTAATGTCACATTCTGAGGTTCAGAGTATTAGGCTTTATAACATCTACATTTTGGGGGATGTACACAATCCAATCTTTTACATACCTATTTTTTATTTTGCTTTGTCATTTTAGCTTCAATCGACTGTAGTTCCCTGACCCTTCCATGTTGTCCTAGTCAATTAATCCTGTTCTGTCTTCAATTCCTTCCCAGTCTGGACTAAACCTATGGTGCAGCATTCAACAACTACATTCCCCTTAGATTTATACTTCTATTCTACTTCATGGAATGATCCAATCCCATATCAATCCAACAGTACCTGCCTTCTTACTTCTAGGGCTGTTGAGTGCTACAAGAGGAAATCCTGCCCCCGTGTGGATAGGTGTCAGACACTACGAGTTCATGGTCTCTAACCCCTACCCAGTTTTCCATATTGACCAGAGTCCTCCAGAGAAGCAGAGCCAATAGGGTGTGTGTGGAGAGAAAGAATGTTGTGGGGGGAGGGAAAACGAGAGGGGAAAAAATTAAGGAATTAGCTCAAGATAGGATGGGCCTGGAAACTTAAAATTCTTCAGGATAGGCCAGCAGGCTGAATACTCTGGGAAGAGCTGAGACGAACACACACATAAAATTAGTCATCACCCTCTCTTATGCTCCACAAGAACTATTTGAAATCTCTTCCAGTCTTATTAACCCTCAGTCATAGTAAAAAAAAATTTTTTTTAAGTTTCTTCCTACTCTGCAGAAATGGACATTTTCAAACAGGAAGTCCCTTATCTTTGGCCCTCATTTCATTAAAATACCACCCACATCAGCAAGCATCCATGCCTCCTTCCTTCCTGACACAGAAGAACATTTGCTCCTCCTGAGCTCAGTTATTCTACCCAGACTCTTGAGTTTTGATTGTCACTCCATCTCAGTGTGAGGAATGTGGCATTCTCTCCTTAAACATTTGTTAACTGACTGAATGAATAACTTCCTGACCCCTTTATTTTATTCTCCTCCCTTTCCCTCTGTTTTCAATCACTTCTTCACCCTTTTTGTATTCAATGTTTCTCATCAGTATTTTTTTTTTTTTTTTTTGGTACCAGAGAGTGAACTCAGGGGTCCTTAACCACTGAGTCACATCCCCAATCCTTTTAATATTTTTTTTAGAGACAGAGGCTTACTAAATTGCTTAGGCTATCTATTCACATTATTGATTGTTTCCTTTGCTGAGAAAAAGCTTTTTAGCTTGAATTCATCCTGTTTATTGATTCTTGCTTTTATTTCTTGTGCTTTGGGAGTCCTGTTAAGTAAGTCTGATCCTAAGCCGACATGATGAAGATTTGAGCCTACTTTTTCTTCTATGTGGTGCAGGGTCTCTGGTCTAATTCCTAGGTCCTTGATCCATTTTGAGTTAAGTTTTGTGCAGGGTGAGAGATAGGGGTTTAATTTCATTTTACTGCCTGTGGATTTCCATTTTCCCAGCACCATTTGTTGAAGAGGCTATCTTTTCTCCATTGTATGTTTTTGGCACCTTTGTTTAGTATGAGATAACTGTATTTATGTGAGTTTGTCTCTGTGTCCTCTATTCTGTACCATTGGTCTACATGTCTATTTTGGTGCCAATACCATGCTGTTTTTGTTACTATTGCTCTGTAGTATAGTTGAAGGTCTGGTATTGTGATACACCCTGCTTCACTCTCCTGCTAAGGATTTCTTTAGCTATTCTGGGTTTCTTATTCTTCCAAATGAATTTCATAATTGCTTGCTCTATTTCTGTAAGGTACATCATTGGGATTTTAATTGGAATTTCATTGAATCTGTATAGTACTTTTGGTAGTATGGCCATTTTGACAATATTAATTCTGCCTATCGAAGAACATGGGAGATCTTTCCATCTTCTAAGGTTTTCTTTAATCTATTTTGTTAGTGTTCTGTAGTTTTCATTGTAGAGGTCTTTTACCTCTTTTGTTAGATTGATTCCCAAGTATTTTTTTTAGGCTATTGTGAATGAAATAGTTTTCCTAATTTCTCTTTCAGAGGATTTATCACTCAAATCTTTACCACACACTCTTCAGATCGAGCACTAATCTCTAGAATTTATAAAGAACTCAAAAAACTTAACACCAAAAACACAAATAACCCAATCAATAAATGGACTAAGGAACTGAGCAGACACTTCACAGGAGAAGATATACAAGTGATCAACAAATATATGAAAAAGTGCTCATCATCGCTAGTAATTAGAGAAATGCAAATCAAAACTACCCTAAGATTTCATCTTACACCAATTAGAATGGCTGTTATATCAGGAACAGAAGCAACAATAGGTGTTGGTGAGGATGTGGGGGAAAAGGTACACTCATGCATTACTGGTGGGGTTGCAAATTAGTGCAGCCACTCTGGAAAGCAGTGTGGAGACTCCTTAGAAAACTTGGAATGGAAACACCATTTGACCCAGCTATCCCACTCCTTGGCCTATACCCAAAGGACTTAAAATCAGCACACTACTGTGACACAGCCACATCAATGTTCATTGCTGCTCAATTCACAATAGCTAGATTGTGGAACCATCGTAGATGCCCTTCAATAGAGGAATGGATAAAGAAACTGTGGCATATATACACAATAGAATATTAGTCACAAAGAAGAGTAAAATTATGGCATTTGCAGGTCAATGGATGGATTGGAGAATATCATTCTCGGTGAAATAAACCACCACCAGCATGCACTGCATGAGATTGGTCACTCAGGACAGGCCACACAGCTCCTTGAAGGACACCACTGCATTCTGTGTGTTCTCTCTGAGACCTGTGGCATCCTGAATGGGCGGCTGGGCGTTCTTAGTTTTTGAGTTTTTTTTTTTTTTTTTTTTTTGCGGTACTGGGGATCGAACTCAGGGCCTTGTGCTTGCGAGGCAGGTACTCTACCAGCTGAGCTATCTCCCCAGCCCCAGCTGGGCGTTCTTGAACACCTCATCCACAGTTTTAATCCACAACGTTCTCAGAGATGCATACTCCCTGGATTTCTTCCCTTTTCTCATGGAAAGGCCCCTTTTATGAGGCTTCCCTCCTCCTCGTGGGTTGGTGATAGCCACATGTACAAACCAAGAAGCATGAGCAAGGACGTCTCCAGTCAAGGACTGCAGGGGGGCATGGCAGTAGCCCGTCTATAAACATTCAAAAGGAATTGTATACTGACCAATAAATTCATCCCCAGTGTAGTCATCATCCAGCACTGTGAAGCGTACCATGGCCAACTCAGGCAGGTTGATTTGAAATTCAAAGCTCTCATCAAAAATGGGCGCATCTCCATTCTGGTGCACTGTTTTGGTCCTTTGTTCTGCACAGTCGGCAGGGATTCCATGGATTTCCACATAGACAGAAGGATCCACCACGTCACCTGTGGCACCTGATCCTTTGGACTTTGGAAAGTTCTGCCCGCTGATGATTTTAGTGTGAAGAAGCTGAGGGGAGACTCCCGGGACAGTCTTTTGTGTTGGCACTGAAGGAGACCTCCTCGAGCATGATGGCCAGCTGAAGGACATAGTCGGTTTCCATTCTGCCTGAACCAGTCAATATTCAAGTCCTGTGTGGCCTGTCCTCAGGGGCTAATCTCATGCAGTGCGTGCTGGCAGTGTCTCCCCGATTTCTGGGGCCTGATAACAACCCCCTGGTGGTCCTGAATCTCAGTGAGACATATCCCACAATGGAGTTGCAGGGCATCGTGCCGGAGGTTCTGAAGGAGATTGTAACGACTTATGACATGATGATTCACCACCTCAAGGCATTGATTGAAAACGTGGATGCTGTATATAAAAAGATTGTGCATTGTCAGAAGGCAGCCATGGAATTCCATGAACACTTGCACAGCATAGGTGCCAAGGAGGGTCAGAAGGAATGAAAACTACAGAAAGCAGTGGAGAACTTTACCTGGAATATCACCATCTTAAAGGGACAAGCAGATCTTTTGAAAAATGCAAAGAACGAGACTTTGGAGAACCTGAAACAAATCCATTATGCTGCAGTTTCTTGTGGACTGAATAAACCCGGCACTGAAAACATGGAGGTTCAGAAGCCATGCTGGAGCCTGGAAGTCATACCCAAAGAAGCAAATGATGAAACTGGAGAATGAGGAAACTGCCCATCAATCAATAAGGAGTGTATAACTGTAGGACCAATCCTAGTCAAATGAGACATTGACTTTGCACTTACTCATGAGAATAATATTTGGGATTTTAAAGCACAACTGGAATAACTAATTACAGTCTATTAAAACTGTGAGTGAAAAAAAATAAAAAAATAAAAAAAATAAAACTGTGAGTGTATGTAGCAATCTTATGTGTGAAGGCAAATAAACTCTTTAACAAGAATTTATATCCCTGGACAAAATATGCTATATTTGTATACAAGAACCTCCTAATTCAGTTCCAGTGTGAAGAACAGATTGTTCCCTCTAGTTCTGTTGAGAAACATTTACCTAAGTGAAAATAATTTCTTCAAATGGGAATGGATTGGATTGTCTAATTAGTATTTATTGGTGACAAAAACCCTAATCTATGCTTTTTACTTATGTGTGGTTGCCAGAGTCTCTGGGTTATAGATGCTTTGGGTAGCATGCTTGCTGAGCCATAATTACTAAAGAGAATGTAAGTGGGCAGGTCCCCTGAATCCCCAGGAACCTGGGAGAGTCACCAAGGCCCTGGAACTTATAGTTGGACTGAAGCTCCCTGGCTGAGACATGCTGTGGCAGCACTTGGGTAGACCAATGATACTAATCTGAAAGTGACACATTGTAAACAGTTTCTCCTTGTATGAAGTAGTGTTCACATTAAAGAGATGTTTTATGAGATTTCTCCAATTTAAGAAAAAGAAAGAAATAAACCAATCCTCAAAAATCAAAGGTCAAAGGTTTTCTCTGATAAGTGGATGCTGACACATAATGGGGGTGAGGGAGGGGGTCAGAGAAGAATGAGGAACAGATTGTGTAGAGGGAAATAAGCGGGGGAGGGAAAGATGGTGTAAAGAGACAAGCATCATTATTCTATGTTCATATGACTACATGAATGGTATGAATCTATATCGTATACAACAGAGAAATGAAAAGCTCCATTCCATTATGTACAATGAATGAAAATGCATTCTGCTGTCATGTATAACTTAACTAATTAGAACAAACAATAAAAATAAATAAAATTGCTTAGGGCCTCGCTCAGTTGCTGAAGCTAGCCTCAAACTTGCGATCCTCCTGCTTCAGCCTCCGGAGTCACTGGGATTAGGGGCATGTGCCACTGTGTGCAGCTCATCAGAAATTTTTAAAAGCTCATCTTTCCCATTTAAACAACAGCATAAGACAAGGTTCAGTGGATGGCATGGATATCCATTTGGGTTGGAATATGGGACAATCTAGTTGTATGGCTTCAAAATAGCTTGTAAAGTGTTTTTCAATAAAATGTGCCTACTAAGGCTAGGGCCTTACATAACTTTGTAGAGAATTGAGATACGGGTGTCATTTTGCTTGCTCCTGGTGACCTTCAGAAAGATTTTATAAGCAAGACAAAAGTATTGGTGAAACTGATACATCTTAAAGAAGGAAGATAAAAATATACCCTCTAGAAAAGGAGGCACTGCAGCCTACACTTCAAAATGGCTGAGTCAGACAACTGTGCGAGGGTGACAAATCCTAATTATCTGCCCCATGTCAAAAATAAGATCAGTGAAGGTGGGGATCTAAAATGAGCCAGAGTCTGATCCTCCCAACATCTCTCGAGCACCAGAGAAGGATACCAATTATCCCTATGGCATCTCTTCATCCCAGGCCATTATTTTGAATTATTCTGAAGCAGAAACTTAAGGAAGCCATTAAGCTCAGGCCCAGGAGAATGGTCTTAGCAACAAGTACTGGTGCTAAAAGACAAAACCACCTAATCCTTTTTTGGGGGGCAGGCGGGAGGCTACCAGGGATTGGACTCAGGGCCACTCAACCACTGAGCTATATCTCCAGCCCTAATTTTTTTGTATTTTATTTAGATGTAGGGTCTCACTGAGTTGCTTAGTGCCTTGCTTTTGCTAAGGCTGTCTTTAAACTATCAATCCTCCTGCCTCTGCCTCCTGAGCCACCACGCCGGCGTAGAACCACCTAATCTTAAATCTAATTTTTGGTAATTCTTTTCTGTAGTTATCAGTCTATACATTTGAACAGAAGCAATGTGATCTCCAGTCTTCTAAGCTGATAAAGGAATTGTCCTGCTGGAGGAATTTCCAATCTTAGCAACCTTTCCCAACCTTGCACTTTGCCTGCTACCAAAAAGTGAACTGCTAGACCCAGAAGGGGTCTATTTCCTGGTGTCCTCCTCAGATGTGACCATGAAGAAAATTGACAGGGAAGATCTTCCCCAAGAGCAAAAATCAAAGACAGCAGAAAGGTCACTCCTCTGCCTTAGTAGGCACATTTTATTGAAAAACACTTTACAAGCTATTTTGAAGCCATACAACTAGATTGTCCCATATCCCAACCCAAATGGATATCCATGCCATCCACTGAACCTTGTCTTGTCACCCCCCAAAATGAGAATGTTTAGGTCAGATGATACAAACTATTTCACGAGTTTTTGTTTTGTTTTGTTTGTTTTGGTATCAGGGATTGAACCAAGGAACACTTTACCACCGAGTCACACCCCTGGCCCTTTTTTATTTTTTGTTTTGAGACAGGGTCTTGCTAAGTTCTGAAGCTGGCTTCGAACTTGCAATCCTCCTGTCTCAGCCTCCCGAGTCACTGTGATTGCAGGCATGCACCATAGCACCTGGCTTATGAGTCTTAATAAATATTTGAAAACTTCTTCCCAAAAGGGTTAGACCAGTTGACATTCCTACGAGTGATATAGATCATTCCTATATATTTTATTAACTACTTCTACAGTTTAATGCTCCACAATTTATCTTTCAGATTTGAGGATGTAGGTGATCCTCTGTGGTGACCCTCTATACAGACTCTAAAAAGACTCTAAAAAGTGTCTTCCCTAAAAGTGTGTGTGTGTGTGTGTGTGTGTGTGTGTGTGTGTTAGTACAAATGGAACCCTGGGCCTAGTGCATGCTGGGCAAGTGCTCTACCACACTCCAGCTCTCCCCCAGAGTTTTTTGATCCATGTTATAAGGCTATACCTCAAAGTGGACCATCTTCCAGTTTCCCTCTAATCAATTCTGATACTTCCACAGGGGGAACGATGCATTTTGTTCTCCTCTTAGGGAAACATTTTCCTGGCTACAACCCTGAACATCATTCCACTTCATGCCTTTCCTCCCTGGCCTTTTGTTCGAAACCGAACCCCCTGAGATAGCAACCAAGACATTAAAATTTACTGTATTGCAGTGTGAGGCATTTCAGAATCCCTATTAATAACATTGTGTTTTATACATAAATTGCTGAGAGTAGTTATTACATGTGCTGTCCACACACACACACACACACACACACATACACACACACACACACACACACACACACACAATAAATATGTGTGGTAATGCTTAAAGTATGTTTTTAGTTTAATTTATTCATTCCATAATGTATACATATTTCATAACATCATGCACACATCATAAATATATGCAATTTTTATTTGTCAATTAAAATAAAATAAATGGCTCCTTATGAAACTAAAATTAGCTCCTAAATCAGGATCTTCTGAGTTTCGGAAACATAAACACATGCTTGAGACCTGAAACTCTACATGCACCCTTATGCTGTCATTAGTCTGAACCTCACAGTTTACACAGAAGGAAATAAAATCCTAAAAGGTTAAGGGTTTTCTCACAAATACACATAACTAACCAAGGAGCTGAAACTAAAACCAAGATTTTTGGATTTGTGATGTTATTCAGTTCTCCCTATATTTTGTAAGTCTGCTTTATTCCAACCTATTCAACTTTAGGCTGGGCAAATTACCTCTTAGTCCTAATTTGACTGGGCTTTAGGGACAATTTCCCTGAATCCAACTAGAAACCAGATCTGTGGTGGCTCCTAACGTGACAGTTGCTCATTGCCTGGTCCTTACATCCAGAAGCATTCAGCTTCCTTCTCCTCTATACTCCATGTGTTGATTAAGACTAGTGTCCCTCTACCTCTCCCTCTCCAGGTGGTACCGGGGATTGAAGCCAGGAGTACTTAACCACTGAGCCACATCCCCAGCCCTTTTTATTGTTTTCTTTTGAGACAGGGTCTTACTAAGTTGCTTAGGGCCTTGCTAAGTTGCTGAGACTGACTTTGAACCTGTTATCCTCCTGCCTCAACCTCCCAAGTCACTGGGATTACATGCATGCATGTACTACTACTGCACCTGGCATGACTACAGTTACTCTCAAAATTAGGACAGATCCTTCTCCTGCCTGAATCTGGTCAGGAATTTGGAAACACCCTTCTGTTTTGTCCTGTCTTCCTTCCCCCAGCTAACCCCTCACTACTTTCATTCTTTGCCTGAATATGGGAACAAAGAAACTGCAGTTCAAGGGATGAGTCCAGACTCAAGCTGCCCTTGAAGAATCCAGAGGTGAAGGTGAAGTAATGTCTTTTACCATTCTGTTACTTCCTGGTTTCAACCTGGGCAACTCTTAGATCAGTGGATCTTACATTTCTTTTGGCCACAGGCCGCCTTAAGAAACTGATGAAAGCAATAGACACTCTCCTAAATTCACATTCCCACAAAATTAGAACTATAATTTCAGGGCCTTCAAGGATGATCTGAGTCCTAGCTGTGGTCAACAGATGATTGTGGGGGGTTTGATCATAGCAGTTACTTCTTGGCCTTAAAACAGAAATACTTTCCAACAATTTGGGGGGCAATTGGATGCAGTAGGTTACTTCCTTGTCTCAAACAAAACACAGGTAATTGTGAAGTCTGGAGTGGGAGATGCGGGATTTTTTTCCATAGCAGGTTTATTCCTAGGTTCATTCATGATTTCTAGGCTTCCTGAATAACTGTGGGAATGTTATAGTAGGCAGCTACCTAAAGTCTCCCTGCTAATATACTCAGGGGCACATGACAAATGTTTTACAGTCAGAGTTTCAAGCTTCATGTTTAGCTATTTGGGAATTAACAGCTATTTATGATGGCTTCTAGCTAGCTTTTAAGATTATAGCTGAATTAATTTGTAGTTATTTTGCCAAGAGTAGCAGAGCAAGTTTGCTAAACAAAGCCCTACTCTGTAGTCTCTCCACTTGATATGGTTGAGTCCCTGAAAATTATCATGGTAAGAGAATTTATGGTTGATGAATATTATGGTTTGAATATGAGGTGCCCCCCAAAAGCTCCTGTGTTAATGCAGGAATATTCAGGAGTGAAATGATTGGATTGTGAGAGTTATAACCTATTCAGTCCAGCCTAATTTGAATGGACTGACTGGGTGGTAATTGCAGGAAGGTGGGGCATGGCTGGAGGAGGTGGATCACTGGAGATGTGCCCGGGAGGAGTTCATCTTCCCCCCTGTGGCACTTCTCAATCTCTCTCTCTCTCTCTCTCTCTCTCTCTCTCTCTCTCTCTCTCTCTCTCTCTCTCTCTCTCTCTCTCTCATTCCTGGCTGGCATAAAGCAATGACTTTCCTCCACTTGGCCCTTCCCCCGTGATTCACTGCCTCACTATGGACAGAAACCTCTGAAACTGTGAGCCCCAAAAGAACTTTTTCTCCTCTAAGTTGTTCTTGTTGGGTATTTTTGTCACAGTAACACAAAACCTGACTAAAACAGAAGGTTTGTCTGAAAGTCCTAGAATGTTGTTTGGAATGGGAACATTTGAGAATATGCATTTTAATTTTGGTCAAGCTGGGCATGGTGGCACATGCCTGTAATCTTAGTGACTCAGGAGCCTGAGGCAGGAAGATTGCAAGTTCAAGGCCAGCTTTAGCATCTTAGTGGAACCCTGTCTCAAAAAGCAAAATGGCTGGGGATGGAGATCAGTGATAAAGTTTCCCTGTGTTCAATCCCCAGTACCAAAACAAAATGCCCTGGAATAGTTCTTCTTCCCTGTGGTCCCTTTGCCCTGCTTGCTTCTTGGGTGAGCAGCTTTCCTCTGCCATGCACTTTGGCCATGACACTCTGCCTCACCTTGGGCCCAGAGCAATGGACTTGGACATCTATGAACTGAGGCCTCTGAAACTGTGAGCCAAAATAAACCTTCTGTTCTTTAAGTGTCCCTTAGGTATTTTGGCCACATTGATGCAAACCTGATTAAAGCAGAAATTGGTACCTAGAGTGTGGTCATTGCTGTGATTAACCTGACTATGTAGTTTGGAAGCCTGTGGAAATGGTGTGTGGGAGGAATTTGGAAATGTTTGGACATGCAAGCTGGAGAAACTTTAAAATGTGCGTAGACCTTAGTGGGGAATGGGGAATGCTGGTGGAGCTCGAAAGATCAGAATCCCTATAAGAATGCAGATTATGCTCATGAGGTTTCATCAGGAAATGAGGATTCTTTTGGGAATTGGACTAGAGATCATTCATGTTACCTGGCAAAGAACATTTTGCTCATGTCCTCAGTTTTTGTACAAGACTGAATTTAAAAGTTATTGACTAATGAATATGGTGAAGGAAATTTTAAGGCAGCACAGCATTTAAGCAATGACATGAATAGAGCTGGCAGCTTTTAGTCCACTTTACTGTAAGAATAAGGAAATAAAGCAGAACTGAAGGATTTTTAAAACATATAATATTGGAGCCAAGGAAGGTGTGCTTATTAAAGAGATTATCATCACTAAAGAGATGTAAAGTACTTGCCATGGAAAAATTAGCAAAGATGGCCTACAGCTTCTCAGAAATTTGCAAGACCAAACTCACTGCAGGCTATAGAAGTGTAGAAGGTAATATTCATTTGAGGAGAGATCATGAGAGCACTCTGCCTTCCCAGAGAGTACTATGAAGTCGTTTCACTGTACTCAGTCATCCAGACATGCAGAGGCTGCTGCAACTCTGCTCCCAGAGAGTTCAGCTACTGCATGAACTCACTGCAGAGGTTGGCATCATCCACATTGAGCTGGTTCTGCAGGAATGCAGGATTCTGTAGTTAGGAGATCATGGAGGCTTCCACTAACATTTCAAGGCCAGGCAAAGTATAGCAGGTTTGGAGTCTCTGTAAGCAGCCCTGAGAACGTAATGAGTGAAGCTGTGAGAAAGGACCCAAAGTTACAGTGGAGACCTCCAGGGATAGATGCCAGTAATATGGGCTGTCTGCTGAAGAAAGCTGCTGGCTGCAGAGAGAGCCAGGCTAAAAGACAGCCCAGGTACATTGCAACCAGTAAGTCAAAGGGCAGGGCTGTTCTTCAAGCCCTTTGGAAATCTTATCTTGCCCCCATATGCCTTGATTCTGGAGGTGGAGCTACAGAAAATGTTTGTCTTTCTAGGGTTAGGTCTTCCTTTGACTTTGTTCTACACCTCTCTTACTCTGTTTTGGAACTGTATATTGAATATATGTAACTTGCTTTTGATTTTTTTTTTTTTTTTTTTGGTACAAGGGATTGATCCCGAGGGCGCTTAACCACTGGGGTTAAAAGCATGCACCACCACACCTGGTTGCTTTTGATTTTTACAGGGGTTCACAGTCAAGAGTCTGCCTTGAGACTCACAGGAGACCTTGGAATTGAACTTTTGGGCAATGCTGAAACTGTTAGGACTATGAGGACTCTTGGAGATGGAATAAGCATAATGCATTGTGAAATGGACATGAACTTTTGGGGGTCAGGGGTGGAATGTTTTGGTTGGACATAAGCTGTCCCCCAAAAGCTCCTGTATTAATCAGGGATGTTCAGAGGTTAAATGATTGGACTATGAGACCTGTAACCTAATCAGTACATCCTGGTTTAAATGGACACAGTGGGTATTAACTGTAGGAAGGAGGGGTGTGGCTGGAGGAGGTGGGTAACTGGGGGTGTGCCGAGGAGAGTGTGTTTTCCCTGTGTTTTCTTTTTCCTTTCTCTCTCTGCTTCCTGATCCCACCATGAGCTGAGTAGCTGCACCTCTGCTGAACCCTTCTGCAATGATTCTCTGCCTTGTTTTGAGCCCAGAACAATGGACTTAGCTGTCTATGTATTGATGCCACTTAAACTCTGAGCCCAAAATAAACTTTCCCATCTTTAAGTTGCTCTTGGCACATATTTTGGTCACAGTGATGCAAAGCTGATTTAAAAAATGAACTTAGAATGTTACAGGTAATGTGAAATCAATAATCAAATTGTGAGTCTATAAAAACTCTTAGAAACTGTTTTTTTCCCATTCACGAAAATGAAATGTTAAAGAGTGTGTGGCAAATAAGAGGAACATTAAAACTTTTAATATACTTTTAATTACTTTTAATTAATATACTTTTAGGAAATAGTTCTTAACAGTTCTGTACAATTTCCATCTACCATTCCTTAGTCATTAGAGCATTTTCAAGAAGTCTTTCTTCCTGTTTTATCTTTATCAATGTTATTCATCATAAAAGGAACCCTCAGGCTGGGGAGATAGCTCAGTTGGTAGAGTCCTTGCTTGCCTTACAAGCACAAGTCCATGGGTTCAATCCCCAGTACAGCTAAAAAAAGAAAAAAAGAAACCCTCATGGGCTGGTGATATAGCTCAGTGGTAGAGTGTTTGCCTAGTATGCAAGAGGCCCTGGGTTTCATCTCCAGCACTGCAAATAATAATAATAATAAATATTAATAATAATAATAACACTCATAATAATTTAATTGCATATAAGTGTCATAAAGTAAAAAGCAAATGTATCCAATCTTACCACTCAGAAATAACCACTATTAATGGAAGGACATTTGGACCTTTTACTTTCTGGCTTTTTAAGAGGGAGCTTCAAAGACTAGGGCTGTAGCTCAGTGGTGGAGTGCTAGTATAGCATGCGTGAGGCACTGAGGTCGAACCTCAGCACCACATAAAAATAAAGGTATTGTGTCCATTTACAACTAAAAAAAATGTTTTAAACATAAAAGGGAGCTTCATTTTTCAAATCAATGGTTTTCACAGCTACTGTGATTTTGAGGTTACTGAACTTTAAAGCCCCCACAAAGCTGGTGAGAAGGAATAGGAATAGTAAAACTTAAAAAGTTATAAACCCTGCTGTCATTACTGAGATTCAGCAACTTTTTTATAAAAATAAAAGCTCCTCAACTAGGCAAAAGCTTTTGGTTAATTTCCATAGTTCTTAAAGACTTGACTATAACAATTTGCACCAGTATTTTCATTGCTTTTAAGGAGGAGCAGGCTTATGGAGGATCTCACCCCGCCATGCCATACTTCCCACCACCATCCAAGTCTTTTAGATTTCTCCGTTTAAAAAATATATTCCAGGTGGGACGTGGTGAAGCACACCTGTAATCCCAGCAGTTTGGGAGGCTGAGTCAGAAGGATTGTGAGTTCAAAGGCAGCCTCAGCAATTTAGTGAAGCCCTAAGCAACTCAGCAAGGCTCTGTCTCTAAATAAAATATAAAAAGGGCTGGGGATGTGGCTTGGTGGTTAAGTACCCCTGGGTTCAATCCCTGGTACAAAATACACACACACACACACACACACACACACACACACACATATTCATTCCATGTTGACTTGTGCAATTGAAGGTCTCTCTGCCATGCAATAAAAGGGAGAAATGGTGAAAGTAAGACATGAGGGAGCCATAGTTAGAGTGACCTAGATATGCATCCTGTCTCTGCTATTCACTCAAATTGTGATCATGGGTAGATAAACAATCTTTTTTCATTTGTAAATAGTAGTGATAATAATCCCCTCATCTTATCTTTGTGAAGATCAAAGAATATCATGAACAGGAAGCTTCTGGTATAGGGCCCAGAGATAGCAATTGTCCACCAAATACGCTGTCTCTTAGTTGTCTGTGCCCACCGTCTTTGAGGACTGAGTTTGAATACATCAGCACACCTTACATGTCAGTGTCAGTTTTGTGCCTCTAAAACTGTAACACTTCTTTCATGGGAATTTAGACTATTACAAACAACCTTTGCTTCTTATACTAGGTACCCAGAAGTTAATGTACCTTTTTCTATTTTGGTACCAGGGATTGAACCCAAGGACTTAAGCAAGCCAAAACTCCAGCCCTTTTTATTTTTTATTTTGAGACAGAGTCTTACTAGGTTGCTTACAGACTCACTGAGTTGATAAGGCTGACTTCAAACCTGTGATCTTCCTGCTTCAGCCTCCCAAGTCACTGGGATTACAGGCATGTGTCACCACACCCAGCAATGTACCTTTTCATGATAACTGAGGTTCTTCCTTATAATTATTCATGCTACTACTAGTACTAATTTATACTAATGCAATATGTAATATTCTTGCTAATTGTTACTTTTATGTTATTAACTTCAATGTATTATGCTTTTATGGTTATATATGTGATGATTATGGTTCATTCCTTTGCTATGTGGTTCTATCCTGTGGTTCTGTTAACTTTTATGCTTCTCTTATTGTAGCCTAATCACTTTAGCACCTGTTAGTTTCCATCTGCAATGAATCTGCTTTTCTTTGGTAGTAGTTCGAGGAATATGGTTACCCATATTCTTTTCTTGCCCCACTGCTAGTGTCTGTCTTATATGAATGACTTACTCACTTCCTGAACTTGCTTAGTGTGCGGTTTCATACCTGCCTTTGTGACCACATCTACGGCATCATCACATTGGAGGCATAAGAAACATTAACACTAGTGGAATAAACAAGTTAGAACTTGGTCCCTAAGACAGCAGGTAAGATGAGGACATGTTCATGGTGCTAAGAAAAATCAAAGAGGGAAAGGATATGGTTAGAGTGTGTGGAGAATATATCACTTTGTCAGCAGTGGAGCATGGGTTGGGTTTGTGAGCTCCTTGGGTGGAAGAGAGGGAAAAGTGGGACAAAGGCAGCAAATAGATTTCAAAGGGACCCCGAATGCAAACTGGATCAGAAAAACAAAATGGGATCTTTGCTGAAGAGTGTTGGAAAAGGGAATGGTGTGGTTATGCACCACCATGCCCGTCCTCGATCTGCAACATTTGAGTTCAAAGATTTGAGGGTGCCATAGGCATAGGTATATGATCAGAACCTGCCTGGTTGCCATGTCTAATGCTTGGCCTTTAGCATTTCAGAATTGTGAACACATTTTTCAAGAGCTAAGACATGAGCCAAACCTACCAGGAACAGATCTACAAACTAGACTGCCAATCAATTTTGAATGAGACCTATAAAGGTTAAGCTGATAATATGGAATAGAAAGCAGAAAGTATTCTTAAAGGAAAGAAACCTCAGGACAAATCAATTTTAACTAGGTAGTGGAGTTACAATGTCCTTAGAAACACTAGGTGAGTCACAGTTGATTAATGTATTTGTCTAGGAAATAAAATGTCTAGACTTCATCAGGGACAGTTTCTATTCTTTTTTCTGTGCACAGACCATACTTTCTTGTTTCTTCCCATGTTTCTTTGTTGATGTTGCAAACTGGACATTAAAAATTATAATGTGACAGAGTCTCCCATCCCCAGGGTTGTTGCTGCTGTTTTTTGTGGGTTGCAGATATTTTTATTTGTTTGTTGCTTTTGGAAACTATTTTTGTACAGACAATATTCTTTGCTGTGCCCATTCACTGGAAGCTTTGTTCTGTTACCTCTTGGTCGTGGTTCACTAATAATTGGGCAGAGATCTCCTTACATGCTTGGAGACAAAAGTAAAAATGCTCCCCTTGTCTTGCAGATTGGGTCTCCAGGCAGTTTACAGCTGTTTTTTCTTCTTCACTGTCTGCTTGTGCAGAGCACAAAGGTCAACTAGATGAAAGCCTAGAGTCTCCTCAGGTCTTCTCTGAGCATCTATCCATCCCTGGGTATGCACGTGGCTTTCTAGAGTCTTCAGCATATTGTGGAGCTTTACAAAGTCCCTATTCCCCATGCATCTCCTTCTGAAACATCTGACTTCCCAGGATTTTGGTCCATAAATTGCTGGCTCTCTCTGTTACCCCTTGCCCCAGGCACCTTTGGCAAGTGTATTTGCCTTTAAATTCTTTCAGCAAATGTTGCTGAGGAGACTTCTGAAGCCCTGAAGATGTTCTAAGACAGGCAAACAGAAGCAAGCCTCTGAATTCCTTAGGGAGCCATGTGGGGTTTCCTTACCTACAGTAAGTGACATATGTATTTGATTCTGCAACCGGGCATGACTTTAAATAAGCCCTTTAACTCTAGGTTCAAGAATAGCAGCAGTTGGGAATTGGAGCACCAGGGGTGGAAAGCAAAGAATCCCGAGCCTGGATCGATGCACACTTTTTATGCTCTTCAAGGAATTCCTCCCCTG
This sequence comes from Sciurus carolinensis, assembly GCF_902686445.1. Lineage (NCBI taxonomy): Eukaryota > Metazoa > Chordata > Mammalia > Rodentia > Sciuridae > Sciurus > Sciurus carolinensis. The sequence continues at coordinate 114,203,991 of NC_062232.1, read as the reverse complement.
CACCCCCACAAGTTGTTGATAGAAGATCACAAAAAAACAGTGGTTATCAAGGACAGGCTCATGGAGGGAAGACCTTTGAGTTCAGTCTTTTGTTTTTTTTTGTAGCAGAAATTGAACCCAGGGGTGTTTAACCACTAAGCCACATCCCCAGTCCTAGTTCAGTCTTAAAACATGCTAAAGAGGGCTAAGGATGTGCCTTAGTGGTTGAGCGCTTGCCTAACATGCACAAGGTCCTGGGTTCAATTCACAGCGCCACAAAGAAAAAAAAACATGCTGAAGAATTTTCTAGTTGGACCTGAGAAGGTTGAAGCCAGATGTGGGAAGTCCCTCCTACAGAAGGAACACCCAGCAAAGACTGGGAAGTCTGAAACATCTTGTATGCTCTGTAAAATATAAGCAGTTGGCTGAAGCATTTTGCATGCACTCTCATATCAAATCATCATAACGTTCCTAGGAAACAGAGGTATCATTATCCCCATTTTACTGATGAGGAAACAGACTGGAGGAGTTAATCAGATTGCCAAGGGCTATTCACAGAAAATGTTAGACATTTCTAGTCACTACGCCCCACTGTCCAACACCACAGAACAGAGACTTTATTCTACCTTGACTTCCATGGCGAGACCTCAGTTAGCCCATCCTGAGTGGGGCTTATCATTCTTCCTCACCCTTGGAAGCTTCTGTGGCCCTTTTCTGGTATACCTCTATTCATAGTAGCTTTTTTTTTTCATAGTAGCTTTTCAAGAACTAGAAGGTGGATTTCCCAGTGGCTACATATGACTCATTCGTTCATACCTTACCTCAGTAAGCAGCACAAAAAACACCTCCCTTGGCCCCTGTGTTTACCCTAAATGTTTTGCTCATGGGAGGAGGTCTAGCTATCTCCATTACTTGTTGGGAGAAATTCTAGTTCTTGGCTGGCAGCAGTGAATGTCTCAAGTGTGTAAAGGAAAACCTTTGCACATTCACGCCTGTCAGGAAAACCTGCATAGAGAAGCATTCCGCTCTGGCCATCTAGGAAAGTAAACAACTGCCCCAAGTTGACTCAGTGTTCCCAAGGGAACCTGTATAGGAACCTGGTGGTTGGATCCCCTGTGGCACATTGTGATTGGGCAAGACACCTATAAAATGTATAGCTGTTCCTTCAATAAACAAGTTTGCAGGCTGCTTGACACAAGCCTGCTTCCACCCAACTCTCGGAGTCTGGGGGTCTTGACTCCGCATCCTTACCTGAACCTGAGCTATCCTGGCACAAACTACAACTACTGTAAGCCTCTCATCCTGTACCCCTTCCTTCCTCCTCTCATCCCAATTCTGATACAGTGATAATCTGTGTGGTACTTTAGGATCCCAATATTGTCTACATTTCCAAAGAACTATTCTGCTTTGGAAAGTTCCTGAATAAGTCTGATGTGCTTATCTTCATTCCATTTGCCAAAACGTACTCCTGTGACAGCTGTAACATCATATTATATGAAGCTTTCTTTTCTCCTAGCTTCCAGTGGTTCGAGAATTCAGAAAGTTAGTAGATCCCTGCTAGTTTCCATTTTCCCAAACACACATTTGATTACCTTTAAGTGGTCAACAATAATTAAGGAGATGCTACATGACTTGTGCTTTGCTGAGACACAATCCCTAATGAGATTGTGAGATAGCTCTGGCATCTCACTCCTGGAAAATGTCCTAGTTCAACTGCCTTCCAGGTATGTCAGTCAGGACTCACCAGAGAAGCAGAATTGTAAGATATATCTGTGTCCATAGCTATATCAATCTACTCATTGAGTTTATTACATAGAACTGGCAATTGTGAAGCCTGGTTTCACAGTTGCCATTTCTGTGTGTGTATGTTCCAAGTGTATATGGCTGGTAGTCAGGAAGGATCATGGCATGCTAGCATTAATAGGCATGGGCTGAAGCTGAAGTCCACAGATGCACTTACATCTGTCTCTTAGAGAAACATCAGCCCTGCCTTTTAAATTTTTTAAAATATTTTTGATTAACTTGTATTAATTATACATTGTTTTCACAGTTCTGGGAAATGAACCCAGGACCTCACACATGCTAGGCAAGTGCTCTACCAGCAAGCTGTATCACCAGCCCTTTTAAATTTTATTTTGAAAAGGGTCTTGTTAGGTTGCCAAGGTTGGTGTCCAACTTGTGGAGTCCTGACTCAACCTCCCAAGTAGCTGGGAGTACAGGTGTATATGGTTAATTATACATATCAGTGGGATTCTGTGCGATATTTCCACACATGCATATAATAAGCATTGATCAAATCCTACCTCCCTTTACCCATCCTCCCCCCTCCAACCCTTCTCAACCTTTATTAATCACTATTCTACATTCAGGTCAACATTTTTTAGCTTGCACATATGAGAGATAACATCTGGCACTTGTATTTTAGTCTCTTGCTTATTTCTTTTAACCCAATGTCCTCCAGTTTCATCTATTTTCTTGCAAATGACAGGATTTCATTCTTTTTTATGATTGAAAAATGCTCCTTTGTGTATATACACCACAATTTCTTTATGTATTCATCTGTTGATGGGCTTGTAGGCTGAGTCCATATATTAACTATTGTGAATGGTGTTGCAATAAACATGAGCGCGCAGTATTTCTTTGGTATGCTTATTTCATTCCCTTTATATATAGACTCAGAAGTGTCAGTCCTGCTTTTGAGACCTTCAACAGATTGAATGAGATTAACCAAGATAATCTCCCTTACCTAGAGTCAACTGATTAATTTATTTACAAATTCCCTTTATAGTAACACCTAGATTAGTGTTTGATTAAATAGCTGAAAACTGTGGCCTAGACAAACTGACACATCAGACAAACCATTGTAAATAACATGAGTTCAAGTCCCAGAGAATTCTTCCCAGGTATCTGGGACCGAGAAAAAGTTCTTAACAGATTCATATAGTCTGCTATGGGCTTCCATTCTGGCTCAAGGAAAGGTTTGTTTTTTTCTTCAAAATTCAGTATTTCTCTGTCCTAACTTACAGACCAGTTCTTGACACTTCCTCTCCTGATGTTTCTCAAGAGATGATGCAGTCACACCTTAGGCAAATCATTCAAAGCTGGATAGTGTCCTTTAACTATATCTATACCTATATAGAAATTTGTACATCTACCTAGATATAAATTTTTGATAAGCAAAAGAATCCATGTACTCATTTAATGCCGTTTGAAATTACACATTAAATCAAATATCAGGAAAAACAAACCAATTCACCAATCCAAGTCAAAGGAATTACCCTTTATATTAGTTTTCTATGGCTTCTGTAACAAATTATCACAAACTTAGTGGCTCAAAACAACACAAATGTATTAGCTGATGAAAGTCTTACTGGGCCAAAATCAATGTGTTGTTTGAGCTGTGTTCCTTTCTGGAAGCTGTTGAGAAGAATTCCCCTTCTTTCCTTCTCCAGCTTCTAGAGGCTGCCCACAATCCTTAGTTCATTGTTTACTTCCATCTGCAAAGTTAGCAGTGGTCAGTGGAGTTGTTTCTTCCATCACATAACTCTGACATTGATTTTTATACTTCCTTCTTCCACTTTTAAGGAATTTTGTGATTTCATTGGACCTTCCCAGGTTGTCAAAAATTATTTCCCTATTTTAAAGTAAGCTTATTAGCATAATTCCACCTATAATCTTAATTTCCTCTTTCCACAAAAAATAACATAACTTATTCACAGGTTCCAGAGATTAGGACATGGATATCTTTGAGGGAGGCATTATTCTGCCTGGTATACCATTTTTGGCTGTTTTTCTCCCCTAAAAGAGTGCTCCCTCAGAACTTTTGATGTATTCTCTTAGGAGTAGCAATCACAATTCCTGATTTCCTTCTCATGTACATTCAGAGCTCAAACAAGGCACCTGTCCAAGGGCTAAGTGTTAATAGCCAAGTCATCTCAAAACTCTTTTTCATGATGCCTTAAAGGCCTTCAAATTTGAGAGAAGTAAATATGTTTCTTAAGGTGCCATTCTGGTAGTTTAGCAGTTGAGCAAGCATAGAAAGAAACACAATGTTCTTAAAATACTTCAACCCAGTTAGGCTCCTAAAATGTAACCTGCATTCCTCAGGACACCAGCATAGAGATATAAATAGGGTCATTGTAATAATAAACTCTAAGAAGCAATTTTCTATCTGAACTTCCACCTGCTTTGATGATGCCCTACATCCCCTCCCCAGTGACCCCCTAAGTACTCTTTTTTTTTTTTTTGCAGTAATGGGGATGGAACCCAGGACCTCACACATGCTAGGCACGTGCTGTACACTGAGCTACATCCCCAGGCCCCCTAAGTGCTTTTTTGGAAGTACCTCAGGGACTTCTCGTATGTACTTTGAAGAAGAGTTGTCTTCAGTTTCAATTCCCACTTCCTGTTGTCGTCCATGTCTCCTGGTGCTGACAACTACTACTGCTACTGACATGGCTCCCTGTCTGCCAAGCTGTGCAGCCAGCCTAGTGGTCCCTGCTGAGAAATGATAGTGGTGCATTGGAGTGGTGGAGCAAGCAAGTGGTGGTCCAGGTGGTTTGGAGGCCTGGTAGCAAGCATGGCCCAAGGATGTGTTGAGGCTACCATACAGGTACAGTTGCTTTAAGGCTCAGTGACTCAGCACTGAGAGGAGCCAAGGTCCACTAGCCTATCACCCCTCTGTGGCCAGGCCTGAGCACAGTACGGACACCTGCTGCAGAAGCCTAGTCCAAGTAGCAGTGCAGCCCCATCCCACAACCTCAACCTCCCACTTCTTGACCTTGTACAAGAAAAATGGAAATGGGGCAGACCTGAATGAAAGTTCAGCCTCAAGAATTGACCAACAGTGTTAGGACACCCTAATTAGCATAAATTTGGACCAAAAGAGTTAGTACACTTCCAAAACCTAATTAGCATAAATTTGGACCAACAACAGCGAACCAAGTGCTATATAAACCCCTAGACTAGCACACATAGGTGGAGAAAATCTTCTGAGTCCCCTGTTGCACTGCAAGAATTCTGTTCCTGTTTGTTTCTCAAATCCAACTCTTCCACTCACTCATCTTGGTCTGTGGATTTCATTCTTTGAGTTCATGAGAAAAAAACCAAGAAAGAAGAATCAATTGACAGTGAACGGCTGGGATCTGCTGCAACTCCTGTCAGCTGCAGAGGCCTGCACCTTGCCCAGACCTCACCTGCAAACAGAAGCAGAGAATCAAGTTTTATCTCGAAACTCCAGTTTTACTACTACTCTGCCCAGTTCCAGAGATTATGTAAAAGGTACAGACTCCCATGACTCCAGGGGTCATGAACACACAGTCCCATTAATTGAAGAATCAAATCCACTATCCAATTCTAGTATTGATCTCCTAAGTACAAATGTAGAAGATAGGTATTTTATCTTTAGAATAGAAAGTTTCTGTTGTGCATCTTTCTAAATTTCCTTGGGATTACTGGTCTGGGACAGAAGGGGAGAGGATAATGTTGGCAGGCACAAAATAGTCATGGTGAGGAGTCTCAGTGATTGACCACTGAGTTATAGGGATACATAATCCCTCAGAGATGGTGGAATGACATCCAGGGAAGATTAAGAACCTGAAGTTTGGGCTTAGGGCAGCACCTGAATGTAGTAACACAGCATTTGCTATGGTGGAAAAAAGCACTAAAGTGCTGGGACTCAAAAATTCAGTTCTACTTTTGCTTAAGTCTTTCCATGCCTAAAATAACAGATAGTGTCCCTTCCTAGATCCCTAGTACTGGACTTGAATAGCAATGCTCCTCCACAAAGTACCTGTGGTAAAAAGTCAGGCTTTTAAAATTTCTAACCAGTTTGAACAAATAGTTGTGTAAACAAGTTCAAAAATGAATTACTAGACTCATATTAAGAAGGATATTACAAAAAATGGGAAATAACCAGTGTTGGCAAGGATGTGGGAACATTGGAACACTTATGCACTGTTTCTGGGATTGGGAGAACATTATGAAAGTTCCTCAAAGATTTAAAAATATAATTATATGATCCAGCAACCCCACTTCCGGATATATATCCAAAAGCATTGAAAGCAGGATGTCTCAGCTAATTTGACTGCTGTATCAAAATACCGGAAGCAGGGTAATTTTATAAGAAATAGAAATTATTTCTCACATATTTCGAAGCAGGGAACTCCAGAATCAACAAAGTGCCTGTATTGGGTGTATGATGAAAGCCTGGTGTCAACACATGCTGAATCATCATGTAGCAGAAGGTATGGAAGGGGAAAACCACTCCCCTGGATCCTTTGTTAAAGGCCGCATGCTCATTCATGTGGGTTCCACCTTAATCATTTAATCACATCTTAAAGGTCCCATCTCTTAAACTATCATTTTGGTGATGAAATTTGAACATATGAATTTTGGGGGACACATTTTACTGTGGAAGAAGGCCTCCAACAGATATTTGCACACCCATATTCATAGCAGTACTATTCACAATTGCCAAGCATAAAAGAATAGGGCACACAATTGTGTACAGTACATAAAATTGATAATAAATAATTGTTACTCTATTTTAAGTCTCAGTCACGTAACATGACTGTACATACAAAGAAATATTACAAAGCCTTGAAATGACAAGAAATTCTGTTATGTCCTTCCACAAGACATGAAAGGAACCCACATCTGCATGGACAGATGAATGGATGAACAAAATGTGGTATGTAGCATCATATGTCACTTAACAAAGGGGGTATGTTCTGAGAAATACATTTTTAGGTGATTTTGTTTTTGTGAGAACATCATACAGTTTACTTACACAAACCTAGATCATATAGATCATTCACTCAGTGTGGCCTCTTGATGCAATCAGTAGCCAGTCTTGGTGGCACATGCCTGTAATCCCAGTGGCTCAGGAGGCTGAGGCAGGAGGATCATAAGTTCAGAGCCAGCCTCAGCAACAGTGAGGTGCCTGGCACCCCAGTGAGACCCTGTCTCTAAGTAAAATACAAAATAGGGCTGGGGATGTGGCTCAGTGGTCAAGTGCCCCTGAGTTCAATCCCCAGTACCCCCCCAAATAAAGACACATAGTAAATGTGAGATGTATGAGGCTACTGCCAGTGTAATATGGCATGTTGTTTTACAGTAAACTTTTCTTCATAAGTAGAAGTACTCTCTAAAATAATGATAAAAGCATAGTATAGTAAATACATTAAACAGTAATATAGTCATTTATTATCATTATCAAGTATTGTGTACTGTCCATTATTATATGTACTGTGCTTTTGACTGGTTGCACAGTAGGTGCATTTACAACAGAATCACCACAAATGTGAGTAATATATTGTGCTATGATGTCATGACAGCTACAATGTCCTTAGGCAATAGGAACTTTTCAGACCCATTATAATCTTATGAGACCACCATTGTATATGCAGTCCATCATTGACCAAAACGTTACTATGCAGTCATTTACAGCATGCAATGGAATACTATGCAACTTTAAAAAGGAAGGAAAAATAAATAAATATAAAAAGGAAGAAAATCCTGTCACATGCTACAACATTCAGGACATTATTCTAAATGAAATAAACCATTCTCAAAAGATAATGCTATATGAGCCCACTTATGAGTTGTTTGATTAAATTCACAGAAACAGAAAGTACAGTGGTAGAGTTATTGTTTGGATTTAGAATGTCCCTGAAAAAACTCATGCTTTGAAAGCATGATTTCTAATGCAGGAAGATTCAGATGTGAGGCTTTTAGGCAATAAGAGCTGTAAACACGTCAGTGGATTAATCCGTTTGATGAATGAATAATTTGAATGGACTACTGGATGGTTATTATAAGCAGATGTGGTATGGTTTAAGGAAGCAGGTAATTAGGTAACTAGGGGGTGCTCCTAGGAATTATATCTTGTCTTGGCCCCTAGTTTGTTCTCTCTCTCTCTCTTGCAGTGTCTCCCTCTCTTTCTCCTTTCTGGCTGCCATAAGCTGAGCAACTTTCTTCCACCATGCTCCTCTGCCATGATGTTCTGCCTCACTTCAGGCCCAGAGCAATGGTGTCAATCAACTATTGACTGAGACCTCCGGAACTGTGAGCTCAAAATAAACTTTTCCACATCCAAGTTGTTCTTCTCCTGTATTTTGATCAAAGTGATAAAAAGTTGACTACCCTAAGTAGTTACCATGGGCATGGGGGAGGGGTGGAAGGAGAATTGTTTAATGAGCATAAAGTTTCAAAAAGAAAAAGTTTTGGAGATCCATTTCACAATGTGAATATACTCAGCACTACTGATTTGTACACTTAAAATTAAGATGGTTTTTTACTACAAAAAGTCTTTTAAAATATTAGAGCTCTATTTAAAGAAATTTTAAACCTGCTAGTATGAATAAAAAATAATTGAATGGCTAAAAAGTTAATTACAAGAGAATGTAAGGGAATTAAGTCAAAATAATACAGGGCATTTATGAAAAACACACAGCTAACATAGTAATAAATAATGAAAGTCTGAAAGTTTTCCCCCTAAGATCAGGAACAGGGCAAAAAAGGCCTACTTTCAACACAGTACTGGAAGTTCTAGACAGAGAGAAATTAGGAAACAAAAAGCATTCAAATCAGAAAGGAAGGAATAAAACTCTATTTGCAGATGATGCGATCTTTCACAAATAATTTTCAAGAAATTCAGAGTTAATAAAAAAATCAGAAAAGTTGCAGAATATAACACCAATATGCAAAAATCAGTGATATTTCTACATACCAACAACACACTATCTGAAATGTAAATGAGGAAAACAAATTGTAATTACTATACATAGTAAATACATTAAACAGTAATATAGTCATTTATTATCATTATCAAGTATTATGTACTGTCCATGAAGAAAAATTAAATACATGAGAAAAAATTTACACTTGATATGCAATTTACATTTGCATACTATTTACCTTTGCTTGTGTATGCAAAAGTATAAAACACTGCTGAAAGAAATTAAAGATGACCTAAATAAGTGAAAAGACATCCTGTGTTCATGAATTGGAAGACAATATTGTTAAGATAACAATAATCCCAAAACTGATCTACCAAATCAATGAAATCCCTATTGAAATGCCAATAGACTTTTTTGGGGGACAGAGATTGAAAGATGATCTTTAGATGTCTTTGAGCATGAGATCCTATGTTCAGTCCCCAGCACAGCCAAAAAAATGTTTGGAATTTCAAAGGACTCCCCCAGATAACCAAACTGTGTTACTCACATAAAAATAGACATATAGACTAATAGAATAGGATAGAGAGTCCAGAATAAAACTCATACATCCATGGTTAATTGCTTTTCAACAAGAACATCAACAAAATTTAATAAGGAAAGAATAGTCTTCAAAAAATTGTGCTGGGACAACATATACAAAACTATATAGCTGAAACACTTCCTTAAAAACTGTACAGAAAATTGATCAAATACCTAAGTACTAGCGTATGAGAAAATATTTGTAAAATGTATATCTGAGAAGGGTCCAGCATATGTAAAGGACACTTAACAACTCAAGAACAAAATAGACAGCTCATTAAAAGATGGGTGAACAACTCAAACAGACATTTCTCCAAAGAAGATATGTAAATAGCCAACAGCATATGAAAAGATGATAAATGTCATTAATTATTAAGGAAACATGAATCAAAACCACAAGTAGATATCACATTATATTCACTAGGATTGACCTTAAAAAGGAAAACAATGCTGGGTTTTGTGGCACATGCCTGTAATCCCAGTGACTTGGGAGGCTGAGGCAGGAGAATTGCAAGTTCAAAATCAGCCTCAGCAAAAGCAAGGCATTAAGCATCTCAGTGAGATTCTCACTCTAAATAAAATATTAAAAAGGGCTGGAGATGTGACTGAGTAGCTGAGTGCCCTGCATTCAATCTCTAGTATGGAAGGGGAAAAAAAAGGAAAATAACAAGCATTGGAGAAAATATGGAGAAATTAGAATCTTCATTGGTGGAAGTATAAAATTTTGAAGCTGCTGTGGAAAACTGGTAGTTCCTCAAGCTAAGTATAGAATTACCATACGGTCCAGCATTTTCAATCCTTGGCATAGACCCAAAAGAATTAGAAATTGGTATCGGATACATGTGCATTTGTACCTACATAATACATAGCAACACTGTTTACCACAGACAAAAGGTGGAAACACTCCCAATGTCTATCAACAGATAAATGGGTAGATACATAAATAAATATTGTATATCCATTCAATGGAATATTATTCAGTCAGGAATAGGAATGGAGTACTGATACATGTTATGATGTGGATAATCCTTGAAAACATGAACCTAAGCAAAAGAAACCAGACACACAATACTGCATATTGCATGATTCAATTTTTATGAAATAACCAGAATAGGCAAATTCATAGAGATAGAAAGCAGATTAGTGGTTGCAAGAGATGGGAAGGGGAAAGTGAAATGATTACTTAATGGATACAGAGTGATGAAAATATTCTGGAACTAGTGATGTTTATACAACATTGTGAATGTACTTTGTGCCATTGAATATGATGCTTTAAAATAGTAACTTAAAATGTTAAATTCTTTAATACATACATATATACTGCCACAATAACAAGATACCAGGGCTTTCCACTCCTGAAAAGAACAAATGTCTTTCTGGGGTTGTAGCTCGGTGGTAGAGCACATGTCTAGTACATGCGAGGCACTGGGTTCGATCTCCAGCACCACATAAAAATAAATAAATAAAATAAAGTATTGTGTCCATCTACAACCAAAAATATTTTTAAAAAAGAGAAGAACAAATGTCTTTATGAATATTTGCTTTAAGAGATCACTGAGGATATTAAAGTGGTGGTGTACAAGTGTAGGTACACATAGATGCTCATACTTGAGTGTTTATGAAGAGATAGGACCCATGCTTGCTCACTCTGGTTAAGGCTAATCAGAATAGTCATTAAAAGAAGAGGAAGCTAAGAGAAACTTGACCCTCCTAATCTAGAGGAGATCAGACAGCCCTGCTGTGAATACCTATGGGGGACATGGGGCCAGGAGCTGTGGGTGGCCTTTAGGAACTGAGAGTGAACCCTGGCTGACAGCCAGCAAGAAAACAGAGACTTCAGCTCCTAAAACCACAAGGGAATGGATTGTATCAACAATCAGTGAGTTTAGAAGAGAACCTTGATGTTAGTTTCCAGGATATACAAATAACTCAAAAAGCTTAACAATGAACAGCCCAGTCAATAAATGGGCAAAGGAGCTGAACACACACTTCTCAAAAGAAGTATGATCAGTCAACAAATATATGAAAAAATGTTCAACATCTCTAGTAATTAAAGAAATGCAAATCAAAACTACACTGAGATTTCATCTTATTCCAGTCAGAATGGCAATTACCAAGAATACAAGTAACAAATACTGGTGAGGATGTGGGGAAAAAGGAACACTCACATATTGCTGGTGGGACTGCAAATTGGTACATCCACTCTGGAAAGCAGTGTAGAGATTCTTCAAAAAACTAGGAATGGAACCAAAATTTGGCCCAGTTAGCCCACTCCTCAGTATATATCCAAAGGACTTAAAATCAGCTTACTACAGTGATGCAGTCACATCAATGTTTACAGCAGCTCAAATCACAATAGCTAAGTGATGGAACCAGTATAGGCACCCTTCAACAGATGAATGGATAAAGAAAATGTGATATATATACACAATGGAATATTATTCAGCCATAAAAAAAGAATGAATTTATGACTTTTGCCAGTAAAGGGATGGATTTGAGACTATCAAGTTTAGTGAAATAAACCAATCCCAAAAAAGCAAAGGTCAGATGTTCTCTCTGATATGTGGATGCTAACTCACCATAAAGGGGGGATTGAGGGGAAGAATAGAAGTTCATTGGATTAGACAAGGGGGAATGAAGGGAAAGGAAGGGAATGGGAAAAGGAAAGACAGTGGAATGAATCATATATCACTTTTCTATGTTCATATATGAATACACGACGAGTGAACTCAACATCATGTACAACCACAAGAATGGGAAGTTATTCTCCATGTATGTATGATATGTCAAAATACACTCTACTGCTTGGAATGGAACCAGCATTTGACCCAGCTATCCCACTCCTTGGCCTATACTCAAAGGACTTAAAATCAGCATACTACAGAGATACAGCCACATCAATGTTCATTGCTGCTCAATTCACCATAGCCAGATTGTGGAACTAACCTAGATGCACTTCAGTTGATGAATGGATAAAGAAACTGTGGCATATATATACAATGGAATATTACTCCGCAATGAAGAATGATAAAATTATGGCATTTGCAGGCAAATGAATGAAATTGGAGAATATCATGCTAAGTGAGATAAGCCAATCTCAAAAAACTAAAGGACGAATGATCTCGCTGATAAGCGGATGAGGACATATAATGGGGGGTGGGAGGGGTTAGCGTTAGGGTTAGGGTTAGGGTTAGGTTTAGGGTTAGGGTTAAGGAGGGTGGTAAGAATGAAGGAAAGAAGGACTGTATAGAGGGAAAAGAGGGGTGGGAGGGGGAAGGGAAAAAAATAACAGAATGAATCAAACAACATTACCCTATGTAAATTTATGATTACACCAATGGTATGCCTTGACTCCAAGTACAAACAGAGAAACAACATGTATCCCATTTGTTTACAATAAAAAAAATACACTCTACTGTCATGTAGATCTAAAAACAACAAACAAAATATTTAAAAAATGAAGAGGAGCTTGAGCCACAGATGAAAAATGCAGTCATGGCCAACAACTTGATTTTGGCCAGGTTTAGGCCCAGAACAAAACACCAAACGAACCTATTTCCAGACTCTTGACCCTTGTCCTTCTTGGCATGCCCCTTTCCCTACAAAGTTCCCCATTCAGAACTGATACCCTTAACCCAAGACATTTAAGGGACTGTGCAATAATGGAGTCAGTTTTCACAACTCTTTTTAAGAAAGAAGTCATTCATTCCTGGTAGTTGTTGGGAAGTGGCCACTGGTGAGGAAATAGTTTTTTCCAGCATATAACATACTCGGTCCTACCCTGGGATACTAGTGGCCCCACATAATTTACAGTTTGGAGAAATTATTCTTGTTAAGAAATCATTGTTCCTCAGCTTTACCCAGGGCCTATAGCGATTTCAGCAGCCACATCCATGTTATTCTAATAAACTCACACAGAAACCAAGGGACACAAACAAGTCTAAGCATCCCATGTCCCAAATTGCTCTCTACCTTCTGTGTTGAAACCTAATAGGAACATCTGAAATTCTGGTTTATGGGAAGGACCAAGAGCAGGAGAAATAGATAGCAGTCTCCACAGTGCTCAGCCTAGTCCTTACCAGAAACGGGAATCCCAGACTTGAACTCCAACCAGCCTTGGACCTTCCAATGCCATATGCCTATCCTCCTTGATCTTTCCTCATTGGGTTGTCAGACTCATCAAAAATAGTTTCTAGCAAGAACTAGGGTGAGGAATATATTGAGTCTGGGGAGAAAGTAGTGGGGACAAGGCGTGGTCCTAGTTCTTGAGAATCTTGGTATTAGGTAAGTGCTAAAGTCTGAATGTTCATGTCTCCCCAAAATGTATATGCTGATATCCCAATCCCCAATGTCATGTATTAGTAGGAAGGGACTTTGGCAGGTAATAGTATCATGAGGGTGGACCCCTCATTAATGAGATTATTGGCCTTATTTTAAGAGACATGGGAGAGTTCTCTATCTCTCTCTTATGTGAAGACAGCAAGAAGGCAGCCATCTGTGAACCAGAAGGAGAGCTAACCTTGTTTATTACAGAAACCTTCAAACATATGCCATAGTCAAAAGGACAGTATAACAAACTTTCACGTGCCCACTACCCAGCATCAACAAGTACTATCACTTTGTAAATCTTAATAAATTCAACTCAAAGAAACAAAGCATGGAGATTATTTTCGGGCTTTAAAATGCTGGGACTCAGAATTCTTTCCACTACAAACAAGCCTGGCTCCAGAACCTCAATGGCTGGGCTGAACATACAGTGGAGAATAAATGGACCCAATCAGTGGATTTGTCAGGAAGCAGGGACAGGAAGGAAACAGCACAAAGCATTCCAAGGCCTGCTTCTCCATGGCAGGGTGAAAGGCCAAGTCACAGGAAGGAATGGAGTGGGGCAGGAGCCTGGCTGAGCTCTTGTTTTCCTCCAAAGGAACTTGTAAGGAGGACCCAGCTCTGAGCTTTGCTCAGGTGGTTGCAAGAAGTCAAAGGTTCAGGCACCACAGGACACAGCAGAGCTTCGAACCAGCAGAGGCAGAATGGAACATCAGGGAAGCTGCGTGTTCACGCAATCTGCAATACAACCATCAAGAGCCAGAACAGCTCCTTCCAAAACCAGGTAAAAATGTTGGTGGATAGAATTTCCCCCATTTCATGTTTCTCTATTTTCTGACTTTTTCTGGCAACGTCACTGTCTACGTCTTAGTGTAACAGGTGAGAAATAGAAGAAGGTGCAGACAAGGGGACCCAGTGTTAGTTGAGCACCGGGATGGCCCTCTTGCTTCGCACAGGACCACGGCGGCCTCCCTTCCTCCTGCCCTCCCCAAGGGCCGGTGCTTTTCACGCACAGCCTCGTTAGTCTCACAGCAGCCCGCAGGTGGCAGACATTCTAACTGCTTCAGTCAAGAGTTCGAGGCTCAGAGGGGTCGAGTGGTGCCCCGTGATCCCTTATCAAGTGGCGGAGCTGCCACGTGTGATGACACGGCTCGTGCTCCTGAGCACCCGAGCACCCCACAGCGCTGCCCTTGGACGACCCCACGCTCGCTCGCTCGGTGTCAACAGCCGTGAATAAAGCGAGTAGCTAGCGAAGACCAGCACTCAGGCTCTGACTGGCGCCAGGGCCAGGCACTGCACTGGGCTGAAGGGTGTGCCCCCCAAAGCCCGGTCCACCTGGAACCTGAGAACCTCGCCTGTTGGAAACCAGGCCTTTGTAAATGTCATTAGGTGAGTACAGTGAGGTCAGGCTGCATCAGGGTGGCCCCACATCCAATATGACTGGTGTCCTTTTAAGGCTAGCAAAGCAACAGGCACCCGCGGGGGAGAAGTCCTGCGATGATGGTTGAGAGGGTCGCAGGCCAGCCCGCGACGGAAGGCGAGGAAGGATCCCCTCCAGCGCCTTCCCGAGGCGCTCAGCCTGCAGACGCCCATTTCAGACCTTCGGCTTCCAGTCCTCCGAGTACACCTTTCATTGTGGAGTCGCCCGGCTTGCAGGGACTCCACCCAGCCCTGACAGTCTAACACTGGCCCGGAGCGAAGTGCTCATTTATTTATTTGTACGCAGGCTTGCACTGGTTCCTCCAGAGCCCTGCATGAGCCGTCATTCCTCAGACGAAGGAAGCGGAGCCCAGAGAGTGTGAGGCGCCTGACCAAAGTGGCCCAGCGCGTGACCTAAGAGCCAGGATGCACGCGCAGCTGAATGCCTCCTCCACCGCCGCCTCACCCTGTAGGGCGCCTGCGCTGAACACGGTTGACCTGCCCGTCCGCCCCCCCCCCCCCCCCCCCCGATTGACTGGTGCTGTGAGAACAGCTTCCCGGGCTGTCCCGCTCCCCCGCTGCATTGTCCAGTCACTGTCGCGGCGTGTGTAGAAATCGCACGCACGTGGCCACCTCGCAGGTATTTGCTTAAGGTCTTGCGCATCGCTTCCCTTTGAAGACCTCCGTGTCTCAGCCTGACGCTTTACTCCTTCCAGAAAGTTCATTCTGCCCGCGCCCGTCGGCGCAACGCTCCTCGCTCCGCCCCACGTCTGTCCTGCGCCCACGAGAAGGTCGCCATCTACTGGCGGCTCCCTGGAACTGCGCCTGGGAACCCCGGGGAGGCGCCGCTGGGGCTTCAGCCAGAGAGCCGGTCCCCTGGCCACTGCTGCGCCTCCGGGCTTGACGGGGGAGGAGCGGAAAGGCCACGGGCCTTGGGGCGCAGGAAGGGAGAGCCTCAGCTTTGGCCATGGTGCTGCCATCCCCAGGGTGGTGTGACATCTGACCCAATTTGACCTCAGGGAAAAGCGAAGCCAGCGAGGCTGCAGTCATCCCCAGGTGGCGCGTGCGCGCGAGCAAGCGAGCCGCTGTCACTTTGAACCACCCCAGAGAGGGAAAGCAGGAGAGGGGAGAGGGAAAGCAGGAGAGGGGAGAGCGATGCGTCTGCGGCTTGAAGCATGCTTAGGGACTGCCATCAGGGCTCCCGCCGCTGCACCGGGTGCCACACGGGGAGCCAGGCGCAGAGGGAGCGGGAACGACTCTGCTCCAGCGGGGCAGGAGCCGCATCCCCAGACCGCCTTTGACTCCCGGGCCGGCTCTCTACCCCCCTCCCTCCGCCCTCTGCCCTCGCCCGAGCAAAAGTCTGGCGCGGAGGGAAGCAGGAAAAGAAGCGCAGGAGGCGCCACACAGTGCTGGGGCCACATCTGCAGAGAGACCCCTTCCACAAATGCTCAGATCGCCTGGGGTCTCCTGGAAAGGCCTTTGAGAAATCGCCATGGGCACACTTGGGATCCCAAAGGAATGGCCTTCCAGTAGTGCCCGTGAACCCACTGGGCTCCTCATTGTATGCGCCCTGATGTTTCTTTTTAATACCATGATTTGAAAAAAGAAACCTTTGGCCACTGGTCTCTGGGAACCCGGAGGCCGTGTTGCAGCTCCCCTGGCCTGGGGGTCAGGTGCTTCTGATTCCCCTTTTCCCCAAAAGGAGTCACTACTTCCTTGCGGGTGGTGGGTGGCATTTCTGCTCCCTGAGACCTCTTGAAACCCATGGCGCCTGCCCCACACCCCATGTTCCCTGTGAGCTCCTCCTCTAAGTGGCCCACTGGGAAACCTACTCAAGGCCTACCGTAGGGTCACTTAAGGAAAGGGGCCAGGACATAGGTCATGAGCCCACTTGCAGAGTGTCCTGAAGCCTGTCCTAAGGCATGGAGCTCTTCTGAGTTTGGGGAGTCCTAGGGACTTGTGGTATGAATTGGTATGTGTGGATGTGGATGTGGAAGTCCTGTTAGCTTACTGGGCCTAGAATTGCTGTGTGACTATTTCTCTTGTTGGGGCTTGCCACAACAACTTACCCAGCCCAAGGTGCAGAGCTTTCTTCTGAGTTCTGGATATACATGAGATTGAGGTTTGCTAATGTTTCCACATGGGAATTTGGAGGAACATGGACACACAGGTATTTTTCCACTGCAGTTTGTACCTAGAAATGTGATCTGGGTGGGATTTGTTACAAATGCACAATGTTAATGTGGAGAGTTCCCACCCTTCATAAATGACCTTTATTATGGTTTAGATCTACAAATGCCGCCCCCCGAAAAAGCTCATGCTTTGAGAGCATGATCCCCATTGCAGGAAGGTTTGGAGGTGGAGCTTTTAAGCAATGATGAGAGCTATAACCTCATTGATGGATTAATCCATTTGATGAATTAACAATTTGAATGGACTATTGGGTGATAACTGTAGGCTAGTAGGTCACTGGAGGCATGCCCTCAGGAATTCTATATCTTCTCTCTGACTCCTTGCATGCACATCTGCCCCTCTCTATATATCCTTCCTGGGTGCCATAGCTGTGCAGCTTTCCTCTACCACAATGATCTTCCTCACCTCAGGTCCAGAGCAATGGAGTGGGCCCTCCCTTACACTGAACCTCTGAAACCATGAGCTCAAGATAAACATTTCCTCTAAGTTTTCAGGTATTTCATCACCAACTTTTTGCCATTGTGACCAAAATACCTAACACAGAAACTGGAACCAAGAAGTTGGGTGATTGCTGTGACGTAACTGGCCATGTAGTTCAGAAACATTTGGAGTTGATACTTCAGGAATTTTGAAAAGTTTAGAGATGCAAGCAGGAAAAGCATTAGAATGTTGTAAGCAGAGCTTAAAGGGGAATTCTGGTTGAAGCTCAGAAGACAGTGATATGTATAGGAATGTGGACAGTAAAGACTGGGCTCAAGAGGTTTCAGAGGGGAATGAGGACTCTGTAGGGAATTGAACCAGAGGTCATTTGTGTTATATCCTGATGAAGTTTGTCTACATTTTGCCCATGTCTTGAGATTTTCTGTGAGGATGAATTTAAAGATATTGGACTAATTAATCTGATGGAGGAAATTTCAAGGCAGCACAGCATTCAGGCAGAGAATTGTGATAACAAAGGAAAAAGAGAGGGGAAGTTGTTTACTTCCTATATATTTCCCCTGCTTGTAGATGTGGTGAAGCCCACCATTTTGTTCCTGCCTACTGCTGCCAAGGAACACATGGATAAATAAAATGCCCAAACTCTCTCCATTGAATCCTCCAATTTCTTTCTTTAGGATTGAATAACAGTAACTTCTGCTTTTGTGGCCCTAGAGTTGAACACATCCAGTGCCTTCCTAACAGCTTATTGCTCCATGCTTTGGCCCCCTAGAGCCTATTCACAACCAAGAAGCCAGAGGGATTCCCCCCTAAAGCTCCAAACGCTTCAGGGACTTCACAGATCATGCACAGGAAAAACCACTCTCTTCACATTTCCCAGGATTCTAGCTCTGATTTCCTCTGCTCCAAACACAGCTTTTCCATGAACACATCAGGTACATCCTTACCTCACAATCTCTCCATAGGCTGTTCCCTCTGTCTAGAGAGCTTCCCCAAATGGATGC
This sequence comes from Sciurus carolinensis, assembly GCF_902686445.1. NCBI lineage: Eukaryota > Metazoa > Chordata > Mammalia > Rodentia > Sciuridae > Sciurus > Sciurus carolinensis. The sequence goes on along the minus strand of NC_062232.1, from coordinate 114,185,372 downwards.
TTGGTTAAAGCCAGGACTCTTTCAAGGTGTTATTTACCTATTGATTTCTAATGATTCCTATCCTGACAAGTCTCTTTTAAAATGCAATCCAACCCTCCTCCCTAGTCCCTCTGAAATGCTCTCACCCTGCTATATTTTCTCATTGCATTTATTACCTTTCAACATATCAAGTATTTTACTATTTTTTGTTTTGACTTGTTTATTTTGGTTTGTGTGTGCGTGTGGTACTGGAGATTGAACCCAGGGGTGCTTTACCACTGAGCTACATCTCCAGTCCATTTTATTTTGAGATAAGGCTTTGCAACGTTGCTGAGGCTGGCCTTAAAACTTATAATCCTCCTTCCTCAGCCTCCTGAGTGGCTGGGATTACAGACCAGAAACAGGCCTGTAACACCAAAACTGGTTTCTTTCATTTTTCTCCTTTACCCTTCTGCTGTGAGAATTTACCACCACAGGGCCAAGATAATTGACTATTTTATTTGATGATTAATTCCAAGTGCCCAGAGCAGTCTCTGGCTCATGGTCAACACTCAACAAATACTAAGTGAATGAAAAAATCTAAGACATATGGTTGAGTAACTGGCATCATTAGATGAGCAATAAATAAGTGGTGGTAATGATCATCAAAGAATTCTATGATTAATCACTATCAGCCTCATCAGGGGAGTTCTAGCATAGTAGGCAGGCAGGAAGCATCCCTAAAATGGTTCTTATACCCACTGGAACCCTGGTGAAGAGTAATTACTGATCACCAGTCTATACATTAAGCATCATTTTGGATTTTTTGTTTGGACAGCCCAGGGGCAAGTTTCTGCAACACCTTCCAAGCTGGACCTCTGATCCTCCCAGGGAACCTCACGGAACATATCCCCTGCACCCTGAGCATACTCCGGAAACCTTCCTAATGGACCCACAGCTTGGATGAGTAGAACTATGACTTCCCCCCACCCACCACTTCTTATTGGTCATAGATGTGCACGTGATCACCAGCTGCATTCCCATTGGCTGGAAGGTGGAAAGAAACGGACCCTTCACGAGTCCCCTCAGGCAAAGGAGGCTAAGGCACCCCGGGGAGCATCCGTAGGGGCGCCATATTCCTGGCCCTCCCTAGCCATCCTAGTGGTTTGGTGACCCCACCTCACAGAGTCTGAGGAAAAAAAAAAAAAGCAGAGGGGATCCCTGAGGCGTTGCTCTGTGACCTTAGGGTGTGCCCAGAGAGAAGGTCTGGTGCTTGATCTGTGTGACGAGGGCGGCGTCCAGGCTTGTGGTGACAGCACCATGCTCAGGATCCTGAGAAGGTTTATGGCCTTCTTTCAGAGGCGGGAAGACCCTAACAGACATCTGGGGCTCCCACAAGGTATTTTTTTTCAGTCCCCCTGTCCTCTATGTGAGAAGTCTCCTCAGAAGGGTCTCTTCACTCCCGATCGGGAACCATGGGGACTCCCGGGGCCAGGACGCTAAGGATGCGTAACCTTATGTGTGTGGGAGGGGGAGGGAAATGTTGTCCCTAAGGCCCCAAATTTAGGCCAACATCAGCTAATGCCTTTAACTCTCCTGTTGATCCAAAGCGGGAAAGTGTTTGGATCAACACTGAGAAGTGATGGAGAAGACTCCCCGGGTTGCCCCGTCCCGGCATTTCCCTTGGTGTAAAGCCTTTTTACACTTCCGGGATGTGAACCGCCCTGATTCAAGGGTGAATTTGGCTTCCTGTCCACTCCATGAACTTGAAGCCAAGTGGGCGAGGCTTTTCAGTCACGCATGTGAGAGCAGGAGCTGCATTTAACTTGATCTCTTTGAATCCTATGCTCCTGCCCCAGCTCTGGCACCAGGTGAACACTTTGGGAGGTGGGGAGCAGTGGTCCTGGTGTGGCGTGTGGTGGGTGCGAGTCCAATCAAAATGGGAAGGTTTGCTGTATGGATGGCATCCCTGCTCTGAATTATATTGTTTCTAATTTGTATCCAGTGTTTGTATGGACTTTAAGGGCTGCATGTCATTAATACCTACAAAACCCCCATGAGAGAAGTTCTAGTATTGCTGTGCCCATCTACAGGTCAGTTAGGGATGCGAACAGGAAAGCAAGGGCACACAGTAACCGTGTAGCCCAAAAGAATTCACACCCCGGATGTGAGGGCGATCTGGCTGCGACATCTGTCACCCCATTGATCGCCAGGGTTGATTCGGCTGATCTGGCTGGCTAGGCGGGTGTCCCCTTCCTCCCTCACCACTCCATGTGCATCCCTCCCAAAGCTGCGCGCTTGGTCGAAGAGGACGACCTTCCCTGATAGAGGAGGACCGTTCTTCGGTCAAGGGTATATGAGTAGCTGCGCTCCCCTGCTAGAACCTCCAAGCAAGCTCTCAAGAATTCACACCCCACTCTCAGATCCAGCAGCATCTCTCATCCCGTGCTCCCCCCTGAGTGTGCTTCCACAAGAGCAAACTCAGTGTCTTGGGAGGGGTGGAAGAGACTCCCCAACCCTGCAGGGTTTTCTGGGCAGGTCCCTGCCTTCCTGGCTTGGGATCTTCTGAGGCTTCTTTGCCAGTAGAGTATGAACCCCCAGGGGAGGTGGCTGGGTCACAGCAAAACTTGCTAGAGAAGGCAATTTATCTATTTTTATATGACATCGCTTACACTGCAGCATCCATTATTACCTCTACTTTTCTCAACAGGGACCCGTAGAAGAGTCCAACAAGTTTTCCATGTGCCTGAGTGACAGTTGTCTTCTTTATCCTTCATCTTTATTCTGGGATATGATGTAACACATTTAATCTGTTTTTCTTTCCAGTTTGCCAGATTTTCTTGACTTTTATTTTCATAATCTAGTATAATCAAAATTTTTCCCAGCCTTTCTTTCTATCCACCCAAGTCATTGGGTCAGCAGCTGTGGCATTGTGATTCAGAGCTCCAATGCTACAGGCAAATTGTCCCAGGTCAGATCCCAAAATAACACTTACCAGCTATGCTTGTTCAGAAAAAAACAAACCCCCTGGTGATTCAGTGGCACTTTTCATCTAGACTTAATCCCTGATATATTTTAGTGCCTCTGGTGAGATGTTTAAAAATCTGAATTTGTTGCTTCTCATTATGTTTATGAAAATGATGACATTATATAATAACAGTTATAAAAAGTTATAAAGTTACATAATAAAGTTATAATAATAATAAAGTTATGTGTTAATATTAATGAAATTATATATTAAGAAAGTTAGATTATATAGTAATATATAATAAAGTTATGTAGTAATGATCATTTAAGGTTCTCCATGCCCAGATATGATGACAACAACATTTGTACTCTAACATGTGCAAGGTACTCACAGTTCTAAGTAGTTGACATGTATGTGTCAATTAATGCTTACAACAAAAATCAGGTAAATGTTGTGATTGTTCTTGTTTGACTGACACAACAGGGTTCTCTGCCTCCAAATGTTTGCACAGGTCAAAATTATACTCTAGGTCTGTGTCATCAGTATCTGTATTTCTAGAAGTAGGTGATTGGCCATTGTATCTTTCTCTGGTAGGGCTCTTTTGTAATGGATGTTTGCTTTTGAAATTAATTAATAGAACCTGTTGTTTACCCATCACATAGGTGACAACAAATTGAAAACTGTGCAGGGAGTTGTGACAAGTTTATTTCATGATTATGGCTTGATTGATGAGTCCATCTACTTCAGTACTAATATAGTGACTGAAAATGTGCCTCTGAAAATTGGACAGAAAGTTTCTGCAGTTATAGAAGAAGATAAAACATCTGTCGAATTGAAAGCAATCAAAGTAAGATTTGCATGAGTTTGGGGATGTTCTCTTTTCTAGTGGGCTTGCTCTCTTACTTTCCTTCCTTCCTTCCTTCCTTCCTTCCTTCCTTCTTTCTTTCTTTCTTTCACCGGTGATTGAACCCAGAGGTGCTTAAATACTGAGCCACATACCCAGACCTTTTTATTTTTTATTTTGAGACAGGGTCTCACTAAGTTGTTTACAGCCTCACTAAATTGCCAAGGCTGGCTTTGAACTTGGATCCTCCTGCCTCAACCTCCCAAGCCCCTGGGATTACAGGCATGTGCCACCACACCTGGCTCCTACTGGGCTTTCAATCCTGCTTCTTTTTTGGTACCAGGAATTGAACCCAAGGTGCTTGATCACTGGGCCACATCCCCATCCAATTTATAATAAGGGACATGTGGTGGCAGAGGAAACTGCTCAGCTCATGGCAACAGGGAAGCATAGGTGAAAGCTCTCATAATCTAATCATTTTCATTTCTGAAAATTCCTACGTTTCCTAACACATGAGCTCTTTGAGGGATGTTTTTAGATCCAAATCATAAAATCCCTGTTGTATGAAAAAGCCACCTCTTTCATATTCACAAGCATTTGAATCTGTCCAAACTCCTTATTGGGTTAAAGAAAAAGAAACAGAATTTGGATAGTGAGAGTTTGATGTGAAACTTGGAGGAAAGTTTAATGTGTGGTATGGCTGTGAGCTAGTTTGGAATCGGAGCACAAAGTGATGAGAAGATGTAGTGAATTGTGCTCTTGGGTACTGACAGAATGGTGGTAGACAGAGAGGGGCCTGGTGCTTTATTCCTCAGTGAAATGAATCTGGGCCAAAAGATCATGAGATTGTTATGGGAAGCTAGAAAGATACCAATTAAGAAATGAATACCAATTAACTTCACTATTTTTAAAGCACAAAAATAATTTACATCTCAACGGTTTGTTTCCATCAGAAACCTCTGAACAAGAAATTCTACTCTTTAGAGTTTATTATACAGGAATAAATAAGGCTAGTAGTCAACATATTAGGATACAAGTTAAATGTCCAATGTGGAATTAGGTCAATAAATAATGGTCCACCCACTCTTCAAGATGCCTTATTTCTTTCCAATAACCTCGTGTTCTATAAAAATGTTTGCAATTAGGTTGGGCATGGTGGTGCATTCTTGTAATCCCAGTGACTTGGGAGGCTAAAGTAGGAGGATTATGATTTCAGGACCAGCCTGGGAAACTTAGCTGAACTCTCTCTCAAAGTAGAAAATAAAAAGGACCAAAGATGTAGCTTTGTGGCAAAGTATCCCTGGATTCAATCCCCAGGACCCCCCCAAACTGTTTGTGATTATTATGTGTTATTTTAACACTCTATACAATGTTAAATTTTTTATTTTAAAGTTGAGCATATATATATGTTTGTATAGAAAAAAATCTGGAGCTAGGGTAAATACTAAAATGTGCTCAGTAGTTTCCTTTAAGCAATGGTATTACATACTGTGGGCAATCACTTGCTGCATTGTGTTTATCTGGTTTTTTTCTATAATGAGCATGAATTATTTCTGTAATTTAAAAAATTTCATATAAAACTTACACTTCCAATAAGCAAAAATATTTGCATGCCTCTCTATCATAAATAAAGTAAGCCCTAATTTGCCATGGTTTTATTCCAACCCTTTCTCTTTTGAAGTTCCTTTTCCAACTTTATTTTACGCTTCTGTAAGAACTGGACCTTGACTATTATAGATTTCTTCTATATTTCCCTAACTTGTGTTTGGTTTTCCTTCATCTCCCTGATCCCGCCCCCACCCCCATCCCCATTTGCCAGGTAAACTGTTCTTTCACAGCCACACTCAAATCTGACTTCCTCCAAGCAATGCCCTATTTTCTCCTAGTCTGAACTTTTCTCTTTCCTGGCAATTCCTGAAAACATTTTTTGGACTTATATTATATCCTGGGTCACAACTTCCTTAGAATTTCTCCCCCCGCCCACCGCATTAAATTGTGAATTCCTAGAGGGCAAGGATAGTATTTTTTTATCTTATATTTCTTGAGCTGGGTATGGTGGTGCACACTTGTAATCCTAGCTACTGGGGAAGGAGGATTGCAAGTTCTAGGCCAGACTGGGAAACGTATCAAGACTGTCTCAAAATTAAAAATACAAATTGTTGGAAATGTAACTCAGCAGTACAGCATCCTTGGGTTCAATCCCTAGTACTGCAAAATAAATGAATAATTAAATAAAATATTTCTTGAATGACAATGTTTTAAGTATAAAATTCCCCTTATAAATTTTGTTATACTTTAAGTAACTATTTCCTCATCTTATAGGTGGATGTCATCCCTGATAATTTTGATGACACTAAACCACTGGACTCCAGAATCAGAGTTTTAGTTGGTTGTGTTGCCTGTATAAAGAAAGATACTGTCTACATTGATAAAAAAACTTACTTCTCTATAGACATTGTTTCTGAAGGTATGATTTACATTTTTACAACAGGAAGTGCTTAATATTTTGAGAGGACATTAGTACTGGAACTACTTCTGCAGTATACTTGTCTCTAATCAGTGACTCTAATATTTGAGATGAAACTTTGGAAATGAAAAAAATATACAAAATAGGGATGTGAACAGGTCATATTTCTAAAAAATCATGCTATCATTTATTACGTGTTCACTAGTTGAATGCAATAAATGTCTGAATAATTTTTCATTCATTAATTACTTAATTATTTTCATTAATTATATAACTTCTGTATACAGACTCTATTTTAAAAATACTTCAAATGTTTCAAAATAAGTTTGGAGACAGAATTACATCTTTCTGTGTGTGTGTGTGTGTGTGTGTCCACTGTTGAATTCTATTAGTAATTAGCAGATATTCTAAGATTTTGTTTATACCCAGAGTTATACTTTGGTTCATATCATGTAGCTTGAATATGAAAAGAGAAATTAGCTTAGCCCTACCAGGCAGCTTGCTATTTTGATTTATATGGTTGTAAAACCAAGACTCTTACCTGAATTTTGTCATGAAATGTTCTCTCTACTTTGTTTAGAAGGGACTGTGTATGGGCAAATGTGGAGTCAGAAAATTGGTTAGGAGCAAGTTGTGATAATCCTGATGAGATGTTGGAGACTTGGATGAGGTTGTAGAAGCAGAGGCTCTAAGGATTGATTTGATTCTGGGTTTATTTTGAAGTTAGACATGAAAGTGTTGGCTAATGGATTTGGAACTTTGGGTGAAAGAAATGGGAGTCAAAGGTAATTCCAAATTTTTTTTAAATGTGTCCCCCTCTAGCTTTATTGAATGTGATTGATCAAATTTATGTATATTTAGTATATATAATGTGATATTGTATACCCTATATATATTAGGGTATGCAATATTTTGATATATGTGTACATTGTGAAATGATTTCTACAATGAAGCTAATTAGCATACCCATGGTCTCACATGGTTACCATGTGTGTGTGTGTGTGTGTGTGTGTGTGTGTGTGTGTACGTGTGTGTGTATGTGTGTGGTGAGATTACCTGATATATTCTTTTAGCCAATTTCAAATATATAATACATTATTAACTATAGTCACCATAGTGCACATTAGGTCTCCAGGATTTATAACTGGAGGGTTCTATTCTTTGACCTTTTTCTCTTTCCCCACCCTCCATGGCCTAGTTTCTGGTAACCCCCATTCTGCGGGCTGTAAAGGTCCTTAGTAGAGGAAACCTCTGGAGTCCTGTGCGGAGCAGGCCACTGGAAACAACAGTGGCTCCCACACGTGGCAGATACTAATGGCTGTACCCTTTTTCTTTGTTCCTGATCATCTCCAAACATCTCAGCTGGCAGTTCCCCAGCATTCTGGGTGGATGGGGTGAAGCTGGAGCAGGTCATTCAGACAGTGCCGTGTAATGCTGTGGAAGTTGGCTGTTCATCCCTCTCTTTTTTTCCCTTCTAGAGGAACTCATGAGAAAAGAATTCCCTCTTCATGGTGAGGAGTGTCTGCATGAGATGTGGGGTGATTCAGGAAAAATGAAGCTATTCTTCCTACCTTTTTTGGTGCAGTTTTTCTCATTGGTGTTTTTTCGTTTTGATTTGTTTTGCTTCATTTTTTTGGTTTTTTTTTTTTTTTTTTTTGGTTGGGGGGGTTTGTTTTGGTGCTGGGGATTAAACCCAGGAGTGCTTAACCACTGAGCCATATGCCCCACCCTTTTTAATATTTTATTTAGAAACAGGGTCTCACTGAGTTTCTTAGGGCCTTGTTAAGTTGCTGAGGCTGGCTTTGAACTCTGGATCCTCCTGCCTCAGCCTCCAGAGCTGCTGGGATTGCAGGCATGCACTCCTGCATCTGGCTCCTGAGATCTTTTATTCATTTATTTTTCCTCGGGGTTTTTTTTTTGTGGGGAGTGCAAAGACTGAACTCAGGGCCTCGCACATGCTAGGCAAGCACTCTGCCACTGACCTAAATTTCCTACCCGCCCCCAGCTCTTTTAGAACTAATTTTGTTGATGGATAGATGTCCAATTGTTGTTTGTGGGAGGAAAGAAGGCTTGAATCGCCTACTCTGGTATTTTGCTGATGTCACGCTATTCCTACCAGTAACTGCAAAGCTTTTTATTTGAGGAATAGGGTGGATGGAGTTGCCAATTTAAGATGTGCAAGACTGAAAGGAACAAAATTGAGTGCATGAGAAGAGCAGCAATAATTCAGCTTAAACATGCTAAATTTGCATAAGAATGTGGATAATTGAATCTGAGGTTGGTTATATCTGAAGGTATATACATTTTGAAGTTATCATTCCATGGATATTATATAAAGCCATAATAAAGAAATCAATGTAGAAGAGAGAGAGATAGAAGTGGTTCAAGACCTATGTCTTGCATCATTCCATATTGCTGGGTCACAGGATAAAGAAATGTTTAACTTATTGCTATTGCCAGCTTACTGGAGCAGTTGTGCCAATTTACACTCTCACTTCCTCCAGGCACATTTGTTATCCTGTGACCTACTTTTTATTTACTGTAAAATTCTGTTTGAAACTACATGTTTACAACCATAAAATATAAGATAAATATTTAAGTGTTCATTAGCTGGCCAAAACACCTGAGGAAATTAATTCATGCTTACAATTGCAGTATTTCCTAGTGCTTTTGCTACCCCTGATAGCAATCAATATTTACTTGGTGGTTACCACATGCCAGATATTATTCTGTGAGTTTTATCAATAGTGACTAATCATCACAGCATCTCTATGTCATATGGACTATGATTGTCCTCACTTTTAGATGGAGAAGCAAGGCATAGTGAGATTAAGGACCTTCACTAAGGTTGCAAAGTGTCAGTTACAAAATTGGAATGCAGGGAGCAGGTTCAGACATGTATTTTACTTTTATACTTGACTGTCTCTCTTGAAGGGGCTTTGAGTGTGACCAACTGTGTAATAAATTCTGTGCTATTCTCAAAGAACAGTTGACAGTTTCCTCCATTTGACTTTGTTAAATAAGTAGAGGAGAATCAATGGTTAAAAGATTAGACATTTACCTTCTGACAGAAAGATTTACAAGGTCTCTATTTAAATATGTGCAAAATGCACTCTTCATCTATTGGGAATTTATGAAATTTACTGAAATTTCTCCATGGCTGTTTTAGGTTTTGTGCCTTATAAGGGTGACTGGTTAGAAGTTGAATATTCCACACAGCCAGGCACCTCAAACATCAAGGCACACTCAGTGAAGCCTATGAACTGTAAGCATGTGGATGAGGTAATTTTTGTCTGTGTTGCATTTGTTATTAGTTTCCACCAATCCTACCCTCAGTGAGAATTTTCATGTCCAGAAATCTACTGGGTGCACTGGGAAATCTGAAAATATAAGAAAAAGTATTTTTAACAAAAATGAGACTATTTCCTTATTCAAATTTCAGGATTTCCAAAAGGAAATAATTTGAAAATAATGTAAAGCACATATAACTAAGTTCTAAGTTGTATAGTTAGGTATTAGAATAGGTATTAGAGTGTTATTAGAATGTTCTGAGAACAACAGAAAGAAAAACAATCTGTGTGAAAAAAAAGAATTGGGAAAGAATGAAAGGAGTTGGTTGTGGTATTTGAGCTTACCAGTCAAAACTAGATATGATTTGGGTAATGGAGCTTGAAATGAGAAAGAAATTTTGTTTGAACAAAGGTTCAAATAAAATAATGAGCTTGGAATGTGACAGAGGAGGAAGGGGAAATTGATAGACTACTTACCAGCACACTCCTTTCTTGCTCAATCCCTTTCACTCTCTCAACCTTAATTATAGAGAGTAATGGCCATGGCGAGCAATATTTAGAACAGAATTTCTCACTGTAGACCTGAGTACCATCTCTAGAGATTTGGCTTTAATTGGTGTGAGGTGGGATTTGGGCACAGGTGTGTTTACAAAGCACCCCTGGTGTTGCCAGTGTGCCACCAGGATGAGAATCACTTATGGGATTGGAGTGACTAGCAGGTTAGACCAAGAGTGATAGGATACTGAGTCAGTTACAGTATAGTAAGCTTTACATAAATATTTCCATCATTTATCCTTACAGGTCTGCATTACTAGCCTGCAGGAAAGACATGGGATGATAGATTATACTATCTTTTTCACCTTGGATTCCCTGAAACTTCCTGATGGATATGTACCTCAACCATATGATGTCGTCAATGTGGTAATAGTGGAGAGTGTTCAGTTGTGCTGTGTTTGGAGAGCAGTTTCTATGACTCCAGTGCAAAAGTCATCTTAAGAAAACATTTTATTCTCTGTTCATCTTTTCTTCTGTGGCAGGAAATAGTCAGGTTTAACTGAAAAACTTAGCAAGCATAAACAATGTTTGAAGTTTGATTCTTAGGTAATATAAATTGAAAAACTTAGTAAGCATAAGCAATATTTGAAGCTTGATTCTTAGGTAATCCAAATTGAAAAACTTAGTAAGCATAAACAATATTTGAAGTTTGATTCTTAGGTAAGATGCCCAATTAAGATGCTGGCTCAGTTGGGTGTGGTGGCGCATGCCTGCAATTCCAGTGATTCGGGAGGCTGAGGCAGGAGGATTGCAAGTTCAAAACCAGCCTCAGCAACTTTGCAAGGTCTTAAGCAACTTAGCAAGCCCTGTCTCAAAATTTAAAAAACAAAATTAAAAAGGGCTGAGGATGTTGCTCAGTGGTTAATCACCCATTTGTTAAATCCCTGGTACCAAAAACAAAAACAAAAAAACAAACAAAAAAAAGACATGCTAGGGCTGGGGATATAGCTCAGTTGGTAGAGTGCTTGCCTCGCATGCCCAAGGCCCTGGGTTCAATCCCCAGCACTGCAAAAAAAAAAAAAAAAAAAAAAAAAAAAAAAACATGTTGACTCATTCACTTGGGATCAGTTCACTTTAGGGGAATACCTTAGTTCAAAAGCATGTGAAAGTGGCCTGTATAAGAAAGAAACAACACTGCAGTTAAATTTAAATTCTTTGTTTTCCACATCCAGGAGTGGATTCTGAGACCTGGTATGGCCCTGAAATAACTAACCTTCAGAGGCAAAGTATTTAATTCCAGAGGCAGCAGGGCCACCATGTTAATGGACAGGATTTAAAGTTACAGATTTGAAAATTAACAAATAAATATAAATAAATTAAAGGGCATGATGGCACAAGCCTGTAATTCCAGTGACTCAGGAGGCTGATGCAGGAGGATTACAGGCTCGGGTCAGCCTCATCAATTTAGTGAGGCCCTGAGCAACTTAGTGAGACCCTGTCTCTAAATAAAAATTAAAAGGGCTGGGGATGTGGCTCAGTGGTTAAGTACCCCTGGGTTCAATCCCAGTACCAAATAAATAAATAAAATTACAGAATGCCTTCAATTTTGAGTTCCCCTATGCTTTCTGTTCAGTACTCATTATTCTGTAGCATTTTCATCTCCTATCGCCTACTCGATTTGTTATATTTATTGTTTATCTGTGTCCTTTCCCACATTAGAATGTAAACTCCTCAATGGTAGGCTTTTTTAAAATTTGTTCTTTCCATTAATACATTACTGAGCATTTAGAATAGGGTCTAATACATACATGTTAATAAATGCAACAAAAGAATTTTCTGAGCAAAAATAATTCTTACCTGTGGCTAACCCATCGTTTGTTTTCTAGGAATAAAATTGTTAAGCAACTCATTAAGACCTCAGTTGTTTTCTTACCAGAATCATCCCCTCAGATTTGATGCATAAAATCTCAAAGTGGATAAAAATCTTTGTTACAAAGGTGCAGCCCAACTCCACACATGAATCAGGGAGTGAACTTCTAGCCTCATAAAGAGGAATTTCCTTACTGTAGGTATGAGGTACTAGAAGTCCCACAAGTACCCTTGAAAAGTCCTCATTCCTTCCTCAATCAACACATTTAACCAGGTAACTATTCTCCGGAAAGAGCTATTTCAAATCTTTCAGCACCACTGGAAAGTGGCTGTGAGCCCCAGTCCTGGGATTCCTGATTCCACCATGACCCCCTGCCCCCGGAATAAACAGAGTTTGCTTCTGGGTTTGTTTTACAGGTCTAGTGGGACCTCCCAACCACCCGGTGGTTACTTCTCCATTTGGGGGAACACGGTAGTCAGGAATAGCTTGTGGAGGTTGTGTTTTCACTCAGTGGTTCACTCTGCAAATTCTTGTGGATCCCATTTTACGTGCCAGGCACTGGAGTGAAGCCAACAGGACCAAATCCCGGGTCCTAAGGGAACTTGGCTTCTGTCACTGCCCCCTGGGCTTCCTGACCCATGGAGCAGGAGCTCCTAGGAGAGAAAGGGCCAGCAGGGGCTGTGGCAGCTGCAGGTGCCTGGGGGAGTCACCATTCCAGTACGGTCCCACACCAGTGGGAATCACAGAGAAGTCACTGTTTGATGTGAGAGATGTGTGGGCCCTGGATTCTGCCACTCCCGTTTGAGTCTCCATTTTGACTGAGGTGGAAGCATGTTCCCTGAGAGCAACAGTGGATTTGGTCAGTTCTGTCAGGTTGTGAATCAGTCAGATCCCTGTTTCCAGATTCCTCCCTGGACAGAGGAAATCACTTGGGCCCCTGGGGAGCCACAGTTGTGGGGTGGATAAGTTCCCCTCACCTATGTAGATGGCAAAGCCCAGGATGCATTTGCTCTCATAGGCAGGCCCAGCACAGCTGCACGTGAAACCTTTGCCTTAGAGATATGTTAATTCTAAGGCTCTTTGCTATAAATTGGGAGGCCAGTTCTCAAACATCTCACACTCATCAGGGTATCAAACTGGCCTCCCTAAATGGATGTCTTTATGATGCTAGGACTGGGGAGCACGAATTTCATAGGCTTTGTTAGAGAATTTTCTGTAGACAGGAAAGAAATGGCATACAAATACAGGGCCTGGCACCACAAGATCCTGTGTCTCCCATGTTGTTCCACAGAGCTCTGCCATGCTTTAGATGTTGTATGTACCCCAAAGGTTCATATGATGAATGAAAACTTGGTCCACAGTGAAATGGTATTGAAATGTGGTGGGACATTTAATAGGTGTTGCCTGAGGGATGGTAACTGAATTGGGATCACCCTCATGAAGGGATTAATGCTGGTCTGAAGGAGTGGGTTAGGTCTCACAGGAGAGGATTAGTTCCCTTGAGAGTGGGTTGCTATGAAAGAGTGAGCCTAGCTAGTTCTGGGTCTCTGTGTCCCTTTATAGACTTTTCTCTGTCTTACATGTGCACATGCCATGTGATCCCATGAGTCCTCTCCAGTAGCTGATGCTGGCACCATGCTCTTGGACCCCCAGGACTGTAAGGAAAACTCCCAGGTCTCAAATCCTTGCTCTACCACAGCTGTGTCCTTGAGCAGGCTACTTAGCCTCTCTGAGCCCAGTTACCCCATCTTCAAAAAGAGAGATAATATGAATTTATTTGGGGAACCTTGTGAGTATTGCATTACTCTATGTAATATGCTTAGAGCAGTACCTGACACAAACTAAGCTCCTCCAAAATATTTTATTCTTTCTCTTCTTTCCTTAATGATCAATACATATTGAGCTTTTAAAACCCATTAACAAATATGTACTTCCTATTTTTTCTTGATATCCATATCTTCCATTGTTCTATTGCTAACACACACATTTTAGTCAGTCTTTGAGCAAGATTTGATGAAAAGTACATTTCTGTGCCTCCCTGTGTCAGAATGTGTTGATTCCACATTGTGCATAAATTCTATGCTAACGGGAATTTTCTCTGAGCATTTTGAAGACATTACTTGGGACACACGTGGTGATTTGGGATTCAGTACTTGTCCCAGTCTCCTAATGTACCTTGCTCTACCGCACAGTCTGTCAGAAAAGTGAAAGTCTGTACCTGCTGGTTGTGCAGGATGTGAATGAGATTCCACCAGTTAGGTGCCCTCGAGTGGGACTCCTGGTGGCCAATCAGGGGACCTCGTCCTGCTTCTTCGACTCTTCTGCTGGTGGGTCTGATCATGCAGCCTGTGGGTTTGTCTGCTGCAGTGTCCTTTGTCTAGTCACTGGCTTTATGAGTGCCAAGAAGTTGGTTGTGGTGGTGGCAGCAGCTCAGGGGTGTGTTCTTAAAGCCAGTAGCTTCAGGGTGAGCTTCCTGACTTCCTTCCACCCTGCCTGGGGACTAGAGCTTTTGCCCTTGGGGGACCAGTTCTTTGTCCTCTCCGGGAGTGTTTTGGACTCTTTCAGTCCCTAAACTAAGTTTGCAGGCATCTGGTCCCTGGCTGAATTGAAGTTTGGTTTAAAATGGCTGCTGACTGTGGTTTCTGTTTGCTGCCTCCGACCCCTCACTGATACATTGTCTTCTGGCCTTGGGGGCTGGGGATGACATTTGGTGTCAATATGGTTGTTATTCTGTTTTTGGTGGAGGGTAATGTGTTTTTCCTCTCTAGCAGCTTTTCTGTTCTTCCCTTTGTCCTGAATGTGCTTCAGCTTCTCGGGAAGCGGCTTAAGAGTCCATTTTGAGTGCATCTGTACTTTATTCAACTCTCTGCATGGGGTTTTTCTCATGGAAAATCCAGGCTCTGCACCAAGCACAGTGCAGGCATGGGGACTGAGAGCCTTAATGGTGGCTGTTTCAACCCATTATCTGGGCAGGGGATTTACTTTCAAGAGAGACCCCAGGTGGGCAGGTCAAGAAGTCCTGGTTCCCCTTCATGGCAGACAGCACATTTCCACCTCCTAGAGCCACACCGAGCCCCAGTTCTGGCTCCTACCTACAGAAAGGGCCTTTCTGGCTCCTCAGACCTGCTCTGTCTGCTGCCTCCAAGGACTGTGCAGCTCCAGGCCCACCTGCTGCCTGCATTCCTGCTGCTTCTCTTTCACTTTTGAGACTGGGCAGCATTTAAAAAATGCTGGCAAAAGAGGATGGGAGGAATGGGTTAGGGTGATACACAGACTGAGTGCAAGCTCACATCCTGATGCAAAGTCATTTCCCATCATGCAATGATGGAAGGCAAATCTCATTTCCTTTAAAAAGTGACTCCCCAAAACCAAAAACCAGGGCTGGGGAGATAGCTCAGTTGATAGAGTGCTTGCCTCGCAAGCACAATGCCCTGAGTTCAATCCCCAGCACCTCAAAAAAAAAAAAAAAAAAAAACCAAAACCAAAAAAAGTGACTCCCCATAGCTGCAAAGAGAAGCACGGATGGTCAATAGGCGTATGAAAGGATCTCATCCTGCTTATGTGTTCTAAGGAGTGCACAACAAAATGTTCACATGAACTATTTAAATGTATGAAATTGAGAGATTTACAGATCTGATGCGAGTCCTAGGTACAGGTAAAAAGGAGAAGGAAAGATTGTGGGAGATGGGGAGACTGGCTTTTATCCTAGGCGTAAATTGGAGATGATGGGAAAGGACCAGCTTTAGGAAAGTGGTGGGTTCAATTGCACATTAGGTTGGTGTTGGAGAGAAATGCACCCACTTGAAGTAATGAAAGGCAGTAACAAAAGAAAAAAAAATCTGTCGTGACATGGAATAGTCACCCTTCTCTTCAAAAACTCATTCCTGACTGGAGTGAGTAACTTGGTGTCACGATGCTGGGGGTATCAAAAGCCCCAAAGCGTGCATGTCTTTTGGCCCACTTCTAGCAGCCTATATTAAGGAATGACTGTCCACAACGACATCTGTCAATGCATGAATTACAACTACACACACACACACACTCCCCACACAACAAGGAGAAACAATCAAGAAATGTTCACAAATGCATGGTGATATCTTTGTTCCAGGCAGGGACTGCTAGGCAGCTTTGGATGTAGAATTTTAATAGTGGTTCATTTCACCTTTTGAATATAGCTCTGAGGCTTATTTTTAAAAGGGATATGTTTTCCTTTTCCTCTTCTCCCTCTCCCCCTCCCTCACCTCGGGGTGGGGAAGATTACCTTGAGTTATCTGCCAGAGGATCTAGGAAGTGAATATATCCCAAACTAACAAGTAAATGTTAATACACCATCAGGGTGCCCTGGGACACACCTGGAATGTAGCCTTTGAAGATCTCCTTTAAAATCCCCTTGTCCCTCCTGATGGGCAGAATCACGGCCTTTGCACAGGAGTCCTCAGTGTTTCTCCTTGGCTAGCAAAGCAATAAACCTTCTTTTTCTTTTTTCTCAAAACCGTGTCCTCATTATTGAATTGGCATTGGGGACAAGTACCGACCTTTCAGTTACAGACTCAGTACCATGGAGAGAGAGCAGCGTTCTTCATGCACTTGCTCTCCTGCCTCCTGCTCTTACTCTCTCGTGACTCAGTTGCTTAGGTTCCAACCAGTGTCTGCAAGTG
The DNA here is from genome assembly GCF_902686445.1 of Sciurus carolinensis. Classification (NCBI taxonomy): domain Eukaryota; kingdom Metazoa; phylum Chordata; class Mammalia; order Rodentia; family Sciuridae; genus Sciurus; species Sciurus carolinensis. Next base: position 114,168,822 of record NC_062232.1, on the reverse strand, counting down.
GGTAAAGGGGAGAAGGTCCAACTCGGCAGTGGCCCCAGCTGCTCCCAGCAAGGAGCTCCATTTGGAGATGACCCCCAGGACTGTTCCCCAAAACCCAGGTTTTCTTCTGTGTCCTGGACTCCACCCAAAGGGCAGAGTCACCTTCCCCCTTTGTCATTCCACCACCCTTTGTGCCTGTAGGGACAGGGAGCTCAGGAAAGAGTCTCTGCTTAGGATCTATTTCACCCTCGATGTCTCTCAAATGGGGAAAGGGTTGGGAGCGCCTGAGATTATGCTGAGATTAGGAACGCAGAGCACCTAGCACAGTGCATGGCACACAGCACTCTTATCTGGCATCAGCTCCTGTCACTTGTGCCTGTCCTCACAGCAAAAACTAACGAATGTTTAATAGGCTTCATGTCCTTTAATGCTCACAAGCACCTGAAGGGTCCTTACTGAAAGGATGGAGGTGTGCGCTGTGTGCCAGGGGCCATGTGAAAGAGATGATTTGGTGTACAGTGGGGGGAGGGAAGCAGGCATCCAGGCCCAGGGCTTGCTGGGTGGTTGATCCTCTCCAAGAATCCCTAGGAAGCTGCTGAGGGGAGTCTCTGCACCACACATTGCGACCTGCACTTGGTCTGCCTGTTTCCCTTTACTCTAGAGGTTCAGCCGAATTCAGCAGTTTGAACACCCACTTCTAAAATGGAAGAAAAGACCCATTTCAGGTCCTTCAAGCAAAGGTTGTGAAGGGGAACAACCACCCTCCTCTGGGCCAGGCTCTGCTCCTGCTCAGGGACAGGGGAGTGGTCCTGCCAAGTCTTGTCCTGCAGCAGCTTCTGATGGGGCAGCAGGCTCCGGATAGGGGCCCAGCCCTAGGAGGCTCCCCAGCCCCCGGGAGCTCCCTCCCCTGTGCCCCAGGCAATGCTCACACCCAGCAGAAAGAAGAGGCCTCCAGCCAGTATTGTAGTGTTCTGAGCAAGGACTTTCTTTTTAACATGGGGAGACAACAACATGTGACAATATCAGAAACAACATGTCCCTGACCAGATGGTGCTGGCCAGCGCAGAGATCATCACACAGAAGTGTAAAGTCATCCAGGCTGGGTCTCTGAATTTGCAGAAGCTCCAGCACCTGGAACACAGACTGCAAATAAATAAAGTGCATTGAGACCCCATCACGCAGCAAGGACCCATGGGGAGAGAAAGCGGGCAAGAGGGGAGGCAGGAAAGCAAGGCCCCAACAGTGGAGGACACCTGGGGCCCATCCTTTTTGGCAGAGGCGCCACAGACCAAGCCCGGGTGCTGGGCAGGGTTGGGTTTCCCTGGAGTGGAGACCTGAGGGTGGGCCCTGAGGCTCCACACACCTCTCTCCCCGTAGGGAAGGGCTCCAAGGCCCCAGGCTGGGCCCTTTGCAGAGAGGGCTGGCAGCCAGAGCAGCTCCTTATATTCAACAGCTCCATGCCCTAGCTCACACCCACACTAGCTCACTCACACACATGCGTACTCAAACACGTGCACACACAGCGAAGGGCCTTCCTCCTTCCTTCCCTGCTGGCTGAGGAAGAGGCTGGAGCTGGAGGTCTTGACACAGAGGGCAAGAGCAGGGTCTGAAAGGGCCAGAACTGAGTAGCAGACCCAAGGAGCGCCCCCTGGCTCCTGCTTTCCTCTTCTCCTGTCCTGGGTGTCTCTTGTCCCACAGAGGTGGCACCCAGAGACCTGTGGATGAGGTCAGAGGCTAACAGGTCTCCGGAAGTGGTCCTGAGTGTACAAGACTGGGGTGGATGAGAAGGGTCAGCAGGGTCCAGGGCTCCAGAGACCTGGCACAAGGAAGGAAGCTATCAGGCCTAGACTTTGGGAAACCGCAGGAGTACAAGGCAGCCATGTTAAAGCCTCCAAACAAATTGAGACAAACTGAGATCTTCATTGGAGACCCCAGGTTCAGTGGGCAGCTGAGGAGGGCAGAGGGTGGGAGGCTGGCTCACTTGGTCCCTGGGACTGGCCAGGGTTCTGCAGCTTTGGGTCCCAGGAACTCAGCACATGGGCCTTGAGCTGAGGGAATGGGCATGGGTGGTGAGGACTCCACTTCTGGCCATTTGGGGATCCCAAACAGCAGCAAGCCTGGGGCCTCCAGGGCCATCCCAGGTCATGTGGATGAGATGCTCCTGTGTGACCCTAGGGATGGGAGCCTGAGCCCGAGGTCAGAGGGACAGTCCCAGCCCTATTTCACCCCACCTCCTGGATATATCATGTCCCTAGGAGCAGAGAGCCACCCTCTTCCCCACTCCACCACCAAACTGAGAGGCTTGTGCCACACAGCTGCTGAGGAGTTGTCAAGCTAAGGTGCTATGGGAAGGGGAGGCTCTGTGCTGAGGACTCTGCACCCCAGAGGGTCCTGGGACCCATCTCTCTTGTGCCCCATCTCAGCTCACTGTTCCTCTTCCCTGGGACCTTCCATACCACTCCAAGGAAAGCCAGATCCCCAGATTTCCTACCCCTGGACCCTCTCTTCCTAGGTCCCCTGGGAGCTCCGTGCTCCCTCCCCATCCCACATGCTGCCAGGTCTTAAGCAAGTCTGTGGAGGGAGTGGGAGGCTGCAGGTCCAGCAGCAGACTCAGCTCCACCCTCCCAGCTGGGTGACAAGGGCAAATCCCAGCCCCTTCCCTGGAGCCCCATCAGGCGGGAGAACACATCTCCCTCACAGTGTTGCTAGGAGAGCTCAGTTCCCAGGAAACAGGACCCTCCTTCCCATGCCAGGGCCCAATCCCTAGGCCACCCCACCCCTAGGGCCTCTGCCCATGCTAGGCCTCTACTAGGAAGGCCCTTCCTCTCCTCCTGGGCATTCCACTCCGTTGCTCCCAGGCAGCTGCAGGTCAGAAGCACCTCCAGGCAGGGATCAGACTCTTGACAAGGCCACAGAAGGGGCGGGCCACCACCTACAAAGATCACTGCCTGGAAAAGAAAGAGATGGAGACCTCAGACTTGCCTGGCCACAGACAGAGGACCTTGTGTCCTGTGGAGCCTTCTCTGCAACCCCCTTCTCCTTCTGCCCTCACCACCTCCCCAGAGTGACAGCTGCTACCTGCTCAGGGAGAGTCTTTCATTTTCCCAAATTCCCTGCGCACACAGTGGGCTTCCTGCCTTGTCCGTGGCTGGAGGATGGGCTTCTGTGGTTCTGAGAGGACAGTGGCCGGCCCTGTAGGAAGCCTGGGCTGATGGTCACAGAGCAAGGCTGCGGGGGGTAGGGAGAGGCAGGATCACCTCTTTTCCACTCATCTGTGTCTGCAAATGAGAATGACCCCGATGGAGCTAGCAGAGCAAGAGGGATTTCAGGAGAGGGCAGAGGCCAGTCCTCTGGCCCCAAGGAGAGGGCAGGAGGCACTTTTGCAAATGGCTGTGAGGAGCTGAGGAGAGCCCCAGGGGCCTGAGATCTGAAAAGGGGCCGACCTGGGGTTTGGCTATAAGGCAACCATCCTTACCACGAGTCCCCCGAGACAGGTGGAGAAGGGTGGGCACATCTTTTCTCCTCCAGGGCCTTCCTGGGACCTCCCTGGCCCATTCCCCAGCGTTCAGGGGACACCGCCAGAGTCTTTGTGTCAAGGGGGTAGGGGATCCGAGCCGAGCATGGGAGGGGGCTTCTTCTCTGTCCCCTGGTGATGTCCTGACCCTCCCGGTTGCCAGGCCGCTACCAGCCGTCACCGCCTTGAGGAATCACGCAGGACAGGGGAGCGGAGGAGAGCCTGGGTCTGCCTTGCCTTTCCCCTGCCTGGCCTGGCATCTCTTCACGCTGCTTTGTCCGGGTGCCTCCCTGTTGCCCCAAACCTCCAGGGTTCCCCGACATCAAGATGGTTCGGCCACCGGACCCCCACCCCCACCCCACCCTTTCTCCTCCTACCTTTTTGCTCAGACTTGGCAAATGAATTCGCTGCGGTAAAATTCCCTCTTTCCGGTTCCCCGGTTCCCCGGTTCCCGGGTTCTGGCCAGCGTGAGGCAACAGGTCGGCCGGACTCGGGCTCCTCATTTCCTCGAGCCAACGCAAAGGACTCGTGGCGTGAGTCTCTCTGCAGTCGGGGCCGGGGCCGGGTGGCGGTCCCCCGCCGCGGGTGGCTACGGCTGCAGGGGCCCAGGCCACTCCGCCTCCGCGCCCCAAAGCGTCCGGGCGGCCCCGGGAGGTCCCGCTGCCCTTCGCAAGGCGTCCTGGCCCGGCGCTGGAGGGCGGGCGACGCTCCGACCCCGCCACCGCCGCGGCTGGCGCTCACTCGATCCGCACCTGCAGGCGGACGTTGAGCATCACCGAGGCCACCACGTAGAAGTAGGGGAAGTTCGTGCGCAGCCGCCAGGCCAGGTCGAAGAAGGTGAGCAGCGTGCGGGTGAGCCCCTTGCAGAAGGCGCCGTAGGAGCCGCGGACGGCGGCCGAGCGTGACAGCCGCACCGCCAGGCCCGACAGAGCCGCCGCGGCCGCCGCCGCCGACAGAGCCGCCGACGCCGCCATGGGCCGGGGCCGCCGCAGGCCCAGCTGACCCGCTGACCTACAGGAGCGCAGACCTACAGGGCGGCGGCCAGCGAGGTCTGGAGCGCCGCTGTCCTCGGGGAGCCCTGCCCTCAGGCTCTCCCCGCCCACGCCTGACTCAGGCCGCCCAGCGCCTGCGACTCTGGCAGGTCAGCCTCCAGCTAAGCTCCCCCCACATCATGGCCCCGCCCCTAGCCAGGAGCCACAGAATGGCCCCTAACCACGAGACCCCGCCCATGAGTCGCGTCCCTCTCGTAAGCCCCGCCCATAGGCCACACCTCACCGGCACAGCCCCGCCCACGAGACCCGTCCCACCTCTACTGCCCAACCTCCTGGCGGTGCCTGAGACCATAGCCTGAGGCCTGAAAGAACGGGAGGGTGCTGGGGCCAGGAGTTGCTTTGCAGAATCCTGGAGTGTGCAGTGTGAGTGGAGGGATGGCTGGTTTGGACGGCTATGCTGAGTCTATCCAGAAATCTCACCCAGAAGGCCCTGTACATTCACAGCATCAGCCTTCTCCCGTAGTGTCCCCAGAAAACCTGGCAGGACAAACCTCTGTACCTTTCTTTAATTTGCAGTCCTCTTTCTGTAGTTGACGTAGTGCAGGAACCGTACCAACGAGGAGTGCCACCAAACTCACAGGAGAGCATTTTTTCTCTTTTCGTCTCTTCACTGGTCCTGTATACTTCTTTGTTGGTGAATCTGCCTTTGTCTTGGCCCTTTCTAAGCACTCGTCTTAAGCCATTGTTGGCCCTGGTTCCTGCACAAGGTTCTCCGGTTTTCATTTGCCCTTGGTTGTGGCGTTTTGGGCTGGTGTGCTTAAAAGCCCTTTCCTGGTTTCATCTCATCTTTACGTTACGTAAGCTGAAACAAACCCATCGCAAATTCGGCTGTTTTTCAGACTAGTTAGTGAAATGAGGAAATGCTTATGTTTCCTTAGGGTTATGACTCTAAAAGCAGTCACTATGACTCCATTCCAGTTTTACAAGAACTGTATTTAGAACCTCTCAAAATACCTGTTCATTGTCACAGTTGAACATTTCAATGACATCCTCTAAGACTGTTAAGGGAACCCAAAAGATTCACATTCACTTGGGCAATTGTTCTACCTACAAGATCAAGTAAAAAAGAAACAAAGGAAGAAAAAGCAGTTCCAGAACCACCAGGTTTTTGTGTAACATGATTTTAGCAATGACACATGCATTAGTATAAATGAGTTTTATAAAATGCTGGGCAGATATAACGAATTGTTCAACATTGTTCACCTCTGGGAAAAGCAGTGGGGGAAGATTTAGACTTTTTAGTCTCTCTCCCTCTCCACACACACACACATACACACAAAATCTATATCTATACGTACTATTTAATACAATTTTAAAAATGTTGTGAAAGTAAACAATCACATAAATGTGGACTTAAGCCACATAGAATCCCTTTATTCCAGACTGGATTGACCACCATTCATTTACAAAGTGTGTTTCCTTCAATCATTTCTGAAACTTCTCCTCAACCTCTTCCCATTTATTTTTTTAAATTTATTTTTATTGTAAACAAATGGAATACATGTTGTTTCTGTTTGTACACAGAGTAATGGCATACCATTTGTGTAATCATACATTTACATAAGGTAATGATGTCTGATTCAGTCTTTTTTTTTTCCTTTCCCCCCACCCCTCCCGACCCTCTTTTCCCTCTATACAGTCCCTCCTTCCTGCATTCTTGCCCCCTCCCATCCCCCATTTATTTTTTTAATATTTTATTTTAAAATAATTATAGACTCATGGGTAATTGCCCAAGTAGTATAAAAACAATGTTGTGCCTTTCATCAAAAGGTGACGTTTTCTGTAGATGTTGCATTATATTGAATCCAGGAAACTGACATTGGTATAGTCCTGATAACTAGAATACAGGCATAAATCTTTTGCCATTTGCAACCTGCATTGATGTGCATGTATGTGTGTGTACATCTATAGCTCTAGCAATTTTATAACATTTGAAAATTTGTGTAATATCACTATAATAAAGATACACAAATGTTCCATCACCCAATTTGGGCTCCTCTTGGCCCTCACACTCAGCCACTCTGTACATATTTTGTGAGATATATACCTATTTCATTCTCTTTGCAGTGACTGTACATGGTATTGTGTTTTTAATACATGTTAGACATTTGGTTTCCACAAGTTCTTCCTTGAATGTGTATTTCTTACTGTACCCCACAAATGTCCCTTAACTGTGATAGCCCACATTCTCCCTTGAATATGTCTCTGCTTTCCTCAATCAATGTCTGTGTCTCCAGTATATGCTGGAATTCTTATTCTTCACATACAACAAGGACTCCACTTGTCCCAAGTAGAGGTTCCTCTCTCTGGGAACTCCTCCTATGACAGTATGATATGCAACAGACCTTTTGCTCTACATGATGTCAATAATCTAGTTTGCTTCGGTTAAATGTTGTGGAACTATAACTGCAGATTATTGTACAATCTTGCAGTTGGAGTTGGTCTGTCAAAAGTAAAATAAGCGTAAGAACCAACTGCAACTTATTTTTTTAAATGGACATGTTTCTTTCACTTCCTCTCTCCCTGCTCCTCCACAATCTCTCCCCTTAACTTGCTCAGGGGAAACAGGATCACCTTGCTTCCCCATTTTAGGCAGAGTTATCTGTACTTCAGGACACACCCATCACAGGAACCAAGTAATCAATCCAGACTTTGGGGATGGCACCAGAAGATCTCAGAAATGACTATCTCCCAAATTAACAAGTGAATTACTATTCCAGACAGAGAACACAGGGAGTGTAGCCTTTGAGTCACCTCTTTAAAAGCCCCCTGTTCCTGCTGATAGGTGGAACCACAGCTTCTGGGACAGGAATCCTCTGTGTTTCTCCTTTGCTAGCAAAGCAATAACCTTCTTTTTCCTTTTTCTCAAAACTCTGTCCTTGTTATTGGATTGGCATTGGGAAAAGGAACTAGCTCCCAGCAACAAATTTGGCACCTAAGATGGACCCCGAGAGCAGCCCCCACTCCAGCTTTCTTGGGCACGCCTGGCTCTCCAGGGAACCCTAATTCCAAGCCAAGGATTCATGGTGCTGATGAACTTGTTGAGAGCCACCTGTAGGAGTTAGGAGACGGGTGAGTTTGCCTCTGGTGGAACCAGGAGAGCTAGCTGTTCCTGTGAGTAAAGGGAGGGACCCAGGGACCATCCCAGCAGCTGCCAAAGCTCCTTTTGCTTTGGGGAACTCCCACCTTCTCTCCATGAATAGTGCAGGTTGCTCCGTTCTAGTCCACTGTGAGAAAAAAAACTGAACTCAGGAAAGTCAAGACAACTTTGGTCATTTGGTAAGCTCCCCTGGTGTGCGTGCCAAGACCCTTGATTCCACAGACCTGGTTCCTCTTGGTGGAAACATCTGATCTCTGTCTGGGGACGTTGTGGCACCACTGGTGTACGAGTCATGATGAAGCAGGACTTGAGAACCTAGGGATATGAACTCCCTTCTGGTCTGTTCTGGGGTCTCATCTGTTTGTTGACCTTGGACTTGGGAATTCCCTCTGGTTGCCTGTCTGGGTCTTTGTTTTGTTGGTATCTATTACTGTCCCTTTTAAGGCATGGCCAATACTGCATTGATCCTACAGGTAGTCTCTTGGGAAAGATCTTGGTTGATCAATTTAAAGGTCCCTGTCTGTCTGCTATGGTTTTGGGGCTCCTCTCTGATTGTCTCTCTCTGTTTCTTTGTACAATCTTGCAATTGGAGTTGGTCTGTTATAGGTAAAGTTGAAGAACGGGCTGCCTAGAGGTATAAGCCTATGTAAGATAATGTTTTACTGTAATGATCTGGCTTTTAAGTAGCTTTCTGGATTATTGTACAATCTTACAGTTGGAGTTGGTCTGTCAAAAGTAAAGTAAGTGTAAGAAATCTGTACGTGCAGGTCTGTCTGTTTTAAAGGTTCCCATCTGTCAGCCCTGATTTCAGTGATCCTCTTTTGTCTGTCTGGCTTTTTGTCTGTTACTGGCCCTTAAGACATGGGCCATGCTGCATTGATCTACCAGTAGTCTCTTGAGCAAAGAAATTTTGGATGAATGGGCACCAATAGGTATAAGCCTGTCTAAGAGAAAGACAGTTTACTGTCACACAGTCTGGGCTTTGAATTGTTTTTCTCGATTGTTATACAGTCTTGAGACTGAAGTCGGTCTGTCAGGGGTAAAGTATATGAAAGAGATTCTGTATGTACAGGCATATATGCATTTGCATGACAAGGGATCAGAACAGTCAGGAACTAATTTGAAGGGTCCAAAAGGCACTGCCTCTGGTGAGCAAGGATAGCAGGACACCAGAAGAAAGGGTTAAAAAGATTTCAATCAGTCTGACCCCAGGCAGCCACAGATCACCTTGCTGTGGTCAAGGACACTAACCCTAATCTGCAAAAAAATCCTGAAAAGCTGCCTGGGCTGTAAAAATAATGGCCAAAGAGAACCTGATCTCTGCCTTTCCTTTAAACCCCTTTTGTCCCAGGGAGTGTGGAGGTTGATGACCACAAAGGATGTGGCAGTAGTTTTCACCACTGTTAGTTTATGAACTGGGGACAGGAATAGTCTCCTTTTTACAGATGTGACAGCAGCCAGGCATGGTAGTGCACACCTGTAATCCCAGTGGCTCAGGAGGTTGAGGCAGGGGGATCTGGAGGTCAAGGCCAGCCTCACCAATTTAGCGAGGCCCTAAGCAACTCAGTGAGACCCTGTTTCTAAATGAAATACAAAAATGGGCTGGGGATGGGATTCAGTGGATAAGCACCCCTGAATTCAATTCCTGGAGCAAAAAAAAAAAAAGATGTGACAGGACAATCCATTTGACCAGGGGATATCCATCACTGGAGCAAAGCAGTTCTTACTATAACATTATTCCATCAAACTAAATTCCTGGGGAGACTGCTAGAATAAATAACTGCACCCAGAAAAGAAAAAAGACAGAAACAATGTACAACCCATGTTTTGTAGGCAGCCTCTGAGAAAGGTTCTTTAAGGGAGCCTTCAGAAAAGGATGGAAGGGTCCTCCTCCATTGCATATCAATGTGTCTAGTATAAGAAAAAGGCCCCAAAGGAGGATTGACAGTGGGGAACTCAAAGTTGATGGCATTGTGATAATGATAAGGGAGACAAATGAGGCTCAAAAATATTCCGTGCTCCAACCACTTAAATGCCACAAGGGAGAGAAAAGATTGTCACAGTTTTTGTATATGACAGGTTGTCTGATCCCTCTCCTGGGATGAATTTGTTGTGTAAATTACATGCACAGATAACATTCATAAGAATTTTTTCAGAATATGAATATGAATTTAATAAAGGATCTGAAACTTAAAAAAAAGAAGAAAGTTACAGGTATGGAAATATTTTAGTATGGAAAATTAGAAGGTAAAAGAAATACTTCTGGATAAGAAAGTATTTTGTCTGGTAAAATAATATTCTTGGGCTAAAGTCCAAAATGAAAGAGGACAAAACTAAGGATATAAATTTATGAGTGTCTAAGTAAGTCACAGAAAGTTTGTGGAAGGTAAATCCCAGAAAATTTGTGGAAGGTAAATCCCAAAAAGTTTGTTTTTGTGATTAAATTGGCTATAATTTGCACAATCAGTTAAAGTTATTTGAACTTTACTGATATGAAACAAAGTCTGAAACATTGATCTGCTCTTATCTATCAGGATAATTTTCTTGTATTTGTTAGGTTTTATTATTTGGGGAAACTAAATCTTAAAAGAATTAGGGTTTGTACCTGTTGTAAAGTCTTAAAAGATTACTTGGTAACTGGTTAAACAAACAACTGTCACTATAGTTGACACCCTAAATATATGTGACTAGGTATACGTATGCATCTGAGAACTCTCTTTCTATGCCTTGTCTGTTATGTGAAATTTTATAAAATGAATGTTTATGTAAGTTTACCCAGCAAGATAAGCAACAAGTGGTCTCTTTTATACATTGTATCTGACATAGAAGGGCCACACTGTCATTTGAAGACCTGTCTTGTATCTGTATGCTTTGACTAAGTCAATTTCTGATCATTAATACTGTTTCTTATATGTGTAAGAGATTTAAGGCTACTCTTTGATTTTTGTTAACCCATGCAGACCTGTGATTATCCTTACCATACACTCCAGATTTTAAATTGTACTTTAAAAATTAAACTTAATTAAATGTAATGCATAGGAGAGCATTTTGCCAAGTTGGTGTTCTCTAAACTAAAATTATCTATAGCAAAATCTTGGATAAGAAATATGGTTGGTATTTATTCATGTCATTTTTTATGTTTTATAGCTGGATAAAGTAACCTGTTGTCAATAAGTTATATATACAAATTTGTGTTACCCTTCTTGTTGGATTTGGAATTTAAATGCATTTTGTGAAGATAATAAGGAGAGACTGATCGGTTTAAAGGTGACATTGTAAAACATAGAAATACCCTGTCACTTTTTCCACAAAAGAAAGATAAAAGCTCTCTTAGTCTTACTTTGATTAATGTTTCAGGTGTAATGCTGTATTGTGTTAGTTGTGAAGAGCCCCGCCTTACCTGAGCTAAGGCTCTACCTCCCACCTTTTTCCATGTTAGAATGGCTCCAAAATAGGCTAGATTTCAGCTCATTTAAAGTTGTGTTCAAAAGCTTGATTTTTGTTGTAAAGATTACTGTGATCTCAAACAGAGAATATAATATATAACTAAGTAAAGGTTCAAGATTTAAAAAGTCAATTTTCTTGCTTCATAGCTATTACAGAAACTGAATGTTTTTGCTCTGTAATTTCATTTTGTGTTTTCCTTGTAAACTTTATAACTGTTGCCTGTTAGTGTTTTGCAGAGGTACTGCTTCTAAAAAAACCAACCTGGGTTAATTTGAGATAATAAGTGACCACCTACAAGACAGACAGGATATAAGGCTGAATTCCAGTACTAATACTGACCCCAATTAAATGAAAGGGGTATCTGTAAAATTATAGATATTGAAGTTATAACCTGTTACTCCCTCTTTAAGACTGGTGAAACTGGCTTGCTGCGTGTTTAAAACCAAACATGGAGACCAAAGACAAGAAAGTAAAAGGGCCAAAGAAGAAGTAACCATCATTTTGGTTATTGCCCTCTAAAGTCAGTCAGGATCAGAGAATGACAGGACCCCTCTTTGGGTCCTGTAACTCTGGTGAGTCACCCAACGTGCTGATCAGGGAGATTGAGAGGATTCTAGAGTACAGGAAGTCAACCAGTGCACATTCTGCAAAGAGGAGGGTCATTGGAGAGGGAAATGTCCCTGATGCTTCCAAGAGAAGGCACATATGGTCAGCAAGACCCTGACCCATCGCAGCAGATGGCACCACTGGTAGATGAAAGCTAAAGGAATCAAGAGACTTTGCACATGTCCACAAGAGTGATCTCTCAGGAATCTCAGCTGACTCTTAAGAATAGATAGGAACAAGGTCAGTTTTCAAAGAACCAACTTTTTGTTTTGTCAATTTTTTGAGTTGTTTCTTTTGTTTCAATTTCATTGATTTCAGCTCTGATTTTAATTATTTCCTGTCTTCTACTACTTTTGGTGTTGATCTGTTCTTCTTTTTCTAGGGCTTTGAGTTGTAATGTTAGGTCGTTTAGTTGTTGACTTTTTATTCTTTTCTTGAATGTGCTCCATGCAATGAATTTTCCTCTTAGTACCACTTTCATAGTGTCCCAGAGATTTTGACATGTTGTATCATCATTCTTGTTTACCTCTAAGAATTTTTTTTCTCCTCCCTGATGTTTTCTGTTATCCATGTTTCATTCAATAGCATATTATTTAGTCTCCAGGTGTTGGAGTAAATTTTGTTTTTTATTTTGTCATTGATTTCTAATTTCATTCCAATATGATCTGATAGAACACAGGGTAGTATCTCTATTTTTTTGCATTTCTTAAGGGCTGCTTTGTGGCATAACATATGGTCTATATTAGAGAAGGTTCCATGTGCTGCTGAAATAAAGTGTATTTGCTTGTTGATGGATGGAATATTCTATATATGTCTGTTAAGTCTAAGTGATTGTGTTATTAAGTTCTATGGTTTCTTTGTTTAGTTTTTGTTTGAAAGATCTATCCACTGGCAACAGCAGTGTTAAAGTCACCCAGAATTATTGTGTCATGGTCTATTTGATTCCTGAAATTGAAAAGGATTTGTTTGATGTACATGGATGCGCCATTGTTTGGGGCATAAATATTTATGATCGGTATGCCTTTCTGATTTATGTTTCCCTTAAGCAGTATGAAATGTCCTTCTTCATCCCTTCTAACTTTTGCTTGAAGTCCACTTTATCTGATATAAGGATGGAAACCCCCACATTTTGATGAGTCTGCATGTGTAGTGTTTTTTCCCATCCTTTCTCTTTTAGTCTGTGGATGTCCTTTTCTATGAGATGAGACTCTTGCAGGCAGCATATTGTTGGGTCTTTCTTTTTAATCCAATCTGCCAGTCTATATCTTTTGATTGATGAGTTTAGGACATTAACACTCAGGGTTATTATTAGGATATGATTTGTATTCCTAGTCATTTGGGCTTATTTTTGGTTTTTAACTTGACTTGGTTTCTCATTTGATTGGTTTTTCCTTTAAGGTATTTCCTCCCTTTGCTGACCTACATTCTTGTTTTTCATTTCCTCCTCATGAAATATTTTGCTGTGAATGTTCTGTAACGCAGGCTTTCTATTTTTAAATTCTTTTAACTTTTGTTTATCATGGAGGGATTTTATTTTGTCTTCAAATCTGAAGTTTAGTTTTGCTGGGTATAGGATTCTTGGTTGGCAACCAGGTTCTTTTTGAGCTTGAAATATATTGTTCTAGGCCCTTCTAGCTCTTAGGGTCTGGGCTGAGAAATCTGCTGATATTCATATTGGTTTTCCCATATATATAATCTGATACTTTTCTCTCTCGGCCTTCAAAATTCTATCTTTATTTAGAATGTTAGGCATTTTCATTATAATGTGCCTTGGTGTGGATCTGTTGTGATTTTGGGCATTTGGTGTTCTGTAAGCCTCTTGTATTTGATTTTCCATTTCATTCTTCAGGTTTGGGAAATTTTCTGATATTATTTCATTTAATAGGTTGTTTATTCCTTTGGTTTGTATCTCTGCCTTCCTTAATCTTGATAATTCTTAAAGTTGGTCTTTTCATGATGTCTCATAGTTCTCGGAGGTTTTGTTCATGATTTCTTACCATCTTCTCTGTTTGGGAAACTTTATTTTCAAGATTAAATATTTTGTCTTCATTGTCTGAGGTTCTGTCTTCCAAGTGATCTAGTCCATTGGTGATGCTTTCCATTAAGTTTTTTTATTTGGTTTATTGTTTCCTTCATTTCAAGGACTTATGGTTTTTTTTTTTTTTTTTTTTTGAGAATCTCTCTTTTTTGAAATGATGTTTTGCTTCCTGCAGTTGCTCTTTCAACTGCTTATTGGAGTGATCATTCATGCCTGCATAAGCTCTCTTATCTCATACTTTACTTCACGAATCATTTTAATTATGTTTATTCTGAACTCCTTTTCTGACATTTCTTCCACCATGCTGTCACTGGATTCTATTAATATAGAATCTAGGTTGTTTGGAACATTTTCTTCCCTTGTTTTTTCATGTTGTTCATTTATTTTCTCCTCTAGCAGTGCAGATCTGGGGTATTGCAGATTCCCCCCTATAGCCTTATAGTGACCCTGCAGGTTTCCAAATCCACTTCTTTAAGGGGGAGATCAATATTAGCAGCACATTGTACAGACGATATGCAGCCCTAAACCAAATAACCCCTATGAAGATGTTAACAATATTGTCACAATAAACAGAATGAGTTCAATTATTATCTACAGTGTAACAAAAAGATTTGCAATAAGGTCTGCAGTTTCTAATGGAGGACAAAAAGGATGGGGAGGAGTGGAGGATGTAACTGTTAATGGGATAAGAAAAGAGTATATAGAAGTTCTAGATTGTAGAAAGAGTGAAAGTATCATCAAAAGAAGTTGGTTGTTAGCATGAGAAAAGGGAGAGTCTCTGAGGAAAAGGTAAACAAAAGGAAAATAGAGCAAGAAAATTAAAGAAATAAAAACTTAAAATTTTTCAAAAAGGAGAAAAAAAGAAAAAAATCTACACTAAAACATTCATATACTATTCAAACCTCTCAGTCTTCAGTAGCCTGATGCATGAGTGGTACCTGACAATGACCTTCCAGTCTCCAGCAGGCATCTCAGGATGGGAGTTGCCCCACCTAAAGATGGCAGCTTCTGCTTCCAGGATAATCCAAGATGGCTGCACTGGCTTCCAAATGTGTTGGCAAATGGGGAGCTGCAGCACAGGGCGTGGGTGTGGTCAGCCAGGGGTCCTGGAGGCAGGTTGTGGTCCATCTGGTTGAAAGGTCCTGGAGGTGGGGCAAGATCAGTCTGGCTGGAAGTCCTGCAGGTCCTGGCTGTTGTCTCAAAATGGTGGCAGTCACTTGTAACCAAACCTGTGTGTACTGTGACAGTGGACTTCCAGGCAACGGCAGGCACCTGGCGATCCACTGGCAGTCTGCAGTCAGTCTGCAGGCTATCAGTGGACGATCAGCGGATGGACCTCAGGCAGTGGGTGATGAGTAGGTGAAAGGCAAGTGATGGGCAGGCAAGAGGCAGGCAAACAGGCAAATAGTGGATAATAGGTGCCAGTCAGTAAGCAATCTGCACTCAAAAGTAGTTGGTATGCTGGCAGACTGCAGGTGATCGCACTGGACAAATGTGTAAACAGGAGGGGGTTGATAAGCAGGAAAGACTGCCTCATAGAGAAACAGATATCCTCTGCTTGAAACCCAAGTTATGGAGCAATAAGGAATGTAGCCCCCCTCTAGTCTACCATCTTGGATCCCAAGGTCTGTTTTGACCAACTTATTCTTAAACACCCGGCAGGAGAATCTAGCCTGAGCACAGCCCTACATGGCCATTTAAAAGGAAAAATAGTGTTTTTTAAAAATGTAACTTAAGATGTATACTTGTGTTAGCCTTACCAAAAGTAAGTAAAACTGGAGGCTATAAATTAAGGGTTGTTGTGTGGTAGTGCCTAAGAATAATGATGATCACAAAGAACTCTAGACTTGCAAATTTGTCCTGAGTCAATTTGAGCCTAATCTCATAGACATATAAATTTTCCTGACCTCCTATATTAATAAATTCCATCTGTTTTTCAGTGATATGATTATAAGTTACTGTCTTCCTGGTTTTCAGAGACTGCCTGAAATACTAATTGTTTTTGTGCTAATTGTTTACAAAAAAGTAATGCTTTGCTGTCTTATTTATTGTTGTCTTAGCATGATCCCTGCCCTATGTGTGCCTTGTCCAGTCACCTGTCATCTGCTGCTGTGGAACTCTGGATGGCCCTGATCCTGAATGCTCTTGACTGTCCGTGCCCCACCTCATAGAGAAGAAAGACTTTGGGTTACTGCCTTCAACTTTGCGCCCTTTCAGCAAGAAGAAGATTGGAGATGTTGTAGCCCATTTTTCCATTGAAATGGAATGTAGAAAGTTGACAGTGGGGAAATGCAACAGTGTCCACTTTATGCTTAGAATACAGCCCTTGCTATTCTGCCACTGTGACTTATTTTTAAAATGGACATGATTCCTTCTCTTCCTTGATACCTGCTCCTCCCTAATTTCTCCCCCTCTCTAATCTCAGGGAAAACAAGATTACCTTTCTTCCCCATTATCTGTCCTTGAGTACACATACGCACCATAGGAACAAGGTAATCCAGACTTTGAGGATGGCACCAGAAGATTGTTGGGACTAATGACATGTTAACTAACTCAGGCTGACTTCTTACTTCCTGGCAGGTGAGCAAGATCAAGGCCTCAAAGGTGATTTCAAAAGTTAATGACAATAAATTGGAACCCAGTCAGGGATTGGTTAACAACAGTTCCGCGAACGTGATCAGCTCGCGCTTGCCATATAGTCCTATAGGACTCTCGCCTGCGTGAACCTCCCATGCCTTGCTGACCTTTAAGCTGATTGGTTCCCGCCTAGCCCCCACCCTACATAAAAGCTGTGTGACTTCCTCAATAAATGAGTTCCTGCTGTGACTGGTCTCCCTGATGCGTCTGATTGCCCTCCGCCCGAAGGGCTGGGTGCGGGCGGTCAGTCGGCCCTACCTTTCCCGGTCTGGCCTTGTTGGGGAGTTCCTCCTTCCCTTGTCACTGATCGAGAAGAGCAAGGGGGCTAAAGACCCCAACATTAGATCTCAGAAATGATTATCTCCCAAATTAACAAGTAAATTACAACACCA
This sequence comes from Sciurus carolinensis, assembly GCF_902686445.1. Lineage (NCBI taxonomy): Eukaryota > Metazoa > Chordata > Mammalia > Rodentia > Sciuridae > Sciurus > Sciurus carolinensis. The sequence continues at coordinate 114,152,057 of NC_062232.1, read as the reverse complement.
ACAGAGAACATGTTGAATGTAGCCTTTGAGTCACCTCTTTTAAAGCCCCCTGTCCTACTGATGGGCAGAATCACAGTCTTTGGGACAGAAGTTCCCTGTGTTTTTCCTTTGCTGGCAAAGCAATAAAACTTATTTTCCTTTTTCTCAAAACATTTTCCTTGTTACTGGATTGGCATTAGGCACAAGGACCAAGTGTTGGCACAGAAACTTTCTCACATGGTCTGTGCTCCACAATAATTTTGTTATGAATTAGCATATTTGGGGAGGAAATTTCTGGGAGAACAAAATTGAGGAAATAGATTAGACATTTAGTAAGGTAAAAGAAATGCAAAAAATATAGATATACACACACATACATATCTATATATATATATGTGCATACATATGCATACAGAGATAAGTATGTATTTCACCTTTCTATTCTGCTTGATTCATGTTTAAATTGTAGAAAAATGTAAAGAATCTCTTATACTATTGATCTGTGCTTCTCAAAGTTTACAATGTACTGGCCTAATGAACCCAAACCTGTGTTTAGGTTTTTGATTGCTTCAGAAAGTTAAGTCTTAAGAGTGTTAGCGTTTATTTATACCTTTATTTATTCTAAAGGTTGCTTGTGGTTTATAACACTGGTTAGATGAACTACTTTGTAATGGCATGGGGGGTTGTTTGGTTGTTTGGTTGTTTTGTGGCATTGGGGATTGATTCCTGGGGCACTGTATCATTGAGCTACATCCCCAGTCCTTTTTAATATTTTTAAACTTTGATACAGAGTCAGACTTAGTTTTCCAGGCCATCCCCTGAACTTGGAATCCTTTTTCCTCAGCCTCCAGGGTAGTTGGGATTACAGGCATGTGCCACTCCACCTGGCTCCAATATGTTTTACAAACCATAAAGTTTTAGAAATCTGATAGTTCTGATATAAAACTTGATGTCTTAGCATGCTACAAAGCTTACTAAATTGTTTTTGTAATACAAAGCTGCTCCCCCGCCGTTTACGCTGCATCACAACCTAGCTTGTCAGTCTGAAAGCTGCTCTCCCCGCCCTTTCCGGTGCAGCCATTTTCCCCGCCTCCCAACCACTTGTCAGTCTGTGAACATCCTATTGGTTCATCAGTCAGCTCGCAAGTATCCTTTTCCATTATTGGTCCCCTGTTAGCCTGGCGGAATTCAACTGCTTAAGGATAGCTTCCCTGCCATCTTTTCTCTTGCTTTCTCGCTTCTATTCACTTTCTTTCTCTCTCCTCCTCACTTTTCCACTCTATCTAGCGTGCACCCTTTCTCTTTTCCTGTCATTTTCTCTCTTACCCTGCAGGGAGACACTTTGTTTGCTTAATAAACTCCCTTATGTGATTTCCTGTGTCCAGCGTGGTTTTCGTGGGTTTCTTACAGTTTTGTTAAGTTATTAAGTTCTCTATATGGTAGTAACATCTTGTATTTTTTAGTAATCATTTTAGAGGTCATGAGCCATGTCCCTGTAGTTAGCAAGTGGCAATCTTGCTTTATTCATCTTCCATCTCATGAAAATTTCTAAATTAAAGATTTAATATAAGACATAAGTGTGACTTTTAAAGTTTTCTCAATTATGCTGTTGGCAATGTGACTTGGTTTGCAAAATATGTTTTAGATATACTGTATACTTAAATGTGCTCTTAATTGGTAGATAAACAATTCTTGTAGTCTGTATTCAAAATTTTTACCATTCTGTGGTGTGTACCTAAAAATTCTAAGGTTGTTTTAAAATGTAATTCTTGTAATAAGTTTTCAAACCAAATGGTAAATAACCTTGATTTGTGTTAGAATGACTAGCTAAGGGGCACACCTGAATGCAAATCTCTAGCGGAACTATTGTTACATATCAGTTGATTTGGTTTTGTTGTTGTTGTTTTGAGGTACTGTCACAGAAGAGATGTCTCCAGAGAAGTGTCCTAGGAGTTCCCAGAGGAGAGGGGGACTCAACTCAGGGTCAGCAGGCTTCTTGGCATTTGTGACAGAAAATCATTTTAGCCCCAGTGAGACAGAGGTTTATTTAGGAAGGTAGTTACACATTCAAGGGAGAATGTGGGCTGTCTAGGGAGTGAGAAGCAGCCCTGATTGGGCTGGGGGTTCCATATTTATAGAAGGGCTGTATCAGGGGCCAGACTGGAGGGGGACCCAGGGTGGAGCTGCACAATACGGAACCAGTTTTCCCTGCACTTGTGTATTTCCCTCATTTTGTGTTTCCTTCGTGGGCCAAGATTGACAAGGGCTTGTGGGCATTTTCTGTAAGACTCAGGATTTCTCTCTCTTTATCCTAATTCCCTATCTCAGTACTGGAGATCTAATCCAAGGCCTCACACTTACTAGGCAAACACCCTACCACTGAACCACATCCCTAGCCCTGCAAGTTGGTTTTATTTGATGAGATAAAAGTGTAACAGTGATCCACTTTATGCTTGAATATATCCTTTGCTGCTCTGCCACTGTGACTTATTTTTAAAATGGACATTTTTCTCTCCCTCCTCCTCCCTAATCTCTACCCTCCCTAATAGCAAGGTGAACAGGATTGCCTTTCTTCCCCATCCTAGACAGAGTTGTCTGTCCTTGAGCACACACCCATCACAGGAACAAAGTAATCCAGACTTTGGGGATGGTACCGAAGTTCTCAGAAATGACTATCTCCCGAATTAACAAGTGAATCACAACTCCAGATAGAATAGGAAAGTAGCCTTTTAATCCCCTCTTTAAAAACCCCCTGTTCCGTACTCCTTCATGGGTAGAATCATAGCCTCTGGACAAGAGTCCCCTGTGTTTCTCGCTTGCTGGCAAAGCAATAAACCTTCTTTTTCCTTTTTCTCTCATTTATTGGATTGGCATCAGGGACAAGGACCAAACTTTCAGTAACAAAAGCAATAGGACTAATGAGAGTCTGTTTATTAGTTGAAATTTACTCAATTTGCTTTGCTTTTTTGCAGTCACGTGAATTGAACCCAGGGCCTTTCACTTGCTAGGCAAGCACTTTTGCACTGAGTTCCACTCCTATCCCTTTTGTTACTTTGAGATACAAAGGGAACTTTGACTTGCTGACTGTAGAAACAAAAAGCACAGCCAGGTGAGAGAACACACAGACAGGCTTTTGTTAGGGCTTCTAAGAGCCGGAAGAGGCGGCACTGATCTGAGTGTCAGGCTGGCCCCTGAACAAAGGGAGTGTGTATTTTATTCATGGAAAGGGCTGTTTGCAAGGGGGAAAGGGAGTAAGTTTTAGGAATGTTAATTGACTTTAGGTACAGTTTTAAAGATGTATGTGTTTTTTCCCTAAAAGGTCATTTAACTCTGAGGAAGGCATGATCAGCTGGTCATCCTGGAGCCCAAAGTTAGTTTTTCTTATTGACGCTGCATTCTGTATAAACCTCTGTCTTGTGCTGAGGATGAAATGCTGTAAAACGTTCAGGGAACACATAGGTGGGAAATGGAAGAGAACCCAAATTATGGCAAGTGACAAGTTAAGGGCCCTGGAATTTGCCATTTTGATGACTACTCAACAATTTATACCCTTTATATTGTTTGTCTCCTGAGAGCTTGGTCCTCATCCCCAATGTCAATTCAATAAAGAAAAGGTTTTGAGAAAAAGGAAAAAGAAGTTTTATTGCTTTGCTAGTGAAGGAGAAACAAGGGATTTCTGTCCCAGAGTCTGTGATTCTCCCCATCAAGTAGAGCAGGGGGGTTTTAAAGAGGTAATTGAGAGAAATCCTGTTTCCTGACATTAGGGAGGAGATATTAGGGAGGAAATAATCAGGGAACATAAGATCAGGGAGAAGAAGGTCAGGGAAGAGAACATTGGGAAAAAGAAAAAAAAATGTCAGTTTTAGAGCAACAAGGGATATAGTCAAAGCATAAAGTGAACCACTGTTACACTCAGAGATTCCAGGCAAGAGCATCCTGGTCTTAAAGTTGCATCTGGTTTCTGAAGCTGATAAGGTCTTTTAAGGAGGGAATTAATGCACATACCAAGCTTTTATTTATGTTTTTGTGGTGCTGGGGATTGAACCCAGGGCCTTGTGCTTCTGAGGCAAGCACTCTACCAACGGAGCTATATCCACAACCCACATATCAAACTTCTTTTTATTAAAATATTTTTATTTTTATAGACTGCATTTTGATTCATTGTACACAAATGGGGTACAACTTTTCATTTCTATGGTTGTACACAATGTAGATTCACACCATTCATGTAATCATACATATACATAGGGTAAATTTGTCTGTTTCATTCTACTATCTTTCCATCCTCCACCCCTCCCACCCCATTTTCCTCCACACCATCCAAAGTTCCTTCATTCTTCTCTTCCCCCCATCACTCCCTTTCGTTATATATCATCATCCACTTATCAGAGAAAACATTTGGCCTTTGGTTTTTGGGCTTGGCCTATTTCACTTAGCATGATATTCTCCAACTTCATCCATTTACCAGCAAATGCCATAATTTTATTCTTCTTTATGGCTGAGTAATATTCCATTGTGTATATATACCACAGTTTCTTTATCCATTTGTCAATTGAAGGGCATCTAGGTTGGTTCCACAATCTAGCTATTGTGAATTGAGCTGCTATGAACATTGATGTGGCTGCGTCACTGTAGTATGCTGACTTTAAGCCCTTTGGGTATAAACCGAGGAGTGGGATAGCTGGGTCAAATGGTGGTTCCATTCCAAGTTTTCTAAGGAATCTCCATACTGCTTTCCAGAGTGACTGCACCAATTTGCAGTCCCACCGCAATGACATACCAAGCGTTTAATACCTAACAACCATGAGTTAAGATGAGCGCATACATAAAACTTACACTATCTCCCCTTTATTTTATGTATTTATTTATTTAATTTTGGTTCTGGGGATTGAACCCAGGGGAGCTTTACCTCTGAGCTACATTCCCAACATCCCTAGTCCTTTTTATTTTTATTTTGAGACAGGGTCCTGCTAGATTGCTGAGGCTGGTCTCGAACTTGTGATACTCCTGCCTCAGCCTCCTGACTCACTGGGATTACAAGCATGTATCATCAGACCCTACTTATGCTATTTTTTAATGGTAGTCAGGCCCTGAGTTAAGGCCCAGGAATGTATTTGCCCTTTGTCCCTTTGGTGGTCTCTGTCTAAACAGGGCCTCACTAAATTGCTCAGGCTGACCTCGAAATTGGGATCCTCTTTCCTCAGCCTCCCAATCACTGGGATTACAGGTGTTCACCACAATCCCCAGCTGCTTTGCTCTTTTTGGTGTTTTGCATTTTTCTTGCCTGTGAAAATTCTTAATAATGGACTTCTAGGTAACCCTAGCTTAAAGACCACTCCTTCTAAACCTCTCTTTGCTTATTTTGATATTTTAAAGGGGGTCTTTATGAGATAATGATTTGGGGATACAGAAAAAGAAACTGAACCTCAAAAGAGAAGTGCCCATGAACCTTTGAAATGCAAAAAAAGCATTCCTGAGTAACCCAGCCCTCACGTTTGGCCTGCACCCTTGACCCATGCCCTTGTCCCACGCCTGTGCCTACAAAATGTAACAGATGTAGGCAATATGCAAATGCAGGGAAAACTGGCTGGGAAATTGTGTAACTCTGCCCTGATTTCACCTACAGTTCAGCCTCTAACTACTCTCCCTTTATAAATTTTAACACCCACACTGAAGTGTTGCTGTCTTTTCCTCTGGAGATGGCCCACATTCTCGTTTCAACATGTATTTTTTACTTTATTCCCCAAAAGTCTTTTTCTTGAGATAGCCCACATTCTCCCTTGAATACATACCTTTTTTCCTAAACCAATCTGTGTGTGTCTCTGAATGGCATGTGCTGAAATTATTTTCCATTACTTATGCCAAAGATCCCACTTGTCCCCAGTTGAGGCCTTCCTCCATGGACACTCCTCTGGTAACATTTTGACATGAACTCATGGCTGCCTGTCACTTCCCCTCTGATGTAGGACCAATCAGATCAAAGAACAGGACTATGCTCCTGCAACATAGGACTGAACCACTTGATTAATAATCAGCAATGTCTTCAGATGAAATCATTTTGAGAGGTGGGAGAAGCTCTCCTGCCATTTTCTCTCCCAGCCCTGAGAGCGGACAATCTGGTTGTCCACCTAGTACAATCTCTTGTGTGAGTTCCTGTGTCTGGAGTGGTTTTCTGGGTGCATTCATTGGGGCCATGACTCAGATTGGGCACCCCAGAGTGCTTGCTCCTCTGAATTCAAGGGTCTGAGCTTCCTTGGGACCTGAACTGAGCCACATTTTTCTTACAATTGTCAGGGACCAAGAAGTTCTCATTCTGAGAACATTCTGACCTTTACAATAAGCAGCAGCGCCCCTCCCCCCCTCCTGGCTGATAATTCTGACAGTATGGCGCCTATGGCGCCCACGGCTTCTCTTCCGGGACTACACTTTCCCGCCGGCGCGAACTTCACCTTCCCGCCAGCGCGAATTTGCACCCTATCAGGAACCCAGCAGAAGAATACAACCAACCAGGCTGCACCTCGTCATACCCCTCATTCCCTCAGCATAAATACCCGTGAGAACAATAAAAATTTGCAGCTTGATCAGAATTCCTGTCTTGCTGTCTCTCCCTGCGTCTCTTGTCCCTTCATTCCTTCTCTCTTAGGTTTGCCGTCCGCGTTGATGTCCCGCGGGTCGGGACGGTTGGCGCCCAACGTGGTTGGCTCGAGCCTTTGTTTGAGAAGCGAACGCTGCCCTCTGGGGAAGACTTGGCCAAGCGGGATTCGGGATCGCCTCAGTGGACGCGACCAGGAGTCAGATCCAGGAGGAGAGTGAGGCCAGCGCAAGGTGAGTGACGCACCATGGGACAAGCAGTTTCGTCACATGATTTGTTTCTGACGGGTCTCGAGGAGGCCCTCAAGACTCGGGGAGCGCGTGTTAAGAAAAAGGATTTAAGATCATTCTTTTCATACATAGAGGATTTGTGTCCTTGGTTTCCCCTCGAGGGGTCAATTGATGGTAAAAGGTGGCTCAGAGTAGGAGACTGCCTCAAAGATTATTATGAGACTTTTGGTCCTCAAAAGGTGCCTGTCACTGCCTTTTCTTATTGGAATTTAATTAATGAGATTCTTAAAAGCTCACCCTTTGACAGTGGTACTTTAAAACTTGTAAAAATTGGGGAGCAGGCAATGCAATCCACCTCTCGCCCCCCCTCGGCATGCCGTTCGGTTAGTATTCAAATGCCCCCTACTCAGCCTTCTCAGGACCCTGGGACCCTCCCAGACCCCGGGAACCTCCCAGACCCCACCTTACCAAAAAAGTCCCCTAAAAGTCCCCCTAAGATTTATCCGGTTTTAAATCCCTATGATGACGTGACCCCAGAGGATGAGGCTACCCTGGAGGAGGCAGTGGCTCAACACCATTCTCCAGACCTGCCACCTCTTAAAAATCCACTTCCCACTTATACACCCCCTGCCTTTCGTGCTCCGGCCCTTCAGGGACCTACTGCCCCCCCAGACATTTTTTCCCCACTTCCCTTGCCTAATCTAACCCCTTTACGCGAGTCTCTCCAACATAGGCGGGAACAAATCCAACTTTTAAAAGAACTAAAAGCCCTTGATGCCGAGCTTCGCTCACTGGCCTTGGGCACGGAGTTAACACAAACTGGCCCAAGACCCCTCAATACTCGTAAGGTGAAGCCACGTGGTCAGCCTGTTCTTGCCTTTCCAGTCACTCGCAGTCAAGCAGATCAGCCCGCACAAACTGAGGCAGAGAATTTAAAAGGAAGTCAGGAAGAGGAATCAGGGGAGGAACAAGAGGTAGAACCAGAGAGGGAACAAGAGGAGGACCAGGAATCAGGGGATGAGGAGGAGCCCACCTCTGGACAGAGTGGAGCCCTTGGTTCTTATAAAAGGCTGAGCCTCCGCTTTCTTGAAAGACTTAAAAAGGCTTGTACACAGTATGGCCCCACTGCACCTTATACACTGGCCTTGCTAGAGAACCATAGTACACAGTGGCTCACCCCTAATGATTGGAAATTTTTGGCCCGAGCCACCCTCAGTGCGGGTGACTTCCTGTTATGGAATGCAGATTTTAAGGAATATTGTCGGGAAACTGCTCAAAAAAATTCAACCAAGGCTTCCTCTAAATCCTGGACCTATGTTAAACTAGTGGGTAATGTGCCATTTGATACTAACCCTAAACAGGCGCGCTTCCTTACTGGACTCCTAGCACAGGTTCAAACTGCTGGTTAGCACGCTTGGAGACGGCTCCCTCAAAAGGGCTCGGCCACCACCTCCCTAGCAAAAATTCGTCAGGGTCCTGACGAGCCTTACAGTGACTTTGTTGCCCGGCTTAATCTAACTGCGGAGCGCTTACTTGGACCAAGTGAAAACGAGAGCTCCTTTGTAAAATATCTTGCCTTTGAAAATGCCAACCCAATATGTCAAGATGTTCTTCGGCCCCACAAAGATAAAGGGGACCTTTCTGACTTCATTAGGCTGTGTGCCGGGGTAGGAACAGCCCATGCCATGGGTCTCGCCATTGGTGCCGCCTTCACCAAGGCCCTTCACCACCCTGGCCCACGTACTTGCTTTACTTGCAAACAACCTGGCCATTTTGCGCGAGACTGCCCAACAGGGAGACTGGGTCAAGGACCCATATCTCCTCAAACAGGGGCTAAACCACCTCCGCTCACCCTTTGCCCTAAATGTGGTAAAGGTCGCCACTGGGCCAAGGAGCGTAGATCCAAGACCAATGCCCTTGGACAGCCTATTCCCTCTAACTTCTCGGGAAACTCCTCTCGGGGCCAGCCCCTGGCCCCGACCACCCCCAGAGCAAACCCAGGGGCAATAAGGTTTGTTCCCTCTCAGACTCCCAACCCAATCCAGGCTCCCTGTCCTTCTCCACAATCACCTCCCTCCAACGTGCTACCCCAGGCAGCGCAGGATTGGACCTCTGTGCCTCCACCGATACAATATTAGACTCTATGCAAGGACCTCAAATAATACCCACTGGGGTTGTAGGCCCCCCTCCACCTCATATGTGTGCTCTTATTCTTGGGAGAGCTCCTACCACCTTACAAGGTGTTCAGGTCTTCCCTGGCATCATTGATGATGATTACACTGGAGAAATTAAAATACTGGCCACAGCTGTTAACGGAGTAGCTGCCATCCCTGCAGGAACAAAAATTGCACAATTAATACTCCTTCCCCTCAATTCAGGAAATTCACCAGGAAACACAGCCTCTTTAGGTTCCTCTGATGTGTATTGGGTCCAACCTATCTCCCACAAAAGACCCACTCTTACCTTATTTATTGAAGGAAAGAAATTCCAAGGGATCCTAGATACTGGTGCGGACGCCACAGTTATTTCTCAAAAATATTGGCCATCAGAATGGCCCCTCACCTCATCACTAACTGACCTTAAAGGAATAGGGCAGTCAAGAAACCCCTTAGTTAGCTCCAGGGTGCTTAATTGGACTGACACAAAAGATAACACAGGGAATAAAGGAACCGTTACCCCCTTCGTTGTTCCTGATCTCCCTGTCAACCTTTGGGGACGAGACATTCTAAGCCAAATGAAAGTTATTCTTGCTAGTCCCGACTCTTTAGTCACTCATCAAATGCTTCGTATGGGCTTTATCCCTGGTACGGGCCTTGGGAGGCTAGGACAAGGACAGGTTGAGCCTGTACAGCCCATACAAAAAACAGACAAATTTGGACTTGGGTATGTGGATTTTTAGTGTCGGTCCCTGACCCTCCTGTACCCCATGCAGACAAAATTATTTGGGAAACTCAAACTCCTGTGTGGGTGGATCAGTGGCCCCTTACCCAAGAAAAATTAGAGGCTACCTCCATGTTAGTACAGGAACAGTTGACAGCCGGCCATGTGGAACCCTCAACCTCACCCTGGAATACTCCTATTTTTGTTATTAAGAAGAAATCAGGCAAATGGCGCCTTTTACAGGATTTGCGCGCTATCAATAAGGTTATGCGCCCGATGGGGGCATTACAGCCAGGCATCCCTACACCGGTAGCTATTCCTAGGGACTATTATAAAATGGTCATCGACTTAAAAGATTGCTTTTTTACTATTCCTTTATATCCTGATGACAGACCCTATTTTGCTTTCAGCCTCCCCCGCATCAATTTTCAGGGCCCTATGCAAAGATTTCAATGGAAGGTCCTTCCCCAGGGTATGGCTAACAGCCCTAGTCTTTGCCAAAAATATGTTGCTCAAGCAGTAGACCCTGTGAGAGAGCGGTGGCCACAAGTTTATATATTACATTATATGGATGATTTGTTAATTGCTGCACCTAATACCTATGATCTTAACAATTGTTATTTGGATCTCTATAAAGCCCTTACTGCCTTGGGACTTCAGATAGCCCCTGATAAGGTTCAAACACAGGACCCCTACACCTACTTGGGCCTCAAACTTCAAACTAATCAAATTCAAATCCCTAATGTACAATTGCGTGTGGACCATCTCCACACTCTTAACGATTTCCAAAAACTACTAGGGGATATCCAATGGCTAAGACCATATTTAAAACTACCCACCTATGTGCTTTTGCCTCTTAATGATATTTTAAGGGGAGATTCTGACCCTTCTTCTCCTCGAGAGCTTACTCCCGAGGCACGGCAAGCATTAATTCAAGTCACAGAAGCCATCGCTCAACAATTTGTTACACAAATATCTTATAACCTTCCTTTGGTTTTGGATATATTACAGACCCCTCATACACCCACGGGACTATTCTGGCAGCGGGATCCACATTTTAAAAATAAGGGTTGCCCCTTGCTCTGGGTTCATTTGCCCGCCACATCCTCTAAAGTTATTGCTGTCTATCCTGCTCAGGTAGCTTCTATCATTATTAAAGGTCGCTTGCTTTCTCGACAACATTTTGGCAAAGACCCTGATAACATTCTGATTCCATACACTAAGGATCAAACCCAATTTTTGCTACAGACGAGGGATGAATGGGGTATTGCTCTATCAGGCTTTTTGGGAATAATCGATAACCACCTTCCCAATGACCCCCTTTTGCATTTGCTCAGTTACATCCATTTATTTTTCCTCGGGTTACTCGGAAGGCTCCTATTCCACAAGCCCTTACTGTTTTTACAGATGGCTCCAGCAATGGCCGTGCAGCCTTTGTTGTTGATAATCAGCCTACCACCTTTGACACTGCTTATCCATCAGCACAGCTTGTAGAATTGTTTGCTATAACACAAGTCTTTATGACATTTTTTGATAAACCTATTAATATTTATACAGACAGTGCTTACATTGCCCATTCTGTGCCCCTATTGGAGATTTCACCCGCCATTAAGGCTTCCTCCAACGCAGCCTTTTTGTTTAACCAGCTTCAACAACTAATTCAGGCTAGAAAACATCCATTTTTCTTAGGACACATTAGAGCACATTCTGATCTTCCCGGTCCCCTATCACGGGGTAATGCTCAGGCTGATGCAGCCACTCGGTCCCTTTTCCCAGTTCTTATTGGATCCATCCAAGAGGCCACAGATTTACACAAACTTCACCACTTAAATTCTCAGAGCCTTCGGTTACTCTGTAAAATTACCAGGCAACAAGCAAGGGAAATTGTAAAAGCGTGTCCTGTTTGCGTTGTCTCCCTTCCTATTCAACATCTGGGTGTTAACCCTCGAGGATTACTGCCCAATCAGATTTGGCAGATGGATGTTACTCACTTTCCTGAATTTGGGAAAACAAAGTACATACATGTTTCCATAGATACCTTTAGTGGCTTTATTTTTGCATCACCGCATTGTGGAGAAGCTACCAAGGATGTCATTTCTCATCTTGTCTCAGCCTTTTCCATAATGGGAAAGCCAGCACATATTAAGACAGATAATGGCCCTGCATATACCAGTACCAAGTTCAAACAGTTTTGTGCCACTCTTCAAATCTCTCATACTACTGGAATTCCATATAACCCTCAAGGTCAAGGCATTGTGGAACGTGCACACCTCACCTTAAAAACCTGGCTTACCCGCCTTAAGGCCTCTTCCCTTGCATTTACCACTCCCAGGGATCGCCTTAATCATGCATTATTTGCTCTTAACTTTCTTACCCTAGACAATGAAGGACATTCGACCGCAGACAGACATTGGCATCCCTCTTCTAATTCTGCTCGCCCATCTGTTATGTGGCGCGATCCTTTAACAAATAAATGGAAAGGCCCAGATCCCGTCCTCATTTGGGGACGAGGCTCAGCTTGTATTTTAGATCAAGAACAAGCAGCCCCAAGATGGTTACCAGAACGCCTGGTCAAACAGGTCAATGATTTACCACAACCCAGGGACGGAAACCTTCCCCCTGAGGATGAATCTTCCTCTCTTATAGATGCAGCCGACAATCTATGCGAAAAATCCCCTGAATGACAGACCCTGTGACTGCACACCATTGCTTCTCTGGATAATGGCTGCCTGTTCACTGCTCTCCCACAGCCATGCAGGACTTGAGGACCCTGCTAAGGTCCCCTCCTTTGCTTGCTGCTTATTGTATCTATAGGTCCTTTGATATTCAACAAGATCATGGCTTTTCTTAAAGCTCAAATTGAGGCTATACAGGCGAAACCTATTCAGGTTCATTACCATTGACTGGAGATGATGGATCGTGATGGTGATCTTAAAAGACCATCACCCCTGTGAGCTGAACTGGACAGCCAATGACGGGTAAGATTCGTGAGAGCTCATACCAACCTAAGACAGGAAATGAGGGCCAGAGCCTCATTATCCAATGACGGGTAAGGATGTTGCTCTGCCACGGACAACCTAAGACAGGCGCAGTTCCCGAGGGATTGTCACTCCAGCTCTGTACCTGTTCAGGCAAGCTGTGCCCCCGTCTTGCCACATAACCTCTATCACCCCCTTAAAATATGGCTATGGAAAAATGGTCAATAATTTTATATAAGAAAGGGGGAAATGTCAGGGACCAAGAAGTTCTCATTCTGAGAACATTCTGACCTTTACAATAAGCAGCAGCGCCCCTCCCCCCCTCCTGGCTGATAATTCTGACAGTATGGCGCCTATGGCGCCCACGGCTTCTCTTCCGGGACTACACTTTCCCGCCGGCGCGAACTTCACCTTCCCGCCAGCGCGAATTTGCACCCTATCAGGAAACCAGCAGAAGAATACAACCAACCAGGCTGCACCTCGTCATACCCCTCATTCCCTCAGCATAAATACCCGTGAGAACAATAAAAATTTGCAGCTTGATCAGAATTCCTGTCTTGCTGCCTCTCCCTGCGTCTCTTGTCCCTTCATTCCTTCTCTCTTAGGTTTGCCGTCCGTGTTGATGTCCCGCGGGTCAGGACATACAATGAGTACATTCACTTTCTCTGTATCTTAATCAGCTCCTCAGTACTAGAATGATTACCTGATATAATCAACTTATAAAGTGAACTGTTATTTTGTCTTTCAGTACAATAATGTATACCTAAGATAATCAACTTATTAAAATTTTTATTTTGTCTCATAGTTTTGTCTTATGACCAGCTGACTGGATTGCTTTGGGCCTGTGACAGCACATGATGGAGCACATGGCAGAGCAAAACCATTCACCTCATGGCCAGGAAGTAAAGGACAGCAAGGAGGATGCTGGAACCCCACAGTCCCCTTCAAGCGCATGCCCCCAGTGACCTGCCCCTAGACCTCCCACTAGGCCCCACCTCTTAAAAGATCCACCAGCTCCTAATAATTCTATAGGCTGAGGGACCAAACCTTTAATGCACGGACCTTTAAGGGACACTTAGCCAAACCATAACACTTTACTTCATTGATGGCATTTGGTGTTAGCATCATTTTTTGTATTGGTGATCTTGATATTTCATTTTGTTTTTATTTTTTGTTTTGGTACCAGAGATTGAACCCAGGGGTGCTTGACCACTTAACTACTGAACCACATCCTCAGCCCTTTTATGTTTTATTTAGAGACAGGGTCTCGCTAAGAGGCTGAGGGCCTCACTAAGTTGCTGAGGCTGGCTTTGAACTGGAGACACTCCTGCCTCAGCCTCCCAAGCTGCTGGGGTTACAGGCATGCACCGCCAACCAAGCCTGGCTTCATTGTGGTTTTAATTTGTATTTCAAAAATCTTACTTTCATTTTTGTCAATTGGGCAACAGATTATTTTATTAGTACATTATAGCTATACATAGTATTTGGGTTCCTTTTGATAAAACTATACATACAAAGAATTAGATTTCAATCCCCATTCCTTCCCCTCTTTCTTTCCTCCCCCCTCCACTTTTTCTTCCTCTATTCTGTGGACCTTCCCTTCACTTATTTATTTATTTATTGTTGGTACTGTCTACATATACATAAAGGTGAAATTCCATGTGGCATATTTATATATGTGCATAACGTGATTTTGTTAAATCAATTCTGCATTTCCTCCCCTTTCTCTTCCTTCCTCCCTCCCTCTCAATCTGCTACTCCAATGATCCTCCCTATATCTTCATGATATCCAATTCCCTCCCCCACTGCCTTCTTTCCCTTCCTTTGCTCTAGCTTCTGCATATGAGAGAAAATATTCGACCCTTGATTTTCTGAGTCTGCTTTATTTCACTTACATGAAAAGTTGACGTTCTATATGTATAGACTTTAGGTAAAAATGTTGTGTTTGTTTCTTTTTATTTTTTGCCATTTTCTAATTACACTATTTGCTTGTTAACTATTAAGTTTTCAGAGTTTGTCACCAAGGTAAGACAAGGACCACTATGCTTGTCCCAGGACTGACAGCCATACCTTTTATTTAAAAAGGCTTGCACAATACACTAACCATGCTTCCTACAACCTAGAGATAAGGAAGTTGTTTAACCGCCTACCCCCAAATAGAACAGCTTGGAAACAGACAAGTTTCTACAACAAAGGACACCATGCTGACCTAATACTCACCCCCTCATTACCATGCCATCCCAATGCACCACCATAGTAACATTCCTGTGTACCAGTACCATCTTGCTTCCATGAGCTGCCAACCCACACCAGAATCAGCCAGGAAAAAGGGGGATCCTGTAACTGAGTGCTCGATCCTTGTCCCTGATGGCAATCTAATAATGAGGACACAGTTTTGAGAAAGAAGGGAAAAGATGGTTTATTGCTTTGCTAGCAAAGGAGAAACACAGGAGACTCCTGTCCCAGAGTCTGTGATTCTGCCCTTCAGCAGGAACAGGGGGACTTTTAATGAGGTGATTCAGAGAAAATGAGATTAGGGAGGAGAAGTTTAGGGAAAAGAAGATCAAGGCAAAGATCAGGGAGAAGGTCAGGGCAAAGTTGGGAAAAAGAAAAAAGCATGAGGGGGGCTGGGGATGTAGCTCAGTTGGTAGAGTGCTTGCCTAGCATGCACAAGGCCCTGGGTTCAATCCCCAGCACCGCAAAAAAAAAAGAAAAAGAAACAAACATGTAAGTTTCAAAGTGACAAGGGATATAGTTAAAGCATCTAGTAAACCCTTGTTGCAATCTCATTTCCAAGAGATGCTGATCCCTTTCTGAGAAAGGTCATGAATAATCCTTCCTTTTCTTAACTAAGACCTCCTCCAAACAGTAAAAAAAGCCCTTGACCTTACGGCCTGGAGAAGTTGATTTGTGACTTTTTGTCACTTCTGTTCTTTGACCAAGAATAAAAGTTCCTTTTGATTCTCCTCTGGTGCTCAGTTTTGTTATTGGCCTTACAACACCAAGAAAGGACTCAGTTCAGGGACAGATTCAGTGAAAATTCTTTACATATTCTAGGTATGAGTTCTTGTCAGATTGTAACAATATTCCACTTTATGCTTTGAATATAACCCTTGCTGCTCTGCTACTGCCACTTATTTTTTAAAGGGACATGTTTCTTTCTCTTCCTCTCTCCCTGCTCCTCCCTAATCTCTCCCTCCCGCACTAATCTCAGGGAAACAGAATCACCTTTCTTCCCCATCCTAGGCAGAGTTATCTGTCCCTGAGCACACACACACACCATAGGAATGGAGGAATCCAGGCTTTGGGGATGATACCAGAAGATCTCAGAAATGACCATCTCCCAAATGAACAAGTGAATTACAACTTAGAACACATGCAATGTAGTCTTTGAGTCACCTCTTTAAAAGTCCCCTGTTACTGCTGATGGGTGCAACCACAGCATCTGGGATAGGAGTCCCCTGTGTTTCTCCTTTGCCAGCAAAGCTAAAAACCTTCTTTATCCTTTTTCTCAAAACTGTCCTTGTTATTGGATTGGCATCAGGGACAAGAACTGAGCTTTCATAACAAGATATGTGGCTTGGAAATTTTTTCCTCCCAATCTGTGGCTTGTCTTTTAATTCTTTTATTAGGGGCTTTCTCAGAGCAAAAGTTTTTCATTTCAGTGGGGTACAATTTATTGACCGCCTTTATTTATGGATTTTGGTGTCATGTGTGAGAATTCTTTACCAAGTCTTAGGTCCTGAAGATTTTCTTCTACATTTTTTTTCAAAAGTTTAGACTTTGGGGACAGGAGGGGAATCAGTGGTAAGGGCTTGCTTAGCATATATGAGTCTCTGGGTTCAAACCTCAGCACCAGGAAAAAACAAGTTTATAGTATGTGTGTGTGTGTGTGTGTGTGTGTGTGTGTGTTTAACCAGGGATTGAATCCAGGGACACTTAACCACTGAATGACATCCCAAGATCCCAGCCCTTTTTATTTTTTATTTTGAGACAGGGTCCAACTAAGCTACTGAGGGCCTCGCTAACTTGCTGAAGCTGGCCTCAGACTTGTGATCCTCCTGTCTCAGCCTCTTAAGTCTCTGGGATTACAGGTGTGTGCAACTGCAGGCAGCACAAGTTTATAGTTTTATATTTCACAATTAAGTTTGTGGTTCATTTTGACTTAATTTTTGTGTGTGGTTTGAGGTTTAGATCCAGGTTCAAATTTTGCCTATGGACATCTAATTGCTAGAACACAATTTTTTGGACAGACTCTACTTCCTGCATTGAATTTCTTTTTCATCATTGTAAAAAAATTCAGTTGAAGTATTTCTGTGCATCTCTTTTGGTGTTCTTTATTCTGGTGTATTGACCTGTGTATCTATCCTTTCTCCAATACTATAATGTTATGATCCCTAAAGCTACATAGCATGGACAGTGCCTGACTTACAATGGTGCAACTTAGATTTTTCAATGTTAGAAACTGTATTTTCCATTTTGATCTTTCCTACACTAGTGCTATGCCAATGGTGCTCTTTGGTGATGATAGGCAGCAACAGCAAGCCATGGCTGCCAATCAACCATGCCATCATGAGGCGAAACAACCAAGACTACATTCATCTGAGCCCAAGGTGAAGCATCTTATCATGAGGGAAGGGAAAAGCAAAGGGAAGCTTCTTAGCTCATGATAGTGTCAGGAAGCAGAGAGAGGGATGGGGAAGGGCAGTAGGGAAGATACACCCTTCCAGGGCACGTTTCCAGTGACCCTCCTTCTCCAGTCATGCCCCATCTGCCTACAGTTGCCACCCAGGCAGTCCATTCAAACTAGGATGAACCAATGAGATTATAGCTCCCATAATCATTTTGCCTTGGAATATTCCTGCATTAATAGGAGCTTTTGAAGAATACCTCACATCCAAACCATAACACTTTAGAATTGTTAAAAGTTTTAGTTATATTAATTTTTTTTGTACCAGGCATTGAACCCAGGGATGTTTAGCCACTGAGCCACATCCCCAGTCCTATTTTGTATTTTATTTGGAGACAGGGTCTCACTGAGTTGCTTAGCACCTCACCAAGTTGCTAAGGCTGGCTTTGAACTTGGGATCCTCCTGCCTCAGTCTCCCAAGCCGCTGGAATTACAGAAATGTACCTCTGTGGCCAGCTAGTTATATTAACTTTAACAGTTTATTTGAGCAAAGAATGATATATGAATCAGGCAGTGTTCAAAACTAGACAAGGTTCGGAGAGCTCTGCTCAGCACTGTGAGCAGTAACACTTTATAGGCTGAACATGGGAGCAAAGTGGAAAGATGATCCTATTGGCTATAGCCAGGTGTTTATCTTATTTTGGTACGGTCTGACAGGAAGTCTCTAGTTGTATAACCAATCAGCTGGTTGGCCATTTGTGATTGGTTGAGGATTTTTTGTTTAATTTTAAGTTAGTTAAAAAGAAATGTTTCGGGGCTGGGAAGATAGCTCAGTTGGTAGAGTGCTTGCCTTATAAGCACAAAGCCCTGGGTTCAATCCCCAGCACCCAAAAAAAAAAAAAAAAAGAAATGTTTCTAAGTTAAAATCTGGTTTGCTTACATAAGAGCTCTGGTTATAGAGACAACTTTGGGCCAATTACCTCTTATTTACTTAACTTTACCACATTTTTCAGTGTTTTCCTATGCTTGAGGGAACAATCCAATAAAATGCAACCATATCAAGTGTACATTTTTATGGGTTCTATTAAATTTATATATGTGTGTAGCCACCACTACAATCAAGATTTGAATATTTCCATCACAACAGAAAGTTTCCTGTGTCCCTCCAAGTCCACACCTTCCCTCCACATCCAGGTCCAGGCTACCCCTGATTCATTTTCTGTCACTGTAGTAGGACTTGTTTTTCTTGGGGTTCACATAAATGGAATCATATGAATTTATGTTTGCCTGGCCTCTTTGACTAAGCATAACATTTTAGAGATTCATCTAGGCTATTGCACATACGAATATTTAGTTCATTTTTTACTGATAAATAGTATTCTATTGTAGGGATATGCCACATATTGTTTACACATTCTCTTGTAGTGGGTAGCCTTTACGATTTCCCCCAGCAATCACCACATCTTGGTATTCACTCCCTTGGGCAATTCCCAGCACTGAATGTAGTCTGAACTCAATGACTTACTATCAACTAATATGACACATTTAATAGCACACTTGGTACTGTGAGTCTTTTTACTTTTAGCCACCCTAGTGGGTATTTTGTGCTAACTCATTGTGGTTGGTAGACATTTTCCTTATGGTTGCTGCTGAATTTCTTTTTGTATGCTCGTTTGCCATTCAACCTGTATTTTCTTAAGGCTGGTCATATGGTACAGTGGTAGAGCACTTGCCTAGCATGCACAAGGCCCTGGGCTTGAGCCTTAGTAACACACACACACACACACACACACACACACACACACACACACTCAGTGTCCATTCAAATCTTTTACTCCATTAAAAATCAGGTTTTTTTGTCTATTACTATAAGAGGTCTTTATATATTTTATATACGAAGCATATGTTGGGTATACTTTTTGCAAATACCCAGTCTATGTATTGATGTTATGTTACAGAGTAGGCGTTTTTAACTTTGACAAAGTTTTATTTGTTCTTTTTAGGTATACATGACAGTAGAATGTATTTTGACTCATTATACAAACATGATGTATAACTTCCCATTCTTGTGGTTGTCCATGATGTGGAGTTTCATTGGTCGTGTGTTCATATATGAACATAGGGAAGTGATGTCCAATTCATTCCACTGTCTTTCCCATTCCTGTCCACTCCCCTTCATTCTCCTTTGTCTAATCCAATGAATTTATATTACCCACTCCACTTATTGTGAGTCAGCATCCATATATCAGAAGAGAATATTCAGTCTTTGGTTTTTTGGGATTGACTCATTTTACCATTTCACTTGACATGATAGTCTCCAGATACATCCATTTACTGGTAAATACCATAATTTCATTCTTCTTTATAGCTGAGTAATATTCAGTGGTCTTTTTTGTTTTGTTTTGTTTTGTTTTAACTAGGGATTGAACCTAGTAGCACTTCACCACCGAGCCACAACCCCAGCCCAGCCTTTTTTTATTTCTTTCTATTTTTAGATCTAACTATTCTTTTTTTTAATTTATGTTTTTAAATTTATTTTTATTGTAAACAAATGGGATACAAGTTGTTTCTGTTTGTACATGAAGTACAGGCATACCATTTGTGTAATCATACATTTACATAGGGTAATGTTGTTTGATTCATTCTGTTAATTTTTTCCTTTCCTCCACCCCTCCCACTTCTCTTTTCCCTCTATTCAATCCCTCCTTCCTCCATTCTTGCCTCCATCCCACCCCCCATTATGTGTCATCATCCGCTTATCAGTGAGATCATTCATGCTTTGGTGTTTTGAGATTGGCTTCTCTCACTTAGCATGATATTCTGCAATTTCATCCATTTGCCTCCAAATGCCATAATTTTATTCTTCTTTATGACTGAGTAATATTCCATTGTATATATATATATATACTACAGTTTCTTTATCCATTCGTCAATTGAAGGACATCTAGGTTGGTTCCACAATCTGGTTATTGTGAATCGAGCAGCTATGAAAATTGATGTGGCTGTATCTCTGTAGTATGCTGATTTTAAGTCCTTTGGGTATAGTCCAAGGAGTGGGATAGCTGGGTCAAATGATGGTTCCATTCCAAGCTTTCTGAGGAATCTCCACACTGCTTTCCAGAGTGGCTGCCCTAATTTGCAACCCCATCAGCAATGTAAGAGTGTACATTTTTCCCCACATCCTCGCCAACACCTATTGTTGCTTGTATTCTTGAAAATCACCATTCTAATTGGGGTGAGATGGAATCTTAGGGTAGTTTTGATTTGCATTTCTCTTATTACTAGAGATGTTGAACATTTTTTCATATATCTGTTGATTGCTTGTAGATCTTCTTCTGTGAAGTATCTATTCATTTCCTTAGCCCATTTGTTGATTGGGTTATTTGTATTCTTGGTGTAGAGTTTTTTGAGTTCTTTATAGATTCTGGAGATTAGTGCTCTATCTGAAGTATGAGTGGCAAACATTTTCTCCCACTCTGTAGGCTCTTTCTTTGCATTGCTGATAGTTTCCTTTGCTGAGAGAAAGCTTCTTAGTTTGAATCTATCCCAGTTATTGATTCTTGCTTTTATTTCTTGTGCTATGGGAGTCCTGTTAAGGAAGTCTGGTCCTAAGCCAACATGTTGAAGATTTGGACCTACTTTTTCTTCTATAAGATGAAGGGTCTCTGGTCTGATTCCAAGGTCCTTCATCCATTTTGAGTTGAGTTTTGTGCAGGGTGAGAGATAGGGGTTTAGTTTCATTCTGCTGCATATGGATTTCCAGTTTTCCCAGCACCATTTGTTGAATAGGCTATCTTTTCTCCATTGCATATTTTTGGCACCTTTGTCTAGTATGAGAAAATTGTATTTATTTGGGTTTGTGTCCGTGTCCCCTATTCTGTACCATTGATCTACCTGTCTATTTTGGTGCCAATATCATGCTGTTTTTGTTACTATTGTTTTGTAGTATAGTTGAAGTTCTGGTATTGTGATACCCCCTGCTTCACTTTTCCTGCTAAGAATTGCTTTAGCTATTCTGGGTTTCTTATTCTTCCAGATGAATTTCATGATTGCTTGTTCTATTTCTGTAAGGTACATCATTGGGATTTTAATTGGCATTGCATTGAATCTGCATAGCACTTTTGGTAGTATGGCCATTTTGACAATATTAATTCTGCATATCCAAGAATATGGGAGATCTTTCCATCTTCTAAGGTCTTCCTCAATTTCTTTCTTCAATGTTTTGTAGTTTTCATTGTAGAGATCTTTTACCTCTTTGGTTAGATTGATTCCCAAGTATTTTTTTTTTAGGCTATTGCAAGGGAGTTGTTTTCCTTATTTCCCTTTCAGATGTTTCATCACTTGTGTATAAAAATGCTTTAGATTTATGCGTGTTGATTTTGTAGCCTGCTATTTTGCTGAATTCATTGATGAGGTCAAGAAGTTTTCTGGAGGAGGTTTTTGGATCCTCTAAATATAGAATCATGTCACCAGCAAATAGTGACAGCTTAAGTTCCTCTTTTCCTATTCGTATCCCTTTAATTTCTTTAGTCTAATTGCTCTGGCTAGTATTTCAAGAACGATGTTGAATAGAAGTGGTCAAACAGGACATCCCTGTCTTTTTCCCGTTTTTAAAGGGAATGATTTCAGTTTTTCTCCATTAAGAATGATGTTGGCCATGGGCTTAGCATAAATAGCCTTTACAATGTTCAGGTATGTTCCTTCTATCCCTATTTTTTCTAGTGTTTTGAACATGAAGGGGTGTTGTATTTTGTCGAATGCTTTTTCTGCGTCAATTGAAATAACCGTATGATTCTTATCCTTAAGTCTATTGACATGATGGATTACATTTATTGATTTACGAATGTTAAACCATCCTTGCATTGCAGGGATGAACCCCACTTGATCGTGGTGCACAATTTTCTTAACATGTTTTTGGATACGGTTTGCCAGGATTTTGTTAAGGATTTTTGCATCTATATTCATCAAGGATATTGGTCTAAAATTTTTTTTCCTTAATGTATCTTTGCCTGGTTTGGGTATAGGGTGACATTAGCTTCATAGAATGAGTTCGGTAGGGTACCCTCCTTTTCTATTTCCTGTAATACTTTGAGAAGTATTGGAATGAGTTCTTCTTTGAAGGTCTTGTAGAACTTGGCTGAGAATCCATCTGGTCCTGGGCTTTTCTTGGATGGTAGGTTTTTAATGGCTTCTTCTATTTCATTGCTTGATATTGATCTGTTTAAATTGTGTATGTCCTCCTGGTTCAGTTTGGGAGGAGCATATGTCTCTAGAAATTTGTCAATGTCTTTGGTAGTTTCTATTTTGTTGGAATATAGATTTTCAAAGTAGCTTCTCATTATGTTCTGTATCTCAGTGGTGTCTGTCGTGATATTTCCTTTTTCATCACGAATTTTAGTAATTTGAGTTTTCTCTCTTCTTCTCTTTGTTAGTGTGGCTAAGGGTTTGTCTATTTTGTTTACTTTTTCAAAGAACCAACTTTTTGTTTTATCAATTTTTTCAATAGTTTCTTTTGTTTCAATTTCATTGATTTCAGCTCTGATTTTAATGATTTCCTGTCTTCTAGTACTTTTGGTGTTGATCTGTTCTTCTTTTTCTAGGGCTTTGAGCTGTAATGTTAGGTCATTTAGTTGTTGACTTTTCATTCTTTTCTTGAATGCACTTCATGCAATGAATTTTCCTCTTAGTACCACTTTCATAGTGTCCCAGAGATTTTGATATGTTGTATCGTCATTCTCATTGACCTCTAAGAATTTTTTTTGTCTCCTCCCTGATGTTTTCTGTTATCCATGTTTCATTATAGCATATTATTTAGTCTCCAGGTGTTGGAGTAAATTCTGTTTTTTATTTTGTCATTGATTTCTACTCTCATTCCATTATGATCTGATAGAACACAAGGCAGTATCTCTATTTTTTTGCATTTCCTAAGGGTTGCTTTGTAGCATAACATATGGTCTATTTTAGAGAAAGTTCCATGTGCTGCTGACAAGAAAGTGAATTCGCTCATTGATGGATAGAATATTCTATATATGTCTATTAAGTGTAGGTTATTGATTGTGTTATTGAGTTCTATGGTTTCTTTGGTTGGTTTTTGTTTGGAAGATCTATCTAGTGGTGACAGCAGTGCGTTAAAGTCACCCAGAATTATTGTGTTGTGGTCTATTTGATTCCTGAAATTGAGAAGGATTTGTTTGATGTACAGGGATGCACCGCTGTTTGGGTCATAAATATTTACAATTGTTATGTCTTCCTGATTTATGGTTCCCTTAAGCAGTATGAAATGTCCTTCTTTATCCCTTCTGACTAACTTTGGCTTGAAGTCCACTGTATCTGATATAAGGATGGAAACCCTCGCTTTGTTACTGAGTCCAGGTGCATGGTAGGTCTTTTCTCATTCTTTCACCTTTAGTCTGTGGATGTCTTTTTCTATGAGATGAGTCTCTTGCAGGCAGCATATTGTTGGGACTTTCTTTTTAATCCATTCTGTCAGTCTTTGTCTTTAGATTGATGAGTTTAGGCTATTAATGTTCAGGGTTATTATTGAGATATGATTTGTATTCCCAGTCATTTGGGCTTATTTTTGGTTTTTAACTTGGCTTGTTTTCTCCTTTGAGTGGATTTTTCTCTAAGGTAGTTCCTCCCTTTGCTGACCTACAGTGTTGTTTTTCATTTCCTCCTCATGGAATATTTTTTTGAGAACATTCTGTAGTGTAGGCTTTCTATTTGTAATTCTTTTAACTTTTGTTTATCATGGAAGGATTTTATTTCATCTTCAAATCTGAAGGTTAGTTTTGCTGGGTATAGGATTCTTGGTTGGCAACCAGGTTCTTTTCAAGCTTGAAATATGTTGTTCTAAGCCCTTCTAGCTCTTAGGGTCTGGGCTGAGAAATCTGCTGATATTCATATTGGTTTTCCCATATATATAATCTGATACTTTTCTCTCTCAGCCTTCAAAATTCTATCTTTATTTTGAATGTTAGGCATTTTCATTATAATGTGCCTTGGTGTGGATCTGTTGTGATTCTGTACATTTGGTGTTCTGTAAGCCTCTTGTATTTGATTTTCCAGTTCATTCTTCAGGTTTGGGAAATTTTCTGATATTATTTCATTGAATAGGTTGTTCATTCCTTTGGTTTGTATCTCTGTGCCTTCCTCAATCCCAATAATTCTTAAATTTGGTCTTTTCATGATGTCCCATAGTTCTTGGAGATTCTGTTCATGATTTCTTACCATCTTCTCTGTTTGGGAAACTTTATTTTCAAGATTAAATATTTTGTCTTCATTGTCTGAGGTTCTGTCTTCCAAGTGGTCTAGTCTTTTGGTGATACTTTCCATTAAGTTTTTTATTTGGTTTATTGTTTCCTTCATTTCAAGGATTTCCATTTGGTTTTTTTTGAGACTCTCTATCTCTTTGTTGAAATGATCTTTTGCTTCCTACAGTTGCTGTTTCAACTGCTTATTGGTATTAACATTCATTGCCTGCATTTGCTCTCATATCCTTTGCTTCACAAATCATCTTAATCATGTATAATCTGAAGTCCTTTTCTGACATTTCTTCTAACATACTGTCATTGGATTCTATTAACATAGAATCTAGATTTGTTTGGATCATTTTCTTCCCTTGTTTTTTCATGTTGTTCATGTATCTTCCCCTCTAGCAGTGCAGATCTGGGGTATTGAAGATTCCCCCCATAGGCTTATAGTGACCCTATAGGTTTCCAAAACCTTTTCTTTAAGGGGGAGATCAATATTAGCAGTGCCCAATTCAGACAATATGCAATCCTAGACCAAATAGCTCCTATGAGGACATTAACAATATTGTCATAATAAACAGAATGAGTTCAATTATTATCTTCAGTACAACAAACAGATTTGCAATAAGGTCTGCAGTTTCTAATGGACAACAAAGGAGATGCAGAGGGATGTAGGATGTAGCTGTTAATGGGATAAGAAAAGAATTTACAGAATTTCTAGATAATAGAAAGGGTGAGAGTATAATCAAAAGAAATTGGTTGTTAGCATACAAAAAGGGAGAAAGAGACTCTGAGGTAACAGGTAAACAAAAGGAAAAGAGAGCAAGAAAAGTAAAGAAATAAAAACTTAAAATTGTTCAATAAGGAGAAAAAAGAAAATCTACACTATAACAGTCATATAGTATTCAAACCTCCCAGTGTTCAGTAGCCTGATACATGAGAGATACCTGACAATGAGCTTCAAGCCTCCAGCAGGCGTCTCAGGATGAGTTTTGCCCCACCTAAAGATCGGAGCTACGGCTTCCAGGATTATCCAAGATGGCCGCTCTGGCTTCCAAATGTGTTGGCAAATGGGGAGTTGCAGCTCAGGGGTGGACGTGGTCAGCTGGAAGTCCTGGAGACGGGATGCGGTTGGTCCAGCAGGGGTCCTGGAGGTTGGGTGTGTTTGGTGTGGTTGTGGGATCCTGGAGGCTGGTTGCAATCAGTTGGTCTGGGGTCCTGGTGATAGGGCACAGTCAGTCAGTCTGGGGGTCCTGGCGGCAGGGAGCAGTCAGTCGATGTGAGGGCCCCAGAGGCAGGGAGTGATCGGTTGGGCTGAGGTATCCTGGAGACGGGGCTCAGTCAGTCTGGCCAGGGGTCCTACAGGTCCTGGCTGTTGTCTCAAAATGGCGGCAGCCACGTGTAATCAAACCTGCAGGTACTGTCACAGTGAACTTCCAGGCAACAGCAGGCAGCTGGTGCTCCACTGGCGGTCGGCGATCAGTTTGCTGACTGCTGTTGGACGATCGGGAGGTGAACCTCGTGCGTTGGGTGATGGGTAGGTGTAAGGCAGGTGATGGACAGGTGAGAGGCAGGCAGATGGGGGATGATAGGCACCTGACAATGAGCAGTCTGTACTCAAAAAAGGCGTCGATATGCTGGCAGACTGCAGGTGATCACAGCAGACAAATGGGGTAAACACCAGGGGATGGATAAGCAGCAAAAACTGCCTCACCAAGAAACAGATATCCTCTACTTGAAACCAGAGTTACAGAGTCTTTATTTCTTATTTTGAGACAGGATCTTGCTAAGTTGCCAAGGCTGTCTTCTACCTTGTGATCCTCCTGACTCAGGCTCCCCAGTTGCTGGGATTACAGGTGTGCACCACTGTGCCCAGCTATCAGTATTTTTTTTTGTTTCATGTTTTTTGATTCTGTGTAAGATACCTATGCCTATCCCAAAATTACCAAAATCTCTTTTGTTTTATTGTGAGAAACTTATGGTTTCAGTTTTATAGTTTGACCTATTATTATTGTGGTTTTAGTGTTCCCTACAAAGTCCATGTTGAAGTTTCGTTGCCATTTTAGCAGTATCAAAAGGCGGAAACTTTAAGAGGTGATTGTGTCACAGGGGCTTCACCCTTATAAATGGATTAATACCATTTTCATGGGAGTGGACTCCTGCTATTGACCCGATTTCCTCTTTCTGCCTTGTGCATGCTTGCTTGCCCTTTCTGTCATGTCATGGCACAGCACAAAGGCCCTCAGCAGATGCCAGTGTTGTATTCTTGGACTTCGCACCCTCCAGAACTATGTGTCAAATAAACTTCTTTTGTTTTGTAAATTACCCAGTCTGATATTCTGTAATAGTTGAAGAAAATGAACTAAGATAGATGCCTGTTTCAAAATAATTTTTGTGAGCTGGGCATGGTGGTGCGCACCTATAATCCCAGTGATTCAGAAGCCTAAAGCAGGAGGAGCACAAGTTTGAGGTCAACCTTGGCAACTTAGTGTGACCTGTCTTGAAATAAAAATTTTTAAAAAGCCAGGCATGGTGACACAGGCCTGTAATCCCAGTGGCTCGGGAGGCTGAGGCAGGAGGATCTTGAGTTCAAAGCCAGCCTCAGCAACTTAGTGAGGCCCTAAGCAACTCAGTGAGACCCTGTCCCTAAATAAAATACAAAATAGGGCTGGGGATGTGGCTCAGTGGCCGAGTGCCCCTGAGTTCAATTTCTGGTACCCACCCCCCAAAAAAATGAAAGAAAGAAAAAAGGACTGGGGATGTTGCTCAATGGTTAAACAACCCTGGGTTCAATCCCTGGTACCAAAATTAAATTAAATTAAATTAAAGCTAAAAATAAAAAAGATAGGGGGGCTGGGGATTAGGTCAATTGGTAGAGTACTTGCCTCACATGACCAAGGCCCTGGGTTCATTCCCAGAACCACAAATAATAATAATAATAATAATAATAATAATAATAATAATAAAAATTAGGAGATAAGATGATAAAAATAAGATTAATAAAAGAGAAAAACAATAGCAGGAAGAAAGTAAAAAATAAGAGAAGGGAAACAAAGAAGAAAAGAAAAGGAAAAGAAAAATATGATTATTAAAAAGAGGAGAAAAGAGAGAAGAAAACAAATAAACTAAAAACAGTAACAACAAAAAATGTATTAAGAAAAAATAAAAATTTCCTCTCTGCCAAGGTGCTCAAATGAATTGGTAAGAGTGGATATTTGCAGCCTATGCTGGTCAAAGTTTCTCTCTGTGTCTTCTTGGGCTGTGTACCCCTTGGCCATTCTGTACGTCATCTTTTCACTTTCTTAACATTATTTTTGGATACAAAAAAGTGTGTGTGTGTGTGTGTGTGTTTATGTGTGTTACCAATGATTGAACTCAGGGGGGCTCTATCTCTGAACTATATCCCCAGATCTTTTTACTTTTTTATTTTGAGGTAAGGTCTTGCTAAGTTGCCCAGGTTTGTCTCAAACTTGTGATCCTCCTGCCTCAGCCTCCTGAGTCACTGGGTTTACAGGCAAGCACCACCACACACAGCAAAACTTGAAAATTTTGATAAAGTTCAGTTATTCTGATTTTCTATTTCTTCTTCCCTTCTTTATTTAAACTTTCAATTCTGGATTTTGAACCTAGGGGACGCTCTACCACTGATTTACATCCCCAGACACTTTTATTTTTTTGTTTGGATTGGTCTAAGTTGCTGAGTCTGGCCTCCAACTTGTGATTCTCTAGCCTTAGCCTCCTGAGTCACTGAGAGTATAGATGGACACCACCAGTCTTTCTTCCCTTTTAAATACAGGCATTTATAGCTCTAAATTTCCCTCTAACAATTGCTTTCCAGAACTTTCCATAGGCTAGACCACCTACCTTTGTTCCAGAAGCCCAAGTCCCTAAAAGTTGTATATAAGAATCTGCTTCCCTGTTCTTCTTTGAGTCTAACACTCCCATTTCTGTTTTTTCCTTTTATATGTCTATTGTCAGTTTATTTCATAGACTAAAATTATCAAACTTCCAGAGGAAAAAGGAGTAAATTGAAAGCTTTCAGGCTGGAGGTGTAACTCAGTGATAGAGCATTTCCCTATCATGGGGCCCTGTATTCATTTCCTAGCACCACCACAAAACAAAACAAAACAAATTCCCTACAGTTTTGGCCACCCAGATGGGATGATAAAAATCATTGCTTACTTCAGAGGCTGTGGCTGGGGACCCTGAACCCTGAGTAAACTGGGTCATGCAATTAGCAACGATGGTTATTTTACCAAGGATATGCCTGAATGTCACATCTTCTACTTTAAAGAACTAAGGATTGACTTTATGAAGCCGATAGTAGCCCTTGGAGAAACTGGCATTAGATGGTGTCTGTTATCTAGTATCAAGACCCTAGCAGCCTCATGTATCTGGAAAAGGGGAACCAGAAACTCCCCTCACCTGGAACATGAGTTCAAACACAGCAAAAGGCGGAGACAGAGTCAAAGTTCATACAGCCCAGGGGCTGGGAACTCTCTGGTCTAGATACCTATAACTGACTGTATCCGGAGCTCAAAAGAGGCAGAAAGGACACTGGAGAAAAAGGGGAAGTGAGAGTGAGAAGGGATAACCAGCCCTAGGCCACTTGCCCCCAACTCTACCCTGACCTGTTTCCTCCAGGAAGAACTCCCAGAGTACTTTCCACCCCTTGGGTGACCTGCTATGTCTTCCCACACTGCTCTGTCTTCCTGAGCCCTTGGGCAGTGAACTTGGGAGGAGGCACTGGTTTCCATATCTGGGTTCTTAGCCCTGCATCCAGCCAAGGGCCAGCATAATAGTATCTGACCAAACACATAGGAGTCTCCATGGGTGCAGGGGAGAGACTTGGGGAGGGTCCCAGGCCTGAGAGGAGCAGGGGATTCTTCCAGAAGGAGAAGTATGACCACTCCTGTAGATGACGCTCTCCTGAGATCTGGTTTGAAGCGAGGGGCCCATGTGAGGACTTAGCTTACATGTCACTCCATCGGGATCACACCTAGAAACCTCCCCTTCCCCAGTTGATTAGACAGGCAGGTGCCAGGGGGTGGGGTGATGAAGGGGAGGCCTCAGAACTGGCCACAAATCCCTAGATGTGACCCCTATTCCCCACAGGATCCCCATGAGGTGGAGTCAGTCAGGGAGCTTAGCACACCAGGGTGATTCCTCCTCACATCCTGCTGTGGTCCCTTTGCATGACTTTCCTGTATTTCTTGCCTTTGAGGTTCCCAGACCACTAGTGACCCTGAGTTTCTGACTGCCAGTGTCAGGCCCCCATGTGATCTGACACACTGGAGCATCCTCACTCTCACTCTGGCTTCTCCCAGGACTCATCTCCAGGCGTAAGAGCCAGAGACCTAGGTTGGAAACCTTTGGAAAGCACAACCAGAGTGGCCAGTCCCCTTGTAGCCTGAGGACACCAGCATTTGGGGACCACCCAGCTGCTGAGCCCTCAGTGCCCTTAGTGAGGTAAACAACAGAACCTGTCCCTGATGGGTAGTGAAGACAGAGCTGCCCTGGATCCCAGAACCACAGAAGGCAGAGCAGGCATGGGAATTAGTCTGTTTTGATCTTTGTTTGGGAAATATGTCTGCTGGTTTACAAAATCTCAACTGCTTGCTTGGGCTGATCCCTTTGGCCTTCATGTGGTGGGCCCCAGGAAAAGAGACACAAGTAGCAATTAGAACAATTCATATGAAAATACCAGCTTCCTTTGAAGTGAAAAACAAAAAGCCCCCAAGGTGGGGGGTGGAAGAAACCCATGAGTTTTAGTATGGTCCATTTTCATTTTTGTTTATCTTTCAGTATTTTCTATAATTTTTTTTTGCACCAGGGATTGAACCCAGAAGCACTTAAGCCCTTTTTAATTTTTTATTTAGAGACAGTCTTGCTAAATTCCTTAGGGCCTCCCTAAATTGTTGAGTCTGGCTTTGAACTTGCAATACTCCTGTCTCAACCTCCCAGGTCACTGGGATTACAGGCTTGAGCCACTGGGCCTGGCTATCTTTGAGTGTTTTCTTATTGATTTTTGTGATATATTTTTGAGGCAATAATTATTCAGGAATATGTAGCTTAATTTCTATGTAGATGTGGATTTTCCAAATTTCTTTCTCTTAGTGACTTATTTTATTCCATTGGAGTCTGTAAACATACTTTGTATGATTTCATTTCTTCAAATTTATCAAGGCTTGTTTTATGGCTTAGCATATGATGTATTCTGGAAAATATTTCATGTGCACTTGAGAGGAATGTGCGTTCTTACTGTTGTTGGGTGGTGTGCTGTTTGAGTTTTCTGTTTACTTGTTGATCTTTTGCCTAGTTGTTCTATTCATAATTCAAAGGGGAATACTGAAGTCTCCAACTGGTGTTATTGAGATGTCCATTTCTCACTTCAATTCTGTCAGTCTTGGCTTCGTGTATTTTAGGACTGTATTGTTAGTTGTAGGGAGATAGACCCACCTCTTGATAAAAAGATGGGCAAATAATTTATACATATGCCTTAAAACTGTCACAACCAGTGAAGAAATTAAACTTGGAATCTTTGCCAAGTTCTTTTTTTTTTTCTTTTTTTTTTTTTGGTAAACGTAGAACTTCTGAGTGTGAATTATAGTATTTCTCAGCTTGAAAGTGAAGGAATTGGAGTAAGCATTACAGACCTCTCTTCCTTTGGTGTGTCTGGAGGGGAGGTTGAAGAGCACCATCTAAGAAACATCTTAGAATGGGACTCTACCTTTCCTAAGGTGAACTATTTCCCTCCACTCCAGGCCAAGGTGAGGGGCTGCTACTTCCTCACCTGTTTCCCCTCTACTATATCACCTTCAAAGAAGGGCAACCTAACCGGGGAGATGTGGCTGAAGAATTATTATAGAGTGGTGGCACACACCTGTAATCCCAGTGGCTCTGGAGCCTGAGGCAGGAGGATTGTGAGTTCAAAGCCAGCCTCGGCAAATTAGTGAAGCCCTGAGCAACTCAGTGAGACCCTGTCTCTAAATAAAATATAAAAAGGGCTGGGGATGTGACTCAGTGGTTAAGTCCTTCTGGGTTCTATCCCTGGTACCAGAAAGAAAGAGAAAGAAAGAAAAAGAAAAGGAAGAAAGAAAATAATTATTATAGAATAATAATTCTATAATAGAATTATTCTATAATTCTATAAAAGTAGGGTTAAACAGGCCTCTCCTAGGGCCAACAGGGTATGATCTGATCCTGAGAAGACCTCAAATTTTAGATTTTTGAAGTTGTTTACAATGATTTTTACATTCATATTCTTGTACTAGGTGATAAACATGTTCATTAAATGGGAATATTCAAAATATATGAAAAAATTGTAATATTTTACTACCTAGGATCCTTAGAAAATGTAAACTTAGGTCTTTCTAGATCTTAGAGAAATCCCATTTGACAATGTAGCTAGAAAAGACTTGATAAAGACTAACCTACTCAGGGGAGAATTTACCCACCCTTCTCAATCTCAGTGGTTAAAGTCCCAGAATCTGGGGTAAGCAAAGTGATTATTAATGTCAAGAAGCAACTAAGAGATCATTTTCTTCTCATCCCATTGCACACCTGCTGTTTGGACTGCACAGGAGCTGGGTCTGGGCCTAGCCTTAAGGGTGAGCTCCGGTTGTTTTTGAGAATATTCCACCCACGTCAGAGGCTAGAACAGAGAGGATTGAGGATAAAGTCTCACACAGTTTCCTGGAGGTGCACAGGATTGTCCCTTCAGAACGCATGGGGACCTCAGGTGCAGGGGGCAAAGTGCAATGACTCTCCCCCACAACCTAGGGCTGAGACTCTTGGGAACCCATACCCCCGTATGTTCCCTACTGTCATGGATTAACCTCCTTGGCACTCTGTGAAACAACTCCTGTTGATTCATGAGGTTTAGTTACAAAAGTATGAAGGTGCCCCCTTCCAGGTTCTCTCTGCCTTTAGGAGGACAAACAGTTATGGAATCCTTAGGAGAATGTTCTCAGCCTGGTTTGAAGAACTTAGGTATCTCCTAGTCCTTTAACCTCCTGTATTTACTGGTAGCCTCAATACACAGGCAGCTATTAACACTTGCCGTATAACATCCATGGAACATGCCAAAAAAGACTTTTGCTGGGTATGGTGATGCACACCTATAATCCCAGCAGCCTGGAGGCTGAGGCGGGAGGATCCTAGGTTCAAAGCCAACCTCAGCAATTTAGCAGGACCTTGTCTCAAAATAAAATATAAAACCAGTTGGGAATGTGGCTCAGTGGTTAAGTACCTCCGGATTCAATCCCTGGTCTCCCCCAACAAAAGCATTTTAAAAAAACAAAGACTTCTTATCAAAGGAAGAGGGAGTATAAAAGTACAGGGATGCAGATAGGGGTGCATCTCGATCTCTATGTTGCTGATCCTTCACAAGAATAATTCTGGAGATATTAAAGTAATTGAGAAGCCAAATACTGTATTCTAAATTTGCATCCACAAATAGAATTCTTATTTTGTAGAGTCTTTAGGATACCTGAGGAATTTTATAACACATGTCTAAAAAAAAAAACTTGTATGAGCCAGGTGCTGTGGCACACGCTTATAATACCAGGCAGGAGGATTGCAAGTTCAAGGCCAGCCTCAGCAATTTAGGGACACCCTGGGTTCAATCTCCAGAGTCAAAACCAAACAACAACAAAAATCCTTAAGCTTTGAAAGAAGAAATGGAATGAAACATATTTTCTAGTCACAATACAGCCAAGTGAAAAATCAAAAGGAAAATGACAACACTATATGGCTCTTTGGTTAAAGGGGAATTATAATGAAAATTGCAATAGCAAACAACTTTGAAATCATCAATAAAAACATTCTATATGAAGCTGCGTGTGGTGGTGGCACACACCTATAATCCCAGTGACTTGGAAGACTGAGGCAGGAGGATTGCCAGTTCAAGGCCAGGCTTGGCAATTTAGTAAGACCCCATCTAAAAATAAAAAATAAATAAAAATAGCTGGGGACATAGCTCAGTGTAGCACGCCCTTGGCTTCAATCCCCAGTACCACACCAAAAAAAAAAAAAACTTATATAAAAATGATGGAATATGACCAAAGCCACACTTGGAAGAAAATCCATAGAATGAAATGCTTTTATTATTAAACAACAAACAATGCAAATACAACATGCTGAATATTTATTAAAAGCTTATACTCTAAGACTTGAACAAAATATATTGCCTTTAATCTTCATAGTACTTATGAAGTGGGTACTGGTTTTTGTCCTTCATAACAGTTAGGAGGTAGGTACTGTATATGCCCTAATTAAACACATCTAACTGTGTAATCTGTTTCCAAGAATTATTTCTCATGCTTCTCAATTCAATGTCCCAAATACTAATGTTTACTGTAAACAAGGCACTAGAACAAAGAGATGTTCAAAGTGTTCTGTACCCTGTAAAAATGTAGTAATATACATTTCAGATATATATGAGGGGAAGGAGGCGTATCATAGTATGATTGCAACTAAGCCTACCAGCTAAAATTTACTGTATTAAATGCTAAAAACAATGCATAATCACAGCACTATGTTTGCACACAGAAAAATGAATCCAGCTTGGGATGGGGATAGTAATCAATTGTGGTGCTTGTTGCCACTATTCAGGAAAGCAGCTCTAAGTTGTTCAAAAAATTACTTAATGCAAGAGAAGCAGGAAGAGCATATACATTTCCACTTTATTAAAATATTGTATAAATACAGAGCAGTTGGGCACATCCATTCTAAGGCACTGTTCTGGTTTGAATGCAATTCCACAAGAGAGAAAAGAGAAGCCATTACATTCTGCATTTTTCATCTCTACATTCAGACTCCTCCCAAGTTACATATTTATTGCTATTGGGATTTCAATTTAACCCCAGACTTATAGCAGCATCATACAGGGACCTGGATGTTAAGAATTAAAGACACATCCTGGCTCTGGCACTTGATATGATTTGGCACTTAATTATAAACTCTCTTGCATTGTTGTCCATTTGTTTCCCAACTCTTGTTTAACTACAGATATTATAAACTCTTTATGAGCCTGATCCGTGAATTATATTTCTTTACTAGCTTCCATTAAGCCTAGGACTAGTTAGGCACATAGTAGATACCCCCAAAATACTTATTTATCACTTCCAAGAATTTTAATGCAATAGAAGAGATACACTTTCCCTAGTTGTGGTTTAAGGAAAAGGATGACTGGGTATCTTCATAAAGGAAAAATGCTTGAATGTCCTATTTCTTGTTATCTTATAACAAGGAATTAGGCTCAATGAATGTTTTCACATAATAACAGCTTTTACTGATAAGACTTCTTCCCTCATGAGAACTGGAGTTGTTACCATGATTATATGAGAATGTTTATACAAGTAGTAACTGTGTGTGTGTGTGTGTGTGTGTGTGTGTGTGTGTGTGTATTTATAAGATTATAAGTAAAATTCAAGGAGGTTGAGAATCACTGGGAAATTTACATTTTTTTCTGAATGAGTGATCCTCAATTCCTTAATATGATGTGTGTGTGTGTGTGTATTTATAAGATTATAAGTAAAATTCAAGGAGGTTGAGAATCACTGGGAAATTTACATTTTTTTCTGAATGAGTGATCCTCAATTCCTTAATATGATGTGTGTGTGTGTGTGTATTTATAAGATTATAAGTAAAATTCAAGGAGGTTGAGAATCACTGGGAAATTTACATTTTTTTTCTGAATGAGTGATCCTCAATTCCTTAATATGATGTGTGTGTGTGTGTGTGTGTGTGTGTGTGTGTGTAATTATGAATAAAATTCAAAGAGGTTCAGAATCACCGGGCAAATAAATTATCTGAATTAGTGATCCCCACCTCCTTAAAATGATGCATTTTGTATATTATACAAAAGATGTATATCTTTGAAGAAATTTTCACAATACCCTTGAAATAACTGGAGATAACTAGCTTGGGAGCAACAGGACTACACTGATAGCTACAGAAATATTTATTTAAGGCAGTGTGTTCCAAGGGATATTTGCAGAATACTAGTTCCATAAGTTATTACTAGGTGCATATGAAAAAGGTTCTGGGGTCAATAAGTTTGGAAAACATTAAGCCCAAAGAAGTGCTTTACCCTCCTTTAGTAGAGGACCTCTCTTAGATTCTCATACACTGATGTACATTATGAATCTAGGAAGGAACAACAGCAGGAAGCAGTTTCCAAACATTTGCAGAACATCTTGCAGAACTAAGTGTGCCATGACACAGTTATGGAGATACTGAATTTAAAACATGGGTAAAATTTCAAAAGCACATAAAGACACATAAACAAATATCAAATGAGGGTGAAAATGCATTGATACTGGTTCTCTAGTCAACTGAAATTAAATTAGGTTCTATTTGTACAACTTCAACTGTCAAATGGATTTTTCCAGATTTAGAGCTTAATTACCAAATCGATAATCCTCTCTAAGCACCATCACCACAGACTTCCAACTAAGCAGACCAAACTTGGCAAATTCAAAAGTAAAGGTTACAATCTTAATTTCCTTAAATGCAAAAATTTCAATGGAAATAACCCAATTTTTACCAGGCAAATGATATCACCCTTCATCCTTATGTTCCTTACACATTTTATTGTTTGACAAAATCCATTGTCTCTTTTCTTGCCACCTGGGGCACATCTAAGGCTCTGAGCTCATGTAGTCACCCTTAATAATTACACAGCAGAATAAGTATTCTATTATAGATATGTCAGCTAGACATGGTTATCCATTATATTGACCCTACCTCTAAAAGGACAGTCATCCTTTATATGCTTATATTTATGATATGGTTGTCTTGGAACACAGTTTTCCATTTTAATAAAAAAGAGTTGTGGAGACAGAATAAATCAAATCTAGGATAGCTGCAAGAAAAGGTGGATACTCTAGAACTCATATGCCTTGGAAGATGAGTTTAAACATAGCCTTCCCCTGCAAAAATGCTGTTCTTGTAAGTTAGAAGAGGTTCTTCCAAGACAAACAGGCTGCTGCATGTTATTTTTTGAGCTAATACTAATCTCTGTAGGACCTGTTTCCCTTAACAATTCTTAAAGAAGTCCTCTAAAGTGAGTAACTTGGTGCATAATAAGGCCTGCTCTCTGTCTGAAGCTTTTAGAACAATGACTACACTTGTATGGCTTCTCCCCTGTATGGATTCTTAAATGAATAACGAGGCTTGGTCTCTGTCTAAAGCTTTTCCCACAATAATTACATTTAAAAGGTCTCTCTTCAGTATGTGTTCTCTGGTGCAAAGTAAGTGCTGTCAGTCGACTGAAACTCTTCCCACAACTATGACATCTATGAGGTTTTTCACCTGTGTGAGTTTTCAGATGTCTTTTAAGACTCGATCCATGACAAAAACTTTTTCCACACTCCAGGCATTTATATGTTTCTTCTTCGGAATGGGTTCTCTGGTGCCCAATAAGGTGTGACCGCCGAGTGAACCGTTTCTTACATACAGTGCATTCATAGGGTCTCTCCCCTGTATGAAGTCGTTGGTGTCTATAAAGGTCTGAACTACGAAGGAATCTTTTGCCACATTCAGGACATTTGTGAGGTTCCTCTCCTGAATGAATTCTCTGGTGTCCAGTAAGTTGTGACTTTCGAGCAAAACATTTTCCACACTGAGGACATCGGTGAGGTTTCTCTCCTGGACTCTTTTTCTTTTGGGGCCTAGGGTTGAGAGGTTCTTCCAGGTTGGAACTCTCAGGTGTCTCTCCTAGAGTGGGGTTCTGATGTTCTACAAGTTTTGCTAAATCTGTCTGTAAGTCCTCTGGGGGCGGTTCCCACTGATTTTCTAACTGTACATAGTCTTTTTGCAAAATGGGACCATGTAGAGCATTCCCCTCTAACGTTACAACAAATGGATACATATTCTCCATTTTTTTCTGTTTTGAAGCATCTTCTTCGTTTTCTAAACCAATCTCAAAACCTAAGAAATAGAAAATTGCCAATGTCATCATGTTCCAAAAAGGGGAAAAAAACTAAAGGAAAATGAAGAGTCATATTACCCATTAGCAGGAATATAGAAATGGAATTCCTAGCTCTTTGCCCCAATTAGGTTGAAATTTTCTTTCCCTTCTTCCCTAGTATATCAATGAACAATTACTTACCTATCTTAGAATCAAGTAATTGTTTCATTTCTTTGGAATCCTGTAATTCTTTCACCCATGGCTCTTCTCTATGCTCCAGTGGGAAGGTCACATCAAGCTTTGGTAATGGATATCCTGGTCACAGAAAAGAAGGAAAGCCTGATAATTTGGTTCATCAAAGGTTGTTTCAGAATTTGGGCTGATTTCTTGGACACATGGCCTCTTAATATCTACTTCATCCTCAGTTACTACTTTATCTGGAGTCATAAGAAGTTTTTTTTTTTAATTTTTAAAGATAAGAACAAAAGAAAAATGAAAACATT
The DNA here is from genome assembly GCF_902686445.1 of Sciurus carolinensis. Lineage (NCBI taxonomy): Eukaryota > Metazoa > Chordata > Mammalia > Rodentia > Sciuridae > Sciurus > Sciurus carolinensis. The sequence continues at coordinate 114,114,096 of NC_062232.1, read as the reverse complement.
ATATTGTGTTCACTTCAAGGCTGTCCTCCAATCTATGGGAGGTAAGTGAATCAACTGTGTGCTGAAGTCAATGCACTAAATTACTTCTGTGTCTTTCTTGCAGGGGCAAGGGCAACCAGGAATTGAATCTGGAGGTACTTTACCACTTAGTTATACCCCCCAGCCCTTTTTTTTAATTCTGATATTTTATATGTGTCTCTCAAAGATCCATGTGTTAAAAGTTTGGTCCCCAGCTAGATACTGTTGGGAGGTGGTGGAAATTTAAGATGTAGGACCTAGTGGGACATTTTAAGTTATGGGGGGGGGTGCCCTTGAGGGGAATTGTGGGAGCCTGGGTTCTTCCTCTTTCTCTTTTTGTTCCTGGCCATGAGGTGAACGGTTGTTCCACCATGCATTCTCCACCATTATGTGCTGCCTGGCCAGAGGCCCAAAAGCTTGGTCAGAGTGAAAACTCCAAAACTGGGGGTCAAAATTGATTATCTCAGGTTTGTTACAGTAATAGAAAGTCAACAAATACAGTTTTTATGTTTTTCAATTCTAAAATTTCCATTTGAATTTTCTAATTTCTAGCTCTTCATTGATATTCTTGATATAATATAGTCATCACAACTTCCTTTACTTCTTTAATTGTGATTTTCTCAAATTCTTGGAATATAGTCATAATGGTTACTTTACAGTGTTTTTCTGTTAAATATGATATCCAACCACTCTCATAAATGGACTCTGTTGCCTGATTTCTCCTGGCCCAGTATTTTCTGTCCATATGCATGTCTCATAAATTTTTGTTGGTAAGTGAACATTTTAGATAATATATTGTAGCAACTCTATGCCACCCCAAGGTCTTTCACTGTTATTTGCTTATTTATTATCAAATGACTGGGTAATTTTTGTGAAGTCTATCCCCCTGCAAAGCTAAGTATTACTAAGCAATGTTAACCTAATATCACTCTTCCTGGGGCACATCCTTGGGTATGCACAGTCTCCCTGGAATGACAGTTATCAGAGCAGCAGAAATATATTCAAAGAAATAATGACGCCAAATTCCCCAAGTACATTGCAAAAAACATTAGTGTGCATATCTAGGAAGGAACACACTGATAATTCATATGATTTCAAGAAATTCACAAGTGCTTCTTGAAAAAAAAAAAAACAAAAAAATTTAACTTCCCAAGAAAACTTCAAGTATCACAAGAAATCAGCATCACTGGATGGTAAACAACACAGAGGATGGGCATGCAGTAAATATGCATAAGAAACAAACATTTTGTCTGTCACACACAAAATTATCTGGGCTCTTTAGGTCATATGAAGGCTTCCACTTGTTTGGTAGCAGCATGAATTTCAAGTAGGAAAAACACAAGTAGATCGATCCACAGATAAAATAAAGATCCTAAAAGTCACACAAAAGGATAAAATCTTAAAAGACAAGAAGAGAAAAATGATTCATCAGTTACATGTGGGGATTAAAAGTTGAGTTCTTATCAGAAACAATGGAGGCTAGAAAGCAGTGGGATGACATATTCAAAGTACTCAAAGAAAAATAAAAACTGTATGCTGGGCATGGTGGTGCATGCCTGAAATCCCAGCAACTCAGGAGGCTGAGGCAGGAGGTTCACAAGTTCAAGACCAGCCTCTGAACTTTAGTGAGGCATTAATTAGCTTAGTGAGACTCTGTTTTGAAATAAAAAATAAAAAAGCTGGGGATGTAGCCCAGTGACAGAGGGTCCCTGGGGTTCAATCCACAGTACCATAAAAACTGGCATTCAAGAATCTTATAACCAGCAAAGCTATCTTTCAAAAATGAATATGCAAGGGTTGGGGATGTGGTTTAGTAGTAGAGTGCTTGCCTAGCATGTATGAGGCCCTGGATTTGATCCCCAGCACTACAAAAAAATGAATATGCAATGAAGATATTTTGGAGAAACAAAACTGAGAGAATTCAATTCTAACAGACTTACCTAAACATATATATATATATATATATATATATATATATATATATATACACACACACACACACACACACATATATAATACATAAAATATATTATAAATTATATAATGTTTTATGTCATTTATATTATATAATATATACAGAGAGAGAATTTATAAAAAACACTAAAGGGCAAGTGACCCCAGATGGTAACTGGAATCCACATGAAAAACAATAGCACAAATAGAGGTAATTATGTAATTAGAACAAAGTATAAGTAAATAAAAAATTGCTTCTTTCTTTTAAAATATTTTTAAAAAACAAATTCTATAATATGTAGAAATGTATTTGTCAATAATAGTGCAAGTGAGGTGGGTGAGAGCAAAGTTGTATTGGTCTGGATGATTCCAGTTGGTTACTCAAATCCACAGGAACAAATGAAAAAAAAAAAAGAAAAGAAAGAAGTGAAGCCAGGTAGTGGCACATACCTACAATCACAGCAACTCAGGAGGCTGAGGCAGGAGGATCTCAAGATCAAGGCCAGCCTCAGCAACTTAGAGAGACCCTCAGCAACTTAGTGAGATCCTGTCTCAAATTAAAATAATAAAAAAGATTGGGGATGTAACTCAATGGTGAAGGGTCACTGGGGTCAATTCCCAGTACCACACACACCCAAAAAAGATTGAAAGTAAAGGATGGAAAATACATATCCTGTGAATAACATTCACAAGGTGACTAAACACAGATATTAAAAGAGAAAATGCTACTATATATAAAGAGGATCATTTTATAAAAAAAACATCAGTCTATCAGGAGGTGAAAACAGTTAAAAACATGTATGCAGTTAATTACAGCGTACCAAAATACATGAAGCAAAAAATGGCAGAAATAGAAAAACTGGACAAATCTACAGTATAGAAGTTGGACACTTCAATAATTTCTGCATTAATGGATAGAAAATCTGATTAACTATAGAAGACACAGAAACTGTCAGAAGTTAAACATGGCAGACATTCACAGAACACTTCACCCAACACCAGCAGAAAATATGTTCTTCATAAGAGCACACAGAAAGTTCTCCAGGACAGACAAGATGCCATACTATAAAAAAATGTTCCAAAATGTAAAGAGGATCACAATTAAAAGATATATTCTCCCACCAAAAAGGAACAAAATTATAATTAAATAAATTTGAGAACTACACAAATACGTGGAAATTAACATGCTTCTAAATAAGTAATCAAAGCAGAAAATTAGGAATATTTTGAGATAATGAAAATTAGCACACTAAAACTTAAGGAATGTACACAAGAGTGTTTAGAGGGAAATTTATAGCTGTGAATACCTACATTACAAAAGCATAAAAACTCAAATAATAACCTAACTTTCCACCTTAAAATACTAGAAAAGGAACAGCAAACTAAATTTAACATAACTAGAAAGAAGAAAATAATAAAGATTGGAGTGGAATTTAATGAAATAGAGAATTGTAAAGCAATAGAGAAAAATCACTGAAACCAAGGTTGTTTCTTTGAAAGCAAAAATACTTAGAAACTTTTAGCTAGACAGGCCAAGAAAAAACTCAAATTACTAATCAGAAATGAAAGAAGCAACACGACTACTAACCTTACAAAATTATAAAGGAATACTATAAACATGTATGAAAATAAATCAGATAATTTAAAGGTAACGTATGAATTCCTAGAAACACATACACTAATCAAATTGACTCAAGAAGAAGTAAAAAAATCTGAATACACTCATAACTACTAAAAAGATGTAATTAGTAATCAAAAAACTTTCCACAAAAAAATTCCAATCCCAAGATGACTTTAGTGGTGAAACCTGCCAAAAACATTTAAAGAAGAATTAAAACCAATTCTACATAATCTCTTTCTGAAAATAGAGAATGGAATACTTTCCAACTCACTCTACTGACACAAGTAAAGAAAGAGATATCAATGGAATAGAATCAATAACCTAGAATTAGACCTTTACATTTATAATCAATGGATTTTTGATAAAGGTTCCAAGAAAATTCAATAGGGAAAGAACAGTCTTCTCAATAAATGGTGCTAGGACAACTGGATATCCATATGCAAAGGAATGATGTTGGTTCCCTGGGTCATACCACATACAAATATTTATTTTAAATGGATCAATGACCAATGTTAAGATATGAACCCACAAAAGAAAGAGCATAAGTGTAAATCTTCATGACCTTGATTTAGACAACAGTTTTACAAATGTAACAGTGAAAGTGCAAGCAACAAAAGAAAAAAATTGCAATTCTTTAAATACTTTCAAAAAACAGAAGAGGAGGACTGGGGATGTAGCTCAGTAGCAGAGCCCTTGCCTTGCACATGCAAAATCCTAGGTTCAATCCTTAGCACCACCACCCCCCCTAGAAAAAAAAGCAGAAGAGGAGGAAAGACTTTCGAACTCATGCTATGAGGCCATTATTGCCTTGACCAAAAAAATAAAAAACCCCATATAAAGACAGGATAAGAAAATGAAACTACAGACCAATATCTCTTCTGAATATGAGTGTAAAAATCTTCAACAAAATGGTATCAAACTGAATCTAGCAATACATTGTAAGAATTATACACCAGGTATTTATCCCAGGAATGCAAAGATGATTTATCATTAAAAATTAAGATAATAGCTAGGCATGATGGTGCATGCCTGTAATCCCAGTGGCTCAGGAGGATTGAGAGTTCAAAGTCAGCCCCAGCAAAAGTTAGGCATTAAGCAACTCAGTGAGACCCTGTCTCTAAATAAAAAATAAAATGGGGCTGAGAATGTGGCTCAGTGGTCAAGTGCCCCTGAGTTCAATCCGTAGTACCCCCCCAAAATTAAGATAATATAATATTACAATAGAATATCAAATAAAAATCACATGATCATCTCAATACATACAAAAAATACTTAGCAAAATTCCTTACTGCTTCCTGATTTTTTAAAAAAATCAAATTACGAATAGAAGGAAATTTCCTCATTCTGGTAAAAAAGTATCTATGAAAGAGCCACAGCTAAAATCATAAGTAATAGTGAAAAATTAAATTTCTCCTGAGAGCAGGAACAAGGCAAGGGTGTACACTCTCACCACTTCTATTCAACATTGTAGTAGAGGTTCTGACAAGGGCAACTAGGCAATATATATGTATATATATAAATGTATATAAATGTATATATATATAAATATATATACATATATACATATAATTTATATATACATATAAATTTTTATATATACATATAAATTTATATATATACATAAATTTATATATAAATATATATATATAAATGTATATATATATAAATGTATATACAAAATGTATTCAGATTGAATCTTAAGAAGTAAAACTATCTCTTTTCACAGATGACATGATTCTGTACACAGAAAGTCCTAAAGAATCTACTAAGAATCAGAGTTAATAAGCGATTCAGTAATTTGTAGGATACAAGATCAATATAGAAAAATTAATTACAATTCTATATACTTTCAATGAGCAATCCAAAAATTAAATTAAGAAGACAATTCTACTGACAATAACATTAATGAGAATAAAATATTTAAGAACAAATTTAATACAAATCAGTATAAAATTTATACTTTATAAACTACAGCTGGGTGTGGTGGCACACGCCTGTAATCCCAGCAAGTTGGGAGGGTAAGGCAGGAGGATCACAAGTTCAAGGCCACCCTGGGTAATTCAGTGAGACCCTCAGCAATTTAGCAAGATCCTCTCTCATTATAAAAAGGGCTGGGGGATATAGCTCATTGGGCAAAGTGCCCTGGGTTAAATCCCCAGTACCAAAACCAAAAACAAAACCTATAAAACATTGTTGAAAGATATCAAGGAAAATCTAAATAAATGGAAAAGCATCTCAGGCTCATGCATCACAAAATCTAATATCTTTAATGTCGGCAATACTCCTCCAACTGATCAACATCTAACAATCCCTAACAGCATCCCAACTGACTTCTGTGTAGTAACTGATAAAATTATAACAAACCCAGAATGTCTTGAAAAATAAGAACAAAATTGAAGTTCTTGTACTTTCAGATTTCAAAATTTACAACAAAACAATAATAATCAAGACAGTCTGGTACATCCATGAGAATAGACATATGGATCAGTACAATAGAAATAACGCATCCAGCAGTAAGCCCATATACCTTTTGTCAACTGATTTTTAACAAAGGTTTCAAAGATATTCAATGCAGAAAGAATAGCTTTTACAATAAATCATGCTTTGACACCATGCTATCCACATGGAAATAAAGTATTTGTTGGACCCTTACCTCACACCCTGTAAAATATAGTTGAAAATGGATGAGATTCTTAAATATAAGAAAACACGGGATACGTGGTCATTTTTAAATATGTTCCCAAATACTTTGATATTCTTCCATTCCAGAGGTAGGATTTTTCCTTTCCTCCACTTAAGCTTGGGTTGGACTTAGTGACTCCCTTCTAATGAAGAGAATATGGTCGAAGAGCTGGTGTGTGACTAGGTTACCAAAGATGCTATAGCAGGGGCTGGGGATACAGCTTAGTCGGTAGAGTGCTTGCCTTGCAAGCACAAGGCCCTGGGTTCGATCCCCAGCACCGCAAAAAAAAAAAAAAAAAAAAAAAAAGATGCTATAGCATGCCCATGTTTTCTCTTGGATCATCTGCTCTGGGGGAAGCCTGTTGACCTGTCCTGAAGCTCAGGTAGCCTCTGAAGAAGCTCCCTTAGCAAGGAATTGAAGTTGCCTGCCAGGTCCTGCTGACACCTTGATTACAATTACAAAAGAGACTCTGAGTAAACAACTCCCAAATTCCTGACTCTCAGAAACTGTGATAAATGCTTTTTTTCTTAAATTGCTAAATTTGGGGGGTGGAATAATTTATGAAACAATAGCTAAACAATACAAAGAAGGAAAAAGCAACCACAGGTTAACTAAAAAGGTGATTCACTAAAGAATGCTCTCCGAGAGTCCTATATTCAGGGAATGAATTTATTAAGCTCCATTAGCAAAATCTGTCATAAAGGTTCCACTGCCCTGTGAAATATCATTACTATAGTTGGGGGTTAGATATTACCTTAGGGTCAATTATTTCATATAACAGGATAATCTGGAGAGATTTAAGTGACAAGAATCTTCTGATGCTTTACAGATAGTATCTGTTCCATATTCTTTAAGTTTCATCTCATAACCTTTATCACGAAAAGATGTGATCTTTGACATATATTCCAGGTGAAAAGTCTTGATTGAAACAAAAACCCAAAGCTTTGATAATCAAAAATATGTTTGAATTTTGGTGTAATAATTTTGAATTCTACATTTTCAAAGATACAGTTTGCGTGATACACTTTATGCTTTTAGGACCAGTGCCTCCTTGCCTTTTTTTCTTTCTGACTACAGATATTCTAATAGCATTACCCACCCTTAGGATCTAGAGTGTCTGGCTTCTATTTAAATGATGGATTTTTTGTTGTTATTGTTTACGTCTTCCTTAGATCTCTCTGCATTTTTCCTTTAAGTTCATTTTTTTATCTTGCAATCAATGTGTGTGCTTTCAGTTACAATGACCAAAACATATGTGTGTACACACACACATTTCATATAATCAAACCATCCTAATATTTTGCTGACAGAATATATTGCAAACTTTAACATAAACTCAATTGATTTCTTCTATTACTTTTAAACTCATTCTTCACTTAGCCAGTATCTTGTGCTTTTTCACACCATCTCCAATAGAACCTGTTTCATGCAATACATCAAGATGTTTAAATATTTAAGTAACCTTTAAATGATGGAGGAATAAGTCTTACATCATTTTACAAAGTATATTATATACTTTAAAAGGGATGACAACAGGATAATTTCCCCTCTTTCAAATTTGTATTTTTACTTGATTAACTAACTATACCTATCTTTTGTTAAGCACACTGAATTTTCATGTGCTTTACACCATGATGAATACTGCTGCTCTGTGATCTTTCAACCTGTAATATTGATAAAAGAAGCAAATTAACATGCAGAATCAGAATGCATATGTCAAAAGATCTATAATTTAATAGGGCTAATGAAAATCTACTATTTGTGATAAGCATACATACATATTTTTAAAGTAATTATTTCGCAGATTATTAAATGAAGGTAAAGATTAGAACATACATGATGACATTATATAGTCCTGCATTGATGACAATATGTATAAAAATGCACTTCTTGGTTTTCCTCTCTTGGCCGGCATTATTTAAAAATGTGTGCTAGGTACAGTGGCACACACCTGTAATCCCAGTGGCTTGGGAGGCTGAAGCAGGCAGATTGCAAGTTCAGAGCCAGCCTCGGCAATTTAACGAGTCCCTAAGCAACTTAATGAGACCCTGTTTCAAAATTTAAAAAATAAAAAGGCTTGGGAATATGGCTCAGTGGTTAAGTGCCTCTGGGTTCAATCCCTGGTACCAAAAAAAAGTGCTTAAAATTCATAAGCACCCCAGATCCATATGTTCAAATCTAAACTTGCCTTGACACACCAAATTTGATCCTTATCTGTTCTCCATTTTAGTGGATAACATTAAAATCTGGATGCCATCCTTCACACATTCTGGTTCATTATCGATACCCAATCACCAAGTTCTATAGTTCACACCTGCTAAATATCTTTTGACATACCCCTTTTCACTCCATCCTCACCAATAAACCCATGGTTCAGAAAACTATTCTCTCTCATGTGGAGGATTTCAACAACCTCCCCAAAGATGTCCCCACTTCCACTGGATTTCACTTGTACAGTAGCCAAAGTGATCACCTAAAATGTAAATCTGCCTATATCACTCTGATGATATTTGAGAACCTTCAAGCATTCCCCACAGCCTTGATATTAAATTTTTTGGGGGTGGTACCAGTGATGGAACACAAGGGTACTTAACAACTGAGACACATCCCCAGCATTTTTATTTTTCTGTTTAGCGATAGGGTCTCACTAAGTTGCTTAGGGCCTCACTAAGTTGTTGAGGCTGGCCTCAAACTTGCAATCATCCTGCCTCAGCCTCTGGAGTCACTGAGATTACAGGTGTGCACCACTGTGACAACCTTGATACTAAATCTTGATTCTTCAAACACAAGAAAAAGTTTTTCATAACACAGGACCCTGCTTCCTTCTCCAGTCTCTTGAACTGCTACCCCTGCTTCTCTACTCCTGCCCACCCTGCGGAGTGCAGTAGCAGGTCTTCTCTCTGCCGCTGGGCCTCTGCACACGCAGCCCCTTCTGCCAGGGGACCTCCCCTCTCCTCACTCTCGCCACTCAAAGGTTGACTCCAGTCCATCCTGGAGCTAGCTACTGGCCCAGATCCCCCTCCTCCAGAGTTCTCCCCTCTCAGCCTAAAAGCTGGCGAGGGACCCTCCCGTGTGCTCCGCCAGCATGCTAGGGCCTCCAACACACGGTTTCCATCACAGATAGGACATACGGTCCCATGGACATATCTGAACTCTCCACCCAAACTGAGTGCCAGGGCAGCGGGGGCTGCTTTCACGCCGGGTGGCCTGCCTGGTCCCCGGGTCCAGCAGGATGCCTGGCTCTTCACCAGTGCTCATAATGTTGACTGTGACAATAAATGTGGAGACGTGGGGGGGACACAGTCACTAAGCCTGGGCTCTGTGCTAGTTATGGGGGCTTCCCACGTTTCCATTTTGGAACATGGGCCGATCTCCACTAATCTTCCTCTGCAGGTCTCCTTGGTGGTCTCAGTACTACACAGTGTCTTCCACGTGCCACCAAGGTGAAGCTGAGCCTGCTGGAGATAGGGGAGAGGATTCCCACCACACCTGGGGGAGGCGAGGGCGGGGACAAGGCATGGGTAGCAATGGAAGGAAACCCCAAAGGGAAGGGGAACAGGACACCGGGCATCAAGTCCACCTGGCCTCTTCTCCTGCTAGTGCCCACCCATTGGTGTCTGGGGCCCTGCATCTCAAAGGGGGGTGTGTGCAGCACTCGCTCAGAGAGCTTGTTAAACACCTACCCCAGGTGACGCTGAGGCTGAGGGACTGCTGACTAATGAGCAGGGTCATTGGTTTCGCCTCCTCCCAAAGCCACTCTACCCACAGTGCATGGTTCCCTGCTGTTCCCAGAGACGCATCTCCTTATCCTCCGCCTGCTTTGTATCCAAGAGGGCCGTTCCCATCGGGGAGTCCACGTTTCCAACCAACCCAACCTCTGAGAGCTCTCGAGTGTTCGATCACACACAAAAGAGCAGAAAGAAAACCCTTCCTTACCAGGATCCAGAAAGGGCTGGCATTCCCCAGCGGCACCATAGTTCAGCTCCTGAGGCCCTGCCTGTGGGATCCAGGCCTCTGTCACTGGGGCCTCCTGGACAGGTCCCATTCCCTGGAGTGCAGACGTCTCCAGGTGCATGTTTGGTGGCATGGGTACTGTTCCTACTGGAGCCAGTTCTTCCAAGAGCATGTCATGCATGTCGACCTGGGGGAAATGCCAGAGCCCATCACTTCAGAGTCACCCACGAGCGGTGAAGTTAGTTCCACCTCACTCTAAAGCAAAGTGTTGCCGACTAGCAATACAATCAGAGCCACACGTGCAGTGGAAACTTTTTCAGTGGCCACAGGACACAATGTATAAAAGGAACCGGAGTGTTCTTGATCTTCATAGCACGTGGAATCTAACCCCACAAGCGCAATCCGTCAGGATTTCTGCATGTAATCCATGTGAACAGTTACCAAGTTACCTGCTCTTCCCCCCAGAGCTTCTGCACGTGCTATGCGGTTTACACTCCCAGCAGGTCTCAATCAGCACTGGCCACGTTTCACGTGCTCGAGAGGCACACGTGGCTAGTGGCTCTTGTACTGGGCAGGGCAAGACTAGAACACTTGAAGATGAAATCTTGCATGGTAAACAAAACGAAGAAGACAGAAGGGAAGGGAGACCACAAACGCATCCTGCTCTGGGGAGGCAGGACCTTTAGCAGCCTCCTGTTCAGGCCTCTATGTGCCCTGAAGCCAACAGCTCCTGCAGAGCCCTGCCCCACGTGGGACCCAGCACCCTGACACCCTGCTGGAAGCACATGCTCCCCCTCGCAGACACACCACCCTCCCCTTCCCCTCAGCCCTGCCCTCCCCAAACAGAGGCATGGTGTGGTCCTTCTGAACCCAGGGCAGTACCACTGCCCCTGTGGCGTATCCAACATATGCTGGCTGGTGCCGGCTATTGGGATTCCAAGGATCGGGATGGGAGCATTGCTCACAAAGCAGAGCTGTCCCAGGTCCCTCCCAAGTGGGCAATTCCCCCTCGAACATTCATGCAGTTAAGGAGCACCTGCCAGGAAAAACATGTTGATCAGATACAATTTTTGCGTATTTTAGCATGACTTGGATTTCCTAGGAATGCACCACTGTGCAAATCAAAGGAAGACTACACTATTTGTTCCAATTTACCAAGACTTATTTGCCACTTAGGGACATCATGTGACAAGCAGCTATAGATGATAGTACTTGACCTGTATTAGTGTGAATACTGTCTAGCATTACAACAATTCTAAGCAGCAATGTAGGCATCTGACAATTTCATGATATCTTCTTGTGAAGTGAGGTCAAACATATTTATACAAACATCAGTCAATAATACACCACGTTCATCTTCCTGTATATGCTTTCTGAATTCTACTTGCTTCTACAAGTTACTTTGTAAAGAGCTGGACAGTAAATATTTTAGACTTTTTGGACCATGTTTACTCTCTTATTTCTTCGTTCTCTTTTTTAAAAAACACTTTAAAAAAGTAAAAATCACTATTAGCTCACAATGTACAATGCATTCTTTTCTCACCTGCTGCTCTGGTATCTCAAGTTCTCTCTGTAAATCTTCTATCAGTGACACAACTCTTTCTCTATTCTCTGGGCAATGTTCCCTCACCCAGGTCTCCATCTCCGTGGGCAGTATGGTTAGGAATTGCTCCAACACCAGCAGCTCCAGGATTTGCTCCTTAGAACGCATCTTTGGCTTCAGCCACTGACAGCAAAGCTCCCAGAGTTTGTTGAAAGCTTCATGAGGCCCGGCCGCCTCTGTGTACTGGAACTGCCTGAAGCGTTGGCGGAACACCTCGCAGTCAGTGTCATACTCTTGCAGCACAGAGCCCTGATTCAAGGAGGCCTGGATTGCACAACCCAGGGCCACAGCCATTGCCTCTTTCAGAAGCTTAGAGTTTATCTGGGACCTGAGGTCTCAGATTTCAGTTTGTTTCTCTGTAATAATCAGGGGGAACCACCTATAGCTGAAGACAGGGAAAAAATGAGAAAAAAGAAACAGCAATGGTTACAAGAGGACATACTCACTGACCTTAACTTATTTATCTTTACCAAAGACCTAAATGAGCACTTTGTAATCTTTCTAGTGGTTTTGAGACTCTGATAAAAGCTAAAGACTCCCTTCCTGGAAAAAACACATAAATATCCACTTCTGCATATGTTTCAAAAGTTTATAGAATCTCAGAGTTTATCCACATACCCTCTAGAGTTGTTCTAATATGGTAGCCAAGAGTACCATGTGACACTTTAGGTTTAATTAAAATTTTAGTTCCTTAGTCATAATAACTAAAACTTCAAGTGCTCAATAAATACCATTGCCAGAAATTCTACTGAACGGCTCTGTTCTTGAATTCCACTGTTTCAAGGTTAAGAACTCTATCCTTAAATATGCCCCTAAAAATCTGTTGGCATTTAACCCTATTCCTTGTCTAATCCAAGTTTCATGTGTTTCTGAATATATGGAGGTCTCAAAAGAAATGTGGGAGGAATATTAAGAATATTTTTGAGTCATGCCTGCCTGTAATCCCAGTGACTTGGGAGGCTGGAGCAGGAGGATTGAATGTTTGTGTTTAGCCTCAGCAACTTAGCCAGACCCTGTCTCAAAAGAAAAAATAAAAAGGGCTGGGGATATAGCTCAGCTCTAGAGAATCCCTGGGTTCAACCCCCAGTTCAGTAAAAAACAAAACAATACTTTTGAATAACTTTCAATGTCCATCAGGCTTTAAGTACCACTTAATAGCCTTTAATCAAATGAATTTAGGTAAAACCATGCTTTGCAAGGGCAGCAAATCATCAATTCCTCCTTCTCCATTTAAGGGATGTACAGTTCAGCCTATATCACTAAGCTCCTCATCCTTCTATAGTATTCCAAGTGGCTCTCCTTTGTAAAAACTATGATGCTATATGGCAGCCCAACAGGAATTTGCTCTTCATTCATAATGAAGGACATTTATCAAGTTCATGCTATATGCCAGGTACTGTTCTAAGCATCCAGCATGTATTAATTCAGTTAACCCTCATTCAACCTTAGGAGATTCATATTAGTGTTATCCCAGGAATGCAGATTAGGGAACAGCACTTTGAGGCTTAAGGGCAATTAAATTGTCCAAAGTCACATGGTAAGTGCCAAAGGAAAACGGCCATGAGGTTAAAGACATAGACTCCAGCATTTAAAAAGTCTAAAAAACCCATCAAAATGGGGCTGGGGTTGTTGCTCAGTGGTTGAGCACTTGCCTAGCATGTGTGATGCACTGGTTTCCATTCTCAGCACTGCATATAAACAAATAAATAAAATAAAGGTCCATCAACAACTTAAAAAAAATCAAAGTGCTCTTAGCATAATTCTGAGGTCACCGAGGAGGTCACATACATGTGTCCACAGGTCTCAGGATCTGTACCTGCCCAGGTACTGTGGGTCCTCTCTGCATTTGCTGAGCCAGCTCTCTGGAGGGAATTCAAAAAAAAAAAAAAGAAAAGAAAAGAACACTCAAGACTTTCTTCCCATCCCATTAACCAAAATTGAAACTCTGTTCCTCTTATCACCCTTTATCACCATAGTAGCCTGAATTTTAGTGGCATATTGATTTAGAAGTAATAACCTGCTAACTGTGTGACCCTGAGACTAAATGTCTCTGTCTGCAATACATGCATAATCATAGCATCAACTTTATAATATATCCTACTCGGATCCAACTGCAGGGAAAGCAAATAGCGGCATGCCTGGTTAAAAGGGCTCAATTAAAGTTTATTGCTGGTCACGACTCCTTCCTAGGAAGCTTCTGCCTTCTTGAGCCTAGGCATCTAACCGTTGCTGGAGGGCATCCAGAAACTGCGGTTTTTTGGCTGTGGACCCACTCGTTAATCCGCTCCAGCCTCACAGCTGGCCAGCCCTCCCCTCACTGACCCAAAACCTTCCACCACGTCTACCAGGGAAGTGACCGTCCGGGTTTCCTTCCATCTGTCCTTCCCAGTTAAAAGTTCACTGCACTATGGGATTAATGGTTTCCCCCCAAACCTTCCTGTAGTGAACCCGCCCTCACACGGCCTAGGAGTAAACCGATGTGAGAAAAGGGAGCACTTGAGGAACGGCAAGAGTGACACGTCCCTGAAAAGTCTAAAAGCTGGTTTAAAATCGGATGCTGGTGTCCCGGGCACAGTCTCCGAGCGCTCCTGGGCGACGAGGTCCCGCCGCCCAGAGGGGCACTCCCAGCCTGGGAGGATTCCCAGGAAGGCCTGGCCGGGTCGCAGGGAGCGGCGGCGGGGTCCCCGATCCGACAGGGGCCCGTCGCCCCTCGCTGCTCCGGCGACTGCCGCCCGGGGCGCATCTGGAATCTGCCAGTTCGCTTAGCCCAGGCAGGCGAAGGGAACCCCGCTACCCGCGCCCGCGCCCCAGGGACGGCCACGCCCTCTGGCCGCTCCGGGACTCACCGCCTCAGCGCCCAAGGCTCTCCCAAGCTCACCGGCAACTGCCCAGGGCGCAGGCGCGGGGTCGCGCTGTGGACTACATTTCCCGGTAGGCCTTACGTCGCCCGTCGCGCTCCGGGCCCACAAGGATGCTGACGTGGGAGGAGCTGGGACTCTCCCGGGCTTCCTAGCTTCAAGCTGCTTTGGAAATGCTCCCATTTCCGGTCTAATCGCCTCTTGGTCCCTGAGGGTTGGGTGAGGCGATAGCGGGGTCGTGAGCCAAGTGAAGACTTTTCCCCAACAGCCTTAGAGTAACCAGAGCGGGTCTGGAACATCTTTTAAATCTGTCATGGCCTGCGCAGTGATTCTCAAAACTGTGTGTGGAAGGATTTCTTGGAAAGGATTTTTAAATTCAGATTTCCAGGCCCAACCCGACACTAACGCATTGGCTCTTGCATGAGCTTGAGGATTCTCTTTTTAATAAGTTGTCTTGGGGATTCCCACTCTGGCCATCTGCTGGCGGGTCACAGGGGCCTTAGGTTTGCTTCCTAGTTTCCTGCTCTTGAAGACTTGAGCTTCCATTGGGCAACCCCGCCCATTCCTTTCCACCTTCAACCACCACCAGAGGTCTCTTGGGTCTTAGAATTTGCCCACTGGCACAGCCTCCTGTGTATTCCAATCTGTCCCTCGCTGGTCCCGCCCCTAGAAGCAAAATTTTCAATTTCGTTGATATGAATCAGGTTGTGGTGAGGCCTGATCCAATGACTACTACATATAATGGTTTTAATTGGAAAATATAGTCTTCATGTTGGTCCCAATCTGGTACCTTTGGTATGTGGATGCCAAACTTTGGTGCTAGGACTTAACTGCCTGGGACTGAGGACGGAGAGGAGAAAGCCGCCCGTTCTTGTGCCTCCAAGAAGCTCTGTTAGATAATGGACTGGGGCGGGAACAGGTGTTAACAGTATCCTGGTGTGGAGGATGGCAGGCAGTGCATTATCCTGGGCCCGCTGAAACCAAGGCACTGGAGACAGCTCTGCCCAGGCCAAAGTTGTTCTCCCCGGCTAACTTGGAGCCCCAGGCACCCAGAGTCTCCTAAAGTCATTATTTCTCTCACCTGGCCATATTACTTTCTAAACAGGTGTACCTCATTTTGTGCCAGTGTGGTCTGGGAATCTGACGGTGGCTCTGGTCCAGATTCCCAGAAGGAAGGACTCCTGTGTTAGTGAAACTGTAGGAGTTTCTATGCTGGAGCCAGGAGCTGCTTCCACCTGACCCACTACCCAGCCTGAAATCTACCCACCTGAGAATTCTGTTTCCAAGAGACCACTGATTCCCAGAAAACCCTCAGGCATCTCCTGGACTGTTACCATGAATGGCTTGAACCTGACACGCATTCCAGGGAGGAGTTCCTGATTATTCTGTCACAGCAAGGTACAGATGCTGGGACTCTTTTCAAGTATAAATCTGCAAAATATGATGGCTCATGCTTATAATCCAGGGAGTCTGGACGCAGAGGCAGGAGGATTGCAAGTTTGAGGCCAGCCTCAGAAATTTTTAGTGAGGCCCTAAGCAACTTAATGATACCCCATCAAAAATAAGAAGAGCTCAGTGGTAAAGCACCCCTGGGTTAAATTCCCAGTAATCTCCCCAATTTTAAAAAAAAAAAAATCTTTTAAAGAGAGTTTGGGAGGCTGAGGGAATAGGTGATTGGGAGGTATTTTTGTTTTGTTTTTTTTTTTTTTTTCTATACTGGGAATTGAACCCCACCCCAGGGTGGGGGCTCTAGTACTGAGCTACATCACCAGCCCTTATTTATATATTGGTACTGGAGATTTAACCCAGGGGGCGCTCAACCACTGAGCCACATCCCCAGCCTCTCTTAAACTTATTTATTTATTTATTATTTTTTGTACCAGGGATTGAACCCAGGGGCCCCTAACCATCAAGCCATATCCCCAGGCTTTTTTTTTTTGAGACAGGGTCTCACTAAATTACTGAGTCTGGTTCTGAACTTGTGATCCTCCTGCTCTAGTCTCCAGAGCTGCTGGGATTACATGCTTGTGACACCACGCCCATCTAATTGGGAGGTTTTAACTGTCTCTTGGTTGGCCCTGAGGTTTGGGGCATTTAGCTGTCTTAATTCCAGATTCAGATTTTCTTGATTGCACCGAGTAGACCACTGGCAAGTAACCTTTTATATTTTAGTCTGGAACATTTGTCCTCTAGACGTCCCACTTGGGCTCCAGCTCAGAGAATAGTGTGGTATCGCTTTTGTTTTCCACAGGGAGGCAGTGTTGCTTTCAAAGCAGCGTCAGCTGTGGAATTAGATCAAAAGGTGATTTCAATCCTGGCTCTGCTGCAGTACTAGCTATGTTACTTTGGATAATTCACTGTTTCTCCCTGGTCCCCATTTTCCCCATTGGTAAAATGTCAGTGGTAAAATCTCTGGGGTTGTTTTGAGAATTCAAGGAACAGCAGATTGCTCTTTTTTTTTTTTTTTCAAGTACTGGGGATTGAAGCCAGGGGCCCTTTACCACTGAGCTATACCCCCTGCCCTTTTTATTTTTTGATTTTGAGACTGTCTCATTAAGTTACTGAGGCTGTTCTGGAACTTGTGAACCTCCAGACCCAGCCTCCTGAGTTGCTGGGATTACAGGCATGCACCACTGTGCCTGGCCAGAGGGTGCATTTTGATCATACTGCTGGCACCTAGTAGTGCTTAAACTATCATCTGCCATGTCAGGATCAGCAGTCTGGTCTCCTCTGCAGAGATGGGTCTCAGCTAATCATGAATGTGGAAAAGTACTTTGAACTGAAGCATTGAGGTCATTATCTTCAGGGCATCCAAGTTAGTTTATCTGGTCATGAGAACAGGAGCACCTGGAAAAGGTTGGTGGGGGGAACGAATCCATCAGAAGACCTAGGAGGGGAAGGTATGTGCTGACATGGGCCCTTCCCACACCTTCCACATGCAATCACATGGACACATTTTCACTCATGGACATGGCACCAAAGATCGCAGAAAGTTTCAACCAGCTCTCTCTCTCTCTCTCTCTCTCTCTCTCTCTCTCTCTCTCTCTCTCTCTCTCTCTTCCCTTCTCCCCCCCCCCCACCACCTCCATGAGTCCATAGAGATAGACTGGATTTTGTGGAAGGTTTGCCATCAGATGCCTGTAATGACCTTCCTTTCTATGGGGCCTTATGGTGGTGGTGACTGACAACAGGTTAGTACTGAGATAACAAATCATGGACTGGGAACAGAAGTGCTTGTAAGAGCCTTTGCCTCAGAAAAAATGCATGAACATCACTGAGTTTCCAACTAGAACTCATGGGAAGTTCTGTACTGAGGGAAGCCCTGCAGTACAGAGTAATTGCTTCTTTTTCTTTCTTGTTTTCTTTTTGGTACTGAGGAACCCAGGGGTGCTTTACTACTGAGCTACATGCCTAGCCCTTTTTATGTTTTATTTTGTGAAGGGTCTTGATAAGTTGCTTAAGGCTTTGCTAAATTGCTATTGGACATGTAGCAGCTAAGGATATAATTTGTAAGAAATTATTTTGTTATATTGTGTGAATGTATGAATATGTAACAACAAATTCCACCATTATGTACAACTATAATGGACCAATAAAAATATGGAAAAAAGATTTTTGTATGAAACCAGTTTTATAAGAAGGGGGAGATGGAAGGGAGCTATAGTGTAGCAAAGTTTCTATGTATTATTGGAATGAAATTAGTATTTAGTTGAAGAAGATAATTTTGTGTTAAGATGCAAATTGTAATTCCCATACCAATACTAAGAAAACAACTAAAATATAGTTTAAAAACTACAAAGTAATTAAAATGGTACACTAGAAAATATCTATTTAATACAAAAGCAGGTAGTGAAGAGTGATCAATGAGGACATGAGACATGCATGAAAAATACCAAGATAGCAGACATAAATCCAACTACATAAAATTATACTAAATAAATGAATTAAGGAGCCCACTCAAAGAAGGCTTTGCTAAATTGCTGGGGCTGGCTTTGAACTTGTGATCATCCTGCCTCAGCCTCCCAAGTCACTGGGATTACAGATGTGTGCGTACACTGTCTTAATTTCCACATCCTCCCAATAGAAATTAATATGAGAGAGCATAATTATTTTCTTTATTCTTCTTTTTCAAGATTGTTTTAAGTATTTTAGGGCCTGTGCCTTTCCATGTATTAGGAAAAGCTTGTCTTGTTTCCAGACAAGATTGGCATGTTGGTCAGTGAAGTGAGAGCAGCAGATTTGCCCTGAATATGGGTAGTCACTATGGATGGTTCAGAGAGAAGAAAAAGTGAAACTCTCTTGCTCTTTCTTCTGCAGTGAGCATATTTTATCCTGGTTCTACCCTCAGACATCAGACTCTAAATTCTTCAGCCTTTGGACCCTAAGACTTGCATCAGTGATCCCTTGGGGGGGGTCTCTTGGGCCTCCTGCCTTGGACTAGGAGCCGTATCATTGGCTTTTCTTATTCTTAGCCTTCCAGCTTCCTGCACTGATCTGCTGTTGACTTCCTTGGCTCTCTAGCATACAGTTGGTCATTGTGGAAATTTTCAGTCTCTGTGGTCATATATATATGTTGTCAAATATGTATGCATATATATTTGATATACTCTCTATATAGAGTATATCATATATTTGATATACCCTATATGTATACACAAATATGTATATACATATACCCCTATATATACATATGTATTATATTCTACAGACATATATTCTACATGTATTCTACTCCATATGTAGATAGAAGCATTTGTGCATATATGATATATATATTCTATCTATATACATAATAGAATGTATTATATATATTATATATATATAAGTATATATATATATATTTATATATGAGAAAAGTATTAGTTCTGTTTCTCTGGAGCATCCTAAATTATACAATGACTTGTCACCATCTATTTATATCAGCATTTTCTACTTCACCTCATAAAGTATGGGAACTTTACTCCCAGTTAGGTCCCTTTATGCTCTCCAATTTTAAATATTATTGTCTTGGTTACTAGCTGTTATAATTCATTCTAAGAAGCCCGAAGGCTTATATTACATATGAGTTAGAAAGCTCGTGAGGGGGGTGGTCCACTGTATGTACCCATATATCTGCTCTTTGCATTGTTTATCCCTTCTTCCTGATGCTCTGAGATTCCTTTTTATCTTTCCTTTCAGATTGAGCAATTTCATTTAGCCAGTCTTTAAAGGTAGTTCTATTATTGACACATTCTTTAGTTTTCCTTTATGTGATATGTCTTTACTTCATCTTCATTCTGGAAGGGTAGTTTTGCCAGGCATAGAATTTGTAGTTGACAATTCTTTACTTTCAGTGCTTGATAAAATGTCATGTCACTTTCTTCTGAACTTGATGATTGCAGATGAGACCTCCACTGTCATTTGAATTGGTATTTCCTATGGGTCATATGTCCTTTTCCTCTGGCTACTTTTAAGATTTTCCTTTGTCTTAAAATTTTAAAAAGTTTACTTTTGATGTGTCTTAGCATTGGTTTCTTAGTGCTCGTTTTATGTGATATGCATTCAGCTTCATGAATCTGTGAATTTATCTTTCAACAAATATGGGAAGTCTCCATTATTTCTTTGAATCCCCTTTTAGTCCCATTCTTTGTCCTCTCCTCTCGGACTCTGATGGTATGAATATTGGATGTTTTGTTTTCATCCCACAGGTCCCAAGCCTCTATTATTTATTTATCTTGTCTATTTTCTCTGTTTTTTCAGATTAGGTGAATTCTACTGATGTGTCCTCTAGTTCTCTGATTTGTCCTCTGTCATCTCCACTTTTTGAGAACATTGCAAGGATTTTTTTCTGCTCATTCCTATATCTTATAGTTCTTTAAATTCTCATTTGATTCTTTTTAACTTCTATTCCTTTTTTGATATTTTCCCTTTTTTCTTTTTTCAAGATGATTTATAATTCCTTTTATGAATAATTATTTTTTGTTACCAGGGATTGAACCCAGGGGCACTTAACCACTGAGCCATATCCCTAGCCTTTTTTTGTATTTTATTTAAAGACAGGGTCTCACTGAGTTGCTTAGGGCCTCTCTACATTGCTGAAACTGACTTTGAACTTAGGATCCTTCTTCCTCAGCGTCCCAAACTGCTGGGATTGAATAATTTTTGACAGCTGCTTTAAAATCCTGGTCAGATAATTCTGACATCTAATTCATCTTGGTGTTAGGATCAGTTGATTGCCTTTTCTCATTAAAATTGTGTCTTTCTTGATTCTTGGTATGAGAGTTTTTTATAATATTCTAGATATTTGAAATATTATGTTAGGAGATACTGCATCCTTTTTAAACTTTTAATTTTAGCAGTCAGTCACCCATTTAGGTTTGAAATGCAGGTCCTTGCCTACTTTTGTGGGCTGAGATTTTAATGACAGTCTAATTTTCAGAGATTATGTTGTGCTATGTCTTTAATCTTGGTTTAGCACATATTTTTCTGCCGATACTGCTTGACAGGGTAAAAGGTGTTTCCCCAGGCCTGACTACCTTGTGGCTCTAGGTAGGAGAAAAGATTTCACTGACTTCTGAAAGAAGAATGTTTGCAATGTTGCTCATTTCTAGAGGCAGAATTCCCCCTATCAGATGGGGAATTTTTCCCAACCTGGCATTTGTAACCTGATTCATCATGCTGTACATCCCAGCAACAAGATATCCGTGGTTGGGGGAGGTCAGTCTCAGGTCCAGGGGTGTAGGAAAGGGTTCCAGGATCAGGCACTTTGCTCTCCATTGCCAGCACTAGCAGCCACAAAGTATCTCTGTGGGTGGAAGGAAGTCTCAGACCTGCAGCCAGAGTCCTTTTCTATGTAGTGGGAGGGCTAGGTGAATGACTGGGAGCTTGAGGTACTACAGTCCAGCAAGAAAAGTCCGCTAGGCTGGCAGTATAGCTCAATGGTAACATGCTTGCCTGGCATGTGCAAGGCCCCAGAATGGATCACCAGCATTAAAAAAAAAGAAGAAAAAAAAAGAGAGAGAGAGAGGGGGAGGGAGAGACCTGTAATTCCAGCAGCTTGGGAGGCTGAGGCAGGAGGATCGCAAGTTCAAAACCAGCCTCAGCAACTTAAAGAAGCCCTAAGCAACTCAGAGAGACCATATCTCTAAATAAAAAATTAAAAGGGCTGGGGATGTGGCTCAGTGGTTAAGTGCCCCTGGGTTCAATCCCTGGTACCAAAAAAAAAAAAAAGACTTTGGGTCTTGGGGAATGGATACTATGTTGTAATAATCCATGGGATGTCAGGAATTAGGAATATTCTTCTCATTGTGATCTCTGTCATCTTCTGCACTACCTACTCCCTGCATTCCTCTTTCCTCCTAAGGGAATGTGGAAAACAAGGAGATGGCAGAGCCTCCAGGTGATGGGGAAATTCCTATCATCCTCCCAATGCCTTCCTCCTCTTCAAAGTGTTCCTCTTAATGGACCTTTTTCTGCTGCTTTCTCACCCACACAGCTCTGCCTCTTTCTGAATTTGTCTCCACTCACTACTTATAGGCCTGCTATCCTTCTCCCCCAGAAATATGTTCTCAGCACCCCCACTCTTCTTTGCCCCTTTATCCCATGATTCTTTTGTAAAACTGTTCTTGATCATTCTGGTGCTGAAGGAAATTTTGAGCACTTAGGGGAGGTTACTGTGTCCATCTTCCAAGAGGAGTAGGCATCGTGATTTAGCGAGAGTACTCTCCTCAGGGACAGGGTACAAGAGATTCCTGGGAAAGTAGACTCAGTGGTAAGGCCTTTTTTTTCCCCCAGGGATAAAGACTCACCATTTCCGACTAGGATCTTCTCCTTTATTCACTTACCTCCCTGACAAAGTTCTGATTTTGGCCATTAAGCTTCCATATGGGGTTTTTCTTGATTAGAATCGATTGAGTAGCTTGGGCCCCAGCTACCGAACTCAGGGAAGGGAGTCTGAACCTAGTGGACTTCCTGGGGCAGAACAAATAGAATCCAGTGACACCCTGCACCCCCTACATTCACAGTCCCTGGGGACTGTGCCTGCTTTAAGGTTTCAATTCCTTACAACGTCAAGGTACTTATTCTGAATTCGTTTATACTTTCTATTTTCCATTAGTAACTTTAGACCTTTCCTCAAAGATGAAATTTTCGATGAAATTTTCAGGGACATTGGTATCAGTATTTCAGTTTATCAGCTGTCACAGACCTTCAGGAAGGAAGCATGCCTAGAGATTGTCATCAAGCATTACTTTTCATTTTGAAATTCAGAAACAAAGACTGTTTCCAAAATAGGAAACTGCTTAAATAAATTAATATAGATCAATTTGGTGAACTATTAGAGATTTAAAATGGCACCTTTAAAATATAACAAAAAAACCAATTAATTGGATTGTGGCAAAAAATAGGTGTTCACTGTTTAAGTTTTTCCAACTTTTCTATATGAAGGAAAAGTCTCCTGAGAAAAAGTTGGGGAAGACAACATAAATGAAGACATACAGGTATGATATCATTATTACATGGAAGCACACATGGGAAGAAAGTAATACTTCAATTTGTTTTCATATATCAAGTACATAATGTGATTTGCAACTATAAAACCATTTGCACTTCTGAATCTGTTTCCTTTCACTGGGATCATCTCCATGTTCTCTCTATCACTTTTCAACTGCTGTGGTACCCAAATTTGAACACAGTTGCTCTTTCAGTGAGAACCAAATATGGACAGAATTTCAGAGCAAAATTTCTTAGTGCTGGACTTGTGTTTAAGTCTGTGTTTGCTGAAAATTGAGTGAGGATTTCGTTCTATTTCTTTTTAGCATGGCAATAGGACTTTTGAACTTTTAACCTCATTTTTTTCTTCACCTGAAATCTTTCAGACAAGGATTGTATTGTACATGAGTACTGATTTCTGTCC
The DNA here is from genome assembly GCF_902686445.1 of Sciurus carolinensis. Taxonomy (NCBI): domain Eukaryota; kingdom Metazoa; phylum Chordata; class Mammalia; order Rodentia; family Sciuridae; genus Sciurus; species Sciurus carolinensis. The sequence continues at coordinate 114,090,513 of NC_062232.1, read as the reverse complement.
CCTAGGAAGGAAGGACTCTTCTTGAGCTGTGCGTGGAGGATCTAAGAAGGGAAAGGAAACATGAAAGGTTGGGAACCCCAGAATGGCACCTGGCCCCATATCCTAAGTAGAGCTCTGTGGGGGAGATCTGCCTTCATCACCCCACCCCAACAGGAGGCAACAGGGAGTCAGAAATGACAGCCTGGCATTTAAGAAACAGAGGTTCTGAGGTGGTGAACTTGGATTCCCTGTGACTTATTTGTAGCATGGATGAGTTCCAGCTGCAGGCCCCAGAGACTCCATAGAGATGCTGAGAGGGTTGGTCAACAGGACAAGGCCTGGGACTTGAAAGAAAAAGGCCTGAGGTGTATGATTCTTCTAATTTTAAGTCACAATAGCACCTGCAGATACCAGCATCAGATGTTAGTGTAGGCCAAGGGCCAGGAAGATTATTTTTATCTATCAAGTATGCAGTGAGAAATGGCAAACATTCACAGACCAGAAGAAATAAGAGAGCCAAGGTACAGGCCCATGCTCCTTGCTACAGTCATTGATGACCAGATAATTTCTTAGAGAGGATGATGAGGAGAAAATGGAGTGCAAGTGAGAAGAAGAAGGCAAGGAGGAAGAAGTAAGGATTGGGTAAAGAGGGGGAGGAGAAGGAAAAGGAGAAAAGCAAGGGGAAGAAAATTAGAGGAAGGAGGGAATGAGGAGGTAAAGGATGAAGAAGAAAGTGAGGGAAGAAGAATGAGAAGGAACAGAAGAGTACACATGAAAGGACAGAACTGCCTTGAAAAGGATATTGGATTTTGAGTTTGCACAATTGAAATGAAGAACAAAATAAATAATCAACTACCCCAAAGAGATTATGTTTTAAGATTGAGTCACCTTAAAATGGCAAGGTGTGGCAGTTTCTTCCATCAGTAGAAATGGGGGTTCATAAGCAGATTGTAATGAATTATAGAGATATAAAGGAAGTTGCATTTTGACCAGCTGAGTTATTACAAATCTGCCAGATGGCAACATCACAGAATTTCCAAGTGGTGTCAAATAAAGTTTAGAAACTGATGAAACTAGTGTTGAAAGCTAGGGTAGCAGTTAGCTACCACTGGGCAGGAGGGAGGGGGGAGTTCATAAGGATGGAGAGCAGGAGGTTTCTGGGAGTTATGGCAATATTCTCTATCTTAACATTATTAAGAGCTGGGCTGCTAGTTGTATAGTACCTGTTAGACAAGTCAGAATAAAAGTAACAGTGAAACCTTTAATCATTCACTGTGATTGTGTAAGCAAGAGGTAAAACCAGAGAAAGTACCAACTCCTTCCTGTTTCCTTTTTCCCCATGGAATAGCATCAGGTCAAGGGTTAGGTGGGTCAGTGGGTCAGCAAGGACATGAAGAGTTATACTGCCAAGGGAACCTTGAATTAAAGACTCCTACAAGTTTGTGGACCCAGGAATAAATAGAGGGGATGGCCTAGAAAGAGAAAAGTACTGAGCCAAGTGAAGACAGACACCTTCAAGATCCTCTCCTCTACCCACCTAAGAAGAAGGCTTAGGTAAGGATATCTGGAGAAAACCTTGGCTGAAGGCCCCCAATAAATGGGCTTGGAGAAGGGCTACAACTGGAAATCTAGATATAGGTAAGAAGATGGCTGGCCATGGTGAGGCCTGAGCCCTTAGCTTCAACTCCCTTTGAACATTGCAGTACACCAGCTGTGCACTCAGTCTGGTCTGGTGTGTGGGCAGCTTCCTCACCACCAGCCATGAGACCTTCCTGAAATACCACAAATAGGTTTTTGGTCAGAAGCCAGACTTCTCAGACATGGTTAGAAACTTCATTTCAGTTTTCTTTGAGTACTTTCCTGCTGTCTTGGACCATTAAGGCTATTATAACAAAATACCTCAGACTGGGTGATTTATAAACAATAGAAATTTATCACACACAGTTCTGGAGGTTGGTAAGTCTAAGATCAAGGTGCAAGCAGATTTGGTGTCTCATGATGACTTACTCTGTGATGGAGTCTTGTGGCTGCATTCTTACACAAATAAAAGGGGTAGGGGTCTCACTTGAGCCTCTTTTGTAAAGGCACTGATCCCATTCATAAGGTTAGAACCCTCATGACTTAATCACATGAGATTCACTCTCAATACTATCACATTCAGAATTAGGTTCCGACATATGAATTGGGTGGGGAGTGGGTAACAACATTCAGACCATAGCAACCATGAGAGCAAAAAGTTTTGTTTCCTAAACAAACAAAACACAAGGATAGTATTTAATAATGCAAGTTTAGCCAGGCACAGTGGTGCATGCCTGAAATCCAGCAATTCAGAAGTCTGAGACAGGAGGATCTCAAATTCAAGGCCGGCCTCAGCAATGTAGCAAGGCCCTAAGCAACTTAGCGAGACCCTGTCTGAAAATTAAAAATAAAACATGCTGGGGATCTACATCACATTAACTTAGGACCAGACTTCCTTAACAAGACCCCCATAGCTCAAGAAATAGAAGCAAGAATCAATAAATGGGATAGATTCAAACTAAAAGTTTTTTCTCAGCAGAGGAAACAATTAACAATGTGAAAAGAGAGCCTACAGAGTGGGAGAAAATCTTTTCCACACACATTTCAGACAGAGCACTCATCTCCAAAGTTTATAAAGAACTTTAAAAACTTTACACCCAAAATACAAAGAACCCAATCAATAAATGGGCTAAGGAAATGGGCAGACACTTCACAGAAGAAGATATACAGGTGATCAACAAATATATGAAAAAGTGCTCATCATCCCTAGTAATTAGAGAAATGCAAATTAAAACCACCCTAAGATTTCATCTAGCTCTAATTAGAATGGCTATTATCAAGAACACAAGCAATAATAAGTGTTGGCGTGGATGTGGGGGAAAAGGTACGCTCACGCATTGCTGGTGGAGTTGCAAATTGGTGCAGCCACTCTGGAAAGCAGTATGGAGATTCCTCAGAAAACTGGAATGGACCCACCATTTGACCCAGCTATCCCACTCCTCGGTTTATACCCAAAGGACTTAAAATCAGCATACTACAGTGACACAGCCACATCAGTGTTTATAGCAGCTCAAGTCACAATAGCTAGACTGTGGAACCAACCTAGATGCCCTTCAATTGACAAATGGATAAACTGTGGTATATATACACAATGGAATATTACTCAGCCATAAAGAAGAATAAAATTATGGCATTTGCTGGTAAATGGACGGAATTGGAAAATGTCATCCTAAGTGAAATAGGCCAAGTCCACAAAACCAAAGGCCAAATGTTTTCTCTGATAAGTGCATGACAATATATAATGAGGTGGGGGTTAGCAGGTGGAAGAGAAGAATGAAGGAACTTTGGATGGCGTAGATGAAAATGGGGTGGGAGGGAGCGGGGGATGGAAAGATAATAGAATGAAACAGACAGTATTACCCTATGTATATGTATGATTACATGAATGGTGTGAATCTATATTGTGTACCACCATAGAAATGAAAAGTTGTACCCCATTTGTGTACAATGAATCAAAATGCAGTCTGTAAAATAAAAAAGATTTTAATAATAAAAAAAAAGTGCTGGGGATGTAACTCAGTGGTAAAGTGCTCCTGAGTTCAATCCCCAGTACCCCAACTCCAAAAAAGAAAATGCAAGCTTAGAGCCAGTTGTGGTAGCACACATCTATAATCCCAGTGACACAAAAGGCTGAAATTGCAACTTTGAGGTCAACTTCGGCAACTTAACAATACTTAGTCTCAAAATAAGAATTAAGTAAAGGAATGGGGATGTAGCTCAGTGGTAGAGTGCCCCAGGGTTCAGTCCCCAGTAAACCTCACACACACACCCCAAACACACACCAAAAAAAAAAAAAAAAAAAATCAAGCTTAGACAGCAAAGCATAAAAATCAAATCAGTGATTGTAAGAAAATTCAGGATAATGGTAACCTTTGACAGGAAGGAAGAATATTATGATTAACAGGGACCAGAAGTGGGGTTTCAAAGTTGTTGGCAAGTTGTATTTGTTTACTTAGATGGTAGTTTCAGGTTTTATTTGCGATAAATCATTGAACTGTGCATACACTAGAGGTCCTGTTTTATATACCCACATACATATGAATATATCACAGTTATATATGACTGTGTATATATGTGTGTGCTCAGAACTTGCAGGTAGAGTTGTCTTTGTGTACCTTGCTGTGCAGGTAAATCACAGACTCAGCACTCAGTAAACAATTCTCTTAGCATGGGAGTAAACAACTTCAACATTTTCTTGGAACTGCCTGAGAAGGTCAATCTTATATCATAGCTCTGAAGTAGGGAGGGTGCCCTGGAGGGTAAATTAGCCAGAGGGACAGTAGCAGAGTCAGAGGATGACCTCAAGAAGGCATCAGGTAAGTCTTAGTAGTTGAACCAGAGAAGATCAGAAAAGAAGCATCCGAAGGAACTCCATCAGGAGCACTGAACAGACGAGTTAATGCTCTCCATCTCACATAGAAGATTCCAAACCTTTGCACATAACAAGGTCCTATAAGAAGCTTCAAGAGCCTACTTCTCCCAGCCTACTTCCTCTCAAACTGCAGTCCCAACCCATCACTGCTCCAGCCACTCTGACCTCTTGTCTCTTCAACACCATATAGTCTTTTACTCAGACATGTTCTTTTCTCAGACTGGGAAATAAAAATAAGGATATTTACAGAGATGAGGGTAAGAGGGTTTGTTGACTTGCTGTGGGATCAAAAAAGGCTAGAAGTGAAAAGGTTCTGGAAGGTATGACACTACCAAGAGGGCCAAGATTAGAGCACAGGGAAGGTGAGGAGCTCTATTCTGAGCCCTCAGTCTGTTCCAGGCCACGTACTCCTTCCTAACCATTGTATTCTGGGTAAATATGAGATTAAAGTAAGGGAATTTCAAGCAATAGATACCCTGATGTTAAGAACTAGTGGCATTAGTGCACATGTACATGTATAAATACACCTAACACATGGGTAGTGTGTGCATGGACATGACAGGGAACTCTGTCTTCCAGTGCAGTGTCTCTGATCATTTCCCAGACTACAAGCTCCTCCACACAGATCATGGAACCCCTTCCTTCTTTTTCTTCCAAGCTGACACTAGTGTGGAGTTGTGCAAGGGGGAGTAGGTAGACATTGAAAGAAAGGAGGAAGAGAAGGTCCCCCCTTCCTTATCTCATTTCTAGACTTGTTCCTGTTCCCCTCCCTACAACAAGTCCAAGGAGTAGTAAGCATTGTACCCTTCTCGTCTTGAGCCTTTGGGAGGGATGGGAGGTTCCCCTGGATATTTGGCATTGGTTCTTCAGACATTGTGTTAGGTAGTAGCTAGCCATGAGCTGTGAAATGCATGACAATGTGACAGGTTTATTTTAAGTTAAAGTTTTCTTTAAGTTACTGCCAAGGCAGATGAGTAAATAACTTGTAACAGATAACCTATGGACAAATGTCAAACACAGACCTTGAGGACAAACAAAAGTAAAAGAAATAGAGGGGGTATGCCTCAAGAAAAAAGAATTTATGGGAATAAATCTTGACAGGACCCATAAAGGTCAAGATAAAACTAGAAGTTATGGTGCCAAGTGTCTCCTACTAGCTCAGAAGGAGGCATTCTTTAATGACAAGGTGCAGTGAGGTAACCTCTGATCAGCTACTGACCTCAAAGCCCACATCAACATGGGATTGACTTGTAGATGAAGCCCCCCTTAAATTGGATGGCTACCATGACAGTTCCAGAGAGGACCAACTAGACGAAAAGAAGACTATCGAAATTGATGGGGTTCACTGGGGTACCTCTTACCATTCCTGCTTCATTTCTTCTTAAAAAAAATTAAGTTGTAGATGGACACAATACCTTTATCATATTTGTTTATTTTTTTGTGGTACTGAGGATCAAACCCAGTGTCTCACACATACTGGGAAAGAGTTCTGTCACTGAGCTACAACTCCAGACCCTCCTGCTTCATGTCTAGTGTTCAAAGGAAAACTGATGTAATTTCATCACATACAAAACTGATATCCATTAGGAATGAAAATCTCAGTCACCTCACCAGATAAAGAGCCACCCACAATTTGAAATTTTGGCAAAATCAGTGTGGGATGATCAGTCTTTTGCACATTCCATGAACCTGTATTGGGAAATTTCTCATCAGCCTTAAGGTTTCAATTTAAGCTCCTTGCATAATTCTGATTTTTTAAAAAGTGACCTTGTTTGTAAACCCAAAATTAGAAGCTCATCCCTTGGAAAAGTCAATGTCCAAGAGACACTTGTCAGAGATTGATTTTATTCAGTGGCCAAAGAACGAAGATGTGGGAGCCCATGCTCGCAAATCAACTTCTCAACTGCAAGGGCTTTAGGGGTCATAGATACAGGCTAGTAATAACCTGGGAGAGAAATAGGCTAACAAAGGGAAGGAATAATTGTGTCTTTTCTGGGTATAAGTGGAGATCTTCCAGGAGCTCAGGTACCACTTCTTTCCACTTCTTTTGAAAGGTGGCAGGTAGACATAAGCCATAGGAACATGAAGTTAAGGGAATAATTTTATAGACTGGGCCTATAAGCTGCCCCACCTCCACATGCTTAACACTTTCATGGTCTGCTGTTTCTGGTCATGGTGAATAGGGTGTCTAGCCTTGAAGTCAGGGGAAAGAGAGACTAAGCAAGTCTAGGTCAAGTTAATCCTATATCATATTTTGGGACAAAACATTTTTTAAATGATCAACATACTTGTAAGGCTGAGTACAAACTGACCTAAATGTTAAGGCAACAAAGGTAACAGAAACAATATGAAGACAGAGATGCCAAGTGTTTGCATCTCATTCCAGTAACCCATTGGGCATCTGTAGGCCAAAGTGAAGAGTCAGTGTTTTCAGCAAAACTGACCTTTAAGTCTCTAAAATGTAAGCTAGACAAACATTACCATCATGACACACATGTCAGTGTTATTACAATTTACCCAAACAAAATGGGAGACTAATGTATTGCTCAACTCTGTGACCTCTAAAATTAGTAAATTTTAATCCAACCAAGAGGGATACTAGAGATGGGACTTTTGGTTCAGTACCTGTAGAAATGGAATCTGAGTCAGTTGAGTGAACATGAATATACAGACAAAGCATTAATCAAGAAAAGGGGAAGGGGGAGGGGATTTACCTCCAGGTGAAGTGGATAATACTGACTGAAAGAGTAGAAAAAAATGCACCCTAATAAAATAATGGCCCAGCCTTTTATTATGTGCTATGGGCAGGAAGGGTTTGGTATTTGTATGGTAATTCATTCAAGGAATCTCTTGGCATGGCCCCACACCTGTTATTTATGGTTAATTTGGTTAAGAATCGAAAGGCAAAAGCCTGGCACAGAGGCAGAAGCCTATAAGCCCAGGGGCTCAGGAGGCTGAGGCAGAAGGATCACAAGCTCCAAGTCAGCCTCAGCAATGTAACAAGACCCTGAGCAACTTAGTAAGACCCTGTCTCTAAAGAAAAAATAAAAAGGGCTGGAGATGTGGCTCAGTGGTTAAGCACCCTTGGATTCAATCTCCATTACCAAAAAAAAAAAAAAATAGGAGGTTAAAAGTTGCAGTCCATACATTATAAGAGTCGGGGGTAGGACTGTGATGGCAAAACCAGGTCTGGTTGTAAAATGATATTATAAGAACATTAGAGTGAGAAACCAATGTCTGGGAAAGGGTTAGTTTCCCTCCCCCTCTGTCAGTATTTATTCAGGAAACAATTAACCAGAGGCCCTTCCCTTTTGAATTGTAAATAACCATCCATAGGAGTCCCACTACTCCCCTTTGAAGTGTAAACACCCCTGTGCAGAGGACTTCTCAGAGGCCTAGGAAAAGAGCCAGTTTCTCTCTTATCACTTTCTACTTCTCTAAGCAGGTTTCCCCCTAGAAACCCTGAGCTCAGCCTTCTGTCATATAGACTAGAAATTTTATGGCACCAAATAGCATATAAATGTTGTGAGAAACTGTGGATGGGCGCTCAGAATTTGAAGCTTGATCTTCTCTGGGCCTGCCAGCATAAAACAAAGTTTGAGTGTTTGCTACAAAGTCTGAGTCCCAACTTGTGGTTTTATGGTTACTTCATAGGGCATAATGGTGATTCATGTCCTGTAGTAAGATCTCTGACTAGGCCTGGGGTTTATATGGGTACACTTTTAGCCAAGAAGCACCTAAGGTCCCTTTGCGGACACACCAGATGGGCAACTTGTGTGCCCCGCCCTTGTTTGTATTGTGGCATGGGCACAGGGTGGGACATGGGAAGAACATAGTCTAAACCTAAAGTCCTAGACTGTATGATTAAAAAATTTCAAAAGGGCTACTCTGGGGATATTAGGATTAAGATGATCAAGGACCGACCCCACACTCTCTGAGCTTGAATGGCCCCCTTTTGGTGTTGATTGGCCTCCAGAAGGCACCTTCCATGTCCCCACCATCAAAGCAGTTCAGTATATTGTCATCAAAACCCCAGGCCACCCAGGTCAGTTTCCTTACATAGATTCCTGGCTCCAAATTGCAAAGACGACCCCATGGGTGAGGTTCTGCATTAGCTCCAAGGGCCAGTGTAGGGTCTTGTTAGTCAGAAACATGGCAACTCCAAAGCCCACCAAGCCCATCATCCAGGGGACCCCAAAGAGGAGCCACTGCCCCTGCCACCCTACATACCCACCACTCCACCACCAGCTCCCAGTCAACTGGACTCACTGTCGGATGCCCTGGTGCCATCTGTCTCGCTGGCTGCAGCACCACCCCCACAAGAAGACCCTAGTCTGGAACCTGCAGGGAGATGACTCAGGTTCACTCAGCAGCCACAAGCCCACAGCTGCCCCTGCATGAGGCTCCTGGGCCCCACAGGTCAATGCAGATGGCGCCATTCGAGAAGGTGCTCCATTTTCTACTACCAGCCCTTCAGCACCACTGACCTCCTGAACTGGAAGCGCCATAACCCTCCATACTCAGAAAAACCCCACGCACTCATCAATCTCTTGAAGTCAATCTTCCAAACCCATCAACCAAGCTGGGGAGTCCTCCGTCAACTCCTCCTCACCCTCTTCAATACCGAGGAGAGAAGACGCATGCTGACAGAAGCCCAGAAAGGGCTCCAAGAACAGGCCCCTGCACGAGAGGTAGATGCTGGAACCTGGGAAGAGAGGGCAGCCCCAGAGGAGGACCTGGCCTGGGACCACAACTCTGAAGAGGGATGCAACTGGCTAGAGTGATACCAAACCACCCTCCTCTGAGGAGTCGGGTCAGGTGAGAGGAAGCCCACTAACATGTCTGAAACAGCCATGGTACTCCAGAGGCCAGAAGGTCCTCTGTCAGAGTTTTATGAAAGGCTCTGTGAAATCTTTTGAATTTTCACACCGAGACAGGTGTGATAGCACGTGCTTGTAATCCCAGTAGCTCAGGAGGCTGAGGCAGGAGGATCGAAAGTTCCATGCCAGCCTCAGCAACTTAATGAGGCCCTAAGCAACCCAGTGAGACCCTGTCTCAAAGTAAAAATAAAAAAGGCTGGAGATGTGGCTCAATGGTTAAGTGCCCCTGGGTCCAATCCCCAGTACCAAAATAAGAAAAAGAAAAAGAAAAAAGAATTTTCACACCATTAAATTCAGAAATCCCAGTGAATCAGTGCATGGTCAGTGCAGATTTTGTGGCCCTATTCAGTCCAATTATCAGGAAGACACTTCAGAAATCAGAGGGAGTTGCAGGTATGAACACTTCCCAGATGCTTGAGGTGGCTAATAAGGTCTTCATCAACCGGGATCAAACTGCACAGAGAGAGGCACACAAACACATGAAACAAAAAGTGTGCCTCCCAGTGGTGGCACTCAGACATCTGGACCCCGTCAGACGGTTTGGACCACACTGCAAGAACCAGATGCCTGGAAGTCATCTTTCACTGCAAAAGAACCAGTGTGCCTACTGTAAGGATGTAGGCCACTGGAAAAATGAATGCCCAAACTGTAAAAGGGCTAGACCCACACGAAAACCCACCCCTGAATTGGGAAGGCTGATATCAAGTGGAGCCCAGCACCAGCGACGTTATTGGCCTGGTCAGAATGGACTCTGAATAGGGAAGACCAGGCTCTTTGATTCTTGACCCCTGGGAGTCCACAGTCAAAATGACATTTGGGGGACTACCCAATGACATTCGTGGTCGACACAGGTGCTGTGCATTCTGTGGTCACCTGACTCATCACCCCATTCACTGGTGAAGAGTTTACCTTAAGAGGTGCAACTGGCTCATAGGCAGCCAGACTTTCTGCAAATCCTGCACCCATAAACTCAGTGGGCATCTGGTGTTACACAAGTTCCTGTACTTGCCAGAATGCCTGATTCACCTCCTTGGAAGGAATCTCCTCTCGAAACTGGGAGCACAGATCACCTTCACCCCTGATTCTCCCACCTACCTGACCCTAGGAAAAGAACCCACCATAGCGATGGCAGTTATGTTACCCCAAGGAGATGAATGGAGACTCTATGCTCAAAATCCAACTGCCACTGAAAATCCTTCCTCCCTGCTTCAAGAATTCCCTTCAGACTGGGCAGAAAACAAGCTGCCTGGATTGGCCAAGAATTCACCCCCATTAACTGTTGAACTGAATTTGGGAGCAGAGCCCATCAGAATGAGACAATGTCCCCGTACAAGGGAAACACACATTGGGATAAGGAAGCACCTGCAGGGACTAAGAGACTCTGGGATCCTGGTTGAGTGCTGGTACCCCTGGAATACACCCTCACTGCTGGTGCAAAAATCAAACTGTGAAAATTACCAACTGGTACACGTTCTCCAAGCAGTCAACAAGGCAGTAGTCACTCTTCACCCAGTGGTCCCTAATCCCTACACATTCTTTGTCTTCATTCTGCCCCAAGCCAAATGGTTCACATACCTGGATCTGAAGGATGCCGCCTTCTTCTATCTCCATTTGGCCCCTATCAGTCAAACCCTCTTGGCATTTGAATGGAAGGACTCAGAGACTAGAAAGACTTAACTGACATGAACCCAACTTTTCAAGGCTTTAAGAACTCTCCCACTTGATTTATGGAGGCACTAGGCAGGGATCTAACTGCCTTTCATGGGTACCATCTGAATTGTGCCCTGCTACAATACATAGATGACCTAATCTTGGCCAGCCCAGATGGAGATGCCTGCAGGGCAGGAACCCAATCTCTACTAACCCTCCTTTTGGAGGCAGGTTACAGAGTCTCTTGAAAAAGGCCCAAATATGCCAGGGACAAGTAAACTATCTTGGGTTTCACGTTACACTGGGCCATAAGTCAGTACGACCAGAATAAAAAAAACAAGCCATCTGTTCCATCCCTAGATCCCAAATCAGGACAAAAATACAGGGGTTCTTGAGAGTGACTGGCTGTTGTTGGATCTAGATCCCTGCATATTCAATGCTGGCTAAGCCACTGTATGAGGCTACCTAGGGCTCAGAAAATGACCCCCTGTGCTAGGAAACCCAACATGAACACACTTTCCAGGACATTAAGATGCGGTTCACCTTGGCACTTTCTCTTTGACTACCCAACATAACAAGGGCACTCAACCTCTATGTGGTAGAGAAAAAAGGGACTGCCTTTAGGGTTTTTACCCAAGACTTTGTCTACTGGCAGCAGCCAGTGGCTTATTTGTTGAAGCAATTAGACCCGGTGGTAACAGGGTGATCCCTGTGCCTAAGAGCTCTGGCAGCCACTGTGTTTTTGGTCTGGAATGCTGACAAGCTGATGCTGGGACAAAATATCAATGTAAAAGTCCATGCTGCAACTGCCCTGATGGACTGCAAGGGACACTGATGACTGACCTGTGCCCAAATGGTCCACTACCAAGGGCTGTTATGTGAGAACCCCTGCATAAAATTAGAAAATGTGTGCACCCTAAACCCTGCATCCAGAGAAACCTAACCCAAAGGGAAGGCACTCCAGTAGGACACTTAAGTGCCCAGCAGTGCCAAGAAACATGGACAATACTAGGCCCAGTTCTAGGGGACTTCTCAAAGAGAAACCCTGGGGGATGGAAAACACCAGATGGAAAATGAATAGCCATGGGGCACCCTAGTCCAGAAGGGGTAAATAAAGGGATTCCAAATCTGTTACCAAATTTCCCCAGCACCAATATGTAGTCACAAATTCCATATCCCAATTCTATGAAGGATGACTGTCAAGTGGTATATGGGGCTCCCCTAGTGAGGATAACAGGACACCAATTTAATCCAAAGCATTGCCAACTTGTGATAAATCCAAATGGGACCCAAATATATCTCCACCCCCTTCCTTACACATATTGACAGAAGAGCCCCATATAACATTTACCGCCTCACAGATCCAACCCCTATACACAGCACTTCTGTCTCATACTTTCTAGGTTTTCTGGAGAGTGGGATACCAAGTTAGTGATGGGTCAGTATGACAAAAGATAACTCCAATAGCCACTTTCATTACAGGGCTGTCTGGCCCCTCAGGCATATGTGTTCTTCTTCTGTGGGAATAATGCCTATGCTTGCCTTCTCACAAACTGGACAGGTACCTGCACGTTAGTGCATCTGATACCTCCTCACACCCATGTGCCTCTTTCTTATCCGTTTGATATACCAGTATACCAAAGGAACAGATTTAAGAGAGACTTTGGGCTAACAGTTGTCCTAGTGGGACTTGGGATCACCGTTGGAGTGGGAGTGGGAGCAACAGCATTAGGACACTCTGTATCTTCAGTACAACAGCTTTCTTCCCTGTACTGCCAAGGGCTTGATGTAATCACTGAACAAATAACTGAACTCAAACAAGAAATAGACTCCCTTGCAGTCATGATGCTTCAAAACTGCAGGGATTTAGGCCTGCTGACAAGAGAGAAAAATGGAATATATATAGCCCTGGGAGATGAATACTGTTTTTATATAACAAATCTGGGATAATCATGAATGGGGTAAAAAGACCACAAGAGATAGCCAATAGCCTAGGTAACAAAGATAGTCAAAGATAGGTAACAAAGATAGTTGAAACCTGGGTCAGCTCTCCCCATACTTCAAATGGTTCCTCCAACTGGCTAGACCTCTCCTTATGCTCCTCCTGGCTGGCACTCCTGTTTGGTCCCTGCATCCTTATCATGCTGACCCAATTTGTCTCCTCCCACTTAGTGACTGTAAAATTCCAAATGGTCCTCCAGAATTACCAGTGGCTTAGATTGGAGGATGTGGACAGAGGAGATGCCCCTTAAAAGGGTTAAAAGGACATCTAAGAGAGGAATGTAATGGCAAAAGCAGGTGTGGTTGTAAAATGAATTTTAAGAACATTAGAGTGAGAAACCAATGTCTGGGAAAGGGGTAGTTCCCCTACCCTTCTGTCACTATTTATTCAGGAAACCTAATTAACCAGAGGTCCCTCCCTTTTGAATTGTAAATAACTATAGGAGTCCCACTGCTCCCCTTTGTCTCCCTGTGCAGAGGCTTCAGACACAAGGCTAGAGATTTCTGAGAGGCCTAGGAAAAGAGCCAGCTTCTCTCATCACTTTCTACTTCTCTAAACAGGTTTCACACTGGAAACCCTGAGCCCAGACTTCTGTCATATAGACTAGAAATTTTATGGCACCAAATAGCATATAAATGTTGTGAGAAACTGTGGATGGGTGCTCAGAATTTGAAGTTTGATCTTCTCTGGGCCTGCCAGCGTAAAATAAAGTGAATTCTCCCATTCCCCAAGCTGCCTCTCAACCAGTCTGCTTCCAGCAACAGGAAAAGACTTTTGGGCAGGTAAAGATGATGAATGAAGGCACAAGAGTTCATCTGCCTTTTTTTTCTCTGTCTGGTCCCTGTCTCATTCCCTCCTGAAAGATGTCATTCTTCTATTCTTAAGGAGAAAGGGCCAAAGATCCTCTGCCTCCTGTATCTGCTTCAGGTAGACATCAGATGTTGATAATATCTATCCATGGAGATCATAAATCTCTCATTGCATGATCTAAAGGTGAAAATATTGGCTGCTCAGGCTTTCAGTCTGGGTTTGTTTGGAAAAATCACAGCACACATCATCTTGCCTTGGAACTGGTGAAGTCTGGAAGACAAAAATCCTATAAATGTATTAAATAGGCAGAAGATATGAGTGGACACTTTACCAAAGAAGATAGATAGGTGACAAACACATGAAAATGTTTAACATCACAAATCATTAATAAAATGTTGTTAAAAGTACTGCACACTTAGGATAAAATTTTTAAAGATAGATTATAAAAAATAACATCAAGGGCGTGGAGGAACTGGAATTTTCAAATACTCCTGTTGAATGAGCAATCACTTCAGCTTAAATTTGGCAGTCTTAAATTATTTGAACATGCATTTATCTTTGGTCTCAGGCATTACACTTTGAGTCATTAAAAATTAAGCTTATAGTGGGCTGGGGAGATAGCTCAGCTGGTGGAGTGCTTGCCTTGCAAGCACAAGGCCCTGGGTTCAGTCCCTAGCACCGCAAAAAAAAATTATACCAGCATACATACACATACACACAAATATGTACACAAAATTGTGCATGTAGTTCATTCTTTCTTTCTTTCAGGATTCAACCCAGGGTTGCTTTTACCACTGAGCTACATCCCCAGCCCCTTTTGTTTATTTTGAAACAGGGTCTCATTAAGTTACCATCCTCCTGCCTCAGCCTCTGGACGCCCAGGAGTTACTGGCAATTTTGCATGTTTATAGGAACTTTATTTGCAACAGTCCCAAACCAGAAATAATCTAGAAGAAACCAGAGTTTTGAGATGAAACTAGTCTGCTTCACCAATTTCTTTCTAGGTTCTTGTTTCACAAATTTGAACAATAAAATCATGGACAATAATGAAAGGGAAGAGTAAAAGGAGTAGGATTTATGTAAGTGAGAAGAGAAGAGAAGAGAAGAGTAGAAAAGAGAAGAGAAGAAGAGATAGAATTCCCACAATGCAGAAGGGGACCTGATAGAAGGAAAATCCATTTTGGTGTGCTAGTCTAGGGGCTTATATGGTTTGGGGGGGGATGAACATTGATTAAAATCAATGTTAAATAGGCATTGAAAAAAATATCAAAGTCATTGACTGTGTCCTTTAGCCTTTGAGTTTTAATTCTTCCTGTAACTCCCCTCCAGGTTCATTCCCATCTTCCATTCTCCCCACCCCTGCCAACTCTGGGACAAAGGAGTTGGCTGGAATGTTCCCACAGGTAAGCCTTATGGTCTATAAATTTGGAAAAGGTCTTGTTGGGGCCCATTAATGTTTCTATTGGTTAGTCTGATATGGTCTTTGCATTTGAACAAGACCTTAATTGGGGCCCATTACCCTGATTGCCCAACCACTATCCTTATTCATAAACAAACAGATAAACCAATGGCATATCCACAGAAAACATACTATTTAGCCATAAGGCAAATGAACAATTAGTATGAGCACAATCTCTGTAGATGTTTAGGAATTTTTAAAATTAAAGGACCCAAATAAGGGCAATGAGTTCAGCTCTTCTTGGGCATAAGTTCGAGGAGGTAAGCATTTGCTTCCCTGGTATTATGGTAACTAATGTGTATCCTGCCTTTTTCGCAAAGCTGCATCCTTCTGTGAGTCTTTCTGCCTCAGGGTTATCAAAAGGCATGTATTTTAGGTCCAGCTGGCTGGAATAAATTTGTTTAATGATCTCTACATATTGATGTTTTAGAGAGGATGATGTTGGGAGTAGGGGTCCCGTCATGTGATGTCAAGAGTATCTAAAGGGAGGGACTGGTATTTTCTTAGATTTCTCCCTGTTAGTCATTGATAACCTTTGACTTTTAGAACTGTCTGGAATTGGGGGTGGGTGCCTGAATTTCCTTATGTGATCCCAATTTGGAGGCCCCATTAACTAGTAAAGCAGTTGTAGTCACTGCCCTTAAGCAGCTCAGCCACCCCTGGGTCACTGGATCTCGCTGTTGGGAGAAATAAGCCACTAGTCTTAGAATCCATCCCAATTTTTGAGTTTAGACCATAAAGCTAAACCTAACCTTTCACATATGACTTCTACCCACACAGTACATTTTCAGTTATACTTCCTGCTGGATGTTCAGGATAGAGTAGAGAGCCCCTACACTGGCCAAAAATCACAATTTTCCCCCACTGTTAAGGTAAGCTGAAGTCCCCAGGAGTTAGTTTTTAGGACCTAGTTTTTTTGCTCTATCAGTTGTGTCACTTGTCAGGATGGGTCAGGTTTTGCTGACCATGTGGCTTCCCTGTAAAGCTTTAGAAACATTTCTGTCTCCAATGACCAACCCTCCCATTTGCAGAATGCACACTGGTTGGCTCCTGGTCTCTCTAGGATCCTTTTGATTCCCCTGATCTGTGGGCCAGGTGACTTGCCAGAGTTGTAGGTCCCTTTTGAGGGGTCCCCTAATGGCCTGGGTCCTGGTTGACCCTGGAGGGCAAGGGTCAAAACATGCGTCATCCTAAGTGTCAGTTGTTGAACACCCCGAAAGTCAGTTCTACCTGTCTTGAAGTAGAAGTAGCAAAACCGGATTTTCAGCCTTTGCTCCTGTAGTGTTACAGTAGACCTGAGCCACCTGACAGTGACTTCTTTCCGTGCTCTTGTCTGGCAAATTTGAAGAATGAAATCCACAGACAAGGAAGAATGAGTAAAAGAGTAGGATTTATTCAAGTAGGAAGAAAAGAGACAGAGCTCTTGCAGGGCAAGAGGAGGCCCAATAGGAGTTGCCACTTAAGTGTACTAGTCTAGGGGCTTATAGAGCTACTGGCTAGCTTCGGCATTGATCAATTTCCATGCTAATCAGGTATTGGAAAATTGTCAAGGCTATTGGTCAAAAGCTATTTTAAACAGGTAATGGAAAAGGCTATTGATCAAAAGCTATTTTAAACAGGTAATGGAAAAGGCTATTGATCAAAAGCTATGTTAAACAGGTAATGGAAAAGCATTAAAGCTATTGGTTTGGCCTGCAGTATACTGATTGGTTAGTCCTTGAGCATGTAGCCTTCACTCAGGTATGTCTGTGCCTCCTTCTTCCCACTGTCCTTGGAAAAGGAGTTGGCCGGAATGTTTGGGATGTTTCTACAGTTTAATTTCATGGAGTAGCCTGTTCATTTAGAGAAGCCTCTTTTGATGAGACCCATTTCCTTGACTGTCTGCCTGTTTTACCATCTATCTGTCGTATCTTATTCACTAGTGGGTTTTAATTTTAACTTTTTATAATCGTATATTCACACCTTTCATGAAATAGGGTCAGTATAAATACTGGGAGTCAATGTTATATCCTGTCTATCCTAAAGGTGATGGCTCAAAATATTGCTCAGGTTATTCTATTAGATGTTGTATTTCTGCAAAACATTAACAGGCAATAAAAGTAAAAAATGTTTTAAAAGGAAAACACAAAATCAACATAGAGCAAAACAAATCCAGTTTGTACATAGTTCTAAACCAAGACGTATAATTCCTACAGTAATATATGAATCTTTAGCAAATGTAAGGAACATAAGAAAAGCCAATTTCTTCAAGAAATAAGTCTAGTTTTATCAGAAAGCTGTATCTAAGAGTAACTGAGAGTCCTTTAATTAACTTAATTTTTGCAATGCTGAGGATGAAACCCAGGATTTCAAGCATGCTAGACAAGTACACTAGCACTGAGACACATTCCCAACCCCTGAGGCTCCTTTTCAGGAATCAGATTGCAAATGTTTTAGAGAAAAATCAAAACTGTGTATGACAAAAATATAGTACAGTTCTGGTTAGAATTTTGAGCAAAGTTTAGCAATTGACTAAACAATCTAGCTATTTTTATTATATCAAGCAAATTAGAATATTGATTGTGGCTGATAGGATAACATCATGACCATCAACCTCTCCTTATCTCATCAGAAATATATTCATTTTATTGTAAGAAAACAACATAATTTTCTATATATAACTTATCAGTAATAGTTTATCTTTATCCAACCACAAAATATGAAATGATGTAACTAAATACCCCTCTAATTTATGTTTTAAGAGTAAATAAGGGCTGGGAATGTAACTTAGTGGTAGCGCGCTCACCTAGCACATTTGAGGCACTGGGTTCAATCCTCAGCACCATGTAAAAAGAAATTAATAAAAAAGTTATTGTGTCTACAACTAAAAAGTACATTTAAAAAGTCTAAAAAAATTTTAAAAAGGAATAAATGAATCTGGGTGTAGTGACACATGCCTGTAACTCCAATGCCTCAGGAGACTGAGGCAGGAGGATTGCAATTTCAAGGCCAGTCTGGACCACTTAGCAAGAACCTGTCTCAAAATAAAAAGATACAAGTGCTGGGGGTGTAGTTCAGTGGTAGAGTTCCCCTTGATCCCCAGTACCATGAAAAAGAGAAGAAAAGAGAAGAAATATTTCAAAAATAAAGTAGGCTGAATGTGGTGGACTGTAATTCCCCCAATGCAGTGACTTGGGAGGCTGAGGCAGGGAGATCGCAAGTTTGAAGCCAGCCTCAGTGACTTAGCAAGATTCTAACTTAGCAAGACTCTGTCTCAAAGTAAAAAATAAATAAAATGGATTGTGTAAGGGATCCCACGAAAACCACGCCGGACACGGGAAATCACATAAGGGAATTTATTAAGCAAACAGAGTGTCTCCCTGCAGGGTAAGAGAGAAAATGAGAGGAAAAGAGAAAGGAAAGAGAAAGGGCACATGCTAGAGAGAGTAGAAAGCAGGAGGAGAAAGAAAGCAAGTCAGTGGGAGAGAAAAGCAAGAGAGAAAAGATGGCGGTTGAATTCCGCCGGGCTAACAGGGGCCCAATAACAGAGAAGGATACTTTCAAGCTGACTGATGAACCAATAGCTAGCTAGGACAGTTCACAGATTGACAAGTGGTTGGGAGGCGGGGAAAATGGCTGCAATGGAAAGGGTGGGGGAGCAGCTTTATACATTACAGATTGGGGATTTAACTCAGTGGTAAAGAGCCCCTGGGTTCAATTCCAGGAGGCCACTAATATAAACCTGAAGACATCAGCTTGGTAAAGTGTTTTCCTAAGCTCTGTATTTTAGAATTCTTGCACACTTGGGGAACATAAGTATATTTAGTGCTCAAAGAAGCCAGTAATAATTAGCATTATCATCAATAGAAGTCCTTTATATATGTTAACACGGTTTTTACTTTAGAAGCAAAATTTAGAATTTATAGCTTAGTAGATTAACTAATCATATGACTTTGTCTTTAACAGGTCCACATAGCTTAATGGCACCAAGAAAATTGGAATAGTTCTAGATCTCTTAAAAATTTAGGAAACACTGCTAATAATCACAAATAGATCTGTTACCCAATGTAAAAGTATAGCTCATATATATACACTTATTTAGTCAAAGCAAGTACAGCCAAAACACTACAACTTTTATTGGCCATTTTATATGTTTAAGGTGCATAGACCAATGTATATTATATAAAAGAGAGCACTTTATCAGTTACCTTTTATGTATTAAACCTACATAGCTTTAACTCTAATAACTCTTGTATAAAACTTAGCTAAAGCACAAACACAAAACATAGTTGGACCTCAGATAAAATTCAAATACACAACATACTTAGCCTTTGGATGTATGCATATTTCCAGTCACAGATATACACAGGGTGTCAATTATACCAGAATAACGTGAAGTAATAATTCTTTGTTTAATCAGAATAATAAGTGGATTATTTGAAAGGCTTTATTATTTTATTTTATTTTATTTACTTTTGGTACCAGGGATTGAATGCAGGGGTGCTTAACCACTAAGCCACATCTCCAGCCCCTTTTTATCTTTTTATTTAGAGACAGGGTCTCACTAAGTTGCTTAGGGCCTTGCAAAGTTGGTGAGTCTGACTTCAAACTGGTGATCCACTGCCTCAGCCTCCCAAGCTGCTGGGATTACAGGAGTGCACCACTGTGCCCAGGTTAAAAGATTTGAAAACAGATACTTAAACCTCAATTTGACTAAGCTTAGTTTCCCTAAGTAATAAAAACCCAACAGGGAAAAATGAAATTATCTTGATAAAGCATAAAATTTGTTTTTTAGGTTGACTCCCTGCAAATGTTATGAAGTGCAGATCAATACCTCAAGAAAATCTTGTCTCTTTAAACATAGAGAACCAGATTCTAGGCTTACATCACTGTATCAAATTTGATTATAGAAAATTTCTCAAATAACTTTTAAATTGCAGTCAACTCAATCATTTAAATCTCCCTCCATAAAATCTGTCCTTCACAAACCCTCTACAAACTGCCTTCTCCGTACAACTTGTTTAAATTTGAACCTCCTGTCCTATCATTCCTCATCCCTTGCTGGAACAATCCAGTTTTTTTTTTAATTTAGGGCAAAAACCTTGCTTTACTGTACAAAATTTGCTCTCAACCAAAAGCATTCTCTTTTCCTTGTGACTTTCCTTACCAAAATATATCCCCATATCTCTAGTTTACTTATATCTTTTTATTTACTGGTTTTCTTTTCCTTAATTAAAAAAATTGAATTACAAAAAATTGAATTACTGGGTTGATGCCTTTCTTGTGCCCATCCAGTGTATCACAGAGTCTTGTGAAAAGCCAGAAGGAGGCTCTTCTGGCCTCTGGAGTACCATGGCTATTTCAGACATGTTAGTGGGCTTCCTCTCACCTGACCGGACTCCTCAGAGGAGAGTGGTTTGGTATCACTCTAGCCAGTTGCATCCCTCTTCAGAGTTGTGGTCCCAGGCCAGGTCCTCCTCTGGGGCTGCCCTCTCTTCCCAGGTTCCAGCATCTACCTCTCGTGCAGGGGCCTGTTCTTGGAGCCCTTTCTGGGCTTCTGTCAGCATGCGTCTTCTCTCCTCGGTATTGAAGAGGGTGAGGAGGAGTTGACGGAGGACTCCCCAGCTTGGTTGATGGGTTTGGAAGATTGACTTCAAGAGATTGATGAGTGCGTGGGGCTTTTCTGAGTATGGAGGGTTATGGCGCTTCCAGTTCAGGAGGTCAGTGGTGCTGAAGGGCTGGTAGTAGAAAATGGAGCACCTTCTCGAATGGCGCCATCTGCATTGACCTGTGGGGCCCAGGAGCCTCATGCAGGGGCAGCTGTGGGCTTGTGGCTGCTGAGTGAACCTGAGTCATCTCCCTGCAGGTTCCAGACTAGGGTCTTCTTGTGGGGGTGGTGCTGCAGCCAGCGAGACAGATGGCACCAGGGCATCCGACAGTGAGTCCAGTTGACTGGGAGCTGGTGGTGGAGTGGTGGGTATGTAGGGTGGCAGGGGCAGTGGCTCCTCTTTGGGGTCCCCTGGATGATGGGCTTGGTGGGCTTTGGAGTTGCCATGTTTCTGGCTAACAAGACCCTACACTGGCCCTTGGAGCTAATGTAGAACCTCACCCATGGGGTCGTCTTTGCAATTTGGAGCCAGGAATCTATGTAAGGAAACTGACCTGGGTGGCCTGGGGTTTTGATGACAATATACTGAACTGCTTTGATGGTGGGGACATGGAAGGTGCCTTCTGGAGGCCAATCAACACCAAAAGTGGGCCATTCAAGCTCAGAGAGTGTGGGGTCGGTCCTTGATCATCTTAATCCTAATATCCCCAGAGTAGCCCTTTTTTAATGTTTTTGGTTTTTTTAGTTGTTATTTGGCCTTTATTTTATTTATTTATTTATATGTGGTGCTGAGAATTGAACCCAGTGCCTCACATGTGCTAGGCAGGCGCTTTACCACTGAGCTACAACTGCAGCCCCAGTGTAACCCTTTAAAATTTTTTTTAATCATACAGTCCAGGACTGTAGGTTCAGAATATATCTCTCCAATATTCCACCCTGTGCCAATGTCACATACATACAAGCGGGGTAGGTCACACAAGTTGCCCATCTGGCTGAAGGTACTTCTTGGCTGAAGGTACATCCATATAAACTCTGGGCCTGGTCAGAGGTCCCACTACAGGATGTAAATTGCCATTATGTCAAATGAAGTCACCATGGAACTGCAGGTTAGGACTTACTCAGACTCTGTAGCACAAAGCTGTGGTGCCACAAATAATAGGGTCACACAAAGCATCTGCTTGGCCACTTTCCCCAAGGGAGCTTAGGTGCTTCTTGGCTGAAAGTGCACCTGTATAAACCCCAGGCCTAGTCTTAGGTCTTATTAGAGGACATGAATCACTGTTATGCCATATGAAGTCACAATGGAACCATAGGTTAGGACTCACTCAGACTCCGTAGCACAAAGCTGTGGAGCCAATAGTTTCACATTCACTCATACAAAGACTCAAGAGTTTAAAACATCCCCACTTTAGGGGTTCCCTACACTGACAGCTCCCACATGCATGGTTGTGGAAGGTGCTCAATCTCCCCTTCCATTCTTATGGACAGGCCTGGCTATGGTCCTGAATTCTGGACCTTACCTTATCTGGAAGACTGTACCGGTATTTTCCAACTCTCCAGGGAATCCGGGCACTGGTGGCACTTCCAGAGGCACTGACCCTCTAGGCTCAGGAGATCCTGGAATTGGATGTTGGTACTGTTCTTTTCAGTCCAAGGGGTGCCACATACTTCAATGTGGGCATCCTGCCACACTGATGGACCAAAGATAGCACAGTTGTCACTTTCAAGTCAGGGGACCAAAATGTGTGGGAAGCAGACTGGTCGGGAAGCAGACTGGTCAAGAAGCAGTAAACAGCACTTGGAGAGTGAGAGAACTCAAAATTTATTTTTATGCTGGCAGGCCCAGGGGAGATCAATCTCCAAATTCTGAGACCCCATCCACAGTTTGTCACAATGTTTATAGGATATTGATGCCATAAAATTTCTAGTCTATCTGATAGAAGACCATGTATGGGTTTTCTATCCTAAAGCGTGTTTACAGAAGCAGAGTGTGAAAAGGGGAAAACCTGGCTCTTCTCACAGGGCTCTGACAAATCTCTAGAGCCTGTGTCTGAAGTCTGAACAGGGGTGTTTACATTTGAAAGGAGAGTAGTCAAACTCCCAGGGGTAGTTATTTACAATCAAAAAGGTAGGGGCCTATGGTTAATTAGGTTTCCCCCAAGAAAGACTGACAGAAGGGGAGAAGAACTAACCCTTTCCCCAGGCACCAGTTTTTCATGATAACATTCTTATAATTTCATTTTACATCCATGTCTGGTTTTGCTATCATACATTAACAGACCAAAGAACACATTAAACCATTACATTAAATCAAAATGCATTTTCAGATACATGGAAAATAGGAGACAGAGTAGGAGATGAGAAAGGAGAGGGAAAAAAGAATAAATTACAATCAGAACACTTGAATTCCTTATTTTTTTTACCTTGCATGGGACTTGAACCCCCTATTTAACATGACAAGGAACTTGATCCCTTTGCTATTAAGTTCACCAACTACTTCAGAGGATCAGTCCTGTTTTCTTGTTGCTGGCATTTACAGTGATCAGCCCTAGTGAGAACCCCCATATACCCAACTCATATGGGTCCCTACTTGAATGGGGATTGAAAGAGAAAGGAAAGAATAGAAAGAACTTCAAGGAGAAGGGCCAGTCATCTCACATGCAATTAGAGTTCCAAATTCTACCAGGTCCCCAGGAGGGCATCAATCATCACCTCTGCCTGTTGTCTCGGTACACCTTGGTGCATTCCCCAGCCACCTCAGAAGGGGAGCCATGGCAACTTGGAGGTGATACTGGTGAGGTGTCCAGTTGGTGTCCAGGTTCTTGTCATTCCAGACAAAGAACTGAGCAAGACACACGGAAGTAACAGCAGAGCATGGATTTATTGAAAGTGAAGTAACACTTCTTAGAGTGGGCCGAGCAAGAGGGAGTGTCTCAAGGCCCTGATGTCTGGGTGAGTCTTGTCTTATATGCTGAGCTGTGTCTTGTTCTCTTCCCTGTGGACTTGATTGAAGACCTTGCCCTATTTGTTCCCATTGGTTACTTAACTTTCACCTCATTAGAATACAGAACTTATGGCAGGAGTTGCCATGGTAATGGGACTCATCATAAACAGGGACATGATGACTCAGCTCTCCATCCTGTGTACTCCAGCCAACATTTTTCTTGTACCCTGCCACCACCATCTGGAGGTCACTAAACTACCTAAGGTTGAAAGAAACACAGGAGAAAAAGTATAGAGAGCTTTGCCTGCTGGGAGAAAAGGAAAATAAAAACACTGGTGGGCTGGGACATGGGAGTCTCCCACACACAGTAACTCCAGAGGAAAGGATCTGGGCAGCCACATATTCACTGGTGGGGATCACATCTGAAGACCCCAATCCAATAGGTTTCAGCCTGAGAATGTTGACTCAGTGCCCATAGGAAAGAAATCTGAGTTGAGTGAGTGGGAATATAAGGCAAAGCTTTCACTAGAGAAAGGAAAACAGGTGCTTTACCTTCAGGTAAAGGGGTCAGTACAATGGACAGCAGATAAACTTGCCTTCTAAAATAGTTTAATGGCCTGTCCTTTTATTCAATTTCTGGGGTGGGAAGGCTCTCATATTTGTATGATACTTCCTTCAGGGAATCTCTTGGCATAGCACCACACCTGGTGGTTTTGGTTGATTTGGTTAAAAACAGGACAGTAAGAAGTACTGTTCATACATTGTAAGAGTGGGAAAGTAAGAAAAGACTTTTAGCAGGTAAAACTTATGAATGAAGGCCTGGGAATTCATTCCACATTTTGTCTTATCTGGCAAGTGAAGCTAAAGGGTTTCTTTTGGTATTCCTCCTTGTAGTGACCTCACCCCATGACAATGTAGATTCTAATGGGGTTCCATGTGTTACCCTATGTTGGGCAAAGCATCCTTTTATCTGGTCAAAGCAGTGGTGAGTGGTGTCTATGCAAACAGAGTTTTCTATACAGTCAGATATATTTCTTTCTCTCCACTGCTCTGTTCTTCAGGAAGTTGACACAAAGCCACATCACCTGCCTTCCTTGCCCTCTGACACTAATCTGGATGAGAGGTAACAGGCTGACATTAAGGAGCAGAATGAGAAAGTGGAGGACACAGAGAGAAACACTGTGTCAATCAGCCTTGAGTCCCTGAACTTCACTTGCACCAAGAATTTCTGTTAAGGTGACATATAGCCTGAAATCATCCCTCCTGAGAAAAGTCCTCTTTGAAAAAAATCCAGACAAATCTTTCTCTCTCTCCTTCTATGTTGGTCATACCTCTTTGAATTTCTTATTTGTGATTTTGAGTTCAAGAGACACATTAGAAGCCCCAACCCTCCAGGAACTTGGGAGTTTCGGGGATTTTCCTCCAGGAAATTCAGTCCACCACCCTGCTCTGTGATAAGGTCTTCTTTGGCTTCCAATTCATCTAGACTTCCAGTGTGACTGCACACCCTTCCGTGGAGAAGTGCTCAGAGTTCCCACACTTGTCTTGATTGCCTTCTTCATGCATCCTCCATGGAAGGACAGGAAGTGAGGTGCACAGTAGTTGCTACTAACTGCTCTGCGGCTCAGCTCAGTTGAGAGCAGACAGTTTCACCAGAAGCTCCTGCTGCCTACTGCCCTAGGGTGGCTCCCTTTAAGATATCCAAGCACTGCTCCATGGGCTTTATTGCCATCCAGCACTCACCTCTGAGCTACTTGCTTCTTTCCCTCAGTGGGATCATGTGACGATTTCTACTTGTTGCCACCTGATCGATGTTCATCATGCTAAATACTCTCTGCCCTTGGATGATCATGGAGTGTTGGGGAGCTGGCTGTCTCCTCTTTGCCTCTCTGGTTTTGCTTCCTTGCTGTCCTGCAGCCTCAGTGCTTCCTCCTTCCTCTCCCCACAGCTATGCTTTGCTGGCAGAGGGCAATCAGTGCCCTCCCCTGGCCCCTGCTTCCACTGTCCTACACCCTCACCTGCACCTCTCAGGGCACACTGGGGGATATTTTGGCACTGCCAAAATCAGAGTGTGGACAGCAAGGGGTATGAGAACAGAGAGGAGGGTGGAAAGGACATAGAGAGGTTAAACTGTTCTGCATAAGATCTGGAAGAGAGCAGGCTAAGGGGGAGAGAGAGGAACAGCCCTTGAGATGTAGGGGGAGGAGGAGGAGAGAAAGCAAGTGGAGAAATGTTTTGAGGGATGTGAGGATACAGAAGAGTCTCTTCATCCCATTTCCTGCACCCCTTTTCTGCATGGGGAATGGGAAGGGTGGGAGGAAAGGACTTTTGTTTTGCATTCCAGTTTAAGGACATGATTAATGCTTGGAATTCGTGATTATTTTAATGGCTGCATCTTTTGTTAATTCAGTCTAACAACTGAGGCTTTCCCATCCCCCAGTGTTCCCACATTCTTGCCCTTCCTTTTGCATTGGGTCTCAATTCTTAATGCCCAATTTCCTGAATAATTCTCATTTCAAATTTCTAGAAGAACATACCTGAATTTCCAAGCACATTCTTTTAGGGAACCTTGTGAATAGGAGATATCTCACAATCTGGTTGACCTATAGCTGGTTTCACTTTAGTCAAATGAATTTTCTTCTATTTGACTGTGGTCTGGACAAATTCATTTCACATGGCACAGGGGTAAAAAGCACCTGGGATTCCAGTTCTTTGGGAACAATGAGAAGAACAATTATCTTTTCAAGGCTCTCAGGGTATAACATGTTCAATATGCAATGCTCTGATTTTTCATATTAAAGAGAACCAGCCAACCAACACAATGCTTTAGTTTCTAAATCATGCTCTCGTGAGCATCATAATGGAAAAGTATCTGAAACCTCCCACCCAGCTCATGGCCTGCTGATCAACAATGTTTCTCACTAGAGCAAGCAGATTTTAGAGAGAAACAGAATGGATGTCCTTCCAAAATGGTGTGGGGGAAGTCTGTGGTTCAGAGTGGTCAAGCACCACAGAACTATGCCTTCACATTTATTCTTCAGATTAATAGTGGAAGAGATGTGATGTGAAGAGTGATCTCATTATCCCCTTGAGTCTGAAAGTTCCTGAGTGGAATGTTAGAATGAATACTATGATCTTTTATTCAGTGTAACTCAATAAGGCTATGTCAGAAAACACACATCAAACAGAAAGAAGTGAAAATACAGTTTCTATTTCAATAGCTGAGACATGGGAGACATTTTATTCTAAACCCTTTTTTCTGGGTTTTCCAAGATTCTGGGCAGGCATAAGCATATAAGCCACATGGTGTTTTGGCAAAGGCCAATTCCACCCTGGTGTTGCTCGTTGCAACATCCACAGCCACTTTGACAGATCCACATCACTTTCATGTCTCCCTAGTTGTCTACCTAGTAAAAAGCTCAGCACATTTTTGGAGCCTAGTTTGGGTTTTAAGTATTCATCTGCCTTCCTTCTGGCGCTCCTTGCTGGTGCACTGGGACTGACTTCAAATCGTCTTTTATCCATGACTGGTTGACTCCACACACAGTCTCAGGAAGACAGCACAACTGAGAAACCCTAAAAAAGACAATGAAATCCAGATAAACAAGTAGACCCATGGACCTCTTCCTCAGTCACCTTCCTGCCCAGCCACTTGCTACAAGTGGTACAGTAATCCTTCCTTATCCACAGGTTCACCTATGGTTTGGGTTACCTGTGGTGAAGCTACAGTCCAAAAACATTAAATGGAGACTTCTATAAATAAACAATTTGTGAGTTTTAAATTGTGTACCATTCTGAAGAGGTGTGATGAAATCTCATGCATCCCACTTTATCTTGCCCAGGAGAGACATGAATCACCTCTTTGTCCAGCAGATCCACAATGTATATGCTACCTGCTTATTAGTTGCTTACTAGCTGTGTTCAAGTAACTCTTATTTTACTTAACAATGGCTCCAAAGCACAAGAACAATGATACAGAAGAGGCACCAGGGCACAAAACGTGGAAGAATAGATGAACTTATGGTAGAGTGTTGTAGGGCATATAAGAAAAAGCATAGTTCTTATAGGATTTGGTACTATGTTTCAGGCATCCACTAGGTTCTTGGAACATAATTCCCCTCAGATAATGGAAGACTACTGTACTTATAACAGATTATCATGGGACATCATTTGATTTGCAATATCAATGTTATCATTTCATTTTGTCATTCACATGAGTCTGTGCCTAAAATCTATTTTGTTCTACTGATGCATTTACAATTGCTGTTTAAATTTCTAAATCTATCATGTAGGTTTTCATATCTTGTTGTTCAATCTCCCTATCAAGATTGTCCCCATATATGTTCTCTTCCTTTTAGCTGAATAATCAGCTCCTTGTATTTCATGACAAAGTTCTGTTAAAGTTCATGAATGAGATTGCACTGAATTCAGAGATTAATTTGGAGTAATAATTGATATAGTAATTAATTTTTCTATGTAGAAAAAATGGTATTTTAGTGTCAAATAGGAAACATAAAGTATTTCATGTATATTTCCTGCTATTTTAAGATACACATTCATATATGTTTGGTGGTCAGTTTGAACTGGACATATTATTTCTATTATTTAATAATTTATTCTTAAAGGAGTACACAGCATCTTTTATGTATTTAACTTGTGTATATCTTACTTTGGCAAACATCAAGGAAATTGATCTGGTTGATGAAAGAGGAGTGGCAATTTTTCTAAAATTCTTTTGTTAATAGATTATATTATATCAATAACATGAAATAAAATGCAAACATTGAAAAAAGTGAAGGATTTCTCTGTGTACATACACAGGATCTCCAAAAAAGGTAATTAAAGAAAGAAACTTGCAAAACAGTATATCATTCTTAGTTTTGTTTCTTCACTGAGCTATCGATATGTATAAAAATGGGATTATATCGAACTAAGAAACTTTTGGACAGCAAAGGAAACAATCAACAGAATGAGGGGACAATAGAGTGAGAGAAAATATCTGCAAACTATTCATCTGACAAAGAATTAACATCCAGGGGTTGGTGCTGGGGCTCAGTGGCAGAGTGCCTGCCTAGCATGTGTGAGGCACTGGGTTCAATCCTCAGAATCACATAAAAATAAACAAATAAAATAAAGGCATTCTGTCCATCCACAACTACAAAAAATTTTTTTAAAAAAAGAAATAACAGGGGCTGGGGAGATAGCTTAGTCGGTAGAGTGCTTGCCTTGTAAGCACAAGGCCCTGGGTTTGATCCCCAGCACCCCCCCACCAAAAAAAATAACATCCAGAATGTATAAGGAACTCAAAAAACTCAATAAAGTTGAGTTGGATTAATAAAAAACTAATCCAACTAAAAAATGTACAAATGATCTGTCAGAGTAGGCATTTCTAAAAAGAAGAAATACAAATGGTCAACAAATACATGAAAAAGTTCTTGATATCATTAATCATCAGGGAAATACATAATGACTACAAAACAAGATACCATCTCACCCCAGGGAGAAGGGCAAAAAGACAAAAATGAACAAATGAATGAATGAACAAATGAATGCTAGCAAAGATGTGGAGAGCTCATATACAGTTGGTGAAAATATAAATTAGTATAGCCATTATGGAGAACAGTATGAAGATTCCTCAAAAAACTGATAAACAGCACTACCATATGATCCAGCTATCCCACTTCAGTATGTATGTCCAAAAGAGAAAAAATCAGCATATTTAAGAGATACCCGCAATCCCATTTTCACTGCAGCATTATTTATAATAGCCAAAATGTGGACCCAATCTAAATTTCTATCATCGCATGAATGGATAAAGAAATATGATACAATTATACATTGGAATACTATTGAGCCATAAAAATAAGGATCTCCTTTTATGTACAGCAAAATGGATGGAATTTGAGAAATTTATGTTAAGTGAAATAAGCCAGACACACGAAGACTTATACCACATGTTGCATCTTATATACAGCACGGTGGAATGGCTATCGTTTATAATAGCCTATTATATATTTATGAAGAACTAGAAGAGAGCATCCCCAAAGCTCCAAACATTAAAAAATGGTAGAGAAATGAAAATGCTTATTACCTTTACTTGATCAGCATATGGTAAATACATTCATTGAAATATTACCCCATAAGTATGTACAACTATTACATTTTAATCAAGAATTAAAAAGACATAAATTCACATTAAAACTCAGAAAACAAAGTCTAGAAGAATTAACAACATACTGAAGATGGAAATTCTTTTGGTTTAGGGATCTAAGATGGAGGGGTGTAGGAAAGGAGGTGGAAAAGAGGCTACCAGTTGTGCATCTAAAAGCATTATTCTTGTATGTATTTCCACAACAAGCATGAGGAGTGTGCAAGTCAATTCTGTAGATGGTGACTGAGAGACAGGTTTCTTTGGAGGAAGACATTTGAGACTGTGTTAGTCACCTTTTTGTTCCTGTGACCAAAATACTCGACAAGAACATATTAGAAGAAGAAAAGTTTATTTTGGGCTAATGGTTTCAGAGGTTCAATCCATGGTTGGTTAGCTCCATTGCTCTTGGCCTGAAGTGAGTCAGAAAATCATGGTGGAAGGGCATGAAAGAGGAAGAGTAAGGGTATGGCAGCTAGGAAGTAGAGAGAGGAGAGATAGAGATAAAATAGAAATAGAGATAGAGAAAGGGGAGAAAGTCAGGGATAAAACATAACCCTGAAGAGCATGCCCCAGTGACCTACTTCCTTCAGCTATGCCCCAGCTTCCTATAGTTACCACCCAGTAATCCATTCAAATTATTAATACACCAAATGGATTAATCCACTGACTAGATTATAGCTCTCATAATCAAATCATTTCACCTGTGACCATTCCTGCATTGTCTCACATGAGCTTTTGGGAGACATCTCATATCCAAACTGTAACAGACTCAGACAACATCAATACAGGTTGACCCACACATATTCTCTTACCTGTTTCTTCTAAAGGAATGATCACTAGTACTATAACAAATAAAAAAAATACAAAGAACCTTACAATTGTGTTTAATGCAAGAGAGCAGACTTAGGGAAGAATCTTGACTCTGTCTGCAACTTTAAGAAGTTCTTATTCAGGAGGAAAAAGAAGAGGTGATGACACTCAGTATCCAAGTTCTTACGCTCCCTTGGCCTCCTCCATTTTACCAGTAAAACAGTAATGAATGGCACAACACCAGCCATACCAGCCTGCTGCTAAGGGATGTCTTGTCTGTCTTATAATCACTTCTCTAAGGGTTTTACATATAGTAGCTCATAGAGCTGGGGTGTAGCAATGATAGCACTATAGGTGTATATACAGTAACTCATTTAACCTTACAACAGCTTGAAGTGGGTGCTGCTATCATTCCTATTTATCCAGGGTTGGAAACTGAGGCACAGAAAAGTTATGGAACTGGTCCAAGGTCACACAGCTAGTATGTGACAGAATCAGGATGTAAAGCCAGTTAGTCTGGCTTCAGAAACCCTAGACTTCCACTCTTACAGGATGCTTCCTCTTGATGCTTGTGGAAAGTGAGCAAAATGATTCTTGTCCTACTCCTATTTGTTTTAGTCATGGAACATGGCATCAGTGTCTTTAAGTGGTTTTATTTAGGGTAGGAGAAAACCTAGATAACTGGGCCTTCCCTTATACTCAAGAAAGGGAATATGTGACCTGGGTCCCACTTACAGGCATCTGTGCCTCAATTTTCTGTTGTTATATGAGACCAAGTAGGATGACAAGTTGGGGGGTAAGCCACATCTCTCTATAGTAACGTTTTTGTTCCTCAATAGGACATCACAATAAAAAAGCAAACCCTGTCTTCACCACTAACCATCTGACAGCCTACAAAGAGTCCTATGTCTCAATAATACCCACATGGGCCACACTTTAATACTAACAATATAATTTTCTGGATCATAGACTTGGAAAGTACTATGTCTTGGGCTGGGGTTGTGGCTCAGTGGCAAGCACTTGCCTATCATGTGTGAGGCACTGGGTTCAATCCTCAGCACCACATAAAAATCAATAAAAAAAAAATCCATCAACAACTAAAAAATTTTTTTAAAGTATTATGGCGTGAGGAATATGACTATTCACAGCCAACAGTTCTGCAATTAAACACCCATCAATGTAATTGTGTATTATAAAATTGGTGACTGCAGAGTCATGATCAAAGCTGATCCAGACATTAAGAAAGAGTAGAGAATCCTACCTGGGACTAAGTTCCCTGCAGCACTCTTGAGATCCAAATTGTGACCACTACCCAATGTGCTTGTGGAAATATGATGAACACTGTTAGAACATTTTGGTAACTCTTATCATAGGAGAAGATTCAATGAAGAGAGTTCGTATAAGGTAGGAAAGAGCTTTGAGGTCAAGATAGCTGACGTGTCCAGAGAAGAGATATGGATACAGTACCTAAATGTAGGTATTATCTGTCCCCTCTTTCAGCACCTCCTACTCACTGTATTCAGCCCTGAATTAAAAGCCATCCAGGCAGTGGTGGCCAGGGCTCAGATCTTGCCATTGTGTGTGGTTTCAAAATTCTGAGATCCATTATGAATCACCATGACTCCTTCCAACCAATCAGGTCCTGAGACTTAGGGGAAAAGCTTGAGAAGAAGGATTTTTCTTTTCCCTTCCTACCCTTTTGCCCAATCCGATGTTACTTCTTCAGGAACTGTGGCTGCTCAGTGGTCTGTGAGTTAAATCATCCAGATAGATCAAGAAAATATAGCATCTTTACTCACCACCAACAAACTAATCAAATGAATAACAACCCCACTGTATAATGACAAGGTTGGGTTGTCATTTGCCCAAATTTGTAAAATGTTCTTGCATATAGAATAATTCGGAACACAGGATTAAGAGACAAGTGGTGAGATTTCTAATCTCAGTTCTTGGTGACTTGGGGCAAGTTCCTAAACTTTTCTGATCTTCATATTCCCCATTTTCAAGGTATAAACAATAATAGCACCTTCACCCTTGTGTGTTTGTGAGGATTCAAGGAGATAATACTACCAAAGTACTCAGAAATAGTAGCTGGCATGTGGTGAATTTGCAGATGACCCTAGCATTTATCACTGTGGCCATCTCAGCCCACCTCTCTGAATAAAGCAGCTTTCATTGCATTTATTCATTTCCTTGAAAGTTGGCCTCCCTCTTGAAAGTTTCTTCCCTCTTTCCCCCACTTCCAAAGAAGAGATCTTGGGGTAAGACAAAGTTCACAGTACTCACAGTATCAGAAGAGGAAGAGTCCTGGGTCTCAAGCTTTCTGCACACTGCAGCTGATAGGCAGGTCCGTGGCTGTGCAATCACTTCTATTCTCTAAAGAGAGGATATTCCATTTTTGTCCCTGAGAGTTCTGCCAACATATGCTGTTGGGAACCTCAGGTGGCCTAATTCAGCATAGGCCATACTCCCAGAGAGCTAAGACAACTACCCTTAGAGGCCATGCATGAGCTCAATTGCAGTTCTTACCAGGACTGAGAATTCAAATGTCTGCCTGTGAACCCACCCAGTCTGTGCAGCTAGACTTGAAGCACTGCTGTTGAATATTGATGGTGCTTGGGTGAGTCATGACTCCAAGTCACATGCAAGATCATGAGATCCTATAGCCTCCAGGCACACTGACCTTCAGCCTCTGAATACAGTTGCTGCTGGTGGCAGGGAGGAGACTATGACCTCAGGCAAGAAAATGCATTTTCTTTTCTTTTTTTTTTTTGCAGTGCCAGGGATTGAACCCAGGGCCTTGCGCACGGGAGGCATGCACTCTACAAACTGAGCTATATCCCCAGCCCAAGAAAATACATTTTTATTAATGTAGTAAGAGGCACTAATGAAAAGGTGAGCTTCATGTCTAGTTGGTACAAGAGTTAAAATAGTAGCAGCAACATCTGTATATCAAGTGGAGCAACTTTAGTAGTGAATTTATAGAAATCCAGATGCAATAAGACTCTGGCCCCTTGCTTTGCAAATCAACTTGTTATAGTTCAAATACTTCCCAATTTGCCTGGCCTGGATCAAGAACATGATCACTAATGCAAGGTAAATGTATATCCAAATGAACTGTATGTAGCCCTGTTATGTTGACTTCTCTGGGACTCATTTTTCTTGTCTGTAAAGAGGGGGCCTGGTCACTCCTATCCCAAAGTTTGTTAAGAAAATGTTTCTCATAAAGTGTTATATTCTAGTGTTATCGGGTTTATTCGTTTGGTACTAGGGAATGAATCCAGGGGCACTTTACCATTGAACTACATTCCCAGCTTTTTTTATTTTTTACTTTTAAACAGGGTTTTAGTAGCCAGGTGTGGTGGTGCACGCCTGTAATCCTAGCAACTCAGGGGGTTGAGCAGGAGGATTCCAAGTTCAAAGCCAGCCTCAGCCACTTAGCAAGACCCTAAGCAACTTAGTGAGACCCTGTCTTAAAAATAAAAAATAAAAGGACTGGGGATGTGGCTCAGTGGTTAAATGCCTCTGGGTTCAATGCCAGGTACAAAAAAAAAAAAAGATGGTTTCACAATTTGCCAAGGCTGACCTTGAACTTGCAATCCTCCTCCTGCCCCAGCCTCCTGAGTTGCTGGGTCCAGGCTTGTGTCACCATGCCTGGCTCATATTCCAGTTTTGAGTTTCAACTGTAGACAGATTTTAATCCCCACTTTGGGAAGCCCATCCTACTCTCTCCAGAAAACCTCAGTATGTGAGTCATAAATCTGTTCATATCCTCTTGGTACATGTGTGGTATCTCATTAGGCTCAAGATCCAAAGCATACTTTGAGCATTGCTGTAGGATTATGACAGGTGATATTACTATAGTCAGCAGGTTGTTCAGACAACTGCTGCCACTGGGTGTCTTTCATCTCTTACTTTGTTTTCCTCATTGGCAGAAAACATGTGCTCTGAGCTGCTTTCTACAGGCCATTTGCTCTTTGAGTTGTGCTGCTTTGTTCTGCATTTGATGAGTCTTACAAGCTTCCATTTAAATTGCCTAATTTGGAAATTTCAATGATTAACTTTAGGGAGTAGAATTATGGGATTGGGGCTCTCTTTCTTAAAATGACCCTGAATTATGTGTCTCATTCCAGAGAAATCTGTGTGTCTCAGATTGCATTGGGTGTGTCAATTTCAGCATAAGCCATAACTGACACTATGCATTATGCTCAGGGAAATGACTCTTATCACATGGCCACTGGTCGTGCGTCCCAGACACTGGCTCACTCTCCCTGACCCACCCATGCAAGGGACTGAACCACTGAGCTATATCCCCAACCCTTTTTATTATTTCTTTTTTTTTTGTGGTGCTGGGGATTAAACCCAGGGCCTTGTACATGCTAGGCAAGTGCACTACAACTAAGCTAAAATCCCTATCCTTTTTATTTTTTTATTTTGAGACAGCATCTCTCCAAGTTGCTGAGGCTGACCTCAAACCTGTGATCTTTCTGCCTCCATTTCCTGAGTCTCTGAGATTACATGCATGCACCATTGCTCCTAGCCCATTGGCCCACATTCTATCAAGCTCTATGGAAAGAATTATGTCCTATGCAATATTTATGCCCCTCAATTGCTTGTTTCCAGGAAGAACAATTACCATATGTGATGCTGATTTAACATTCCTAATAGCAAATATCTCTCTAGGACCCTACAAAATGTTTTTTGTATTGCTTTTACCCATGACTCTGTTACAACAGACCTCCTGATTCTCAAGGTTATAAGGTTCATGGCACCCCTGTGGCACAACCAAGAGATTAATTAATTCAAACATGATTTAGGCCTGGGATCCTTAACTGCAGTAAAGCATTCACTGCTGTGGGGGAAGCCCCTAATTATTGATAATGACTTGAGATTTTCTGAAAGAAGAAAACAGTAAATACGAGCAGGGTAGAACACACCCCCTGTGGTATATCTAGTATTCCTTTTAGAAACCTGGCTATAGGGAGAAGAAATTTTAAAAGAAGCTGGAAGGGAGGTCCACACTTTGACATATTGGAAAACCAACATATAATAAAATAATATACAATGGAAAAGTAAAAGAGTGTTGATTAGTTGCTTATATCTCTGGGTTCTGATTTAGGTTTAACATCAACTAAAATGCACCAATTGGTAAACCTTCATGATCTTAATTAATGCTAGGGCACAAAGTACAGCTATATCTGGAAAGTCCACTAAATTTAGACAAAATGCTTCCTATTCTCTTAGGGCAGCTATAAAACATAAAATAGAGTCCATGCCTCACTTTAAACAACAGAAATATTGCCTTGCCTAAATTTTCCATAATCATAGTACCCATTTTCCTAAAATATCCTATAGCAGGCATGGATACTCTGACCCAATGAATTAAAAAAACTAAGTCTTTGGCAATAATAATTAGCATCATTTTTAAAAGACCCCATGGAACACCACCCACCCTGCAAGTTGAATAGTTAATACAGTCCAATGTAAGATAAAAAGGGTATTTAAGTATTGAAACTCACTATGTACTATTTAGAGAAGTGGTTATTCCCACTGCCTTTCCATTTAACAACCCAATTAGGCCCGTTCTTAAACTTGGAAAAAAAAATGAATGGCGCCTCCCTGTGGATGCCCTATACCTTGATGTTAAGGTTCATCAGCTAAGGCCCCTGTTTTAGTTTTTATTGCTGCTATTAAAAAGTACCAAGAACTTAGTAGTTTGAATTTATGAATATGTATTATCTTAAAATTATAAAAGTCAGAAATCTAAACCTTATTACAAAAGTCAGAGGTCAGGGAGGGGGAATGGGAAAGACAGTAGAGTGAGTCAGACATAACTTTCCTGTGTTCATATGTGACTACATGACCATGAAACTCCACATCATGTACAACTACAAGAATGGGAACTTATACTCCATGCATGTATGGTATGTCAAAATACACTCTACTGTCATGTATAACTAAAAAGAACAAATTTTAAAAATTTAAAAAGCAAGCAATAAATAAATAATAAAAAATAAATCAGAGGTCACATCTCATTCCCTGAATCTGACACAGCTATAGATTACTCTCTCTACCCACATTAAAACAATTCCAACATCCTTTAGTTATTTTGTGGGGCGGTTCTGGAGACAACATGTTCCTTATTTACCAATTTTATGGGCTGGGGTTGTAGGTTAGTGGTAGGGCATTTGCCTAGCATGTGTGAGGTACTGGGTTCAATTCTCAATACCACATAAAAATAAATAAATGAAGGTATTGTGTCCATCTACAACTAAAGAAATTTTTAAAAAGAATTTTGTGTAAGTCTACTTGTATTAATACTTCAAATCAACCCACCTCAAATGGGACTCCTATTATAGTTTGAATTTGGAATGTGCCCCAAAGACTCGTGTGTTAAAGGCTTAGTCTGCAATGCAACAATGTTCAGAGTTGGGGCTCTTGGGAGTGACGGGATGAAGAGGACTCTGATGTCATCAATGGTTAATCTATTGATGGATTAATAATTGGATAGCATTTTGGGGGGGCAGTGGAAAATAGAGAAAGTGGGGCCTAGTTGGAGGAAGTAGATTATTGGGCGTGTGTCCTTGGGAACTCTATCTTGTCCTTGGCCCCTTCTACTCCCTCTCCCCACCTCTCTGCTTCCCAGCTGCCATGAACTGAGGAGAATTACTTTGTCATACCCTTCAGGCCTGAGCAACTCAGCAAGACCTTGTCTCTAAACTAAATATTTTAAAAACAGCCATAGATGTTGCTCTGTGTTTAAGCATGCCTGGGTTCAATCGCTTGAGACAGAGAGAGAGAAAGAGAGAGCGAGAACGAGAACAAGAACTAGGGAAACAGAGAAATACAGAAACCCAGGCTTCCTTGGTTTCTGTTAGCTATGGAAAATTCCAGGTAAGGATGGTGTCAAGATGGCAGAATAGAGGAGGTCACTTTCCTGGAAACCAAGAAAGCAGATAGGCAGCTTCTCAGCAAGGTGGGTAAAAAAAAATGGGGGGAATTTACTGGGAATTAATACTGGACATTCAAAGCATATCAGGGACTCAGGAGGTTGGATATAATAAGATAAGGAAGAAATCTTCAGCATTATCAGCACCACCGCTCCAGCTGGAGCAGTCCCCCTGGGGTGCAAAGTGGAGGGATAAGGGAATTAAAGGAACCCACAGTTTTAGGAGGTCTACCATGTGTCTGGGTATGAAGAAATCAGAGATCAAAGACATTGCGGGACTAACCTGAAAGGCGTTCTTCACGATATCCTTGTGCCGGAAATAAGTCACGTCGCTCTTGGAAGCCTGCAAAGAGAGGAAGGAGCCATTTTGTAGCCGAACCATGAGGGCCGGCAGCAGGGGGAGAAAATCTGACAAACCCAAGCTAGGCACAAAATACAGACCTGTAAAATCCACGCCGCAAGACACAGACAGTGCCTAAGTGATCAGGAGAAAATCAGATGTGGAGAGGGGTTTATATAGGGGAATACGGGTCTTGGAAAATCACTGGCCCCGCCTCCCTCTTAACTCCAGCCACTTGCAGGACAGGTTGGAAGAGACACCCGGCTGGGAATTTGAAAGGGCAGAGATAGGAGTGATTGAGTTTGGAGACTGAACCCAAAAGACCAAGAAATGTGGGGTCTGTGGGTGACACAGGGAACAAAGGATTGACTCCACTGCCACATGAATGGAACCCAAGGGAGATTCCTGGGGTGCAGTCTCCAGGGACCAACACTGGGCCCTGAAGGTGTGCTGATTTAAAGTCTTCAGACCAATCACCATTCATCAAAGAACCTGGACCCTATGTAGGCCTTAACCCTGCCTCCAGGAGCCCCACCTATGGGGTCTCCTCTCACACTCCAGTGAACCCACCTTGAGGGTGGAGAAGACATCACACTCTAGCCAGCCCCACCTAGGACTGCTGAGAAGGGAAGGTGAAAAGTTCTTGAATTCCAGTGGAAACAATTTTTAACTTTTCATCAAGATCTTTTTCTGTTTTCTTTTCTCTAATTGTGACCTGAAAAGTTCATGGACATTTACACATATTTGTCTCTCTTTCTCCTTTCTAGAAATTTTGAATGCAGTTATTTTTCATGGCTCAGTCTTTTGAGGGCTAGGATGTTTGATTCATATATTTTGGTTTTGTTTTGTATTGTGTTTTTATTATTTATTATATATATTAGATGAAGCTTTATTTTTATTTATTTATTTATTTATTTGTGGTGCTGAGAATCAAACCCAGTGCTTCACACTTGGTAGGCAAGCACTCTACTACTGAATCACAACTCCAGCCCCTATTTATTTTAAAATTTTTATTGTATATGTATTTTTTCTCTCACTTATCTGTTTCCCTTGATTCTTTCTTTCTTTTCTTCTGCCAATAGCCAAACTCTATTGTTCTCTCTTTCACTCTTCCTTTAATTTTTACTTCTGTTTTTCTCTCCTCCCCTCATAATCATTAAATCCTATACCTCTTCTGTTCTCTCCCTGTTCACCATTTGAAATTGTAAACCCATTTTCAAACTTACTATTTTTACTGTGGGTAATAACAGATCATAACATTTCTGTTTATTGTGACAATTAGCATTGTAGATGTCATAGCAGGAACTATTTGGTTTAATGCTGCATAATGTTTGCATTGGTTGTTATTATTATTTGCCTCCCCCTAAATGGTGAGGTACTGGAAACCTTGAGAGACACTATAAGTCCACAGGGTAGAAACGCCACTGCATCAGATCCATACTGATAGATGGGGGACATACAGGGCTGGGGATATAGCTCAGTTCATAGAGTGCTTGCCTGTCAAGTACAAGACCCTGGGTTCAATCTCCAGCACTGCAAAAAAGGGGGGGGGTATAGCTCAGTTGGTAGAGTGCTTGCCTAGGATGCACAAAGCCCTGGGTTCAATCCCCAGCACCACCAAAAAAAACCCAAAAAACAACAAAAAAAACCTCTTCAGATGGGAGACACATAAACAACATGAAAAAGAAAGGTAACAAATTGCCCCAAACAAACAAAAATACTCCAATAACAGAATCCATTGACACCATGGTGTAAGAAAGGTCAGAGAAAGAGTTTAGACGTTCATAGTTAAAATGATCTGTGAGGTAAAGGATGATGTAAGTAGTGAAATAAGAGAGAAAATACAGGAATTGAAAGATTACTTCAATAAAGAGATAGAGATTCTGAAAAAAAATCAAGTAGAAATCTTGAAAATGAATGAATCAATAAACCAAATTAAAAATTTAAGGGAAAGCATCACCAACAGACTAGAGCACTTGGAAGACAGAGTTTCAGGCAATGAAGACAAAATATATAATCTTGAAAATAAAGTTGACCATGGAGAGAATATGTTAAGAGACCATGAACAGAACTACCAAGAAATATGGCATAACATGAAAAGACTGAATAGATGAAGGTGCAGAAGTACAAACCAAAGGAATCCTTTCAATGAAATAATATCTGAAATTTTCCCAAACTTTAAGAATGAAATGGAAAATTAAATACAGGAGGTTTATAGGATCCTAAATACACAAAATTAAAACAGACCCATACCAAGGCACATTATTATGACAATGCCAAGCAAAGAAAATAAGAATAGAATTGTAAAGGCTGCCAGAGAAAAATGACAGGTCACATTTAGAGGAACACCAATCCAGATCTCAGATGCATTCTCAACCCAGACCCTAAAAGCTAGGAGGTCTTAAAATAATATATACCAAGCTTTGAAAGAAAATGGATGTCAAACAAGAATACTATACTCATCAAAATTAAACTTCAGAATTGACAATGAAATAATAAACAAAAGTTAAAAGAATTCAGAACTAGAAATCCTACACTACAAAACATACTCAATAAAATATTTCATTAAAAGAAATGAAAAATAAAATTGAAAGCCAGCAAAGGGAGGAACTACACTAGAAGAATAGTCAATCAATGAAGAAACTAACTCAAGTTAAAAACCAGAAAGAAATAAAAATGACAGGGAATATCATGTCTCAATAATAACATTGAATGTAAATGGCCTAAACTCATCAATCAAAACACATAGACTGGTTGATTGGATTAAAAAACAAGCCCCAACAATATGCTGTCTCCAAGAGACTCACCTACAGAATGAAGGTAAAGGGATGCGAAAAAACATATCATTCACGTGGATCTTGTAAAAAAGCAGGGGTTTCTATCCTCATATCAGATAAAGTGAACTTCAAGCTGAAGTTAATCAGAATGGACAAAGAAGGTTATTTCACCCTGCTTATGGGAATTATACATCAACAAGATAAAACAGTCATAAATATTTATGCCCCACACAATGGAGCAACTATGTATATCAAACTCTTCTCAATTTCAAGAATCAAATAGACCACAAAAACAATAATATTGAGTGACTTTAACACACCTCTCTCATCATTGGCTAGATCATCCAAAGAAAAACTAAATAAAGAAGCTGTAGAACTAAAAAATACAATTAATAATTTAGACTTAACAGGCATACGTAGAATATTTCATCCATCAATGACTTAATACACTTTCTTCTCAGCAGCACATGAATCATTTTCTAAAATAGATGATATCTTAGGCCACAAAGCAACTCTTAACAAATACAGAAAAATAGAGATAATACTTTGTATTATATCAGATCATAATGGAATGAAATTAAAAATCAATGATAAAATTTAAAAATAGAAGCTACTCTAACATCTAAATAATATGCTATTGAATGACCAATGTGTAGCAGAAGAAATCAGGGGTGAAATAAAAAAAGTACTTAGAGGTAAATGAGAATAGAGACAGAACATTTCAAAATCTCTGGGACACTATGAAGGCAGTGCTAAGAGGAAAGTTCATTTCATTGATCTCA
This sequence comes from Sciurus carolinensis, assembly GCF_902686445.1. NCBI lineage: Eukaryota > Metazoa > Chordata > Mammalia > Rodentia > Sciuridae > Sciurus > Sciurus carolinensis. The sequence goes on along the minus strand of NC_062232.1, from coordinate 114,048,943 downwards.
TTCATTAAAAGAATAGAAAGTCACCAAATAAATAAACTAACATTACATTTCAAAGCCCTAGAAAAAGAACAGATCAATACCAAAAGCAGTAGATGAGAGGAAGTAATTAAAATCAGAGCCTAAATTAATGAAATTGAAATTAAAAAATTCAAAAATCAATATAACAAAAAAATAGTTCTTTGAAAAAATAAATAAAATCAATAAACCCTGAGTCAAGCTAACCAAGAGAAAGAGGGAAAAACCACAAATTACTAAAATACATGATGAAAAAGGAAATATCAGCATGGAAACTACTGAAATAGAGGATAATCAAAACTATTGAAAATGTATACTCTAATAAATAGAAAATACTAAAGATATAAACAAATTTCTAGAGACATATGACCTAACCAAATTGAATCAAGAGGACATAGAAAATTTGAACAGATCAATTTCAAGCAAGGAAATTGAAGATGCCATCAAAAGCCTACCGAGAAAGAAAAATCCAAGATCAGATAAATTCTCTGCCACGTTCTACCAGACCTTAAAAGAAGAATTAAATCCAACTCTCCTCAAATGATTCCATGAAATAGAAAAGGAAGGAACCCTTCCAAACTCATTCTATGAAGCCAGTATCACCCTTACACCAAAACCAAAGATACGTCAGGAAAGAAAACAACCAATATCCCTGACGAACACAGATGCAAAATTTCTTAATGAAATACTGATAAATTGCATACAAACCCATATTAAAAAGATTGTGCACCATGATCAAGTGGGGTTCATCCCAGGGATGCAAGTTTGGTTTAACATATGGAAATCAATAAAAGTAATTCACCACATCAATAGACTTAAAGACAAGAATCACATGATTATATCAATAGATGCAAAAAAGGCATTTGACAAAATAAAGCATCCATTAATGTTCAAAACACTAGAAAAAGTGTACATAGTAGGACTATACCTCAACATTGTAAAAGCTGTAGTCATTAAATAGTCATTAAACCCAAGGCCAGCATCATTCTAAATGGAGAAAAACTGAACGCATTCCCTCTAAAATCTGGAACAAGAGAGATGCCCTCTTTCACCATTTCTATTCAAAATAGTCCTTGAAACTCTAGGCAGAAAAATTAGGCAAAAGAAATAAATTAAATGGTACATATAGGAAAAGAAGAGCTCAAACTATCCCTATTTACAGATGACATGATCCTATATTTAGAAGACCCAAAAAACTTCACCAGAAAACTTCTAGAACTCATAAATGAATTCAGTGAAGTAGCAGGATATAAAATCAACACCCATAAATCAATTGCATTCCTATACACCATTGATGAATCAGCTGAAATAGAAATTAGGAAAACAATCCCATTCACAATAGCCTCAAAAAATTTTGGGCTGGGGCTGGGGCTCAGTGGTAGAGTGCTTGCCTGGCACATGTGGTTCAATCCTCAGCACTACATAAAAATAAATGAATAAAATAAAGGTATTTGGTCCATCTACAACTAAAAAATTTTGAAAAAATAAAAAAATTCTTGAGAATCAATCTAACAAAATAGGTAAAACACCTCTGTAATGAAATCTACAGAAAACAAAGAAATTGAAGAAGACATTAGAAGATCAAAAGATCTCCCATGTTCTTGGATAGGTAGAATTAACATTGTCAAAATGGTTATACTACCAAAAGTGTTACACAGATTTAATGCAACTCCTATTAAAATTCCAAATATGTTCTTCAAAGAAATATAAAAAAGGCAGTCATAAAATTCTTTTAGAAAAATAAGAGGCCCAGAATAGCCAAAGCAATCTTTAGCAAGAAAAGTGAAGCAGGAGGCATCACAATACCAGACTGTAAATAATAGTACAGAAATATAGTAACAAAAACAGCATGGTATTGGCCCAAAACAGACAGGAAGACTAATGAAACAGAATAGAAGACACAGAGACAAACCCACATGAATACAGTTTTCTCATACTAGACTAAATCACCATAAACAACATTGGAGAAAAGATAGCCTCTTCAACAAATGATGCTGGGAAAACTGGAAATCCATTTGTAGCAGAATGAAATTTTAACACTGGGGCTGGGTTTGTGGCTCAGTGGTAGAGCGCTTGCCTAGAATGTGTGAAGCACTGGGTTCAATTCTTAGCACCACATATAAATAAATAAATAACAACTAGAAAATTTTAAAAAATAAAAAAGTGGGCTGGGGATATAGCTCAGTTGGTAGAATGCTTGCCTTGCAAACACAAGGCCCTGGGTTCAAGTCCCCAGCACTGCAACTGCAAAAAGAAAGAAAAAGAAAGAAAGAAAAGAAAGAAAGAAAGAGAGAGAGAGAGAAAGAAAGAAAGAAAGAAAGAAAGAAAGAAAGAAAGAAAGAAAGAAAGAAAGAAATTTAATGACTATTTCCTACCCTGCAAAAACCTCAACTCAAAGTAGTTCAAGGACCTAGGCATTAGACCAGAGATCCTGTACCTGTAGAAGAAAACGTAGATCCAACTCTCCATCATGTTAGCATAGGAACTGACTTCCTCATCAAGACACTTTAAGTGCAAGAAGTAAAATTTTAAAAATCTATAAATGTGACTGTATCAAACTAAAAAGCTTCTTCATAGCAAAGGAAACAATCAAGAATGTGAAGAGACAACCTACAGAATGGGAGAAAATCTTGGCCACCTGTATGTTAGATAGAACATTAAGCTCCAGGATATGTGAGAAGCCAAAAAAATAATGCCAGAAAATAAATAAATAACACAATCAATAAATGGGCAAAGGAACTGAACAGACACTTCACAGAAGAATACAAATGGTCAACCAATATATGAAAAAGTGTTCAACATCTCTAGCAATTAGAGAAATGCAAATTAAAACTAAACAGATTTCATCTCACTCCAGGCAGAAGTGCAAATATCAAGGATACAAGTAACACTAAATGTTGGCAAGGATGTAGGGGAAAAGATATGCTTGTACATTGCTGTTGGGACTGCAAATTGGCGCAACTACTCTGGAAAGCAGTATGGAGATTCCTCAAAAAGTTGGAATGGAACCACTATTTGATCCAGTTATCCCACTCCTCGGTTTATATCCAAAGAACTTAAAACCAATATTCTACAGTGATGCAGCCACATCAATGTTTATAGCGGCACAATTAACAACAGTTACGGAGCTGAGGTTGTGGCTCAGTGGTACAGCACTTGCCTTGCATGCATGAGGTTCGATCCTCAGCACCATAAAAATAAACTAAATAAAATAAAGGTATTGTGAAAAAAAATAAACAATAGCTGAGCTACGAACCAACCTAGGTGCCCTTCAACAGATGAATGGATAAAGAAACTGTGGTATATATACACAATGGAATAGTACTCGGTCATAAAAGAATGGCTTTCATATTTGTCAGTAAATGGATGGAACTAGAGATTATAATGCTAAGTGAAATAAGCCAATCCTAAAGAAAAGGCTGAATGTTCTCTCTGATGTACGGATGCTAAACCACAATAAGGTGGGGGATAATAGACGTTCACTGGATTTGACAAAGGGAAAAGAAGGATAGGGAGAGGAGATAGGAATAGGAAAGACAGTAAAATGAATCTGACTCAAATTTCTTATGTTCATATATGAATACACGAGAGTGAAACTCCATATCTTATACAACCACAGAAATGGGATCCTAATTACTTATACTCCATGTATGTAAAATATGTAAAAATACATACTCTACTACCATTTGTATCTATAAAGAACAATAAAAATAAAAAAATTAAACAGAATTTGTTTGGTTTTTTTCCCTTTTCTTGGGAAGATACATCAATGAGCCTCTGGAAATTCATGAGTCATAGCAGTATCTTTGATATGCACATACCTGAGAATATATGTTACTGAAATGATTCTGGATGGGGGCTGTCTATACAAGAAGGAAAAAACAATACGTAAAGAGGGATAAAACAGTTTCCTGGCAGCCTGAGGTGACATTTCCTCACTCAGAGCTCTTGTCATCCTCCTGGAACGCTCACCTGCAGGCCACACTGGACCGTCAACTCTAAAGCATGAGCAACGGGGATGTCTAGCAGTAGGGCCCTGTCTGGGTAAACTGTGGTGAATCCACGATGGGATACACGCAAGCCGCTGGAGCCACGTGCTGGGTTTAGTTGTGCCAGGGGGCAGCCAGGGACGCATAGATCATTGCAAGACAGGGGCAAGCAACTTTGTAGGTCAGTTTAGATATAATGACCCGATTTCTGTTAAACCTTGAACAGTCTTGAAATACTAAAGTATATAAGTATGAGTGGGTGCATCATAACATGCTGGGCACAATACGGCATACCTGGGAGAGGCGCTTGAGATTCTGGCTCTGCGGGCCATACGTTTGATTTGTTTCCAATTTGCATTAAACATTTTACATCACATTATATGTGCTCAGGGCATATGTGGTAGTGTAAACTAATGTGGTGAAAGAAATTAAGGTTGGGTGAACATCTGGACATCAGGAGGGGCCTTTGATGGTTTCTTACACAACAAGTATAAACAACACATGTCTGCAATCTCACTAACCAAGTTCAATGAGTATCTGAGTTTCCATTTTCAACATTCCAAACTTTGGAAAACTCCTATTCACCCCGCACTGGTGGGGTTTACCGTCCTCAGCTAAACTCAACTGTGCTCAGCTGTTCCTTTGCAAATGCATTCACGGCAGTCCGAGGGGGCACTGCCTCGCCTGCCAGTGAGTTCTAAAAGGGATCTGCCAGGCCCGCCCTCTGAATGAACCGTGGTGGGTGCAGTCGATGGGCTGCCCTACATTTATGGAAAACAACGTGGGTTTGTGTGTGCCGATGTCCAAAGAAGCGCATGCATTCGGTGAAATGAGGAAAGCAAGTTCCCAGGAGAGTGAGTCCAGCAGGACAGCATTTTCAAATTGCTGGGGAAATATCTATGGTCAAATATCTGGAAGGAGACACAAGACCTCGCCTGGCCACCGCTAGAGCTCAGAAGTGGAAAGGGAGAGCTTGTGCTGTCCGCTCCACCTCCTCCACACCTGTTGACACATTTCACTGAGCACTGACACGTTTGACATCACAATAAAGAGGGCCCCTGGAAATGTGTACGACAATACAGTAACACATAAATTGCTGCAGGCTCACTGTTCCAGGGGCCCTTGGTGATGTCTGCACAATTCACGTAGATAAAAGTTGTTAGAATCTCACCTTGGAGAACGCGCACTCTCTGGGACGCAGAGGGTGCAGAAGGTGATTTGTAAAAGCAGATTGTGCCCCTTGAGAAACAAATATGAGGTTTTCAAGCCAGGCTGGGTTTCATTTCCCGAGTCGAAAAAGGATCCTTGAGCCAGTGAAGTTGCAAACAGCACAGACCTACCTCTGAAGTAAACACAAACACAGCTATGCAGAGCAGGCATCAAATGAACGCAGATGCAGACTCCAGTTGGGGCACGGAGACTGCCTCCCTGACCAGCAAAGTGAGCAGAGTGGAAGCCCCGGGATCTGCTGGGACGTCACCTTGGAACTCACACAGCATCACTTCTGCTGTACACCATCAGCAGCCAGCTGAAGCCCACCGAGAGTCCAGGGCAGGAGACCTAGCCTCTGCATCTTGATGGCAGGTGTATGGGATTGCCATTGCTGCTGCAACATGACCACGCACTTAGGGCCCTAAAGGGTGCAAATCCATTTTACACATAGAGTTCTGGAAGGCAGCAGTGCAAAATCCAGGCGCCAGCCAGGCCTGGTTTCTTCTGGAAACATGAGGGTGGAAACCATTTTCTTGCTCTCTTTGGTCCACAGGGTCCCCGCTTCAAGAATCCTTCCTGGCACCTGTGTGAGCTCTACTCCTGAGTCTGATCCTCTGGCCTCCCTCCTGTGTGCCTCTCCTGATGCCTTTGGTGGCCCTGCATAACAGTGCGATGGCCCCATCTGATGGTGTTTTAGGGAATCGCAAACACCGAGTCTCGGGACAGAAAGTAGCACAGGTTCGGGTTCTGGGGATTAGCACTGGGGCACTTTGGAGGAAGGCGTGTTCTGCTCTCCACAGCCTGATAGAAAGGCACGCGGCTACGTATAATACCACTCCAAAAAGAAAGGAATTGAGACTCGGGGTTGTGTCAAGGACGTGTACGTGACAGATTATGGGCGACTTCCCCATGATGAGTAAGTCACTCAGCGTGAGAGTGGAAATCCCACAGTAAGAACCACAGAAGCCCCGAATGCTTCCTTCCAGCTTCACACACTGAGGGTCTCTAGCACCTGGAGTGTCGTCCTGAGAGGAACGTCTCGGAAGGCCCAGGTGGACAGAAGGGACTCAGGAGACATGAGGTGCAGGTGCTCCCCTGCACCCACAGACAAGGAGGGGCCCCCTGCCCCCGCTGCCTGCCTGCCTGCTACGCTCCCTTAACGTCCTCAATTTAGCCTTCTGTTTTTACTGCCAGCCTCAAAAGCTAGACACCTGTTATAAATGGTGCTTTAGCTTCCAGAAAATGGGTCCAAAAGAACTCGTCCGAAGGAGCCCAGGGGACACAACTGCGGGCCACCTGCATGCAGCTGCACACCGCTGTCCCTGCCCGAGTGCCAGGGATGCTGCCAACGACTCAGAGACAGAGTCCCCAGGCTACTCTCCAGGAGTGTGCCCTACAAATCCAACCCATATTTTCTGTGGTGCATGGGAAATGATTCCCCAAGGAAATCGAAATGATCATTCCAAAGCAGAAATAAGGGGAATGCCATTTATTAATCAAAATGCAATATGGCCAAAATGGGCAGGAAAACATCAACACTGTTCACCTCTTGGAGCAAAGAGGAAATGACAGGAGACGTCACTATCAGTAACTGTAAACGCACAAGCAAGAACATCATCTCAAAATTGTTGGAAGGTGAGCCAAGCTAGACTTGAAGCCAAACCCGTGGCCCCACGTGCTTCCACCGTTTCAAACAGCAGGCAAAATCAAGTCAGCTGAAGCTCATTGGAAGCTTCTGCAGGCAGGGCCTGCAGGTTAACAGGTCCTGTGGTCTCGCCATAGCATTTGGGTGGTGTTTGTGTGGTGGGGACCCTTTGCTGTGCTTCACTAGGTGCTGTCCTCATGAGTCAGCCTTATCTCTTTGAAATGGTCCACATGTCAAAAGTGGACCATGTGAAAGACTCACAGGAGACACAGGGAGCACCAGGGCTGCAGCAAAGCAGTACTCCTGGCCTGGGCCCTGGCAGGAGTGGAGAGGAGTGCTCGTCCCCATCTTTGAGAGCAGCATCTCCAGGTGGTTCCGACCTGGCACTGCAGACCCTGAAAGGGGCAGAGCCCGTGCCCTTCCTCCTCCGTGGGTCGGACCTTCGCGGGTGGGGAGACTGCATGCCTTCAGGAGAGTGGGGCACATCAGCCTTGAGGGTAGGGGCCCCGCTCCCACAGGAATGGCAGGCTTTCTACGCCTCTTACTTATGCACCTATCTGGCTGACTTGGGAGGAAACCTTTGTCAACCCAGCGATTAAACACGATGCACCTCGGCGGACAGAATGAAATCTCAGGAGCCTGCTCTAGAAAGTGTACGCCTGGGAAGGTGGGTTTCTCAAGGAGCTAAAGGCAAAGCTGTTCTGGGAAAGGAGGTCAGACCAGAGCGTCCTCCGGCCCCAGCCCAGCACAGGCAGGCGCAGCCCCTGTGGGGTTACTGTCACTTGGCTCGGGACTCATTCCCTCCTGCGGCGGGTTCCCAGGGAACCCTTCTCTGAAGTGCGCCGCCTGGTGCGCGATGAGGCCTGCTTTCTTTATGAAGCTCTTGGAACAGTGGCTGCAGATGTAGGGCTTCTCCCCGGTGTGGATCCTCAGGTGGATCATGAGGCTGGATCGCTGTCTGTAGCTTTTCTCACAGTGCTGGCAGGAGAACGGTCTCTCCTGGGTGTGCGTCCTCTGGTGCAGAGTGAGAGCCGTCCGCCGATTGAAGCGCTTCCCACAGCTGTGGCACTCGTGACGTTTCTCCTGCGTGTGAGTTTTCAGGTGTCCCATCAGGTTGGCCCTGTTGGCAAACCTCTTGCTGCACTTATGGCACTGGTAGTTGTCCTTGGCACAGGGCCCTCTCTGGTGCATGGTGAGGTGCGCCCCCTGAATGAAGCGCTTGTGGCACAGGGAGCACTCGTAGGGCCTCTCCCCTGTGTGGATGCGCACGTGCCGGTCCAGGTCTGAGCGGTGCAGGAAGCCCTTCTCACAGCCGGGGCACTTGTAACCCAGCTCCCCCGCGTGGATTTTCAGGTGAGTGGACAGCCGCTTCTTGCAAGTGAAGCACTGTCCACACTGGCCGCAGCGATGGGGTTTCTCTTGGGGATCCCTGGGCTTGGGGGCTGCCAGGGGCAGGGGCTTCCCTGCCGCACAGGGCCTCGGCGGGTGCACCGGCTTCCAGCAGGAGCTCAGCAGCTCCTCTGGGGCGGTGTCGCTCGGAGGTTCCAGCTTTTCACAGCCCATGGGTGGAGGAGCATGAGGCGCATTCGCGTCTAAACAAACCAAACATGGCTGCACGCTGCCCAGGTTTCCCTGCGCTGACGCACTCCCTTTGCTTTCTCTGCCGATTCCAAAACCTGAGAGAAGACAGGGCAGGCGCAGGGGTCCCCGTGTTCCAGGAAAAACGGAGAGGCGGGCCCACGAACGCTGGGCTCCCAGCCTCCAGGAAAGGTGGGAATCCCCAGGCGCCCTCCCCACCCGCTGCCCCTGAGGAAGGCTGCAGGCTTCTCTTCCTTCACCCCGGGCACCGGGGCACTGGCTCAGCCCTCACCTACCTCTCCTGGACTCAGGTGCTTGCTCCACGTGCCGGCCGCCCAGCAGCTCTGCCATCCCTGGCTCTCCCCTGCACTCCAGCAGGCAGCTCCAGCCAGACTCTGGGGTGGCATGTCCTGGCCACAGGGAAGACGGGGAGGAAGGAGATTTCGAGTCACCCCAGGCTTTCCTGCTGCCTTGGACAGGCACCCTCTGCACATCTACTTCCTCCTCAGTCAGGATGACTTTGCCCAGAGCCTCTGCCACAGGGTTGGTGTCTGCGTGTGCCTTTTAATTCCAAGAAGACAAGAGCAAGTGAGGGGACAGGCCCAGTGTGCCTACTTGAAGCTCTTCTCCTCTGATGGTTGGCAGGGTCAGGACTCCGAGAACCGAAAGAGTTTCGTGGGAACTTTGGGAGGGAGAGTATTTAGCTGAGGGGCAAAATGCAAAGGAGATCTTCCTGTGGTGTGTGCTGGCATACGGAAGCTGAGGAGCATTCTCCTGTCGACGGCAAGGGGCAGAGAGAGGCAGGGGCCGAGGCCAACACAAACTGGAAAACTGCTTACTAGCTCCGCTTCTGTAAGAGCCGACCAAGGTGAAAGGACACCCGAATTGGGTTGGACACGAGCCCGGAGCACCTCTGCGTGTGTGTCTCAGCTGAAGCCTAGAAGCGGCTTCCTCTGCCAACACCCCGAGAAGCTAACAGTGTCCACCTAGGACAACCAGGTAACCTTCCAATACCACTCACTGTCCCCGGTGCCCAGCCGGCCCTGTCCTCACTGACAGCCCCCGTGGCTGGCATCCTGTTCTCCACACCACTTCCTCTCCTTCCTCATCTCTGGCCACCTCTGCTACTTTGCCATGAATTGTGGGTTCAAATGTTGAAGTGGAATCAAAGAGAGGATAGGGGGCTGGGGAGATAGCTCAGTGGGTAGAGTGCTTGCCTTACAAGCACAGGGCCCTGGGTTCGATCCCCAGTACTGCAAAAAAAAAAAAAAAAGATAGGATAGGATGGTGAACTCTTACCGTCACAAAACAACAACAACAAGGGAGCTGGGCTGGGTTAATCCCAAGGGAAATCTGAGTTCTGAACATCATATCAAGCCATAGGATGTTGAGACACACACACACACACACACACACACACACACACACACACCTTACATTGAATTTTCCTTGAGAGGAGGCTGTGTGTTCCGGACTCTGAAAAGTGAAACCCATTTCAAATAAACATCTGCTTGAATTCACGGTTTTGGGTGTGCTTGCATTTCAAAGCTAAGGGTGGGACTCGAGGGCAAGGAGGCCCAGCTCAAATAACTCCACAGGTCCGAGGTCGAAGGGAAGCTGCCATCAAGTGAAATGGGAGGAAGCCACAGCACGGAGGTAGTGGGTGGTAGTGGGGCTGGCTGTGGCAGAAACTTGGGGCCCCAGAATACCCCCCACGAGAGGGAAGCAAAACAGTTTGCGATGGCAGGAAATGCACCTGGGTGTGCCCCCACACCATTCCCCATGGACTCGAACCTGTCAGTTCTGCAGAGTGCACCAAATGTCCCTCTGAAACCAGGCCGCACACCAGTCCCTTGTTTGGAACTGAAGCCAAAGACCTATTTAGGGACTGAAAGCAGCCCTTCAGCAGAATCGAGTAGCCCCGAGTTGTAGCACAGGGCAGCCCTGTCTCCTGGGCTTTCCCGTTGGGCTCTCATGTCCCACTGCTGCTTCCCGTAAGCACCACACACACAGCAAAGGAAACGGTCACCTTAGGTCTGTGGCCCCAGCACCAGGCTCCCAGGTGCCAGTTTTCAGAGAGGCCGGCCCAAACCAGAGCCCCTTCCTGGGTGGTAGCCCAGTGCATTTCCTGACTGAGCACCAATTCAGCCCTTCCTGCCAGTCATGGTGGTCCTGAGCAGCACTGGGATCCAGGTGAGTCCATCCCCTGGCCGATGGAAGCCCTACTCCTGTCACTCTCACAGGTTGGCATTTCCCAAACTTCTGCTCACAGCGCATGGCACCTTGACCCATTTCCGGCCCCCATCTAGCCTGTGTCCGCATCTGCCACTCTTTTTAGATACTCTTGGTTTTGGTACCAGGGATGGAACCCAGGGGTGCTTAACCACTGAGCCACATCCCCAGGCTTTTTAATGTTTTATTTTGAGACAGGGTCTCACGAAGTTGCTTAGGGCCTCACTAGGTTGCTGAGGTTGGTGCTAAACTTGCCATCCTCCTGCCCCGGCTCCCTGACGCATTGGGATTACAGGGGTGTGCCACCATGACCGGCTGCCACTCTTTTACATTGAATAGATTACCATCGCCAATACAGAACGAACCTGCCACTCACCCACAGGTTTTCCCTGACATTGGCACAATTTCTGTGTGCCAAGGCGGTGGGGACAGTCGTGGCTCCTGTTGCAGGCCAACATCAGAGCTTCTGAGGAGGCCCAAGGTAGGCCAACAGGAGCAGAGACTGACACATAAGCTGCAGCGGGAGGGTGCCTGGACACAACTGTTTGTGAGGACGTTTGGCCATGGCTATTTATTTTTATTTTTAAATACATTTTTAGTTGTCGATGGGCCTTTATTTATGTGCAGTGCTGAGAATCGAGCCCAGTGCCTCACACATGCTAGGCAAGTGCTCTACCACTGAGCTGCAATCCCAGCCCCCGAGTCTATTTATGTCCTAAAATGTCTCTCCATCCACAGAACAAGTGATCCTTTTTCGAGAAATTTCTCCTGTGGACACATGCCCAGAGAAGGATGCTCACTGTGCTTTATGGCGTAGCTCCAGGGTGCTGCTGACAATGTTCAATGCTACTGACAAGCAAGAGGCAAGTCCCTGTACCAACTTCTGCTGCAGGGTGGGGTGCGCTCTTGGCTTTAGTCCTGATGCCAGCCAGCCTGTGTTGTGATGGAAACTGGCCTCAGCAGTGGTCATGCAGTGAACCTGACATGGCCTTTTCGCCCTGGTCCCTCTGTCCCAATCCCTGGTGTCCCTACTTAGCTCCAATTCCGCACGGGCCATTTCCATCTGGAAAGCCAAACTCACCTAGACCTACAGAACCTGATCCTCCCCAGTGTTCTCCATGTCAGTGATTAACATTGTCATCTAAGCAGTTCACTGGCCAGAAACCGGGATGCTATCTATGAACCCTTCTCGTCAATCCCGTGACCCCCTGTCAATCAACAAGTCCTCTATTTCACACCCGCTCAGTATCTTGTGAGTCACCCCTTCGGAATCCATCATCAATACCACAGCGCCCCTACTCCTGCCCACCCTGCGGAGTGCAGCAGCAGGTCTTCTCTCTGCCGCTGGGCCTCTGCACACGCAGCCCCTTCTGCCAGGGGACCTCCCCTCTCCTCACTCCCGCCACTCAAAGGTTGACTCCAATCCATCCTGGAGCTAGCTACTGGCCCAGATCCCCCTCCTCCAGAGTTCTCCCCTCTCAGCCTAAAAGCTGGCGAGGGACCCTCCCGTGTGCTCTGCCAGCATGCTAGGGCCTCCAACACACGGTTTCCATCACAGATAGGACATACGGTCCCATGGACACATCTGAACTCTCCACCCAAACTGAGTGCCAGGGCAGCGGGGGCTGCTTTCACGCCGGGTGGCCTGCCTGGTCCCCGAGTCCAGCAGGATGCCTGGCTCTTCACCAGTGCTCATAATGTTGACTGTGACAATAAATGTGGAGACGTGGGGGGACACAGTCGCTAAGCCTGGGCTCTGTGCTAGTTATGGGGGCTTCCCACGTTTCCATTTTGGAACATGGGCCAATCTCCACTAATCTTCCTCTGCAGGTCTCCTTGGTGGTCTCAGTACTACACAGTGTCTTCCACGTGCCACCAAGGTGAAGCTGAGCCTGCTGGAGATAGGGGAGAGGATTCCCACCACACCTGGGGGAGGCGAGGGCGGGGACAGGGCATGGGTAGCAATGGAAGGAAACCCCAAAGGGAAGGGGAACAGGACACCGGGCATCAAGTCCACCTGGCCTCTTCTCCTGCTAGCGCCCACCCATTGGTGTCTGGGGCCCTGCATCTCAAAGGGGGGTGTGTGCAGCACTCGCTCAGAGAGCTTGTTAAACACCTACCCCAGGTGACGTTGAGGCTGAGGGACTGCTGACTAATGAGCAGGGTCATTGGTTTCGCCTCCTCCCAAAGCCACTCTACCCACAGTGCATGGTTCCCTGCTGTTCCCAGAGACGCATCTCCTTATCCTCCGCCTGCTTTGTATCCAAGAGGGCCGTTCCCATCGGGGAGTCCACGTTTCCAACCAACCCAACCTCTGAGAGCTCTCGAGTGTTCGATCACACACAAAAGAGCAGAAAGAAAACCCTTCCTTACCAGGATCCAGAAAGGGCTGGCATTCCCCAGCGGCACCATAGTTCAGCTCCTGAGGCCCTGCCTGTGGGATCCAGGCCTCTGTCACTGGGGCCTCCTGGACAGGTCCCATTCCCTGGAGTGCAGACGTCTCCAGGTGCATGTTTGGTGGCATGGGTACTGTTCCTACTGGAGCCAGTTCTTCCAAGAGCATGTCATGCATGTCGACCTGGGGGAAATGCCAGAGCCCATCACTTCAGAGTCACCCACGATCGAGCGGTGAAGTTAGTTCCACCTCACTCTAAAGCAAAGTGTTGCCGACTAGCAATACAATCAGAGCCACACGTGCAGTGGAAACTTTTTCAGTGGCCACAGGACACAATGTATAAAAGGAACCGGAGTGTTCTTGATCTTCATAGCAAGTGGAATCTAACCCCACAAGCGCAATCCGTCAGGATTTCTGCATGTAATCCATGTGAACAGTTACCAAGTTACCTGCTCTTCCCCCCAGAGCTTCTGCACGTGCTATGCGGTTTACACTCCAGCAGGTCTCAATCAGCACTGGCCACGTTTCACTTGCTCGAGAGGCACACGTGGCTAGTGGCTCTTGTACTGGGCAGGGCAAGACTAGAACACTTGAAGATGAAATCTTGCATGGTAAACAAAACGAAGAAGACAGAAGGGAAGGGAGACCACAAACGCATCCTGCTCTGGGGAGGCAGGACCTTTAGCAGCCTCCTGTTCAGGCCTCTATGTGCCCTGAAGCCAACAGCTCCTGCAGAGCCCTGCCCCCCGTGGGACCCAGCACCCTGACACCCTGCTGGAAGCACATGCTCCCCCTCGCAGACACACCACCCTCCCCTTCCCCTCAGCCCTGCCCTCCCCAAACAGAGGCATGGTGTGGTCCTTCTGAACCCAGGGCAGTACCACTGCCCCTGTGGCGTATCCAACATATGCTGGCTGGTGCCGGCTATTGGGATTCCAAGGATCGGGATGGGAGCATTGCTCACAAAGCAGAGCTGTCCCAGGTCCCTCCCAAGTGGGCAATTCCCCCTCGAACATTCATGCAGTTAAAGAGCACCTGCCAAGTACCACATTGTGGTGACCAGATACTGACAAAGTGTTTTTGCACATTTTAGCATGACTTGGATTTCCTAGGTCTGCACTGTGCAAATCAAAGCATGATCCCACTGCTTGTTCTGAGTTCCCAAGACAGTTTGCCAGGTGGGGAGATCGTGTGGCCAGCAGCAACGGTGCACAGTGCTTGAGCCTTACTCCGTTTCTAACTGTCCCATCCCAGTGACTCTAAGCAGAGATGTAGGCATCTCACAACTTCATGATGAGACAGCCCCGACATGTTTATGCAGAAATGCACATTCGTTAAGAACCAACTGTGTTCATTCTCCTTTTCAACCTCTCTGGACGCTACTTGACCCACAGTAGACAGACTTTCTCTGAAGAGCCAAAGAGTAAATAGAGTGTGGGCTACATTTACCCTGTCATTTCTTTTCTGTCATCCTCCTCATTTACATTTACTTGTTGGGATTTTATTTATCTGTATAAGAGTTGGAAGCCAGGGCCGTTTTAGCGCTGAGCTACACCTCCGGCCTTGTTATGTTTTATTGGAGACAGGTTCTCATCTCGCTAAGTTGTGGAGGCTGGCCTCGAACTTGCCATCTTCTGGCCTCAGCCTCCCAGGTGGCTGGGAAGGCAGGCCTGTGACACCACGCCCAGCTCCTCTTTTGGGGGGACCGATTCATCAAGAAGGTGAAAATCACCAGGGGTTTGCAGGGCACATACCAACGGGCTGTGGCCAGATCAGGCCTGCAGGCCATAGAGCAAATTATTGAAGCTCATGGTGGATGCCTGTGGGTAGTTGATGTCATTTGTGAATTTCACTTGTGGACAATTCAGGAGACATTACAGAATATGTGCTGGGGATGGAAGACAGGGTCTGATAGGGTTGGGAATCATGGACTGAGATGCTGACTCGAGGGGAAGGGAGAATGAAAAGGGAATTGGAGAACTACTGGGGCCGTGGACTGACACACAGACAAAATGAGTGGTCCAGGCCCAGCTGCCTTAGCTCCTCTTTTGGACTAATAACCCAAACCCCCGACTCTTGTCTCACCTCCAGCGGTGGTATGTGGCGCTGTCTCTGCCAGTCTTCTATCAGGGCCAAAAGTCTTTCTCTGCTCTCCGGGCCGTACGCGCTCACCCAGCTCTCCATCTCCGTGGGCAGTATGGTTAGGAATTGCTCCAACACCAGCAGCTCCAGGATTTGCTCCATAGAGCGCATCTTGGGCTTCAGCCACCGACAGCAAAGCTCCCACAGCCTGCTGAAAGCTTCCCGAGGCCCGGCCGCCTCTGTGTACTGGAACTGCCTGAAGTGCTGGCGCAACACCTCGCAGTCATTGCTGTGGTCGTGCAGCATCGGGTCCCCCTTGCACAACCAGGCGGCCTCCGTGGCAGCGTCTGCCCTGAGCGTCATCGGCCCTTCCCGGAGTCGAGTTTCTCTGCAGCCCGAGGTCTCAGGTTCCAGGCCCTCCTGGAGCCGAGGACAGGGAAACGGGAGAGAGAAGACCCAGCCCTGAAGACAAAGGGGCACTAGACTCTGCCCTCCAGTTTGAGGGCCTGCCGACACACAGCCACCGACTCACTCCCCAGGGAAATGCACGTGCACATCCGACTCTGCGCCCAGTCCCCAAAGGTTCGCAGAATGCCCGAGCCCCAGCACACACCCTCTAGAGCCATGCTGCCCAGCACGTCAGCCGCTGGCCTCACGTGGCTGAGGCAAAAGTGGTGAAAGAAGGAGGAAGATGGCAGAATAATGTGAGGCACCATTCCTCTCAGCTCGGCTACCCAGAACTCAAACAGCAGGAATACCACTTCTCTCTGAGGCTTAGAGTGAAAACCCCTGAGACTGGAGGGGCAGCCTGCCCTAGCCGAACCAGACTGCTTGACGTGTCAATGGGCTACTCATCAAAACAAACAAAAAACAATAAAAAGAGAACCTCTCCACCGGAGTTTATCAATCGTCCGCTATGCAGGAGCCATCCGTGAACTGCAGCCCGGCTGAGCCTAAGGAAACGGAAACCCAGACCTGAGAGTTTGCAGCTACTAGGGCTGCGTGGGCAGGTCTGAGCCCAGCAATCCTGTGGAAAGTCGGAAACTGGGAGCATTTTGCCAGGGGATCACGGGTTAGAGAGCCTGGAGAGAGCCGGGCTCTCCCAGCTCTGCGACTCCCGAAGCCTGCGGGGACTGATGGGGCTGGCTACAGTGGGTGGGAAGGTTGGAAGAGGGGGCGAGGGCATCTTGCTCTCAGCCAGCCCAGCCAGCTGGTCTGGCGCCCACCAGGTCCCTGGGACCCACTCGGGCCAGCATTCACCAGGTCCTGGCACTAGCCCGGTCCCTGACTCCCTCCCCAGTCTGGCATCCACCGATCCCCCCTAGTCCCGCCAAGTCCGTCATCCCAATCCCCAGTCTCCCAAGCCCTCCCTAGCCCCCACCCCAGCCCATCGCTCCCAGCTACTCTGCCGGCCCGCAGATCTCAGCACCTGGTCTTGACCCGCCCGATACAGAACAGCTGCCCCGACAGGTGCATACATCCCAACGCCCAGCCCTCAGGACCACCTGGGAGAGAAGTGCCTCACTGGGAATCCAAAAGGGTGGGGGTGGGAAAGATGGAGATAGGAGACTAAATCAGAGACCAGGAATTGTGGGGTCCGCAGGTGACCTAAGTGGCCAAGATCAGGCTCCTACATCACACGAGTGAAAACCAAAGGAGATTCCTGGGGTGCAGTCTTCCAACGTGGCCTGGCAACTGTCTTTATATATTTTGTCTTCACCATCCTGAGGGTGGGGCTACCATCAAGCTCCAGACAACCCCACCTATCAGCAGAGAAGGGAAGCTGAGAAACTTTTGAATACCAACAGAAACATCTGTTCAATTTTCCATCAAGATCCTTCTAATCTCTCTCTCTCTCACACACACATCTCTACCATTTTTGAAACCAAGTATTTTTCATGCATCACTTTATTGAGGACTGGGATGTCTGAATAGTACGTTACACTCCTGTTGTGTATTCTTTTATTTTACATATATATATATATAATTTATATATACCTGTATATTTCCTCTCACTTATTAGTTTCCCTGGATTCCCTATCTCTCTACTCTCCTGCTAACAGCCAAACACTATTGATTCCGCTTTCACTCTTCCTATAGTTTTTACTTCTCCCTTCTTTCCTCCTTCCTCATAAACATCACATCCTACACCGCTTCTGTTCTCTCTTGATCCACCATCTGAAATTGTAAACCCTTTTGCAAATTAACTTTTATAGTGTAGACAATAACTGAACACAGCATTTCTGCTTATTGCAGCAAAACTGTAGACGTCTTAATAGGAGTTATTTGGTTTGAGGCTGCATATTGTTTGCATTGGGTGCTGTTAATATTGGTCTCTCCCTTAAAGGCGAGGTACTGGAAGCCGTCAGGGACATTATAACTCTACAGGGTAGAAAGTGTACAGCCTCAGATCCACACTGCTAGATGGGAAGGCACACAGACAACATGAATAAAAAAAAAGGGAATAAAGTGCCCCAAACGGACCAAGATGCTCCAATAACAGAATCCACTGACAACACAGTAGAAGAAATGCCAGATGTGGCATTTAGAAGGCACATAGTTAAACTGATCTGTGACAGAAAGGACGATGTAAAGAGTGAAAGCAGAGAGAAATGTCAGGAGGTGAAAGATCACTTCAATAAAGAGATAGAGATTCTGAAAAGAAATCAAGCAGAAATCCTCCAAATGAAGGAATCAAATTAAAAATTGAATGGAAAGTATCACCAACAGAGTATGCAACCTGGAAGGCGGAACCTGGGGCAATGGAGACAAAATATGTAATCTTGAAAATAAAGTTGACCACCCGGAGAAGATTGTAAGGAACCATGGACAGAACTTCCGAAAATTGTGGGATAACATGAAAAGACCAAATTGAAGACTTATCGGGATAGATGAAGGCGCGGCGATACAAACCAAAGGAATGCACAATCTTTGCAGTGAAATAATATCAGAAAATTTCCCAAACCTAAAGAGTGAAATGGAAAATCAAATACAAGAGGCTGACAGGACCCCAAATATACAAAATTACAGCAGACCCACACCACAGTACATTATAATGAAAATGCCTAACGTAAAGAATAGGGATAGAATTTTAAAGGCCGCGAGTGAAAAACAGCAGATTATGTATGGGGGGAAACCAAGTCGGATCTCAACCGATTTCTCAACCCAGACCCTCAAAGCTAGGAGGTCAGGGAATAACATGTAGCAAGCTCTGAGAGAAACTAGATGCCAACCAAGAATGTTGTATCCAGAAAAATTATGCTTCAGACTTGAAGGTGAAATAAAAACCTTCCATGATAAACAAAAGTTAAAACAATTCACGAGTAGAAAGCCTGCACTGCAGAACATTCTCAACAAAATATTCCATGAGGGTGAAATTAAGAAAAAAAAAAGTGAAAACCAGCAAAGGGAGGAACTACACTAACGGAATAGTCAATGCAAGGAGAAACTAAGTCAAATTAAAAACCAAAACTAAACCAAAATGACCAGGAACACAAGTCAATTCTCAATAATAACCTTGAAAGTTAATGGGCTAAAGTCATCAATCAAAAGACATATACTGGCAGATTGGATGAAAAAACAAGACCCAACAACATGCTGTCTCTAAGAGACTCACCTTCTAGGAAAAGACATCCACATACTGAAGGTGAAAGGATGGGAGAAACATATCACTCACCTGGACTGTGTAAACAAGCAGGGGTTTCCATCCTCATAGCAGATAAAGTGGGCTTTAAGCCAAAGTTAGTCAGAAGGGACAAAGGACATTTCATACTGCTCCAGGGAATCGTGCATCAGCAAGACATGACAATCGTACATATGTATGCCCCAAACAATGGAGCATCCACGTACGTCAAACAAACCCTTCTCAATCTCAAGAATTAAATAGACCACAGCACAATAATACTGGGGGACTTGAACACACCTCTCTCACTACTGGATAGATCCTCCAAACAAAAATAAGCCAAGGAAGTATACAATTAAATCACACAATCAATGGTTTAGACTTGAACAGACACAACTAGAATATTTCATCCATCAACGAGCGATCACACATTCTTCTCAGCAGCTCACGGACCCTATTCTAAAATAGGCCATATCTTGTGCCACAAAGCAACTCTCAGCAAATCCAAAAGGATAGAGATAATGCCCTGCGTTCTATCAGATCCTAGTAGAATGAAATCAGAAATCAACAATAAAATTAAAAATAGAAGCTACTCTACACCTGGAGACTAAATAGTATGCTATTGAATGAGGAATGGATAGCAGAAGAAATCAGAGATGAGACTAAAAGAAAATGCCTAGAGGAAAATGAGAACACCGGTAGAACATATCCAAATCTCTGGGGCCCTACGAGGGCAGTACCAAGAGGAAAGTTCACTGCATTGGGATCATTCATTAAGAGAATAAAATGTCAACAAAGAAATGACATAGCATTATATCTCCTAGCCCTCGAAAAAGAAGAACAAATCACCAGCGAAAGCAGTAGAAGACAGGGAATGCTTAAAATCAGAGCCGAAGTCAACAAAATTGGAAAAAAGAAAAAAATTCAAAAAGTTGGTTCTTTGAAGAAAATAAATAAAACTGATAAACCCTTAGCCACGCTGAGGAAGAGAGAGAGAAAACTCAAATTGCTAAAGTTCATGATGAGAAAGGAAATATCACGACGGACACTACTGAAATACAGAACACGATCGGGAACTATTTTGAAAATTTATGTTCCAATAAAATAGAAAATCTTGAAGACGTCAACTAAGTTCTAGAGACATATGACCCACCCAAACTGAATCAGGAGGACATACCCCATCTAAACCGATCAATTTCAAGCCATGAAAGAGAGGACGCCCTCAAAAGCCTAGCAATCAAGAAAAGCCCAGGACCAGACGGACTCTCTGCCGAGTTCTACAAGACCTGCAGAGAAGAATGGACACCAATGCTCCTCAAATCATCCCATGAATTAGACAAAAAGGGAACGTTTCCAAACTCATTCCACGAGGCGAGTATCACTCTGATCCCCAAACCAGACAAAGACGCGCCAAGGAAAGAAAACTTGAGACCGATACCCCTGATGAACACAGATGCAAAAATTCTCAATAAAATTCTGGCAAATCACACACAAAAACACAGTGCACCACGATCAAGTGGGGTTCATCCCAGGGATGCAAGGTTGTTTCAACATATGGAAATCAATAAATGTCATTCACCACATCAATAGACTTAAAGAATCACATGATCATCTCAACAGCCGCAGAAAAGGCGTGAGACAAAACAGAGCACCGCTTCATGTTCAAAACACCAGAAAAACTAGGGATAGTAGGAACATGCCTCAACATTGTAAGAGCTACATACGCTGAACCCAGGGCCAACATCATTCTAAAGGGAGAAAACTGAAAGCATTCCCTCTAAGAACTTCCACCACTTCTATTCAACACAGTCCTTCAAACTCTAGCCAGAGCCATTAGACAGAAGAAAGAAATTAAAGGGTTATGAACAGGAAAAGAAGAACTTAAACTATCGCTATTTGCTGATGACATGCTTATTTAGAAGATCCAAAAAATTCCACCAGAAAAAATTCTAGCATTCATAAATGAATTCGGCAAAGTAGCAGGATATAAAATCAATACCCATAAATCAAACGTGTTCCTATACATCAGTGATGAATGCACTGAAAGAGAAATTAGGAAAACATCACCATTCACAGTAGCCTCAAAAGAAAAAAAAAAAATACTGGGGGCTGGTGTTGTGGCTCAGTGGTGGAGCACTTGCCTAGCACGGATGAGGCACAGGGTTCGATTCTCAGCACCGCATATAAATGAATGAATAAAATATAGGTCCATGAACATCTAAAAAAAATATCTTAAAAATACCAGGGACTCAATCTAACCAAAGAGGTGAAAGACCTCTACAATGAAAAGTACAGAACACTAAAGAAAGAAATTGAAGAAGACCTTAGGAGATGGAAAGATCTCCCCTGCTCTTGGATAGGCAGAATTAACACCGTCAAAATGACCATACTACCAAAAGTGCTATACAGATTCAATGCAATTCCAATTAAAATCCCAATGACATTCTTCATAGAATTAAAAAAGCAATCACGAAATTCATCTGGACAAATCAGAGACCCAGAATAGCCAAAGCAATCCTAAGCAAGAAGAGTGAAGCGGGAGGCATGACAACACGGAGCTTAAACTACACTACAGAGCCACAGTAACAAAAAGGGCACGGTAGTGGCACCAAAACAGACAGGTAGACCAATGGTACAGCATGGAAGACGCAGAGACAAACGCACATCATCAATACAGTTATCTCACACCAGACAAAGGTGGCAAAAACGTTTGTTGGGGAAAAGATAGCCTCTTCAGCAAGTGGTGCTGGGAAAACTGGAAATCCATGGGTAGCAAAATGAAATTAAACCCCTATCTCTCACCCTGTGCGAAAAATCAACTCAAAGTGGATCAAAGACTTGGCCCCAGAACAGAGATCCTGCGCCTGACAGGAGAAAACGTAGGCCCAAATCTCCACCATGTCACCATAGGAACCGACTTCCTTAAGGAGACACCTAAAGCGCAAGCAGTAAAATTGAGAATCATTAAATGAGATGGAGTCAAAGTAAAAAGCTTCTGCTGAGCAAGGGAAACAATCGATAACGTGAAGAGAGAGCCTACAGAGGGGGAGGAAATCTTTACCACACGCACCTCAGAGACAGCACTATTCTCCAGGATATATAAAGAACTCAAAATGTGAGCACCAAAAAACCAAATAACTCAATCAGTAAATGAGCTGAGGAACTGAACAGACACTGGACAGAAGAAGAAATACAATCGGCCAAGAAATATTTGAAAAAACTGTTCAACATCTCTAGCCATTAGAGAAATGCAAATCTAAAGTAATGCAAATCAAAAGATTTCATCTCACGCCAGTCAGAATGGCAATCATCAAGAATGTACGCTGCAGTAAATGTTGGCGAGGATGTGGGGAAAAGGTACACTCACACGTCGCTGGTGGGGCTGCGAATTGGTGCAACCACCCTGGAAAGCGGTATGGAGATTCCTCAGGAAGCTTGGAATGGAACCACCACTTGACCCAGCTATCCCACTCCTCGGTTTACACTCAACGGACTTAAAATCGGCATACTACAGTGACGCAGCCACATCAATGTTTATGGCAGCTCAACTATGGAACCAGCCTAGGTGCCCTTCAACTGATGAATGGATAAAGAAAATGTGGTGTATACACACAATGGAATGTCACTCAGTCATAAAGAAGAATGAAATGATGGCATTTGCCGGTGACTGGATGGAGCCGGAGAATATCATGCTAAGCGAAATAAGCCAATGCCAAACAAGCAAAGCCTAATGTTTTCTCTGATATGCAGATGCTAATTCGCAATAAGGTGGGCGGGCTAGGGAAGAATAGAGGTACTTAGGAATAGACAGAGGGGAGTGAAGGGAGGGGAGGGGGTATGGGGGTAGGAAGGATAATGGGATGAAGCGGACATTATTACCCTATGTGCACATATGATTACATGACCCGAAGGATTCTACGTCATGTTACAACCAGAAGAAGGAGCAGTTACACTCCACTTATGTATGAGGTGTCAAAGTGCATTCTACTGTCATGTATAACTAAATTTAAAAAGCGGTGAAAATTGAAAGGTCAGCTCCTAGGCCCTTTCAGCCATCCACAGCCATCACTGTAGAGAGCTGCGCCGGGGAGGGCAGCTCCCCTCTAGCATTCCGGCCCGGGGCCAGTGACACCTGCCCTTTAGGAGCCCCCTACAGAGGCAGCGAACACCTTTCCCAGTCTAAGGAGGGCAAGCTCGGTTTCTGCATACAGGGAGGCCACCCAAGAAATGCAGGAGGAGTCCCTTGAATGCCGCTGCTACACAACCTGACACTTCATGTCAGGGCTTAGAGGCCTTCAAACAAAGGGACCTCAGTTCAAGCCATGCCATGCAAGGGCAGCCAATCCTTAGTCCCTCATTCTTCTTGTCATGGAGTGTGTGTAATGGCACTAGTGTGCCCATGCCCTCCTCCTGACACCCCTGCTGCCACACCTTTGCAAGTGTCTCTCTGAGGGGAACAATGCACTGCACGAGGCCAGACCCTGCATTCCTACTGAAGGAAGGACACTAATCATGTGGCAACTACTGCTCTAAGCATCCCACACGTAGCAGTTACAGAACCCCCGCCTGACATTCGGAGCTGGGTACTCGTGTTTTCCCCTGAATGCAGAAGAGGGAATGGAATTGAGGATCGGGGAGTGGACCGAGTTTTCCAACGTCACTTCCAAACTGCCAGAGGGACGTGGTGCTGAGGTCTGTTTTAGATGCAGCATCTAAAAAGTCTACAAAACATCCACATCCTCTTGGGACAGAATCTGCAGTCACACCGCTGGTCATGTACCTGTCTCCACAGGTCTCAGGACCTTGATCTTCTGGTGCGGCGTGGGTCCTCTCTCTTGGCTTTTGCTCCTCCTCCCTGAGGGGGAACATGGAAAAGAATCATTCATGACTCTTCCCACAAAGTCCTCCAGAATCAACACCCCACCCCAAACCATTCCTGTGCAAGATTTCCTGAGGGACAACCAGCGCCTCTGTCTGTAACAGGACGCTACTCACTGCATGCACTTCATAAAATACCCTGGGAAGACCCAACTTCAGGCAAAGAGCAGAGTCCCTGTGCAGAGGGAGTGCTGCACAGAGTTACATATGACCCTGGGATGCAACCAACAACCGTGCACTGAAGATGCTGGGGAGAAAACTGCATCTCTCTGTGATGGATACAGACCTTTTTTTCCTCATCATTTTCCTTAAGCACACAGTATAACAACAACGATTCCCACAGCTTTTACATTGCATTATGAATTATAAGTCATCTAGAGTGAGTTAAAGCATGTGGGAGGGATTGCATTAGGTTCAGTTCAAATTCAAGGTCGTTTTATAGAAAAGGATTGAGCATGGCGTCGTGTTGGTGCCCGGGGCCTCAGAGAGCCAGTCCTCCAGGGATAACCAGGAAGGAGTGTACTTGCTGGTCCTGTCTCCTTCCTAGGAAGCTTCCAGTTTCCTAGCCCAGGCACCTAATGGTTGCTGGAGTCCTTTGGCTGTGGACCACCCATACATGGGCTCCAGCCTCACAGGTGCTCCTGTGACTGACTGGCCTGAAACCCTCCACCAGGTCTACCAGGGAAATGACCCTCGGCTTTCCCTCCACAGACCCTTCCCAACTCCATCCACTTCACTTCACCAGGGGGTGTCTAGAGCTCTCCTGGATGGATCTGCCTTCACCAGGACTGGGAAGAAAGCAGTGTGTGACAAGAGGGCACCTGGGGAATGTGGGAGCTGTCCCTGAAAAGCCTCCTGGCTGACCTTGGCGCAAGCCTGTAATCCCTGCAGCTCCATAGGAGGGGGCAGGAGGATTGCAAGGAAGACGCCCTCCTCGGCAACCTAGGGAAACTCTGTCTCAAAATAAAGTAAAGGGGGCTGGGATGTGGCTCAGTGGTCAACACTTCTGGGTTCTGTCCCTAGGACAAAAAAAAAGGAAAGGAAAGAAAAAAATGGAAGGAAGGAAGGAAGGAAGGAAGGAAGGAAGGAAGGAAGGTAGGTAGAAGGAGGAAAGAAAAGCAAAGAGAATAAAGAGAAGGGAAGAAAAAAGGAAAAGAAAAGAAAGGAAAGGAAGAAAAGAAAAGAAAAGAAAAGAAAAGAAAAGAAAAGAAAAGAAAAGAAAAGAAAAAGTAAAGAAGGAAAAGAAAGCATGAGGTTAGCACATGGCATGTCCTCAGCTGAGGGTGGCTCCTCCCCCTGTGAGGACCCCTGTGGGCGGGGTGGGTGGGGGAGGGGGCTCGTCTGTGCCCAGGAAACTGGGGACACTGGGAGCCCCGGTAGTCCAGCTACCCATGCACAGTTCTCACAGACCCACTAGGGCCCTGAGGACCCTGTCCCTCACCCAGCTCCAGGGCCCCACAGGCTCCTGCCACTGTCGCTCCCGTCCATCCCAGGCTCTCTGAGCCATGTCCCCACCCCTGGGCCCGGCAGGGACCTGCTGCCGGCCGCTCTTCTCCACACCCTGAGGTCAGGACCGGAGGCAGTCAGTTCCGGAAGGCCTGGGCTGAGGAAGGAGCCGGTGCCCGCGCAGACCACGTGGGCCAAGCGGGGCAGCCACCCACCTGCAGCTCCCGGGGAACAGGCTGCGGCCTGTGGCTTTTTCCCGCCTCCTGGAGAAGGGAGGGCGCCACCTAGGGCAGGCCCGAAAGACACCTGGGGCTGGGCGAAAGGGAGCTTCCAGACCCCTGAGGCTCCTGGGCGCCGGGTGCAGGGCGCGGCTCCTACCACTGCCGCCTCCCACAGACGGGCCGGCCCCTCGCACCTCCTTCTCAGTCCCCGGCCTGGTCAGGGCTGGAAGCCACCAGTTACTGTCACCCTGCCCGGCCAGAACAGCAGCCTCCTGCGGCACCACAGGGGGCGACACGACCTCCCCCTCCCCTCACGCTTCCTGCGCCCAGTGCGCCCTCGTGTGGGGAGCCTGCTGCGGCTGTCTCCTCGTGCCTCCGGGGACTCCCTGCCTTCTTGAGCCTCCGGGGACTCACCCCTCAGTGTCCCTGTGCTGTCTTGGAGGGGTTGACTTTCTCGTGGTCTCTCAAACCTCGATCCAGCCTGGCTTCCCAAACCTGAGGTGCAGCTCGACAGTCCACGTGACACATTTGCAGCGCCTGCGGCGTTAAGCAGTCTAGGAGCACCCAGCGGTAGGGTGTCGCTCTTGTCAATGTTCTGTGACCAGGTCTGGGCGAGTGAGGTCAAGCAGAGGCCACTCCCTTCCCCACAGCCAGTAACGGAACAGCCCATGGACGAGCTGGAAGGCACTGAGGCAGTAGGTCCTGGAGGGGGCCGATTCACGCGCAGGACAGGGGCCCAGGCTCCTAGCCCCACGCCTGACTGGGAGTGGGCCTGGAAGGAGCTGCTCATCGCTGTCCCTGTGTGGAGGCGGGACAGGTCCCTCCACCACCACCCCCACCTGGCCTGCCGCACAGTGGGGCTCCCTTTTCAGGTCAGGCCTGTGTCAGGTGCGTGCAGGCAATCTGGGTAGTTTTACATTGAAAACACGAACACAAGTGTCGTCGTCTTAGTGGAATGAGAACTAGGACACAACATGGCCAGACACTGAGCAAGTAATATGTTATTAAAACACAACTTAGTAGCAAAACCAAATGAAATTTTAGACTTCCGGGCAGCTTAGGACCAGTACCAGGTAAAGCAAGGGGCACCAAGCCCATTAGAACAATTGTGCCGGGAGGAACAGTGGTTTGGAAACGTTGTCCCTGGCCAGTGGAAGTTACCAGAACCTCGCCCAGCCCAGCCAATCAATAAAAGTGTGCATCTCCCTTTGTTCAGGGAGCTGCGGAGTCCTTCTCTCCATCACTGCTCTCTTCCCTCAGCTGAAGCCCCAGTGAAAACCTTGCTGATGTACTTCTGCTCACTTGACTGATTCCACTTCTACCTTCGCCCAGTCAAAAGTTCCCATCTCCAGTATCAATAAAGTTAAGTTATGCACCGAACACAGGGCCAGGCTCTGTGCCACTCTGGCTCCCCATGGCAATGACACTCTTCTTTCCTGTCATCCCTCTTCCATGCCATTCCACACTCACTCGCCAGACTCAGGCCCTCCTGCTTCCTTTTAGTCCACAGAACATGCCAGGACCAGGAACTTTTCCTAACTCGGAAATTTTACCGTTGATGTTAATCGGCCCTTTCTGCCTGGTGGGATGGGGACAACCTGCCCCTTCGTTCCCGAGCCACATGGCCATTGTTATGCTTTAGACATGAGGTGTCCCCCAAAGCTCACATGGGAGACAGTGCAGGAAGGTTCGGAGGAGAAATGATTGGTGGTGAGAGTCTTAACCCAATCAGTGAATTAATCCCTGATGGGATTAATTGAAGTGATAGGGTGTGGCTGGAGGAAGTGGGAACTGGGCGTGGCTATGGGGGGTATATTTTGTATCTGGAGAGTGGAGTGTGTGTCTCTCTCTCTCTCTACCTCCCTCCCTCCCTCCCTCCCTCTCCTTTCTGATGATGCGAGCTGCTTCCCTCTGCCTGCCACTCTCTTCCACCATGATGTTCTGCCTCACCTCGAGCCCTGAGGAATGGAGCCAACCTTCTATGGACTAAGACCTCTGAAACTGTGAGCCCTCAAATAAACCTTTCCTCCTTTACAGTTGTGCTGGTCGGGTCATTTCTCCACAGCAGTGAAAAAAGCTGCCTAAAACAGCCATTGATGGAACTTCCACCAGTACAGGTTATTACTTCTCCTCATCTTTCAGAATGCAGCCTGGTGGGGGCTGGGCAGCGGCAGGGGCTCAGAGTCCTGCTTGGACAGCGCAGGCAGGTATCTCCAGTTCTCCTGACTCCAGTCAGTCACGCTCACTGCGCTCGCTGCTCAGTAAGGCTCTTCTCATCGCACCATTTTAATGCAGTCACACACTGGCCACTCCTAGTTAGACTGGGAGCTCTCCCCTTCCGTAACCGCGGGGAAGCAAGGTGAACCTTCTTCCCATCCTAGACAGAGTCATCTGTCCTTCAACTCTGGGACCACAGGCCTGAAGGAATCCAGACTTTGGGGCTGGCGGCAGCAGGTCCGAGAAATGGCTAGCTATCGCTCAAGGCTGCAAATGAATTATGACTCTTGACAGGGAACAACAGCTGGAGAGCAGACTTTGTGTCCCCTTCAAAAGCCCACTGTTCCCACTGAGAGTTAGAATCACAGCCTCTGGGATGGCAGTCCCCAGTGTTTCTCCTTTGCTCACAAAGCAATAAAACTTCCTTTCCCTCTTTCTCAAAACCTTGTCCTCATTATTGGACTGGCTTCTGGGGGAGAGACCGAGCTTTCGGTATCACCAACTCATTCGAGGCCTCATTATAGATCTTTATCATGGTAGACCTTTGCCAATGCCAGCAGGGTTCTGCAAATAAGTAAATACAGTGAAGATGACAGGTGGTAGGGTTCTAGAAGTCTGAGAAGGAAGCACTAAACACGGAAAGGTGGAAAGACAGGAAAACGTAGAACAAACTCTGCTTTTGGACTCTTGCTCGAGAGGAGGGTGTAAGGCACAATTCTCTTTGCTTACAGAGAGGACAACTTTGTGTCTAAAATCTACACTCTCCAACGAAAAGGAATAGGGATCCTTGGAGGTATGGATGAAGTAACGGCATTTTTATCTTCCCAGGAACCAGAGAACCACATGTGAAGCACGACAAAGAGGGATCGTTTGGTCACAAAACACATCCCTTAGGAGGATACGGTGAACCTCGAAATGATGAAGGAGAATCCATCAGAAATACAAGTAGTAGTAGATAAAACCACAGTCGGGACGAGATGCTTCAGGCCCCTCTCTCCAGAACGACATCCATCATCGTGATCACAAACACCGAACATACAATGCACCCGGCCCTTAAAGTCTCCCAAGTCCTTTAATGGAACCCCACCTTAAAGCCTCATTTCAGGCAGTGGACTACACTTGGCCCAAGACCAGTACTTTGCCAACCTCTCCTCAAGATCATCGTCTTACTTCGCTTCCTGGGGAACAGCAGCTGTTGCTGCTTCACACCTGACTGGGCTGACAAACTCCACAGTTGTTCTCTGAGAACACACTAATTCATCTGCCAGACTGGAGAATGAATGGGAAGTCGTGGAGTCCGTGGCTCACGCACCTCTCAGTTACAACCCTGGCCTTCTCTGTGATTCCCACTGGTGTGGGACCGTACTGGAATGGTGACTCCCCCAGGCACCTGCAGCTGCCACAGCCCCTGCTGGCCCTTTCTCTCCTAGGAGCTCCTGCTCCATGGGTCAGGAAGCCCAGGGGGCAGTGACAGAAGCCAAGTTCCCTTAGGACCCGGGATTTGGTCCTGTTGGCTTCACTCCAGTGCCTGGCACGTAAAATGGGATCCACAAGAATTTGCAGAGTGAACCACTGAGTGAAAACACAACCTCCACAAGCTATTCCTGACTACCGTGTTCCCCCAAATGGAGAAGTAACCACCGGGTGGTTGGGAGGTCCCACTAGACCTGTAAAACAAACCCAGAAGCAAACTCTGTTTATTCCGGGGGCAGGGGGTCATGGTGGAATCAGGAATCCCAGGACTGGGGCTCACAGCCACTTTCCAGTGGTGCTGAAAGCTTTC
This sequence comes from Sciurus carolinensis, assembly GCF_902686445.1. Classification (NCBI taxonomy): domain Eukaryota; kingdom Metazoa; phylum Chordata; class Mammalia; order Rodentia; family Sciuridae; genus Sciurus; species Sciurus carolinensis. The sequence goes on along the minus strand of NC_062232.1, from coordinate 114,019,628 downwards.
CAACAACACAGTTACCTAGTTAGATGCTCTCTGAAGGCAAGGCCAGAAGCTTCATGGAGTACAGCTGTGGGATTTAGGGAACATCCTCCCCCGCCCCAGGCTACAGCGCCTCCCACCCACACACATCAAGGGGCTCTGTGTTTGACCCCGGAACCATGTCTGTAGGTGGGACGGGCCTCTCCCACAGAGCGGCTCAAGGGGACTGAAGGGTACCATATGTGGCAATGTTTTTGTTTAAAAAGTCTGCTGAGGACCTAGTGGGGTGCTAGAAAATTTTATTCCTGGGGAATGAATGATGAATTAACCACAGATGAACATTATTGCCACTCAGGTAATTCATTTATTGAACTTAATAACATGCAATGTGCTCCTGGTATCTACCAGGCAGGCACCATTGTACGTGCTGGCTAGTGGGTTAATGAAAACAAACAAACAAGCAAAAACTGCCCTACTTTCATGGAATTAACATTCTAGTATGGGAAAGAAGGGGCATAGGCAAACGCTAAATTTAATAGATCGAGGTGGTGACAACAGATGGAAAATACTATGGAAAAATAAAATTTGGGCAGATAGCATAAACTGAAGGCAAGCTGTGACTTTAAATCCTGCCCATTAACAGGCGGGCCCTGCAGCCTCTTTAGTACTTGCCTCCCCAGGTTACTTCAGGGTCATATGGGGCCACGCCAGCACAGAATCCACTCTTAGCCATGGAAAACCAGGAATTCGATCACCCCCTGCTCGGGCTGACCATAACCCACAGTTGCCCTCCAAGAGTCCTCTTCCACATTGGCCAAACAGGAGAATTAAATGGGCAGTGGTGGGATCCGCAGCCCATGCATCTCTCACATCCAATATGGCCTTCCCTGTGATTAACAGCATCAGTTATTTCTTTCCTACAATCAGGAACCAGTTTTAGCATCTTTCTGAGTGGATGAGGCACATCTCTAAAGTGGGACCATGGTCCCCAGGGAACTACCCAGTAATTCTACAAGGAAAGACCAATTTAATGTATTGTTTGGGCTCGCTAAGCTCAGCTTTTCCATTAAACCGGGCCCTTTACTGCCCACAGAAATAAAGACCAACAGGAAACAAAAGGCTCTGCTTTTACAATATGTGCACTGGGGTCATAGAAACCGCTCTCCAAATATAGCAGGACTGCACGCTCTCCACTATGACCACATCCACGATGTCATTGGGTTGAGGTACATATCCGGCAGGAAGCTTCAGAGAATCCAAGGTGAAAAAGATGGTGTCGTCCACCACCCCGTGTCTTCCATGTACACTACTGATGCAGACCTGTGACGAGAAATGACGGGAACGGTCGTGTGAAAGCACGGTCCGCGGTAACCGGCTCGGCACCGGCTCGGCACCTCCTCACTCTGCCTCTAACCCTGGCACTGATTTCCCACCCGACCGGGAACGTGGGCAAGACCAGGGGTGCTTTTCAGACACACCTGTGCCAAGATCCCCCCTCATGCCAATTCAACGGGAATCTCTGGAGGTGGGCCCGAGCCTCCCACCACAGACCTCGGGCTAGAAATGACCCACAATGGCCAGCAGTCCGATCTCACTGAGTTTCCTACGCGTTTTCAGGCTGCAGGACCCAAGTCATTACCCAGCTTTCCCCAGTAAACTCACTTCATTCATTCTTTCCCCCAAACTTTCTGGCACACAAATGGTTTTTCCTTAAATGTCACTCTCAGAACTTTTTAATGATTTTTGTTGTTGTTTGTTTGTTTTGGTACTGGGGATTGAACCCAGGGGCACTTGACCATGCCCAGCTGCATCCCCAGGCCTTTTAAATTTATTTTGAGACAGGGTCTCACTAAGCTGCTGAGGCTAGCCCCAAACCTTTGGTCCTCCTGCCTCGGCCTCCAAAGGATTTGGGATTACAGGCATGTGTCACCACGCTGGACAAACTTTTTTTTCTTTTTGCAATCCTGGGAACTGAATGCAGGACATGGCCCACGCTAGGCAGGTGCCTTACCACCAAGCTACACCCACAGCCCTCTAATAATGTTCTAATACCAAAAAAAAATAAAACTACACAAATTAGAAATTAATTTTGCCCGTGGTCTACACTGCTTTCTATTTAGTTTCTTTTGAAAGTCCTTCCTTTTCTATAAGAAAATTGGCTTCTCTTTGGCAAGAAATACATTTTCTAGTTCTCTAACCACACCCAATAGACTCCCCCGCAAGACAAATCCCACCAAAGGAAGGACTGGCAGGAACGAATGACCAGTGACACATGGACACAAATTACCTCTTCCACATGCCTACAGTTCATGGGCTTCACGGAGAGGGCATTGAGGTTCGAGGTGCCCGGCTGCATGCAATACTCAACCTCTAGCCAGTCACCCTTATAAGGCATGAAACCTAAAACAACCATGGAGAGATTTCAGTGTCGTTACCTCTTCACTTAGGCCACGGTCAACTTCATAAGTCCCTCTGACGTGGCAATACCCTAACACACCTTCTATGGGATGTCAAGTACATTCTGTGCGTGTTTAAACAGACACCTTGTACATCTTGCTGTTGGAAAGCCAGTTCATACTCCTGCAGCCACCGTTTCTCCTGCTCTGATTTAACAAAGTCAAGTGGGGGAAAGTGTCAACCACAAGTCACAGCCAACTTTTGGGTGGTAGCACGGGATTCACTAATCGACGGGTCACATTCACAACTCCTTTGGGAGAGTCAGCCAAGGATACAGGTGAGAGCACACCGTTGAACTTGGCTACCTGCTAGTATAGCATTGGCTAGAGTGTCCAATCTCATTTTGAAGCATTTCATGATTGCAGCAAAGAGCATCCTTTTCACTTGCAGAATGTTTTCCTTGATTTTACATCACGTACGTAAGTGAAATTTTATGCACACATTAAGTTTTGCATTCACACGTAGGAGAGGATCGCTGGCGTTTTTATGAATATCCCCTATCTGTCCCTGTATTGTGCATTATTTTCCATTCCTAGGGCCCATGTCACATATTCAAGAGCTGTTAACTGCAGCCAAGGACATTGTGGCCGTAGCTCTTTCTTAACAAATGCGAACCATACCTTCATGAACAATAGATAGGGAGAAGCAAGTATCTTTATTAATGTAGACCGCATCCTTTGTCACCGAGGTGGCACGGCTGATTAAAACACTGGTTCCGAGGTCGGATGGCCCAGCATCATCAAAATGATCCGAGATAGCCTCCACCTGGAGCACATGGAAACACTTATTTCAAACAAAATTAATTTTTACAACAAGAACGTGTACGATCCCCCAGGAAGCCCCCTCGAAACAACTGCAATTCAGCGCAAGACATACGATTCCTGTGTCAGAGACAAAGGACTTCGTGACTCGCGGCAAATACAGCCACTGCCCACCACCGTTGACAACGTTGGTGTCCAGGAACTATTTTAAACTACCCTCCTCGACACTAGTCCATATATTTCACATGACAAGTACATCGTGGACACGAGACGATGCTAAGAATAATGTCTGTGCTTGGTGGATTGCAAAACTGCATCCGAAATGCTAATGGTGCATCCGTGTTTAATGTGCTCACAGCATCAGGCCCAAATATAAAAAGTATAATGTCCCTGCCGGGGAGGAATTCAAAGTTCAATGCAGAAAATATCTAGTTCTGAACAAGTTGTGGTAATGGCCATAAGTCATGTTTGAAAATGCTCCCTGCAAATCCCCAGGGGGGAGAACATTTTAGTCCGGGAGAAAATAGGAGTATTACTTGGAGGAAGTGAGACTTGAGCTTTGTCTACAAGAAGAGAAAAGTCTTTATCTGGTCAAAGGGGGTGGGGGCAGGTGCAGAGAGAGGAACAACAAACACAGTTTGGGAGAACAGGGAGGAAGACATAGTTTCCAAGACCTGGTCCTGGGGGAGAGAAACATGAGGTAGAGTTGAAGAAATAACCGCAACTGGAGGAGATCTAAAAATGGCAAGTGGCATTAGGGCCTCGTTTTTCTACAACAGAGAGGATACAAATATCTTGGCTTATCAGAAGTAACGATCCTTATTTTAAATTGTTTTTAATTAGAGCATAGTGGCACACGCCTGTCATCCCAGCAGCTCGGGAGGTTGAGGCAGAAAGATCGCCAGTTCAAAGCCAGCCTCAGCAAGTTAGCAAGACCCTAAGCAACTTAGCAAGACCCGGCCTGTAAATAAAATATAAAAAGGGCTGGGATGTGGCTCAGTGGTAGAGTGCTTGCCTAGCACGTGTGAGACACTGGGTTTGATCCTCAGCACCACATAAAAAAAATAAATAAAGTAAATAAAAGAATTGTGTCCATCTACAAATAATTAAAAAAAAAAAAAAAAAAAAAAGGGCAGGGGATGCAGCTCAGTGGTGAAGTGCCCCTGGTGTCAATCCCCGGTACAGAAAATAATTGTTTTTAATTACACAAACAATACACATTCATTAAAGACAAAGAGGAAAAGACAGATGAATATGAAGCGAAAAACAAGCACCCATCATTTATGGTTTTCCATTGCCTAGAATGTATTATGGTATTGACACTATTATTTTATTCACATGTTCCAGACATCTTTTTTCTGTGAATACATACATAAGCCCAGTTTCCAAAACAAAACTTAATATGCCATGCAGTACTAAAGGTTTTGGGTCTTAGTCTTTTTCATAAAACAAGATTACTGAAAGGTTACTATGGCATTCCTATGAATGGATTGCCATAATTAATCAATCCGATCCCACAGTATGTGTTATTTAGTTTGTGTCCTATGTAATAATGCATCGCCTACCCCTCTCGTTTATTCTGTAGCACCAGTGTCTTAGGGGTGATATTTTTTGGTTCAAAGATTTATGTTGGAAACACGAGCCATCGAGGTATAAAGTCCTTTTCATGTCTTTTCTAAAGCCTATTTCATTGCTACTCCTATAACAAAACTGGTGTCATTCCAGCTGGCAATACCAAATCTCATGATCCTTTTGCCCAGATTCACTTTCTTCGGGGAAGGAAGCACCAGGCTCCTGGCTGTCTATCCAGCACCACTTCTGTCAGAATCCAGGTGGGTGATCCGTCACACTCTCTCACATCTCTGAGCCCTGGCTCCACACTAGCTCACAGCCATACTATACAACAGGCTGATTCCCCACTTCACTCAGCCCTGGCACCACCCAGGTTTCATGTCAAACTCCCACTCCCCAAATTCCTTTTCTTTTCCCTTGCTAACACCACTAACACAGTAGGGAATGCAGACAGATTCAAAGGCTTGTGAAAAAACATCTTACCATACACATGGCCTTTCCTTTCCCATCAGCAGAGGGATAAAGTGGATTGATCATCCAACTCACCATAAGGGACAACTGGGTAGCAATTAGCACTACAAGATATGGGTCCTTCTCTCAGATCGCACACCTAAAGCAAATACAGGCTGATTGGATGTTGACATGGAAACACACAGAGAACTTTCAGGAGAAAAGGCAAGTGAATGTGTGTGTACATTATGAATTGGAATGAACCCAAGAATTCCTGCTGAACCCAAAGCCACATGGACATATTTATATTACAGGAAAATAAATGCATACAACAAAGAAAAAAAAAGATGGTACTGCAGGAAACAACACAAGAACTCCATACACAAATTTTCCCAATAAAGACTTCCTTTTCCTAATACAGAAGGCTGTGACATCCCTAATGTATATGTAGTTCCAAGAAGAGAAAGTTGCTCTATTAACACTAAGACTTGAAGAATGTTCACATAAGTTTATGACACCGCTTTTCACTACTTGTTTTGGCAGTGATTTCAGATCGGGAATATTCCCATCTTCACCTATATTGGTTAAAAGGCAGTTCAGGGCCTATTGCTGAGAGAGCCCAGTAGTAAAAAGTAGCTAAAGGGTAATTTGATAATAGCCATTGAAATGGTAAATATCGGAACTGAGATACCGTTTACACAACTCTGTACATCTTCATAAAGTTACTGATTTGCACTCTTAGAACTTGGTGCTGTGTTGATGCTACCTCAGTGAAGCTACGATTAAGAAGTTTAAAATGCACCGTGTTTGACATATTTATTCCACCTTGCACGTGTACCTTAGAAAAGGGCTCTTTATATACATATATTTTAGTTGTAGATGGACACGATACCTTTATTTTATCGTTTTTATGTGGTGCTGAGGATTGAACCCAGTGCCCCACACGTGCTAGGCAAGCGTTCTACCACTGAGCTATAACCCCAGCCAGAAAATGGTTCTTTACCAGAAAAAATGTAGGATTTTACAGAGTCCAATGATATCATCATTAACAATATTGGGTTTTTTGTTTGTTTTTGTTTTTTGGCGTTAGGGATTGAACCCAGGGGGCACTCGACCGTTGAGCCATACCTGCAGCTCTTTTTGTATTTTATTTAGAGACAGGGTCTTGCTGTGTTGCTTAGGGCCTCACTAAGTTGCTGAGGCTGGCTTTGAACTCTCGATCCTCCTGCCTCAGCCTCCAAAGCAGCTGGATTACAGGCTTGTGCCAAGGCACCTGGCAACAATATTGCTTAAATACCGGAAAAACAGACAAAGAGACTTTTGGTATGCAAACAGAACCAGCACAAATATTACAAGAATCTTTAGGCTCAGGGAAGTGGGACTTCAGTTTTCACTCTACATCCACTGAACAGGTCCCATGAGTGCTTGGATTACACCAAGAAACAAGATTGAAAGCCCACTAGGATAAGGGACTGTCTCCAAAGTCCATCTATTGCTTCTGTGGGAGAGGGAGAGGGGGGCCGCTAGGGATCAAATCTGCTGGGGTTCATACATGCCAGGCAAGTGCTCTACCACTGAGCCCCGGCCCCAGCCCTCCATCTTACTTTGATTGCTTTCAGTACATGAGATGCTTTATCTTCTTCCACAAGTGCAGTGACTTTTTGACCAGCTTTCAGAGGCACATTGCCAGTCACAACATCAGTATTGAAGTAGATGGACTCATCAATCCGGCCATAATCAGTACAGAAAGTTGTCACAACCCCCTGTATAGTTCTCAAGTTGCTGTCACCTATGACACAGGTAAACAAAGTTCACATCATTTAAGCTCAAATGCAAGTGCCCGCTACAAATAAGCCCTGCACTGACCACCTCTGTCACCCTGGGTGCATTTCTTCACTCCTCTGGCTGGTTTTCACCTTTAAACAATGCTTAAACAAATACTTAAACACCTTTAAATAAGTTTCTGTGCCCCAGGGTGGGTGTAGTAACTGACACATACCTGTCACCTGTTAAAAGCTGTGAGTGCCCTGCCCAAGTGAGAGTGTGAATGTTGATGTGATTATCATGGCTATGTGGATGAGCCTCTAAGCTTCCAGGATTACTATGATGAACCTTTGTCACCATCACTGGCAGGATGTCTAGATCCTTCAACATCTCCCCAAGCACTAAAAGGTTTCAGGAGACGTGAAGGCTTTGCCAGAACCGCATCCCAAATTTTCCTCCTGTTCTGCCCATGCGCAGCTGGTAACATTTTGGGACGTGAACCCAGCAGTCTGCCCACACTATGGGTCCCCTGCCCTCCTGTGGGGCCAAACATACGACTCACCCACTCAGCTTCAAATACATGCCTATTTGGGTTAGAGACCAAATTCGCCCCCAAATTAGGGTGGTTCACGTCTCACGGAAATAGAAAGGGGTGTTGCACAAGGGGGCCACAGCCACAGGGTCTTCTCTGTCACAACTTCTCTGTGGTCATCCAAACACCTTTCCTCTTTGGACCAATGGCAGACTCTGGGACACACTTATCCCACGTGCACACACCATGGTAGCACCCCCGCCCCCCTCCGCTTCCCCACCGGCCCCGTGAGTCTCCACAGTTTCGGGTCAGGGGTGAGGAGAGACCCACTGAGGAGGCTCGTCATGTGGAAGACAAGGGGACTCACAGAGGACTACCTTGCAGCAGCCCTTGCTGCCCTTCTTCGGGGTCCGCCCTCTTCCGGAGGAAGGCCATAAACCTCCTCAGAATCCTGAGCATGTTGCTGGCACCACGGGCCTGGGCGGTGCCCTCGCCACACAGGTCAAGTACCAGGCCTCCTCTGTGAGCACACCCTAGCGTCACAGCGCCCCCTCAGTGACCCCTCTGCTTCTCTTCCTCAGCCTCTGTGAGATGGGACCACCCAACCGCTAGTGAGCAGCCCTCAGGAGAGCCAGGGTCACAGAACCCCGACGGGAGCTCCCAGGTGTGCCTTAACCTCCCTTGCCTGAGAAGGCTCGTGCAGGGCCCACCTCTTTCCACCTTCCAGCCAATGGAAATGCAGCTGGCTATCAGGTGGGTGTCTACGACCAATAAGAAGTGGTGGGCGGGGAAATCATGACTCCACCCATCGGCACTAAGGGCCAGTTAAGAAGGTCTCAGCAGTGTGCTCAGGGTGCAGGGGGGATGGTCCGTGGGGTTCCCTGGGAGGACCAGAGGTCTGGTTTGGTACGTGTGGCAGCAACTTGCCCCCAGGCTGTCCAAACAAAAAAATTCAGAACGATGCTTAGCCTAAGGACTGGCCACAGAGTGGTGGTCAGTAGTCTTCATGAGAGATCCTGTGGGGTTCTTGTCAGTATGGAACATTGTTAGGGATGCCAAGTCCCTGTCTTTTATACTAGAACTAGAATAAATCTAGGTCTCTTCTCTAGAACAAGTCCTATCTGGGTGCTTAGTCTTTTAGCAAATGTCCCAGGAATTTTTCTCTTGGTTCAACAAAAAGTGCTGTCCTTTAAGATCAGGTTTGCTCCTGGACTTGATGAAGAACCCTTGGCATAGATCTGAAGGTTCAGTGGAGTGTAGAAATCAGCAGGTGGAGTTAAGGGTCAGTGGAGTTAAGGTTCAACAGGTGGAGTTAAGGGTCAGTGGAGTTTTCTTGTCCATTTGATTGATCACCGTTTGGTGCTCTGCCCTTTGTCTCAATTGCTCCGCTCTCCCTCCTGCACTCACCCAAATTTCGACCTAACAGTTAGGATAGTAGATAAGGGGTAGGGAATACTCTGTTCAATCATACCAATCCATAAAATGGCAGTAGGTTAGGAAACATGGGAGTTCAATTCTTTTCCATGTTTTTCCTTCTACCTCTTACCCCGAGGTTGAGAAATACCTCCCCAGGGTGTCTGTCCATTCTTTGAAGTCTCTTATTGTCTCCTAGAGATCCACAGAGATTTCTACACTCCTCTGAACCTTCAGATCTATGCCAAGGGTTCTTCATCAAGTCCAGGAGCAAACCTGATCTTAAAGGACAGCACTTTTTGTTGAACCAAGAGAAAAATTCCTGGGACATTTGCTAAAAGACTAAGCACCCAGATAGGACTTGTTCTAGAGAAGAGACCTAGATTTATTCTAGTTCTAGTATAAAAGACAGGGACTTGGCATCCCTAACAATGTTCCATACTGACAAGAACCCCACAGGATCTCTCATGAAGACTACTGACCACCACTCTGTGGCCAGTCCTTAGGCTAAGCATCGTTCTGAATTTTTTTGTTTGGACAGCCTGGGGGCAAGTTGCTGCCACACGTACCAAACCAGACCTCTGGTCCTCCCAGGGAACCCCACGGACCATCCCCCCTGCACCCTGAGCACACTGCTGAGACCTTCTTAACTGGCCCTTAGTGCCGATGGGTGGAGTCATGATTTCCCCGCCCACCACTTCTTATTGGTCGTAGACACCCACCTGATAGCCAGCTGCATTTCCATTGGCTGGAAGGTGGAAAGAGGTGGGCCCTGCACGAGCCTTCTCAGGCAAGGGAGGTTAAGGCACACCTGGGAGCTCCCGTCGGGGTTCTGTGACCCTGGCTCTCCTGAGGGCTGCTCACTAGCGGTTGGGTGGTCCCATCTCACAGAGGCTGAGGAAGAGAAGCAGAGGGGTCACTGAGGGGGCGCTGTGACGCTAGGGTGTGCTCACAGAGGAGGCCTGGTACTTGACCTGTGTGGCGAGGGCACCGCCCAGGCCCGTGGTGCCAGCAACATGCTCAGGATTCTGAGGAGGTTTATGGCCTTCCTCCGGAAGAGGGCGGACCCCGAAGAAGGGCAGCAAGGGCTGCTGCAAGGTAGTCCTCTGTGAGTCCCCTTGTCTTCCACATGACGAGCCTCCTCAGTGGGTCTCTCCTCACCCCTGACCCGAAACTGTGGAGACTCACGGGGCCGGTGGGGAAGCGGAGGGGGGCGGGGGTGCTACCATGGTGTGTGCACGTGGGATAAGTGTGTCCCAGAGTCTGCCATTGGTCCAAAGAGGAAAGGTGTTTGGATGACCACAGAGAAGTTGTGACAGAGAAGACCCTGTGGCTGTGGCCCCCTTGTGCAACACCCCTTTCTATTTCCGTGAGACGTGAACCACCCTAATTTGGGGGCGAATTTGGTCTCTAACCCAAATAGGCATGTATTTGAAGCTGAGTGGGTGAGTCGTATGTTTGGCCCCACAGGAGGGCAGGGGACCCATAGTGTGGGCAGACTGCTGGGTTCACGTCCCAAAATGTTACCAGCTGCGCATGGGCAGAACAGGAGGAAAATTTGGGATGCGGTTCTGGCAAAGCCTTCACGTCTCCTGAAACCTTTTAGTGCTTGGGGAGATGTTGAAGGATCTAGACATCCTGCCAGTGATGGTGACAAAGGTTCATCATAGTAATCCTGGAAGCTTAGAGGCTCATCCACATAGCCATGATAATCACATCAACATTCACACTCTCACTTGGGCAGGGCACTCACAGCTTTTAACAGGTGACAGGTATGTGTCAGTTACTACACCCACCCTGGGGCACAGAAACTTATTTAAAGGTGTTTAAGTATTTGTTTAAGCATTGTTTAAAGGTGAAAACCAGCCAGAGGAGTGAAGAAATGCACCCAGGGTGACAGAGGTGGTCAGTGCAGGGCTTATTTGTAGCGGGCACTTGCATTTGAGCTTAAATGATGTGAACTTTGTTTACCTGTGTCATAGGTGACAGCAACTTGAGAACTATACAGGGGGTTGTGACAACTTTCTGTACTGATTATGGCCGGATTGATGAGTCCATCTACTTCAATACTGATGTTGTGACTGGCAATGTGCCTCTGAAAGCTGGTCAAAAAGTCACTGCACTTGTGGAAGAAGATAAAGCATCTCATGTACTGAAAGCAATCAAAGTAAGATGGAGGGCTGGGGCCGGGGCTCAGTGGTAGAGCACTTGCCTGGCATGTATGAACCCCAGCAGATTTGATCCCTAGCGGCCCCCCTCTCCCTCTCCCACAGAAGCAATAGATGGACTTTGGAGACAGTCCCTTATCCTAGTGGGCTTTCAATCTTGTTTCTTGGTGTAATCCAAGCACTCATGGGACCTGTTCAGTGGATGTAGAGTGAAACTGAAGTCCCACTTCCCTGAGCCTAAAGATTCTTGTAATATTTGTGCTGGTTCTGTTTGCATACCAAAAGTCTCTTTGTCTGTTTTTCCGGTATTTAAGCAATATTGTTGCCAGGTGCCTTGGCACAAGCCTGTAATCCAGCTGCTTTGGAGGCTGAGGCAGGAGGATCGAGAGTTCAAAGCCAGCCTCAGCAACTTAGTGAGGCCCTAAGCAACACAGCAAGACCCTGTCTCTAAATAAAATACAAAAAGAGCTGCAGGTATGGCTCAACGGTCGAGTGCCCCCTGGGTTCAATCCCTAACGCCAAAAAACAAAAACAAACAAAAAACCCAATATTGTTAATGATGATATCATTGGACTCTGTAAAATCCTACATTTTTTCTGGTAAAGAACCATTTTCTGGCTGGGGTTATAGCTCAGTGGTAGAACGCTTGCCTAGCACGTGTGGGGCACTGGGTTCAATCCTCAGCACCACATAAAAACGATAAAATAAAGGTATCGTGTCCATCTACAACTAAAATATATGTATATAAAGAGCCCTTTTCTAAGGTACACGTGCAAGGTGGAATAAATATGTCAAACACGGTGCATTTTAAACTTCTTAATCGTAGCTTCACTGAGGTAGCATCAACACAGCACCAAGTTCTAAGAGTGCAAATCAGTAACTTTATGAAGATGTACAGAGTTGTGTAAACGGTATCTCAGTTCCGATATTTACCATTTCAATGGCTATTATCAAATTACCCTTTAGCTACTTTTTACTACTGGGCTCTCTCAGCAATAGGCCCTGAACTGCCTTTTAACCAATATAGGTGAAGATGGGAATATTCCCGATCTGAAATCACTGCCAAAACAAGTAGTGAAAAGCGGTGTCATAAACTTATGTGAACATTCTTCAAGTCTTAGTGTTAATAGAGCAACTTTCTCTTCTTGGAACTACATATACATTAGGGATGTCACAGCCTTCTGTATTAGGAAAAGGAAGTCTTTATTGGGAAAATTTGTGTATGGAGTTCTTGTGTTGTTTCCTGCAGTACCATCTTTTTTTTTTCTTTGTTGTATGCATTTATTTTCCTGTAATATAAATATGTCCATGTGGCTTTTGGGTTCAGCAGGAATTCTTGGGTTCATTCCAATTCATAATGTACACACACATTCACTTGCCTTTTCTCCTGAAAGTTCTCTGTGTGTTTCCATGTCAACATCCAATCAGCCTGTATTTGCTTTAGGTGTGCGATCTGAGAGAAGGACCCATATCTTGTAGTGCTAATTGCTACCCAGTTGTCCCTTATGGTGAGTTGGATGATCAATCCACTTTATCCCTCTGCTGATGGGAAAGGAAAGGCCATGTGTATGGTAAGATGTTTTTTCACAAGCCTTTGAATCTGTCTGCATTCCCTACTGTGTTAGTGGTGTTAGCAAGGGAAAAGAAAAGGAATTTGGGGAGTGGGAGTTTGACATGAAACCTGGGTGGTGCCAGGGCTGAGTGAAGTGGGGAATCAGCCTGTTGTATAGTATGGCTGTGAGCTAGTGTGGAGCCAGGGCTCAGAGATGTGAGAGAGTGTGACGGATCACCCACCTGGATTCTGACAGAAGTGGTGCTGGATAGACAGCCAGGAGCCTGGTGCTTCCTTCCCCGAAGAAAGTGAATCTGGGCAAAAGGATCATGAGATTTGGTATTGCCAGCTGGAATGACACCAGTTTTGTTATAGGAGTAGCAATGAAATAGGCTTTAGAAAAGACATGAAAAGGACTTTATACCTCGATGGCTCGTGTTTCCAACATAAATCTTTGAACCAAAAAATATCACCCCTAAGACACTGGTGCTACAGAATAAACGAGAGGGGTAGGCGATGCATTATTACATAGGACACAAACTAAATAACACATACTGTGGGATCGGATTGATTAATTATGGCAATCCATTCATAGGAATGCCATAGTAACCTTTCAGTAATCTTGTTTTATGAAAAAGACTAAGACCCAAAACCTTTAGTACTGCATGGCATATTAAGTTTTGTTTTGGAAACTGGGCTTATGTATGTATTCACAGAAAAAAGATGTCTGGAACATGTGAATAAAATAATAGTGTCAATACCATAATACATTCTAGGCAATGGAAAACCATAAATGATGGGTGCTTGTTTTTCGCTTCATATTCATCTGTCTTTTCCTCTTTGTCTTTAATGAATGTGTATTGTTTGTGTAATTAAAAACAATTATTTTCTGTACCGGGGATTGACACCAGGGGCACTTCACCACTGAGCTGCATCCCCTGCCCTTTTTTTTTTTTTTTTTTTTTTAATTATTTGTAGATGGACACAATTCTTTTATTTACTTTATTTATTTTTTTTATGTGGTGCTGAGGATCAAACCCAGTGTCTCACACGTGCTAGGCAAGCACTCTACCACTGAGCCACATCCCAGCCCTTTTTATATTTTATTTACAGGCCGGGTCTTGCTAAGTTGCTTAGGGTCTTGCTAACTTGCTGAGGCTGGCTTTGAACTGGCGATCTTTCTGCCTCAACCTCCCGAGCTGCTGGGATGACAGGCGTGTGCCACTATGCTCTAATTAAAAACAATTTAAAATAAGGATCGTTACTTCTGATAAGCCAAGATATTTGTATCCTCTCTGTTGTAGAAAAACGAGGCCCTAATGCCACTTGCCATTTTTAGATCTCCTCCAGTTGCGGTTATTTCTTCAACTCTACCTCATGTTTCTCTCCCCCAGGACCAGGTCTTGGAAACTATGTCTTCCTCCCTGTTCTCCCAAACTGTGTTTGTTGTTCCTCTCTCTGCACCTGCCCCCACCCCCTTTGACCAGATAAAGACTTTTCTCTTCTTGTAGACAAAGCTCAAGTCTCACTTCCTCCAAGTAATACTCCTATTTTCTCCCGGACTAAAATGTTCTCCCCCCTGGGGATTTGCAGGGAGCATTTTCAAACATGACTTATGGCCATTACCACAACTTGTTCAGAACTAGATATTTTCTGCATTGAACTTTGAATTCCTCCCCGGCAGGGACATTATACTTTTTATATTTGGGCCTGATGCTGTGAGCACATTAAACACGGATGCACCATTAGCATTTCGGATGCAGTTTTGCAATCCACCAAGCACAGACATTATTCTTAGCATCGTCTCGTGTCCACGATGTACTTGTCATGTGAAATATATGGACTAGTGTCGAGGAGGGTAGTTTAAAATAGTTCCTGGACACCAACGTTGTCAACGGTGGTGGGCAGTGGCTGTATTTGCCGCGAGTCACGAAGTCCTTTGTCTCTGACACAGGAATCGTATGTCTTGCGCTGAATTGCAGTTGTTTCGAGGGGGCTTCCTGGGGGATCGTACACGTTCTTGTTGTAAAAATTAATTTTGTTTGAAATAAGTGTTTCCATGTGCTCCAGGTGGAGGCTATCTCGGATCATTTTGATGATGCTGGGCCATCCGACCTCGGAACCAGTGTTTTAATCAGCCGTGCCACCTCGGTGACAAAGGATGCGGTCTACATTAATAAAGATACTTGCTTCTCCCTATCTATTGTTCATGAAGGTATGGTTCGCATTTGTTAAGAAAGAGCTACGGCCACAATGTCCTTGGCTGCAGTTAACAGCTCTTGAATATGTGACATGGGCCCTAGGAATGGAAAATAATGCACAATACAGGGACAGATAGGGGATATTCATAAAAACGCCAGCGATCCTCTCCTACGTGTGAATGCAAAACTTAATGTGTGCATAAAATTTCACTTACGTACGTGATGTAAAATCAAGGAAAACATTCTGCAAGTGAAAAGGATGCTCTTTGCTGCAATCATGAAATGCTTCAAAATGAGATTGGACACTCTAGCCAATGCTATACTAGCAGGTAGCCAAGTTCAACGGTGTGCTCTCACCTGTATCCTTGGCTGACTCTCCCAAAGGAGTTGTGAATGTGACCCGTCGATTAGTGAATCCCGTGCTACCACCCAAAAGTTGGCTGTGACTTGTGGTTGACACTTTCCCCCACTTGACTTTGTTAAATCAGAGCAGGAGAAACGGTGGCTGCAGGAGTATGAACTGGCTTTCCAACAGCAAGATGTACAAGGTGTCTGTTTAAACACGCACAGAATGTACTTGACATCCCATAGAAGGTGTGTTAGGGTATTGCCACGTCAGAGGGACTTATGAAGTTGACCGTGGCCTAAGTGAAGAGGTAACGACACTGAAATCTCTCCATGGTTGTTTTAGGTTTCATGCCTTATAAGGGTGACTGGCTAGAGGTTGAGTATTGCATGCAGCCGGGCACCTCGAACCTCAATGCCCTCTCCGTGAAGCCCATGAACTGTAGGCATGTGGAAGAGGTAATTTGTGTCCATGTGTCACTGGTCATTCGTTCCTGCCAGTCCTTCCTTTGGTGGGATTTGTCTTGCGGGGGAGTCTATTGGGTGTGGTTAGAGAACTAGAAAATGTATTTCTTGCCAAAGAGAAGCCAATTTTCTTATAGAAAAGGAAGGACTTTCAAAAGAAACTAAATAGAAAGCAGTGTAGACCACGGGCAAAATTAATTTCTAATTTGTGTAGTTTTATTTTTTTTGGTATTAGAACATTATTAGAGGGCTGTGGGTGTAGCTTGGTGGTAAGGCACCTGCCTAGCGTGGGCCATGTCCTGCATTCAGTTCCCAGGATTGCAAAAAGAAAAAAAAGTTTGTCCAGCGTGGTGACACATGCCTGTAATCCCAAATCCTTTGGAGGCCGAGGCAGGAGGACCAAAGGTTTGGGGCTAGCCTCAGCAGCTTAGTGAGACCCTGTCTCAAAATAAATTTAAAAGGCCTGGGGATGCAGCTGGGCATGGTCAAGTGCCCCTGGGTTCAATCCCCAGTACCAAAACAAACAAACAACAACAAAAATCATTAAAAAGTTCTGAGAGTGACATTTAAGGAAAAACCATTTGTGTGCCAGAAAGTTTGGGGGAAAGAATGAATGAAGTGAGTTTACTGGGGAAAGCTGGGTAATGACTTGGGTCCTGCAGCCTGAAAACGCGTAGGAAACTCAGTGAGATCGGACTGCTGGCCATTGTGGGTCATTTCTAGCCCGAGGTCTGTGGTGGGAGGCTCGGGCCCACCTCCAGAGATTCCCGTTGAATTGGCATGAGGGGGGATCTTGGCACAGGTGTGTCTGAAAAGCACCCCTGGTCTTGCCCACGTTCCCGGTCGGGTGGGAAATCAGTGCCAGGGTTAGAGGCAGAGTGAGGAGGTGCCGAGCCGGTGCCGAGCCGGTTACCGCGGACCGTGCTTTCACACGACCGTTCCCGTCATTTCTCGTCACAGGTCTGCATCAGTAGTGTACATGGAAGACACGGGGTGGTGGACGACACCATCTTTTTCACCTTGGATTCTCTGAAGCTTCCTGCCGGATATGTACCTCAACCCAATGACATCGTGGATGTGGTCATAGTGGAGAGCGTGCAGTCCTGCTATATTTGGAGAGCGGTTTCTATGACCCCAGTGCACATATTGTAAAAGCAGAGCCTTTTGTTTCCTGTTGGTCTTTATTTCTGTGGGCAGTAAAGGGCCCGGTTTAATGGAAAAGCTGAGCTTAGCGAGCCCAAACAATACATTAAATTGGTCTTTCCTTGTAGAATTACTGGGTAGTTCCCTGGGGACCATGGTCCCACTTTAGAGATGTGCCTCATCCACTCAGAAAGATGCTAAAACTGGTTCCTGATTGTAGGAAAGAAATAACTGATGCTGTTAATCACAGGGAAGGCCATATTGGATGTGAGAGATGCATGGGCTGCGGATCCCACCACTGCCCATTTAATTCTCCTGTTTGGCCAATGTGGAAGAGGACTCTTGGAGGGCAACTGTGGGTTATGGTCAGCCCGAGCAGGGGGTGATCGAATTCCTGGTTTTCCATGGCTAAGAGTGGATTCTGTGCTGGCGTGGCCCCATATGACCCTGAAGTAACCTGGGGAGGCAAGTACTAAAGAGGCTGCAGGGCCCGCCTGTTAATGGGCAGGATTTAAAGTCACAGCTTGCCTTCAGTTTATGCTATCTGCCCAAATTTTATTTTTCCATAGTATTTTCCATCTGTTGTCACCACCTCGATCTATTAAATTAGCGTTTGCCTATGCCCCTTCTTTCCCATACTAGAATGTTAATTCCATGAAAGTAGGGCAGTTTTTGCTTGTTTGTTTGTTTTCATTAACCCACTAGCCAGCACGTACAATGGTGCCTGCCTGGTAGATACCAGGAGCACATTGCATGTTATTAAGTTCAATAAATGAATTACCTGAGTGGCAATAATGTTCATCTGTGGTTAATTCATCATTCATTCCCCAGGAATAAAATTTTCTAGCACCCCACTAGGTCCTCAGCAGACTTTTTAAACAAAAACATTGCCACATATGGTACCCTTCAGTCCCCTTGAGCCGCTCTGTGGGAGAGGCCCGTCCCACCTACAGACATGGTTCCGGGGTCAAACACAGAGCCCCTTGATGTGTGTGGGTGGGAGGCGCTGTAGCCTGGGGCGGGGGAGGATGTTCCCTAAATCCCACAGCTGTACTCCATGAAGCTTCTGGCCTTGCCTTCAGAGAGCATCTAACTAGGTAACTGTGTTGTTGGAAAGCTTTCAGCACCACTGGAAAGTGGCTGTGAGCCCCAGTCCTGGGATTCCTGATTCCACCATGACCCCCTGCCCCCGGAATAAACAGAGTTTGCTTCTGGGTTTGTTTTACAGGTCTAGTGGGACCTCCCAACCACCCGGTGGTTACTTCTCCATTTGGGGGAACACGGTAGTCAGGAATAGCTTGTGGAGGTTGTGTTTTCACTCAGTGGTTCACTCTGCAAATTCTTGTGGATCCCATTTTACGTGCCAGGCACTGGAGTGAAGCCAACAGGACCAAATCCCGGGTCCTAAGGGAACTTGGCTTCTGTCACTGCCCCCTGGGCTTCCTGACCCATGGAGCAGGAGCTCCTAGGAGAGAAAGGGCCAGCAGGGGCTGTGGCAGCTGCAGGTGCCTGGGGGAGTCACCATTCCAGTACGGTCCCACACCAGTGGGAATCACAGAGAAGGCCAGGGTTGTAACTGAGAGGTGCGTGAGCCACGGACTCCACGACTTCCCATTCATTCTCCAGTCTGGCAGATGAATTAGTGTGTTCTCAGAGAACAACTGTGGAGTTTGTCAGCCCAGTCAGGTGTGAAGCAGCAACAGCTGCTGTTCCCCAGGAAGCGAAGTAAGACGATGATCTTGAGGAGAGGTTGGCAAAGTACTGGTCTTGGGCCAAGTGTAGTCCACTGCCTGAAATGAGGCTTTAAGGTGGGGTTCCATTAAAGGACTTGGGAGACTTTAAGGGCCGGGTGCATTGTATGTTCGGTGTTTGTGATCACGATGATGGATGTCGTTCTGGAGAGAGGGGCCTGAAGCATCTCGTCCCGACTGTGGTTTTATCTACTACTACTTGTATTTCTGATGGATTCTCCTTCATCATTTCGAGGTTCACCGTATCCTCCTAAGGGATGTGTTTTGTGACCAAACGATCCCTCTTTGTCGTGCTTCACATGTGGTTCTCTGGTTCCTGGGAAGATAAAAATGCCGTTACTTCATCCATACCTCCAAGGATCCCTATTCCTTTTCGTTGGAGAGTGTAGATTTTAGACACAAAGTTGTCCTCTCTGTAAGCAAAGAGAATTGTGCCTTACACCCTCCTCTCGAGCAAGAGTCCAAAAGCAGAGTTTGTTCTACGTTTTCCTGTCTTTCCACCTTTCCGTGTTTAGTGCTTCCTTCTCAGACTTCTAGAACCCTACCACCTGTCATCTTCACTGTATTTACTTATTTGCAGAACCCTGCTGGCATTGGCAAAGGTCTACCATGATAAAGATCTATAATGAGGCCTCGAATGAGTTGGTGATACCGAAAGCTCGGTCTCTCCCCCAGAAGCCAGTCCAATAATGAGGACAAGGTTTTGAGAAAGAGGGAAAGGAAGTTTTATTGCTTTGTGAGCAAAGGAGAAACACTGGGGACTGCCATCCCAGAGGCTGTGATTCTAACTCTCAGTGGGAACAGTGGGCTTTTGAAGGGGACACAAAGTCTGCTCTCCAGCTGTTGTTCCCTGTCAAGAGTCATAATTCATTTGCAGCCTTGAGCGATAGCTAGCCATTTCTCGGACCTGCTGCCGCCAGCCCCAAAGTCTGGATTCCTTCAGGCCTGTGGTCCCAGAGTTGAAGGACAGATGACTCTGTCTAGGATGGGAAGAAGGTTCACCTTGCTTCCCCGCGGTTACGGAAGGGGAGAGCTCCCAGTCTAACTAGGAGTGGCCAGTGTGTGACTGCATTAAAATGGTGCGATGAGAAGAGCCTTACTGAGCAGCGAGCGCAGTGAGCGTGACTGACTGGAGTCAGGAGAACTGGAGATACCTGCCTGCGCTGTCCAAGCAGGACTCTGAGCCCCTGCCGCTGCCCAGCCCCCACCAGGCTGCATTCTGAAAGATGAGGAGAAGTAATAACCTGTACTGGTGGAAGTTCCATCAATGGCTGTTTTAGGCAGCTTTTTTCACTGCTGTGGAGAAATGACCCGACCAGCACAACTGTAAAGGAGGAAAGGTTTATTTGAGGGCTCACAGTTTCAGAGGTCTTAGTCCATAGAAGGTTGGCTCCATTCCTCAGGGCTCGAGGTGAGGCAGAACATCATGGTGGAAGAGAGTGGCAGGCAGAGGGAAGCAGCTCGCATCATCAGAAAGGAGAGGGAGGGAGGGAGGGAGGGAGGTAGAGAGAGAGAGAGACACACACTCCACTCTCCAGATACAAAATATACCCCCCATAGCCACGCCCAGTTCCCACTTCCTCCAGCCACACCCTATCACTTCAATTAATCCCATCAGGGATTAATTCACTGATTGGGTTAAGACTCTCACCACCAATCATTTCTCCTCCGAACCTTCCTGCACTGTCTCCCATGTGAGCTTTGGGGGACACCTCATGTCTAAAGCATAACAATGGCCATGTGGCTCGGGAACGAAGGGGCAGGTTGTCCCCATCCCACCAGGCAGAAAGGGCCGATTAACATCAACGGTAAAATTTCCGAGTTAGGAAAGTTCCTGGTCCTGGCATGTTCTGTGGACTAAAAGGAAGCAGGAGGGCCTGAGTCTGGCGAGTGAGTGTGGAATGGCATGGAAGAGGGATGACAGGAAAGAAGAGTGTCATTGCCATGGGGAGCCAGAGTGGCACAGAGCCTGGCCCTGTGTTCGGTGCATAACTTAACTTTATTGATACTGGAGATGGGAACTTTTGACTGGGCGAAGGTAGAAGTGGAATCAGTCAAGTGAGCAGAAGTACATCAGCAAGGTTTTCACTGGGGCTTCAGCTGAGGGAAGAGAGCAGTGATGGAGAGAAGGACTCCGCAGCTCCCTGAACAAAGGGAGATGCACACTTTTATTGATTGGCTGGGCTGGGCGAGGTTCTGGTAACTTCCACTGGCCAGGGACAACGTTTCCAAACCACTGTTCCTCCCGGCACAATTGTTCTAATGGGCTTGGTGCCCCTTGCTTTACCTGGTACTGGTCCTAAGCTGCCCGGAAGTCTAAAATTTCATTTGGTTTTGCTACTAAGTTGTGTTTTAATAACATATTACTTGCTCAGTGTCTGGCCATGTTGTGTCCTAGTTCTCATTCCACTAAGACGACGACACTTGTGTTCGTGTTTTCAATGTAAAACTACCCAGATTGCCTGCACGCACCTGACACAGGCCTGACCTGAAAAGGGAGCCCCACTGTGCGGCAGGCCAGGTGGGGGTGGTGGTGGAGGGACCTGTCCCGCCTCCACACAGGGACAGCGATGAGCAGCTCCTTCCAGGCCCACTCCCAGTCAGGCGTGGGGCTAGGAGCCTGGGCCCCTGTCCTGCGCGTGAATCGGCCCCCTCCAGGACCTACTGCCTCAGTGCCTTCCAGCTCGTCCATGGGCTGTTCCGTTACTGGCTGTGGGGAAGGGAGTGGCCTCTGCTTGACCTCACTCGCCCAGACCTGGTCACAGAACATTGACAAGAGCGACACCCTACCGCTGGGTGCTCCTAGACTGCTTAACGCCGCAGGCGCTGCAAATGTGTCACGTGGACTGTCGAGCTGCACCTCAGGTTTGGGAAGCCAGGCTGGATCGAGGTTTGAGAGACCACGAGAAAGTCAACCCCTCCAAGACAGCACAGGGACACTGAGGGGTGAGTCCCCGGAGGCTCAAGAAGGCAGGGAGTCCCCGGAGGCACGAGGAGACAGCCGCAGCAGGCTCCCCACACGAGGGCGCACTGGGCGCAGGAAGCGTGAGGGGAGGGGGAGGTCGTGTCGCCCCCTGTGGTGCCGCAGGAGGCTGCTGTTCTGGCCGGGCAGGGTGACAGTAACTGGTGGCTTCCAGCCCTGACCAGGCCGGGGACTGAGAAGGAGGTGCGAGGGGCCGGCCCGTCTGTGGGAGGCGGCAGTGGTAGGAGCCGCGCCCTGCACCCGGCGCCCAGGAGCCTCAGGGGTCTGGAAGCTCCCTTTCGCCCAGCCCCAGGTGTCTTTCGGGCCTGCCCTAGGTGGCGCCCTCCCTTCTCCAGGAGGCGGGAAAAAGCCACAGGCCGCAGCCTGTTCCCCGGGAGCTGCAGGTGGGTGGCTGCCCCGCTTGGCCCACGTGGTCTGCGCGGGCACCGGCTCCTTCCTCAGCCCAGGCCTTCCGGAACTGACTGCCTCCGGTCCTGACCTCAGGGTGTGGAGAAGAGCGGCCGGCAGCAGGTCCCTGCCGGGCCCAGGGGTGGGGACATGGCTCAGAGAGCCTGGGATGGACGGGAGCGACAGTGGCAGGAGCCTGTGGGGCCCTGGAGCTGGGTGAGGGACAGGGTCCTCAGGGCCCTAGTGGGTCTGTGAGAACTGTGCATGGGTAGCTGGACTACCGGGGCTCCCAGTGTCCCCAGTTTCCTGGGCACAGACGAGCCCCCTCCCCACCCACCCCGCCCACAGGGGTCCTCACAGGGGGAGGAGCCACCCTCAGCTGAGGACATGCCATGTGCTAACCTCATGCTTTCTTTTCCTTCTTTACTTTTTCTTTTCTTTTCTTTTCTTTTCTTTTCTTTTCTTTTCTTTTCTTTTCTTCCTTTCCTTTCTTTTCTTTTCCTTTTTTCTTCCCTTCTCTTTATTCTCTTTGCTTTTCTTTCCTCCTTCTACCTACCTTCCTTCCTTCCTTCCTTCCTTCCTTCCTTCCTTCCTTCCATTTTTTTCTTTCCTTTCCTTTTTTTTTTCCTAGGGACAGAACCCAGAAGTGTTGACCACTGAGCCACATCCCAGCCCCCTTTACTTTTATTTTGAGACAGAGTTTCCCTAGGTTGCCGAGGAGGGCGTCTTCCTTGCAATCCTCCTGCCCCCTCCTATGGAGCTGCAGGGATTACAGGCTTGCGCCAAGGTCAGCCAGGAGGCTTTTCAGGGACAGCTCCCACATTCCCCAGGTGCCCTCTTGTCACACACTGCTTTCTTCCCAGTCCTGGTGAAGGCAGATCCATCCAGGAGAGCTCTAGACACCCCCTGGTGAAGTGAAGTGGATGGAGTTGGGAAGGGTCTGTGGAGGGAAAGCCGAGGGTCATTTCCCTGGTAGACCTGGTGGAGGGTTTCAGGCCAGTCAGTCACAGGAGCACCTGTGAGGCTGGAGCCCATGTATGGGTGGTCCACAGCCAAAGGACTCCAGCAACCATTAGGTGCCTGGGCTAGGAAACTGGAAGCTTCCTAGGAAGGAGACAGGACCAGCAAGTACACTCCTTCCTGGTTATCCCTGGAGGACTGGCTCTCTGAGGCCCCGGGCACCAACACGACGCCATGCTCAATCCTTTTCTATAAACGACCTTGAATTTGAACTGAACCTAATGCAATCCCTCCCACATGCTTTAACTCACTCTAGATGACTTATAATTCATAATGCAATGTAAAAGCTGTGGGAATCGTTGTTGTTATACTGTGTGCTTAAGGAAAATGATGAGGAAAAAAGGTCTGTATCCATCACAGAGAGATGCAGTTTTCTCCCCAGCATCTTCAGTGCACGGTTGTTGGTTGCATCCCAGGGTCATATGTAACTCTGTGCAGCACTCCCTCTGCACAGGGACTCTGCTCTTTGCCTGAAGTTGGGTCTTCCCAGGGTATTTTATGAAGTGCATGCAGTGAGTAGCGTCCTGTTACAGACAGAGGCGCTGGTTGTCCCTCAGGAAATCTTGCACAGGAATGGTTTGGGGTGGGGTGTTGATTCTGGAGGACTTTGTGGGAAGAGTCATGAATGATTCTTTTCCATGTTCCCCCTCAGGGAGGAGGAGCAAAAGCCAAGAGAGAGGACCCACGCCGCACCAGAAGATCAAGGTCCTGAGACCTGTGGAGACAGGTACATGACCAGCGGTGTGACTGCAGATTCTGTCCCAAGAGGATGTGGATGTTTTGTAGACTTTTTAGATGCTGCATCTAAAACAGACCTCAGCACCACGTCCCTCTGGCAGTTTGGAAGTGACGTTGGAAAACTCGGTCCCACTCCCCGATCCTCAATTCCATTCCCTCTTCTGCATTCAGGGGAAAACACGAGTACCCAGCTCCGAATGTCAGGCGGGGGTTCTGTAACTGCTACGTGTGGGATGCTTAGAGCAGTAGTTGCCACATGATTAGTGTCCTTCCTTCAGTAGGAATGCAGGGTCTGGCCTCGTGCAGTGCATTGTTCCCCTCAGAGAGACACTTGCAAAGGTGTGGCAGCAGGGGTGTCAGGAGGAGGGCATGGGCACACTAGTGCCATTACACACACTCCATGACAAGAAGAATGAGGGACTAAGGATTGGCTGCCCTTGCATGGCATGGCTTGAACTGAGGTCCCTTTGTTTGAAGGCCTCTAAGCCCTGACATGAAGTGTCAGGTTGTGTAGCAGCGGCATTCAAGGGACTCCTCCTGCATTTCTTGGGTGGCCTCCCTGTATGCAGAAACCCGAGCTTGCCCTCCTTAGACTGGGAAAGGTGTTCGCTGCCTCTGTAGGGGGCTCCTAAAGGGCAGGTGTCACTGGCCCCGGGCCGGAATGCTAGAGGGGAGCTGCCCTCCCCGGCGCAGCTCTCTACAGTGATGGCTGTGGATGGCTGAAAGGTGCCTAGGAGCTGACCTTTCAATTTTCACCGCTTTTTAAATTTAGTTATACATGACAGTAGAATGCACTTTGACACCTCATACATAAGTGGAGTGTAACTGCTCCTTCTTCTGGTTGTAACATGACGTAGAATCCTTCGGGTCATGTAATCATATGTGCACATAGGGTAATAATGTCCGCTTCATCCCATTATCCTTCCTACCCCCATACCCCCTCCCCTCCCTTCACTCCCCTCTGTCTATTCCTAAGTACCTCTATTCTTCCCTAGCCCGCCCACCTTATTGCGAATTAGCATCTGCATATCAGAGAAAACATTAGGCTTTGCTTGTTTGGCATTGGCTTATTTCGCTTAGCATGATATTCTCCGGCTCCATCCAGTCACCGGCAAATGCCATCATTTCATTCTTCTTTATGACTGAGTGACATTCCATTGTGTGTATACACCACATTTTCTTTATCCATTCATCAGTTGAAGGGCACCTAGGCTGGTTCCATAGTTGAGCTGCCATAAACATTGATGTGGCTGCGTCACTGTAGTATGCCGATTTTAAGTCCGTTGAGTGTAAACCGAGGAGTGGGATAGCTGGGTCAAGTGGTGGTTCCATTCCAAGCTTCCTGAGGAATCTCCATACCGCTTTCCAGGGTGGTTGCACCAATTCGCAGCCCCACCAGCGACGTGTGAGTGTACCTTTTCCCCACATCCTCGCCAACATTTACTGCAGCGTACATTCTTGATGATTGCCATTCTGACTGGCGTGAGATGAAATCTTTTGATTTGCATTACTTTAGATTTGCATTTCTCTAATGGCTAGAGATGTTGAACAGTTTTTTCAAATATTTCTTGGCCGATTGTATTTCTTCTTCTGTCCAGTGTCTGTTCAGTTCCTCAGCTCATTTACTGATTGAGTTATTTGGTTTTTTGGTGCTCACATTTTTGAGTTCTTTATATATCCTGGAGAATAGTGCTGTCTCTGAGGTGCGTGTGGTAAAGATTTCCTCCCCCTCTGTAGGCTCTCTCTTCACGTTATCGATTGTTTCCCTTGCTCAGCAGAAGCTTTTTACTTTGACTCCATCTCATTTAATGATTCTCAATTTTACTGCTTGCGCTTTAGGTGTCTCCTTAAGGAAGTCGGTTCCTATGGTGACATGGTGGAGATTTGGGCCTACGTTTTCTCCTGTCAGGCGCAGGATCTCTGTTCTGGGGCCAAAGTCTTTGATCCACTTTGAGTTGATTTTTCGCACAGGGTGAGAGATAGGGGTTTAATTTCATTTTGCTACCCATGGATTTCCAGTTTTCCCAGCACCACTTGCTGAAGAGGCTATCTTTTCCCCAACAAACGTTTTTGCCACCTTTGTCTGGTGTGAGATAACTGTATTGATGATGTGCGTTTGTCTCTGCGTCTTCCATGCTGTACCATTGGTCTACCTGTCTGTTTTGGTGCCACTACCGTGCCCTTTTTGTTACTGTGGCTCTGTAGTGTAGTTTAAGCTCCGTGTTGTCATGCCTCCCGCTTCACTCTTCTTGCTTAGGATTGCTTTGGCTATTCTGGGTCTCTGATTTGTCCAGATGAATTTCGTGATTGCTTTTTTAATTCTATGAAGAATGTCATTGGGATTTTAATTGGAATTGCATTGAATCTGTATAGCACTTTTGGTAGTATGGCCATTTTGACGGTGTTAATTCTGCCTATCCAAGAGCAGGGGAGATCTTTCCATCTCCTAAGGTCTTCTTCAATTTCTTTCTTTAGTGTTCTGTACTTTTCATTGTAGAGGTCTTTCACCTCTTTGGTTAGATTGAGTCCCTGGTATTTTTTAAGATATTTTTTTTAGATGTTCATGGACCTATATTTTATTCATTCATTTATATGCGGTGCTGAGAATCGAACCCTGTGCCTCATCCGTGCTAGGCAAGTGCTCCACCACTGAGCCACAACACCAGCCCCCAGTATTTTTTTTTTTTCTTTTGAGGCTACTGTGAATGGTGATGTTTTCCTAATTTCTCTTTCAGTGCATTCATCACTGATGTATAGGAACACGTTTGATTTATGGGTATTGATTTTATATCCTGCTACTTTGCCGAATTCATTTATGAATGCTAGAATTTTTCTGGTGGAATTTTTTGGATCTTCTAAATAAGCATGTCATCAGCAAATAGCGATAGTTTAAGTTCTTCTTTTCCTGTTCATAACCCTTTAATTTCTTTCTTCTGTCTAATGGCTCTGGCTAGAGTTTGAAGGACTGTGTTGAATAGAAGTGGTGGAAGTTCTTAGAGGGAATGCTTTCAGTTTTCTCCCTTTAGAATGATGTTGGCCCTGGGTTCAGCGTATGTAGCTCTTACAATGTTGAGGCATGTTCCTACTATCCCTAGTTTTTCTGGTGTTTTGAACATGAAGCGGTGCTCTGTTTTGTCTCACGCCTTTTCTGCGGCTGTTGAGATGATCATGTGATTCTTTAAGTCTATTGATGTGGTGAATGACATTTATTGATTTCCATATGTTGAAACAACCTTGCATCCCTGGGATGAACCCCACTTGATCGTGGTGCACTGTGTTTTTGTGTGTGATTTGCCAGAATTTTATTGAGAATTTTTGCATCTGTGTTCATCAGGGGTATCGGTCTCAAGTTTTCTTTCCTTGGCGCGTCTTTGTCTGGTTTGGGGATCAGAGTGATACTCGCCTCGTGGAATGAGTTTGGAAACGTTCCCTTTTTGTCTAATTCATGGGATGATTTGAGGAGCATTGGTGTCCATTCTTCTCTGCAGGTCTTGTAGAACTCGGCAGAGAGTCCGTCTGGTCCTGGGCTTTCTTGATTGCTAGGCTTTTGAGGGCGTCCTCTCTTTCATGGCTTGAAATTGATCGGTTTAGATGGGGTATGTCCTCCTGATTCAGTTTGGGTGGGTCATATGTCTCTAGAACTTAGTTGACGTCTTCAAGATTTTCTATTTTATTGGAACATAAATTTTCAAAATAGTTCCCGATCGTGTTCTGTATTTCAGTAGTGTCCGTCGTGATATTTCCTTTCTCATCATGAACTTTAGCAATTTGAGTTTTCTCTCTCTCTTCCTCAGCGTGGCTAAGGGTTTATCAGTTTTATTTATTTTCTTCAAAGAACCAACTTTTTGAATTTTTTTCTTTTTTCCAATTTTGTTGACTTCGGCTCTGATTTTAAGCATTCCCTGTCTTCTACTGCTTTCGCTGGTGATTTGTTCTTCTTTTTCGAGGGCTAGGAGATATAATGCTATGTCATTTCTTTGTTGACATTTTATTCTCTTAATGAATGATCCCAATGCAGTGAACTTTCCTCTTGGTACTGCCCTCGTAGGGCCCCAGAGATTTGGATATGTTCTACCGGTGTTCTCATTTTCCTCTAGGCATTTTCTTTTAGTCTCATCTCTGATTTCTTCTGCTATCCATTCCTCATTCAATAGCATACTATTTAGTCTCCAGGTGTTAGAGTAGCTTCTATTTTTTAATTTTATTGTTGATTTCTGATTTCATTCTACTAGGATCTGATAGAACGCAGGGCATTATCTCTATCCTTTTGGATTTGCTGAGAGTTGCTTTGTGGCACAAGATATGGCCTATTTTAGAATAGGGTCCGTGAGCTGCTGAGAAGAATGTGTGATCGCTCGTTGATGGATGAAATATTCTAGTTGTGTCTGTTCAAGTCTAAACCATTGATTGTGTGATTTAATTGTATACTTCCTTGGCTTATTTTTGTTTGGAGGATCTATCCAGTAGTGAGAGAGGTGTGTTCAAGTCCCCCAGTATTATTGTGCTGTGGTCTATTTAATTCTTGAGATTGAGAAGGGTTTGTTTGACGTACGTGGATGCTCCATTGTTTGGGGCATACATATGTACGATTGTCATGTCTTGCTGATGCACGATTCCCTGGAGCAGTATGAAATGTCCTTTGTCCCTTCTGACTAACTTTGGCTTAAAGCCCACTTTATCTGCTATGAGGATGGAAACCCCTGCTTGTTTACACAGTCCAGGTGAGTGATATGTTTCTCCCATCCTTTCACCTTCAGTATGTGGATGTCTTTTCCTAGAAGGTGAGTCTCTTAGAGACAGCATGTTGTTGGGTCTTGTTTTTTCATCCAATCTGCCAGTATATGTCTTTTGATTGATGACTTTAGCCCATTAACTTTCAAGGTTATTATTGAGAATTGACTTGTGTTCCTGGTCATTTTGGTTTAGTTTTGGTTTTTAATTTGACTTAGTTTCTCCTTGCATTGACTATTCCGTTAGTGTAGTTCCTCCCTTTGCTGGTTTTCACTTTTTTTTTTCTTAATTTCACCCTCATGGAATATTTTGTTGAGAATGTTCTGCAGTGCAGGCTTTCTACTCGTGAATTGTTTTAACTTTTGTTTATCATGGAAGGTTTTTATTTCACCTTCAAGTCTGAAGCATAATTTTTCTGGATACAACATTCTTGGTTGGCATCTAGTTTCTCTCAGAGCTTGCTACATGTTATTCCCTGACCTCCTAGCTTTGAGGGTCTGGGTTGAGAAATCGGTTGAGATCCGACTTGGTTTCCCCCCATACATAATCTGCTGTTTTTCACTCGCGGCCTTTAAAATTCTATCCCTATTCTTTACGTTAGGCATTTTCATTATAATGTACTGTGGTGTGGGTCTGCTGTAATTTTGTATATTTGGGGTCCTGTCAGCCTCTTGTATTTGATTTTCCATTTCACTCTTTAGGTTTGGGAAATTTTCTGATATTATTTCACTGCAAAGATTGTGCATTCCTTTGGTTTGTATCGCCGCGCCTTCATCTATCCCGATAAGTCTTCAATTTGGTCTTTTCATGTTATCCCACAATTTTCGGAAGTTCTGTCCATGGTTCCTTACAATCTTCTCCGGGTGGTCAACTTTATTTTCAAGATTACATATTTTGTCTCCATTGCCCCAGGTTCCGCCTTCCAGGTTGCATACTCTGTTGGTGATACTTTCCATTCAATTTTTAATTTGATTCCTTCATTTGGAGGATTTCTGCTTGATTTCTTTTCAGAATCTCTATCTCTTTATTGAAGTGATCTTTCACCTCCTGACATTTCTCTCTGCTTTCACTCTTTACATCGTCCTTTCTGTCACAGATCAGTTTAACTATGTGCCTTCTAAATGCCACATCTGGCATTTCTTCTACTGTGTTGTCAGTGGATTCTGTTATTGGAGCATCTTGGTCCGTTTGGGGCACTTTATTCCCTTTTTTTTATTCATGTTGTCTGTGTGCCTTCCCATCTAGCAGTGTGGATCTGAGGCTGTACACTTTCTACCCTGTAGAGTTATAATGTCCCTGACGGCTTCCAGTACCTCGCCTTTAAGGGAGAGACCAATATTAACAGCACCCAATGCAAACAATATGCAGCCTCAAACCAAATAACTCCTATTAAGACGTCTACAGTTTTGCTGCAATAAGCAGAAATGCTGTGTTCAGTTATTGTCTACACTATAAAAAGTTAATTTGCAAAAGGGTTTACAATTTCAGATGGTGGATCAAGAGAGAACAGAAGCGGTGTAGGATGTGATGTTTATGAGGAAGGAGGAAAGAAGGGAGAAGTAAAAACTATAGGAAGAGTGAAAGCGGAATCAATAGTGTTTGGCTGTTAGCAGGAGAGTAGAGAGATAGGGAATCCAGGGAAACTAATAAGTGAGAGGAAATATACAGGTATATATAAAATTATATATATATATATGTAAAATAAAAGAATACACAACAGGAGTGTAACGTACTATTCAGACATCCCAGTCCTCAATAAAGTGATGCATGAAAAATACTTGGTTTCAAAAATGGTAGAGATGTGTGTGTGAGAGAGAGAGAGATTAGAAGGATCTTGATGGAAAATTGAACAGATGTTTCTGTTGGTATTCAAAAGTTTCTCAGCTTCCCTTCTCTGCTGATAGGTGGGGTTGTCTGGAGCTTGATGGTAGCCCCACCCTCAGGATGGTGAAGACAAAATATATAAAGACAGTTGCCAGGCCACGTTGGAAGACTGCACCCCAGGAATCTCCTTTGGTTTTCACTCGTGTGATGTAGGAGCCTGATCTTGGCCACTTAGGTCACCTGCGGACCCCACAATTCCTGGTCTCTGATTTAGTCTCCTATCTCCATCTTTCCCACCCCCACCCTTTTGGATTCCCAGTGAGGCACTTCTCTCCCAGGTGGTCCTGAGGGCTGGGCGTTGGGATGTATGCACCTGTCGGGGCAGCTGTTCTGTATCGGGCGGGTCAAGACCAGGTGCTGAGATCTGCGGGCCGGCAGAGTAGCTGGGAGCGATGGGCTGGGGTGGGGGCTAGGGAGGGCTTGGGAGACTGGGGATTGGGATGACGGACTTGGCGGGACTAGGGGGGATCGGTGGATGCCAGACTGGGGAGGGAGTCAGGGACCGGGCTAGTGCCAGGACCTGGTGAATGCTGGCCCGAGTGGGTCCCAGGGACCTGGTGGGCGCCAGACCAGCTGGCTGGGCTGGCTGAGAGCAAGATGCCCTCGCCCCCTCTTCCAACCTTCCCACCCACTGTAGCCAGCCCCATCAGTCCCCGCAGGCTTCGGGAGTCGCAGAGCTGGGAGAGCCCGGCTCTCTCCAGGCTCTCTAACCCGTGATCCCCTGGCAAAATGCTCCCAGTTTCCGACTTTCCACAGGATTGCTGGGCTCAGACCTGCCCACGCAGCCCTAGTAGCTGCAAACTCTCAGGTCTGGGTTTCCGTTTCCTTAGGCTCAGCCGGGCTGCAGTTCACGGATGGCTCCTGCATAGCGGACGATTGATAAACTCCGGTGGAGAGGTTCTCTTTTTATTGTTTTTTGTTTGTTTTGATGAGTAGCCCATTGACACGTCAAGCAGTCTGGTTCGGCTAGGGCAGGCTGCCCCTCCAGTCTCAGGGGTTTTCACTCTAAGCCTCAGAGAGAAGTGGTATTCCTGCTGTTTGAGTTCTGGGTAGCCGAGCTGAGAGGAATGGTGCCTCACATTATTCTGCCATCTTCCTCCTTCTTTCACCACTTTTGCCTCAGCCACGTGAGGCCAGCGGCTGACGTGCTGGGCAGCATGGCTCTAGAGGGTGTGTGCTGGGGCTCGGGCATTCTGCGAACCTTTGGGGACTGGGCGCAGAGTCGGATGTGCACGTGCATTTCCCTGGGGAGTGAGTCGGTGGCTGTGTGTCGGCAGGCCCTCAAACTGGAGGGCAGAGTCTAGTGCCCCTTTGTCTTCAGGGCTGGGTCTTCTCTCTCCCGTTTCCCTGTCCTCGGCTCCAGGAGGGCCTGGAACCTGAGACCTCGGGCTGCAGAGAAACTCGACTCCGGGAAGGGCCGATGACGCTCAGGGCAGACGCTGCCACGGAGGCCGCCTGGTTGTGCAAGGGGGACCCGATGCTGCACGACCACAGCAATGACTGCGAGGTGTTGCGCCAGCACTTCAGGCAGTTCCAGTACACAGAGGCGGCCGGGCCTCGGGAAGCTTTCAGCAGGCTGTGGGAGCTTTGCTGTCGGTGGCTGAAGCCCAAGATGCGCTCTATGGAGCAAATCCTGGAGCTGCTGGTGTTGGAGCAATTCCTAACCATACTGCCCACGGAGATGGAGAGCTGGGTGAGCGCGTACGGCCCGGAGAGCAGAGAAAGACTTTTGGCCCTGATAGAAGACTGGCAGAGACAGCGCCACATACCACCGCTGGAGGTGAGACAAGAGTCGGGGGTTTGGGTTATTAGTCCAAAAGAGGAGCTAAGGCAGCTGGGCCTGGACCACTCATTTTGTCTGTGTGTCAGTCCACGGCCCCAGTAGTTCTCCAATTCCCTTTTCATTCTCCCTTCCCCTCGAGTCAGCATCTCAGTCCATGATTCCCAACCCTATCAGACCCTGTCTTCCATCCCCAGCACATATTCTGTAATGTCTCCTGAATTGTCCACAAGTGAAATTCACAAATGACATCAACTACCCACAGGCATCCACCATGAGCTTCAATAATTTGCTCTATGGCCTGCAGGCCTGATCTGGCCACAGCCCGTTGGTATGTGCCCTGCAAACCCCTGGTGATTTTCACCTTCTTGATGAATCGGTCCCCCAAAAGAGGAGCTGGGCGTGGTGTCACAGGCCTGCCTTCCCAGCCACCTGGGAGGCTGAGGCCAGAAGATGGCAAGTTCGAGGCCAGCCTCCACAACTTAGCGAGATGAGAACCTGTCTCCAATAAAACATAACAAGGCCGGAGGTGTAGCTCAGCGCTAAAACGGCCCTGGCTTCCAACTCTTATACAGATAAAATAAAATCCCAACAAGTAAATGTAAATGAGGAGGATGACAGAAAAGAAATGACAGGGTAAATGTAGCCCACACTCTATTTACTCTTTGGCTCTTCAGAGAAAGTCTGTCTACTGTGGGTCAAGTAGCGTCCAGAGAGGTTGAAAAGGAGAATGAACACAGTTGGTTCTTAACGAATGTGCATTTCTGCATAAACATGTCGGGGCTGTCTCATCATGAAGTTGTGAGATGCCTACATCTCTGCTTAGAGTCACTGGGATGGGACAGTTAGAAACGGAGTAAGGCTCAAGCACTGTGCACCGTTGCTGCTGGCCACACGATCTCCCCACCTGGCAAACTGTCTTGGGAACTCAGAACAAGCAGTGGGATCATGCTTTGATTTGCACAGTGCAGACCTAGGAAATCCAAGTCATGCTAAAATGTGCAAAAACACTTTGTCAGTATCTGGTCACCACAATGTGGTACTTGGCAGGTGCTCTTTAACTGCATGAATGTTCGAGGGGGAATTGCCCACTTGGGAGGGACCTGGGACAGCTCTGCTTTGTGAGCAATGCTCCCATCCCGATCCTTGGAATCCCAATAGCCGGCACCAGCCAGCATATGTTGGATACGCCACAGGGGCAGTGGTACTGCCCTGGGTTCAGAAGGACCACACCATGCCTCTGTTTGGGGAGGGCAGGGCTGAGGGGAAGGGGAGGGTGGTGTGTCTGCGAGGGGGAGCATGTGCTTCCAGCAGGGTGTCAGGGTGCTGGGTCCCACGTGGGGCAGGGCTCTGCAGGAGCTGTTGGCTTCAGGGCACATAGAGGCCTGAACAGGAGGCTGCTAAAGGTCCTGCCTCCCCAGAGCAGGATGCGTTTGTGGTCTCCCTTCCCTTCTGTCTTCTTCGTTTTGTTTACCATGCAAGATTTCATCTTCAAGTGTTCTAGTCTTGCCCTGCCCAGTACAAGAGCCACTAGCCACGTGTGCCTCTCGAGCAAGTGAAACGTGGCCAGTGCTGATTGAGACCTGCTGGGAGTGTAAACCGCATAGCACGTGCAGAAGCTCTGGGGGGAAGAGCAGGTAACTTGGTAACTGTTCACATGGATTACATGCAGAAATCCTGACGGATTGCGCTTGTGGGGTTAGATTCCACTTGCTATGAAGATCAAGAACACTCCGGTTCCTTTTATACATTGTGTCCTGTGGCCACTGAAAAAGTTTCCACTGCACGTGTGGCTCTGATTGTATTGCTAGTCGGCAACACTTTGCTTTAGAGTGAGGTGGAACTAACTTCACCGCTCGATCGTGGGTGACTCTGAAGTGATGGGCTCTGGCATTTCCCCCAGGTCGACATGCATGACATGCTCTTGGAAGAACTGGCTCCAGTAGGAACAGTACCCATGCCACCAAACATGCACCTGGAGACGTCTGCACTCCAGGGAATGGGACCTGTCCAGGAGGCCCCAGTGACAGAGGCCTGGATCCCACAGGCAGGGCCTCAGGAGCTGAACTATGGTGCCGCTGGGGAATGCCAGCCCTTTCTGGATCCTGGTAAGGAAGGGTTTTCTTTCTGCTCTTTTGTGTGTGATCGAACACTCGAGAGCTCTCAGAGGTTGGGTTGGTTGGAAACGTGGACTCCCCGATGGGAACGGCCCTCTTGGATACAAAGCAGGCGGAGGATAAGGAGATGCGTCTCTGGGAACAGCAGGGAACCATGCACTGTGGGTAGAGTGGCTTTGGGAGGAGGCGAAACCAATGACCCTGCTCATTAGTCAGCAGTCCCTCAGCCTCAGCGTCACCTGGGGTAGGTGTTTAACAAGCTCTCTGAGCGAGTGCTGCACACACCCCCCTTTGAGATGCAGGGCCCCAGACACCAATGGGTGGGCGCTAGCAGGAGAAGAGGCCAGGTGGACTTGATGCCCGGTGTCCTGTTCCCCTTCCCTTTGGGGTTTCCTTCCATTGCTACCCATGCCCTGTCCCCGCCCTCGCCTCCCCCAGGTGTGGTGGGAATCCTCTCCCCTATCTCCAGCAGGCTCAGCTTCACCTTGGTGGCACGTGGAAGACACTGTGTAGTACTGAGACCACCAAGGAGACCTGCAGAGGAAGATTAGTGGAGATTGGCCCATGTTCCAAAATGGAAACGTGGGAAGCCCCCATAACTAGCACAGAGCCCAGGCTTAGCGACTGTGTCCCCCCACGTCTCCACATTTATTGTCACAGTCAACATTATGAGCACTGGTGAAGAGCCAGGCATCCTGCTGGACTCGGGGACCAGGCAGGCCACCCGGCGTGAAAGCAGCCCCCGCTGCCCTGGCACTCAGTTTGGGTGGAGAGTTCAGATGTGTCCATGGGACCGTATGTCCTATCTGTGATGGAAACCGTGTGTTGGAGGCCCTAGCATGCTGGCAGAGCACACGGGAGGGTCCCTCGCCAGCTTTTAGGCTGAGAGGGGAGAACTCTGGAGGAGGGGGATCTGGGCCAGTAGCTAGCTCCAGGATGGATTGGAGTCAACCTTTGAGTGGCGGGAGTGAGGAGAGGGAGGTCCCCTGGCAGAAGGGGCTGCGTGTGCAGAGGCCCAGCGGCAGAGAGAAGACCTGCTGCTGCACTCCGCAGGGTGGGCAGGAGTAGGGGCGCTGTGGTATTGATGATGGATTCCGAAGGGGTGACTCACAAGATACTGAGCGGGTGTGAAATAGAGGACTTGTTGATTGACAGGGGGTCACGGGATTGACGAGAAGGGTTCATAGATAGCATCCCGGTTTCTGGCCAGTGAACTGCTTAGATGACAATGTTAATCACTGACATGGAGAACACTGGGGAGGATCAGGTTCTGTAGGTCTAGGTGAGTTTGGCTTTCCAGATGGAAATGGCCCGTGCGGAATTGGAGCTAAGTAGGGACACCAGGGATTGGGACAGAGGGACCAGGGCGAAAAGGCCATGTCAGGTTCACTGCATGACCACTGCTGAGGCCAGTTTCCATCACAACACAGGCTGGCTGGCATCAGGACTAAAGCCAAGAGCGCACCCCACCCTGCAGCAGAAGTTGGTACAGGGACTTGCCTCTTGCTTGTCAGTAGCATTGAACATTGTCAGCAGCACCCTGGAGCTACGCCATAAAGCACAGTGAGCATCCTTCTCTGGGCATGTGTCCACAGGAGAAATTTCTCGAAAAAGGATCACTTGTTCTGTGGATGGAGAGACATTTTAGGACATAAATAGACTCGGGGGCTGGGATTGCAGCTCAGTGGTAGAGCACTTGCCTAGCATGTGTGAGGCACTGGGCTCGATTCTCAGCACTGCACATAAATAAAGGCCCATCGACAACTAAAAATGTATTTAAAAAATAAAAATAAATAGCCATGGCCAAACGTCCTCACAAACAGTTGTGTCCAGGCACCCTCCCGCTGCAGCTTATGTGTCAGTCTCTGCTCCTGTTGGCCTACCTTGGGCCTCCTCAGAAGCTCTGATGTTGGCCTGCAACAGGAGCCACGACTGTCCCCACCGCCTTGGCACACAGAAATTGTGCCAATGTCAGGGAAAACCTGTGGGTGAGTGGCAGGTTCGTTCTGTATTGGCGATGGTAATCTATTCAATGTAAAAGAGTGGCAGCCGGTCATGGTGGCACACCCCTGTAATCCCAATGCGTCAGGGAGCCGGGGCAGGAGGATGGCAAGTTTAGCACCAACCTCAGCAACCTAGTGAGGCCCTAAGCAACTTCGTGAGACCCTGTCTCAAAATAAAACATTAAAAAGCCTGGGGATGTGGCTCAGTGGTTAAGCACCCCTGGGTTCCATCCCTGGTACCAAAACCAAGAGTATCTAAAAAGAGTGGCAGATGCGGACACAGGCTAGATGGGGGCCGGGAATGGGTCAAGGTGCCATGCGCTGTGAGCAGAAGTTTGGGAAATGCCAACCTGTGAGAGTGACAGGAGTAGGGCTTCCATCGGCCAGGGGATGGACTCACCTGGATCCCAGTGCTGCTCAGGACCACCATGACTGGCAGGAAGGGCTGAATTGGTGCTCAGTCAGGAAATGCACTGGGCTACCACCCAGGAAGGGGCTCTGGTTTGGGCCGGCCTCTCTGAAAACTGGCACCTGGGAGCCTGGTGCTGGGGCCACAGACCTAAGGTGACCGTTTCCTTTGCTGTGTGTGTGGTGCTTACGGGAAGCAGCAGTGGGACATGAGAGCCCAACGGGAAAGCCCAGGAGACAGGGCTGCCCTGTGCTACAACTCGGGGCTACTCGATTCTGCTGAAGGGCTGCTTTCAGTCCCTAAATAGGTCTTTGGCTTCAGTTCCAAACAAGGGACTGGTGTGCGGCCTGGTTTCAGAGGGACATTTGGTGCACTCTGCAGAACTGACAGGTTCGAGTCCATGGGGAATGGTGTGGGGGCACACCCAGGTGCATTTCCTGCCATCGCAAACTGTTTTGCTTCCCTCTCGTGGGGGGTATTCTGGGGCCCCAAGTTTCTGCCACAGCCAGCCCCACTACCACCCACTACCTCCGTGCTGTGGCTTCCTCCCATTTCACTTGATGGCAGCTTCCCTTCGACCTCGGACCTGTGGAGTTATTTGAGCTGGGCCTCCTTGCCCTCGAGTCCCACCCTTAGCTTTGAAATGCAAGCACACCCAAAACCGTGAATTCAAGCAGATGTTTATTTGAAATGGGTTTCACTTTTCAGAGTCCGGAACACACAGCCTCCTCTCAAGGAAAATTCAATGTAAGGTGTGTGTGTGTGTGTGTGTGTGTGTGTGTGTGTGTGTCTCAACATCCTATGGCTTGATATGATGTTCAGAACTCAGATTTCCCTTGGGATTAACCCAGCCCAGCTCCCTTGTTGTTGTTGTTTTGTGACGGTAAGAGTTCACCATCCTATCCTATCTTTTTTTTTTTTTTTTGCAGTACTGGGGATCGAACCCAGGGCCCTGTGCTTGTAAGGCAAGCACTCTACCCACTGAGCTATCTCCCCAGCCCCCTATCCTCTCTTTGATTCCACTTCAACATTTGAACCCACAATTCATGGCAAAGTAGCAGAGGTGGCCAGAGATGAGGAAGGAGAGGAAGTGGTGTGGAGAACAGGATGCCAGCCACGGGGGCTGTCAGTGAGGACAGGGCCGGCTGGGCACCGGGGACAGTGAGTGGTATTGGAAGGTTACCTGGTTGTCCTAGGTGGACACTGTTAGCTTCTCGGGGTGTTGGCAGAGGAAGCCGCTTCTAGGCTTCAGCTGAGACACACACGCAGAGGTGCTCCGGGCTCGTGTCCAACCCAATTCGGGTGTCCTTTCACCTTGGTCGGCTCTTACAGAAGCGGAGCTAGTAAGCAGTTTTCCAGTTTGTGTTGGCCTCGGCCCCTGCCTCTCTCTGCCCCTTGCCGTCGACAGGAGAATGCTCCTCAGCTTCCGTATGCCAGCACACACCACAGGAAGATCTCCTTTGCATTTTGCCCCTCAGCTAAATACTCTCCCTCCCAAAGTTCCCACGAAACTCTTTCGGTTCTCGGAGTCCTGACCCTGCCAACCATCAGAGGAGAAGAGCTTCAAGTAGGCACACTGGGCCTGTCCCCTCACTTGCTCTTGTCTTCTTGGAATTAAAAGGCACACGCAGACACCAACCCTGTGGCAGAGGCTCTGGGCAAAGTCATCCTGACTGAGGAGGAAGTAGATGTGCAGAGGGTGCCTGTCCAAGGCAGCAGGAAAGCCTGGGGTGACTCGAAATCTCCTTCCTCCCCCGTCTTCCCTGTGGCCAGGACATGCCACCCCAGAGTCTGGCTGGAGCTGCCTGCTGGAGTGCAGGGGAGAGCCAGGGATGGCAGAGCTGCTGGGCGGCCGGCACGTGGAGCAAGCACCTGAGTCCAGGAGAGGTAGGTGAGGGCTGAG
Source organism: Sciurus carolinensis (assembly GCF_902686445.1). Lineage (NCBI taxonomy): Eukaryota > Metazoa > Chordata > Mammalia > Rodentia > Sciuridae > Sciurus > Sciurus carolinensis. The sequence continues at coordinate 113,981,123 of NC_062232.1, read as the reverse complement.
CCAGTGCCCCGGTGCCCGGGGTGAAGGAAGAGAAGCCTGCAGCCTTCCTCAGGGGCAGCGGGTGGGGAGGGCGCCTGGGGATTCCCACCTTTCCTGGAGGCTGGGAGCCCAGCGTTCGTGGGCCCGCCTCTCCGTTTTTCCTGGAACACGGGGACCCCTGCGCCTGCCCTGTCTTCTCTCAGGTTTTGGAATCGGCAGAGAAAGCAAAGGGAGTGCGTCAGCGCAGGGAAACCTGGGCAGCGTGCAGCCATGTTTGGTTTGTTTAGACGCGAATGCGCCTCATGCTCCTCCACCCATGGGCTGTGAAAAGCTGGAACCTCCGAGCGACACCGCCCCAGAGGAGCTGCTGAGCTCCTGCTGGAAGCCGGTGCACCCGCCGAGGCCCTGTGCGGCAGGGAAGCCCCTGCCCCTGGCAGCCCCCAAGCCCAGGGATCCCCAAGAGAAACCCCATCGCTGCGGCCAGTGTGGACAGTGCTTCACTTGCAAGAAGCGGCTGTCCACTCACCTGAAAATCCACGCGGGGGAGCTGGGTTACAAGTGCCCCGGCTGTGAGAAGGGCTTCCTGCACCGCTCAGACCTGGACCGGCACGTGCGCATCCACACAGGGGAGAGGCCCTACGAGTGCTCCCTGTGCCACAAGCGCTTCATTCAGGGGGCGCACCTCACCATGCACCAGAGAGGGCCCTGTGCCAAGGACAACTACCAGTGCCATAAGTGCAGCAAGAGGTTTGCCAACAGGGCCAACCTGATGGGACACCTGAAAACTCACACGCAGGAGAAACGTCACGAGTGCCACAGCTGTGGGAAGCGCTTCAATCGGCGGACGGCTCTCACTCTGCACCAGAGGACGCACACCCAGGAGAGACCGTTCTCCTGCCAGCACTGTGAGAAAAGCTACAGACAGCGATCCAGCCTCATGATCCACCTGAGGATCCACACCGGGGAGAAGCCCTACATCTGCAGCCACTGTTCCAAGAGCTTCATAAAGAAAGCAGGCCTCATCGCGCACCAGGCGGCGCACTTCAGAGAAGGGTTCCCTGGGAACCCGCCGCAGGAGGGAATGAGTCCCGAGCCAAGTGACAGTAACCCCACAGGGGCTGCGCCTGCCTGTGCTGGGCTGGGGCCGGAGGACGCTCTGGTCTGACCTCCTTTCCCAGAACAGCTTTGCCTTTAGCTCCTTGAGAAACCCACCTTCCCAGGCGTACACTTTCTAGAGCAGGCTCCTGAGATTTCATTCTGTCCGCCGAGGTGCATCGTGTTTAATCGCTGGGTTGACAAAGGTTTCCTCCCAAGTCAGCCAGATAGGTGCATAAGTAAGAGGCGTAGAAAGCCTGCCATTCCTGTGGGAGCGGGGCCCCTACCCTCAAGGCTGATGTGCCCCACTCTCCTGAAGGCATGCAGTCTCCCCACCCGCGAAGGTCCGACCCACGGAGGAGGAAGGGCACGGGCTCTGCCCCTTTCAGGGTCTGCAGTGCCAGGTCGGAACCACCTGGAGATGCTGCTCTCAAAGATGGGGACGAGCACTCCTCTCCACTCCTGCCAGGGCCCAGGCCAGGAGTACTGCTTTGCTGCAGCCCTGGTGCTCCCTGTGTCTCCTGTGAGTCTTTCACATGGTCCACTTTTGACATGTGGACCATTTCAAAGAGATAAGGCTGACTCATGAGGACAGCACCTAGTGAAGCACAGCAAAGGGTCCCCACCACACAAACACCACCCAAATGCTATGGCGAGACCACAGGACCTGTTAACCTGCAGGCCCTGCCTGCAGAAGCTTCCAATGAGCTTCAGCTGACTTGATTTTGCCTGCTGTTTGAAACGGTGGAAGCACGTGGGGCCACGGGTTTGGCTTCAAGTCTAGCTTGGCTCACCTTCCAACAATTTTGAGATGATGTTCTTGCTTGTGCGTTTACAGTTACTGATAGTGACGTCTCCTGTCATTTCCTCTTTGCTCCAAGAGGTGAACAGTGTTGATGTTTTCCTGCCCATTTTGGCCATATTGCATTTTGATTAATAAATGGCATTCCCCTTATTTCTGCTTTGGAATGATCATTTCGATTTCCTTGGGGAATCATTTCCCATGCACCACAGAAAATATGGGTTGGATTTGTAGGGCACACTCCTGGAGAGTAGCCTGGGGACTCTGTCTCTGAGTCGTTGGCAGCATCCCTGGCACTCGGGCAGGGACAGCGGTGTGCAGCTGCATGCAGGTGGCCCGCAGTTGTGTCCCCTGGGCTCCTTCGGACGAGTTCTTTTGGACCCATTTTCTGGAAGCTAAAGCACCATTTATAACAGGTGTCTAGCTTTTGAGGCTGGCAGTAAAAACAGAAGGCTAAATTGAGGACGTTAAGGGAGCGTAGCAGGCAGGCAGGCAGCGGGGGCAGGGGGCCCCTCCTTGTCTGTGGGTGCAGGGGAGCACCTGCACCTCATGTCTCCTGAGTCCCTTCTGTCCACCTGGGCCTTCCGAGACGTTCCTCTCAGGACGACACTCCAGGTGCTAGAGACCCTCAGTGTGTGAAGCTGGAAGGAAGCATTCGGGGCTTCTGTGGTTCTTACTGTGGGATTTCCACTCTCACGCTGAGTGACTTACTCATCATGGGGAAGTCGCCCATAATCTGTCACGTACACGTCCTTGACACAACCCCGAGTCTCAATTCCTTTCTTTTTGGAGTGGTATTATACGTAGCCGCGTGCCTTTCTATCAGGCTGTGGAGAGCAGAACACGCCTTCCTCCAAAGTGCCCCAGTGCTAATCCCCAGAACCCGAACCTGTGCTACTTTCTGTCCCGAGACTCGGTGTTGCGATTCCCTAAAACACCATCAGATGGGGCCATCGCACTGTTATGCAGGGCCACCAAAGGCATCAGGAGAGGCACACAGGAGGGAGGCCAGAGGATCAGACTCAGGAGTAGAGCTCACACAGGTGCCAGGAAGGATTCTTGAAGCGGGGACCCTGTGGACCAAAGAGAGCAAGAAAATGGTTTCCACCCTCATGTTTCCAGAAGAAACCAGGCCTGGCTGGCGCCTGGATTTTGCACTGCTGCCTTCCAGAACTCTATGTGTAAAATGGATTTGCACCCTTTAGGGCCCTAAGTGCGTGGTCATGTTGCAGCAGCAATGGCAATCCCATACACCTGCCATCAAGATGCAGAGGCTAGGTCTCCTGCCCTGGACTCTCGGTGGGCTTCAGCTGGCTGCTGATGGTGTACAGCAGAAGTGATGCTGTGTGAGTTCCAAGGTGACGTCCCAGCAGATCCCGGGGCTTCCACTCTGCTCACTTTGCTGGTCAGGGAGGCAGTCTCCGTGCCCCAACTGGAGTCTGCATCTGCGTTCATTTGATGCCTGCTCTGCATAGCTGTGTTTGTGTTTACTTCAGAGGTAGGTCTGTGCTGTTTGCAACTTCACTGGCTCAAGGATCCTTTTTCGACTCGGGAAATGAAACCCAGCCTGGCTTGAAAACCTCATATTTGTTTCTCAAGGGGCACAATCTGCTTTTACAAATCACCTTCTGCACCCTCTGCGTCCCAGAGAGTGCGCGTTCTCCAAGGTGAGATTCTAACAACTTTTATCTACGTGAATTGTGCAGACATCACCAAGGGCCCCTGGAACAGTGAGCCTGCAGCAATTTATGTGTTACTGTATTGTCGTACACATTTCCAGGGGCCCTCTTTATTGTGATGTCAAACGTGTCAGTGCTCAGTGAAATGTGTCAACAGGTGTGGAGGAGGTGGAGCGGACAGCACAAGCTCTCCCTTTCCACTTCTGAGCTCTAGCGGTGGCCAGGCGAGGTCTTGTGTCTCCTTCCAGATATTTGACCATAGATATTTCCCCAGCAATTTGAAAATGCTGTCCTGCTGGACTCACTCTCCTGGGAACTTGCTTTCCTCATTTCACCGAATGCATGCGCTTCTTTGGACATCGGCACACACAAACCCACGTTGTTTTCCATAAATGTAGGGCAGCCCATCGACTGCACCCACCACGGTTCATTCAGAGGGCGGGCCTGGCAGATCCCTTTTAGAACTCACTGGCAGGCGAGGCAGTGCCCCCTCGGACTGCCGTGAATGCATTTGCAAAGGAACAGCTGAGCACAGTTGAGTTTAGCTGAGGACGGTAAACCCCACCAGTGCGGGGTGAATAGGAGTTTTCCAAAGTTTGGAATGTTGAAAATGGAAACTCAGATACTCATTGAACTTGGTTAGTGAGATTGCAGACATGTGTTGTTTATACTTGTTGTGTAAGAAACCATCAAAGGCCCCTCCTGATGTCCAGATGTTCACCCAACCTTAATTTCTTTCACCACATTAGTTTACACTACCACATATGCCCTGAGCACATATAATGTGATGTAAAATGTTTAATGCAAATTGGAAACAAATCAAACGTATGGCCCGCAGAGCCAGAATCTCAAGCGCCTCTCCCAGGTATGCCGTATTGTGCCCAGCATGTTATGATGCACCCACTCATACTTATATACTTTAGTATTTCAAGACTGTTCAAGGTTTAACAGAAATCGGGTCATTATATCTAAACTGACCTACAAAGTTGCTTGCCCCTGTCTTGCAATGATCTATGCGTCCCTGGCTGCCCCCTGGCACAACTAATCCCAGCACGTGGCTCCAGCGGCTTGCGTGTATCCCATCGTGGATTCACCACAGTTTACCCAGACAGGGCCCTACTGCTAGACATCCCCGTTGCTCATGCTTTAGAGTTGACGGTCCAGTGTGGCCTGCAGGTGAGCGTTCTAGGAGGATGACAAGAGCTCTGAGTGAGGAAATGTCACCTCAGGCTGCCAGGAAACTGTTTTAAAAATGAGAAGGTGGTCATAATCTCATTCTTTTTAATTTAAAAAAGTAAATAATATATAAATAAAATACATTCAATCAATATAAGAACAAATGAATGAATGACTGAATAAGGAAACGAAAGTCCCTTTTGGTTATAATGTGGCAGACCCTAATTCAGGAGGTAAATTCCATTTTATGTAAACAACATGTATATTATGTTCCAACAAAGCACTAAAATAGGGTTTTTGTTTTAAAAGATAACCAAACTAATGAAGTGATTAAAAGAGGATAGTTGCCCATTATGCAAAAGCACTTTGAATATAAGTTACCAGAAATCCAAACAAGTCTGCATGTGTCATGTCTGGGTACTTTGGTCTGTGTTTGTAGCCAGCTTATTAATGTAGACTTGTGAGGCAGAAGGTCTTAGACTGAAGCTAATGTGATGCTACCGATGCACCCAGGAGGCTCAGTCTCAGTGTAACTGCAGTGATCCTCTGTTGTCATCTTTCTTAAGCACAGGTCAGAGATGCAAAGTGATCCAAGTCACTAAGAGCCAGGGTCCTTTAGTGAGTCTGCTTCCATAGCAATCATATTGTGGTGATGATACCTTTTTTTCTCTAAACATCTACCTTGCACAAGTGTAGGTTTTTAAAATTTCTTTTTCTGTGTTCCTAAAGGATGGGTGGATTTTAGAAGCTATGAAGAAACAGTCCTCAAACACTAAGTTTCACAGCCTTGTCTCCTCCCTTATGAGATCTGCACAAAAGGGGAGTGTGTGTGCATATAGACCACAGCCTTCAACACTACCCCCACCCTGGCCTGTAGCATACAGCCTCATGAGGCAATGAAGCAGAGTCAGGCCATGCACAGGAACCAGGCTGTGCCTTCACAGAAGGCAGCCCTACTCTGGATTACTTAGTTCTTCCTATTTGCTCAGCTTCAGCCACCTTCTTTCAGATTCATCTCAGCAGTTCCTTCCCATAACTGCTTTTTTGGTCTGGAACCATCTTTTCTTAGTACAGCTTAAATATGTAAATACAATTGCAACTTAACATTAGGAAAAGGAATGCCAGTCAGCCCTACCAAATTGGACCCTCTTTAGAGTAGACACTAATTCACTCACTATTTGCTTCCTCCAACTCCAAATCCCTGTGACTGATGATGGGTATCTCTCCATTCCTACCCAGCACAGAACCACCAACTGAATCCTGAAAATACAAAGCACCATCTTTCCAAGTTGGAAATGTGAACACTACTGGAATTCTACAATATAGGTTAAATTAAAAATTTTCAACTTCTTTAATATTTGTGCTTCTCCACTATACAGTAAACTTTGTAAAGTCAAGGACTTTGTGTGCTCTGCTCATATTGTATTTCAAGTGCCTGATACACATGGTAGGTACTCAGCAGTAATTACAGATAGAAAGACTGAAAACTTTCTAACAATGGATATCAAATGTTGATTTTCACCAGGCACAGTGGCACATATCTAATCCCAGCAGCTCAGGAGACTGAGGCAGGAGAATCACAAGTTCAAAGCCAGCCTCAGCAACTTAGCAAGGCCCTAAGCAACTCAGCAAGACCCTGTCTCAAAATCAAAAATTAAAAAGGGCTAGGGCTGTGACTCAATGGTAAAGCATCCCTGGGTTCAATCCCTAGTACCAAAAAAAAAAATGTTGATTTTCCAAGAGAGAGGCTTTCTCCATGAAACTAAACCTATGATGTCAAGCTATGAGGAAAAAAAGCAAACACTGTTGCTATTTTCCACATCTCTGATCCTCTTTCTCCTTCCTCATAAGTGGGAAAACTGCAAGTACCCCCATTTTCCACAGGGCCACGGGCTGAACTCTTCTCTGGTATTGTTGAATTATATAAAAGAATTCACTAAGTTTAATATATTGGATTATCTCCAAACAGGATATACTAATATCTACACCTTCATCATTATACTCAACAAATTTTTTTAAAGTAGTTAAGAAGGCAAACTCCTTGTATATAATACTACTAATGATGTAAATAACCCCTAACATTTATAAACTCTTAATAATTGAGGGGTGCCTTCACAGTCTCAAATTTGATCCTAAAAGTCATTTTCTGAAGTGAGTGGGACAACTGTGACTATTTTACCTCAGGGAGGCAAAAAACAAGACTCATTGGAGTATCATTATTTGCTCAAAGTCTTACAGGTCAGCAGGAAAACTGTATGCCTAGGGTTCACCTGAAACCTGCTTCGCCTCATGGGAGATGGTAAACTCTAAGGCAATGCAGCATTAAGGGCAGAGGAGATGAAAGTTGGGTATTAAACAGGAAGGTAAAAGGAGAACTTCCTTTAAGGTTTTCTTCTGAATGTATGGAAGTGAGGATTTGAAAATGGATTCTTTTACAACTCCTATGCTGAATTCCTTCAGTCTTTGTGTACTTCCAGGCACAAGAAACACTTGTCCTAAAGACCTAGCTGATGAAGGACTCCCAAGAAATTGCTCTTCAGACATCTCCAGAGGCCTCTCTGGGCCTCCAGTGCCAAGGCTGCTGTTGACCTGCAGGGGATGAGGAACTGCAGAGCTCAAGATGAGAACCCACCCAAACTGCTGGAGGCAGTCCTCACCTTCTCTAAGAACTTTGGACAGGTGTAAGAAATCATGCTGTCTCCTTCATAATGTCTGTTGTCAAGTCCATCTCTGGGTTGTTGGAGGGATTCTGCCCCTGCCCATCTCCAGAATGAGGCAAGAGATAGGAGTGCTCAGAGAAAGGCAAATCTCCCTGGAGAGAAGGAATGCTTTACACTTAACTGTGGCATTTCAGGCTCCCAGGGACCTCTGCCAGGGTCAGTTCCTAGAGGGGCAGTATGCTGTGCAGACTGAGTGCCAAAGGGCCAGCAGGCATGTAGGATAGTTGGGGAGGCACAAGAGATGCTTCCTAGGTATTTTAGTCAGTTCCACCCCCAGATGCTGCCAGATTCAATGCAGCCAGCTTCGTGGTTGGTGACTGATGTGCCAGATGGCAAAGGTGCTGGGGAAGGAGCATTTCCTGGGCTTCCTACTGAGGGAGACCCAGAATGAGTGCAGGCCCATCATCCAGAGTGCATGGAGAACACAAAGCATGTTGGCAGTCCTAGAGACAGAAACAGGAGAGATTAGAAAGGCAGGCATGGAGAGCCTCAAAATTAAGGAAACACATGGAGATTTTGTACGTACACTTTAAAAGTGTGCATATTTGTGAAACAGATGAGAACAAGGTGAAAATTAAGTTAATCTTTAACCCTAAAGTGATTAGGTTCACATGCTCAAGGATTTTATATAGATATCCAGCATTTGGCTTGCTATCCTGTGCTTTCTCACCTGAGAATGGGTAGAAGGATGATTTCTCGATCAGACTAGGCACAGGAACAAGAAGTACTTTGAGAGGAAATGGTCCTCCCTGCTAAAAGAGCAGTTCTTTCTTAAAGGGCTCAGAAAGGGAACCCCTGCTGAAGAAACGTCCTGAGAGAAAGACAGGTTTGGAATCCTCTAAGAAGGGATTCCTGGCTTTAAGAGGCAATGGAGAGACCACTTGCACCAGCCTCTAACCAGGGGAATGTCACCAAAATAGGATCTTTATACTCCTGTCAATAGAATGAGGCATGAGGTAAAGAAGGAAACCCAGAATCACTCCCTTATGGAAGCTGAGGGCCTCCCTAAGGGAAGCTTGGAGATGGACAGATACATGGGTAAAATCTGAAGAGACAACCCCCAGGTGCTGCAGCCCTCACATTAGAGTCAGTTCCTTCTTGCTGCTTCAAGTCTCATACAGAGAAACACAGAACCTGAGGAGAAACAGGAAAAAATCTTTCTTGGTGTTGCCTAGCTCTCTACTACCTCCCTAAATGCCAGCCCTGGAGCAGAACACTCTTCCAGAAGCTGGTCTTGCCCCCTTCCCTCCCTACTTTCTGGGGGTTGCCCAAATCTGAGAAAACATGGTGCCTCTGCTCCTCTCAACCATGGTTCAGATCTTCCCTCTCCCTTCATAGGCTCATGATCACTGATCATGGGAGAGTTGTCCCACTGTCCCTTCTTCCACAGCTATGTCCCTAGCTTAAATTCACAATGGTATTAAGGAGCAGGTGGCACAGAGGAAGAAAAGGAAGGCAAAGGAGGACAGTGCTTAGGAGTGACTATGTACCACTGCTGAGCCAGGGACAGAACTTTTATAGGGAACCTTCAAATTAGGAGCAACTTCCTCCCAAGTCATCATCATATCCACCAACCTGCCATTTGTTGGTTTTCAAGGAAGAGAGAGAGAAGGTAGCAAGGAAAGCATTTAAATCCGTTGAGAAAAAATAGACCATGATTCAATTTTGTTCCTTCTCTCCCCAGGCCTGCCTACCCATTCTCATTTCTCATGCCCATTTTCTGGGAAGAACAGTGGAACACAGTAACACTCACTGGGCCCTGTTCCTGGCACCTCCTCCTCTCCTGCTTAGTGGGACTGGTACTGGCAAAATGGTAGGAATAAGTTGGACTATGGCAGAGGGAACCGGGCAGTGAAGGAGGAAGAGGAGGAGGGGAGAAGCTGGAAGTAACCCAAACAAGTCAATGGGTAAAAATCATGTCACTATCTGCTGGGAGGAGGAAGGCAAAGACCTGGGTTGGCATGAGCTGGCCTCAACCCACAGGCATGTTCCTGTGCCCCAGCCACAGCAAGCATTGACATTCTGCTCCCTAAGCCCTTGACTTCAAACCTCAGGCCTTACAAATGCACACCTGAATGGAAAAGGATTGCTGTTCTCTGCTTTCCCAGCCTCCTTCTCATCCTCTCTTTGCTCAGCCCATCTTCTCTAGGAGCACAGAGACTGTTTCACATCTGGTTCACGTCAGCTTTTGTCTCCTCAGTTTGGTCTGTGAACTACAGGATTTCCCGTGGGATCTGGGGAACACTCTTCTTTATTCTCTTCCCTGAATGAATACTGTGCACTTCTCCAGTCCCTGAGCCTTTGCATGCTGTCTTCCCACTGTGTCCTCAGAAAGGCCATGGAGTTCATGTCTCAGCCATATGCTGGGGAGTGGTGGGCAGGTCTGAGGTAGAACAATATCTCTCCCTTTATCCCATCCAGCCATTTCACTCCTTAGTGTCCATTTCTCCATGGATACAAGACTTTCCTTCTTTTTCTGAGATGAAGGCTGCATGAGAGAGTGCAGGTTGCATGGGGAATAGGGTCTGGAAGACTGTCAGAGGGCTGAAAGGGGAGAATAGATATTGATGAGCCAGCCAGGATCTCTGACTTCTAAATTACGTTCCACAAATTTGGGATAAGAACTTACTTTTTCCTGCAGCTGTTGTATTCAAATGATGATGACCTCATTTCTCTTCCTGTTTCTCCCCAGACACATCTAAAGGCAATCATTTCCTGTCACTTCCCTTAAATAATTAATCTCTCAAATGGGACCCACATGTTCCTGCTTGGGATCCCTTCTGGGAATGGTGCCAGTGTAGATAGGACCTGTAAGATGAACTTTGAAGCTAGTAAGTATTATAACTGGGGCCAGCAGCTTAGTGGGAACACAGTATCCTCTTGCTGACCCACTTCTGGGGATTTAACTGTACCTGCTGGCTCCACTGATTCAGAGCTTCCTTGAATTATGGAGTCAATCCTTTCTAAAAGCTGCTACATTAATAAATGAATGTCCTTTGAATGGTGGTGTGATAATGACTATCCAGGATACACACATGGATTCAAACAGGAAGTGCAGCCCTCTGCAGGAATTTGAATTTCCCCTTCTTAGTTCAAAGTACAAGTTCAGATACTTCTGGAAGGGATGGCGGGAAGTCAGTCTCCAAGCTTTTGGAAATAAATGGAATCCTTTCCTCTCAGGTCACTTCCTCCTCTTGGTTTAGCTCTTTCATTCTTTTTAGTGGTCATTTTATGAAGTCACCTCTTTCCTCTTTCACTTCAAATGCAATTAGTTTGAGGATGTACCTAACAGCATAATTACTGTCCATAAAATTTCTACCCCTTACCGTCACCTCCCCTCCATTTTTGGGCATCTCAAGTTGAGAGTTTCTAGTATATTTGGTTCTGTTACTCATGAGAAGTGTTTCTAGCTGAACTGGGACATTAGCTTATTGTTTAATGTTGACTAGAGAAGAGCTTCTCTAGAAGGGAATGCCATGTGCCAGAAAATTACCCTTCTGACCATCATTAGCAGACCTAAAAAAACTGAAAACAATGAAACACTAAGTACACTTAAAAGCTGGAAAAGCAGATGAAGTTTATTTTCTAAATAATCAGGTGAAAGATGAATGAAGAATGTTTCAGATGTTTATGGAATATCTGTTGTGTGTTAGTCACTGTACTAGGCATGCTTACACGTGTGTCTCATTTAATCCTCACAGGAGCCCTGAGAGGTAGGAATTACCATTCCCATTTTGCAAATCTGGAAAAAGACTCAGGAAGGTCTGTTGGTAGAAAAAAATGTGAAAGTACCTATTCCAAAGAAGTGAATGTTGGCCATTTCTGGGTGGTTCAGTATCAAAGAAGCTTTGTTTTATGCTTAAATTACATATGAGGGGCTGGGGAGATAGCTCAGTTGGTAGAGTGCCTGCCTTGCAAGCACCAAGGCCCTGGGTTCAATCCCTAGCACCCCCAAAAAAATTACATATGAAACATCATTTTTATTAGAAAATAAAATTAAATGAAATTCTAAATAAAGATTGGGCATGGAGGCAAACAGCACACAGGACACTAAGGCAGGAGGCCAGCCTGGACAACTTAGTGTGACCTGTTCTCAAAATAAAAAGGGCTAGGGATGTACCTCAGTGGTAGAGTGTCAAGTTTGAGGTCATTGTGGGTTACTTAGTGGGATGATGTCTCAAGAAGAAAATAAAAAGTACTAGGGATGTAGCTCAGTGGTAGAGTGTCCCTGGGTTCAATCTCCGGTACTAGGGAAGGGGAGAAATACTAAATAAATATATTGAAGCCTTGGCCAACATCACAAACCAGGTTCTGACAAATGTATTCCACTTCCTTTGATATCACATTTTCTTTTTGTTATCATGTGTGTGTGCACACGTGTGTGTGGGGGTGGTAACTGGGGATTAAAATCCAGGGCCTTGTGTATGCTAGTCAAGCTTTCTACCACTGAACTACATCCCCAGCCTTCACATTATATTCTGTTATGAGATAATCTTGTAAACCAGTGGAGAAGGAAGAAAAACTGCATCAGAAAATAGTTTCCATTCTAGCCTGACTCTGACTGAGACCATACTCTAAGCCACACACCTTACTTTTCTTGGATATTTGTGGATGTTCCCTCCTGATATCAGAAGTGCACCAAGGGGAGAGGTCACAGACTTTCCTTGCAATTATCATGAAAACAAATGCTTAGACCTTCCTGTAGAGCATTCAAGTGTATAGGGTCAAGGTTGAGTAAACCATAAAAATGAACCTCCCTTTGGCACTGCTTTGAAAACTTCCAATGCACATAATCAAAGCCAAAAAATCCACTAACTACTGCCCTATTCTTTATACAAAGAGACAGATATTTGGATGAAGGCCCAGACTGCCTCCATCATCAGTTCAGTCTATTAGACTGTGTTGAGGGGCAGAGGTAGAGTTTAAGTGCTTGTAAGGACCCTAGGCCTGTTTTGGCCTTCAGTCCTTCCCTTGCTGCTTGGAATTCCCTGACAAAGGACATTGCAGAAAAAAAAGACACTGCAGTAGTGGGTACTCTGGAAAAAGGCAACTAGAACAGAAGCACTTCTCCCAGGACAAACATTGAATCCTCTCTTGCTGTTATAAAGTTCTCCTGAAAATAAAAAAAAAAATTAAAATAAATTTTCCCTGAGCCCTGGGCTTGGTTGTCCATGGAGACAGAATTGCAGCTTTGAAACTGTCCTTAGTTCAGTAATCCTCTCTGCGTTCCCTTCAGGAGACCTGGGATACTCTTATTTTCCATTTCTCCTGAGAAGGAATGAAGAATGACAATAGGACTTGTAACCAGCATGCATTTGCTGAGCACCTGATACCTGAAGATTCTGTCATTGAGGGTGGAGAAACTTTGAATAATTAGATAAATGCATAGCTATAGATGTATCTGATACCTATATTTTCATTATTTTATTTATAATGTACTCATTATATACCAGTCTTGTGCTAGGCACTGAAGATACAATGCTGAATAAGAGAAATAACTTAGATTTCCTTCTGTTATACAGGATATATACTTCTCTCAAATTTTCTGTTGATAATCAGATTCCTATCACTGGATGTCACATAATTTTGTATTCCTTCATCACTTCTGTTAATCCGTATGGTCACTTTCTTCAGACTGGAGACACTGAACATGCTTCCCTATTCCTATGGAGTTTTTGGTGTCTAAGAAGGCTTGACCGTCTGCTAAAGTTTCTCCTGCACAAGCTACAAGTATAAGGCTGCTCACCTGTGTGGGTTCTCTGGTGTTTAATAAGGTGGGAGTTCTGAATAAATCTTTTTCCACATTCATGACACTTAAAGGGCTTCTCTCCTGTGTGAATTCGTTGGTGTGTGTGGAGATTTGTGTTGTGACTGAAGCTTTTCCCACACCATGAACATCTGTATGGTTTTATTCCTTGATGTGCCATGAAGTGCTTATTAAGATCTGAACTCCATCTAAACCTCCTATCACATTGTTGACATTTATAGGGCTTCTCTTCAGTGTGAATTCTCTGGTGCTTAATAAGATCAGAACTAACTCTGAAGCTTTTCCCACATTCCTGACATTTAAAAGGTTTCTCTCCTGTGTATCCTTTCCCATGAAGATCCACATGTTTCAGAAGCTCTTGTTTGCAAGTTGAAAGTTTCTTTCTTTTCTTCCTTGGTAAAGCTCGACCCTGTTTCTGTACCCTGTATGTATCATCATGATTTTCCTTGCCCATTGTTTTCTGGACAACTTTCACTCTGGTCTTCTTTGACACTTTGCATCCTGATGCTTGTATTTCTGATGGAGAAATATAATTAGGCTGATCATTTCCAGTGCCATTTTTGAGCTTTAACCCTGTTAGAATAAATAGAAGAATCAGCCATCTGCTTCTCAGAGCAAAAAAACTATAGGATTGGAGAGAAAAGTCAATGATAATTGCTTTTAAGAAATACAGCAACAAGAAATTTCTTTCTGGTTCAATCTGAACAAAATTACACAGATACATTTCTCCCCAATCCTCCCTACTAGGCACAAAATCAATCCCATTAAATAATACAAGAAACAACTAAAAGAGGTTTCTAAAATGTATTAAGAAGGATATGGGGAAATATTGGGGAACAAAACCTACCAAATTATGCTGTGTCCATGCATGAATATACCACAATGAATCCCTTGTTTATATATAATTATAATATAATAGTATAATTACAACACACTAATTAAAATAATAATGAGTAGAGCAAATGGATCCAGGGAAGGAAAGGAGAGGGAAAGGAATGGCAATGAGGAATGGCACTGATCAAATTATGTTATGTGCATGTACATATATGGCATAATAAATTCCGCTATTATGTATAATACACTAATGAAAAAAGTGTTAGGAAGAAGGCAAACTGGTGTGGGAGAACAGGAATGGAAGAATAGCATGGCAGGGTGTCTTATGTCCCAACACCCAGCAGAAGAAGGTTACTCAGATCCAGGGCTTTCCAATCCTCATAATATCAATAGAAAGTTGCCTGGGCAGGCATATTACTTTCCCAGCCTGAACGGAAAACCTTCCTACAACATCAGGGAAACCATACAATACTGGCAAAGAGGATTAGCCTGTGATCTATCCATAGTAAGCAGCCAAGAGAGATAATAGCCTTCCATGCTGGGCTGGAGACTTTCCCAAACCTCACCTGAGAGATTCCAAGGTGTATGGGCAGGACTGGATAAAGAGGCCCAGTCACATAAAGGGAAAGGAACAGAAGCTTCTTTAATGTCATACATATGAGACTCCCTCCCTTCAACAGAAGATATGTGAAGCGGCAGAACTGGCAAAAGGGACCAAGCAACCAGTGGCCTGGCCTAGGAAGCCTCTTCATCCCCATGAGTCTTGAGTCTCCCCTTCCCCATTAAGAAACATTCTGTCCAAGGGAAATGCCTTCCACACCTTCAGTTATTACCAGATGGGACCCACAGGAGTCCCAGTAGTACCAGATAAACCATAAACTCATAAAGACTCAGAAAATTAAACTGTTATTGGAAGCATACCTCATGAAAGTAAGAAAGAATCTGTGTGCTAAAGTAAAGCACAGTGACTGCCTGCTAAAATAAAATATTTAAATAGGTACCAGACTCTCCTACCCTAATAGACAAAATGATCTGGATACAATAAATAATCATTCATTAGGCCAAGAACAAAAAAAATCACAACCTGAGTAAGAAGGGGAAATGTGACAAAATGTAATCAAAATAGAAATAAAAACCAGAGAAGCAATAGGAAAATCTAAAACCATAAGGAAATAATACACTTCTGAGTAATCCATGGTCCAAAGAGAAAGTCTCAAAGGAAATTTTTAAATACTGAGAGCTGAATGAAAATGAAATTGAAATATATAAAAATTTATGAACTGTAGTTAAAGAAGTGATCAGAAGAAAAGTTGCATCCTTAAGTGCTTATAATAGAAAAGAGGAAAAGTGACCAGGCATAGTGGCACATGCTTGTGATCCCAGTGACTCAGGAGGATGAGGCAAGAAGATTGCAAATTTGAGGCCAGTCTGGGCAACTTAGTGAGACCCCGTCTCAAAATAAAAAGGGTTGGGGATGTAGCTCAGTGGTAAAGTACTCGTGGGTTCAATCCCCAGTACAAAAAAAAAGTGTCTCAAATAAAAAATCTAAGTTCCTACCTCAAGAAACTAGAAGAAAAAGAAGGAAAATAAACTCAAAGCAGGCTGAAAGGGAAAATAATAAAGACAAGGGCAGAACTCACAATAAAACAAAAAGTCCATTCATCAAATTAAAAAAACTGATAAAACTCTATCAAGACAAAAATAAAGAGAAGGCACAAATCACCAATATCATGAATGAAATGGTATATTACTACATATTCTGCAGCAAATAAAAAATAAGGGAATTCTATGAATTTTATGTTCATGAATTTTAAGTTAGTAAAAATGGACCAATTTCTAAAAACCTCCAAACTACCAGGATTCAAACAATATGAAATAGATCCTGAATAGTACTCTGAATATTAAAGAAATGGAACTCACAATTTAAAAGTCCTCCCCTCAAAAAATCTCCAAGTATAGATGGTGTCAATGGAGGATTCTACCAAACACTTAAAGAATTACCACCTATTATATGTGATCCCTTCCAGAAAAGAGGAAGAAATACTACCCAACTTATCTTATAAGACCAGTATTACACTGATTCCAAAACCATACAAAGACAATAGTAAAAAAGGAAGCTGTAGAGTCGCATCTCCCATGAACTTAAATGTAAAAATTGTCAGCAAAATATTGACTAACTGAATGCAGCGAGTTTATAAGATTTATATACCATGACAAAGTCAGGTTTATCGCAGGTATGCAAGACTGGTTCAACACATGAAAATCAATACACCCAACCCACCATTCCAAAAAACTAAAGAAGAAAGATCATATGTACCTATTAACCAACACATAAAAAGTATCTGACAAAATCCCACATCCATTCATGATGAAAACATTGGTAAAATCAGGAATTATATCAACTCGATAAGAATACCAACAACAACACAAAAACACCAGTGCTAATATCATAGGTAATGGTGAAAGACTGAATGTTTTCATGCTAGAATTGGGAACAAGACAAAGATGTTTTCTCTTGCCACTCTAATTCAACATAGTATCAGAAGTCGAAGCTTATGCAATAAGCAAGAAAAAGAAATAAAAGGAATTGTTCCATGAAAATGAAAAGCTTATGTGTGCACTGAACATGTAGAATATCTGTACACTGAAAATTATAAAAAAGTGAGGAAAGGAATCAAAGACTTAAATAAACAGAGATACACTGTGTTCATGGATTGGAAGAATCAATACAATAAACACGCCAATCCTTCTCAAACTAATATATAGATTTAATGTAACTTCGGGCAAAATCTCAACATAGTTTACTTCAGACACAGATAAACTTCTCTATAACTTGCACGGAAAGGCAAGGTCCTACAATAGATAAGAGAATCTTGACGAAGAAGAATAAAGTGGTACAAATCACTTTGCTGTACAGATATTAAGGCTTACAATACAGCTACAGTAATCAAGAGAGTGTGATATTTGTAGAGGGACAGATACACAATTCAGTGGAATAGAATGAACATAAACATGCCAGGCAATTCAATGGAGGAAGGATATCCTTTTCAACAAATGATGCTGAAGCAATTAGACCTCCATTGGCAAGAAGAAAAAAATGAGGCTCAACCTAAAGCCCACACTTTATACAAAACTAACTCAAAATACATCATGGAGTTAAATGTAAAACATAAAATTATAAAAGTTTTAGGATAAAAATCATACAGACCTAGGGCTAAGCTAGTCAGAGTTCTAGATTTGGCACCAAAAAAAAATCTATAACAGGAAAAACTGGTCCTCATCAAAATTTAAAACTTACTGTGTGGAAGCCCATGGGAAGAGGATAAAGACAATATATAGACTGGGATAAAATAATTGCAAATAATAGATCTGACAAACATTAGAATCTAGACTATATGAAGAACTCCCAAAAGTCAACAGTTAATAAATAATCCAATTAAAATATGGTCAAAAGACACTGCACTGAAGAGTACATAAAGAGATGGCCAATAAACCCATGAGAAGATATAAAACATCATCAGTCATTAGGGAAATGTAAATCAAAACCACAATGAAATATCAATACACACCTATCAGAATGGCAAAAATTTTTTAAAATATTGAGACTAAACACCATCAAGGATGTAGAGAGAAACTGGATCACTCATACATTACTAGTAGGAATGTAAAATGATATAGACACTAAGGAAAATAATTTGGCAGTTTCTTATAAAATTAAACATGCAATTACCATATGAAACAGTGACTATACCCTTGAAGCATTTCTCCCAGATAAATGAATACTCTGCAAAAAAACCTATATATGATAGTGGTGTGGAATGCTACTTCAACCATTAAAGAGAAATGAGCCATTGAGACATGTTAACAACTTAGATGAATTTCTAGGGAATTATTTTGAATGAGAAAACCTAATCCCCTTAAATTACATACTTCATGATTCCATTCATATAAGCTTTTTCAAATGACAAAATGTTAGGAATGTTGGCAGGTTAGTGGTTGGCATGGATTAGTGGGGAATGTGATGGAAGTATATGTGATTCAGAAAAGGCAACAGAAGAGATCCTTATGGTAAGGGAACTATCCAGTATTTTGACTATGGTAGTGAATACATAAATCTACACATGTGTTAAAACTGTACAGAAATAATAGACACATACTATGAATTCAAGTAAAATTTGGGAAATCTGCTTAAGATCAGCAGGTCATATCAGTATTAAGTCTGGCTATGATATACTTTTGCAAAAGTCAGCATTGCAGGACACCGAGTAATGTGTACACAGATGCTCTTTATATTACATTTTAAACCTGCATGTGAATCTAAAATGACCTCAATAAAAATTTCAATGGAAAGATATGAGCAGAATCTTAAAATGTTAAACCCCTATAAAGGTTCCTAACCAAAGAACATTTATCTTCTTCCCATGAATATACTTACGTGTAGGAAATGCTCCAAGACTATCCTTGAATCCTTAGAGAACTTGGATCTATGGTGTTTGCTCTAAATCACAATAATATTCTGAGAATAAAACCTCAAGGTCATGAACTGCCATCTTAATTCCTATTTTCAGGAAAAGTGAATGACTCTTTAATAACTTTTCTCATTTCAAATATTTAAGTGGGCAGAATCTTGGATATAATATCATCTTTCTATTCTACTGTGGATGTGGGTAGATATACAATGAGGAAACTAGGAACTTAACCTAAGGAAGACAGGCGCAAATGGTGTGGGAATAGGAATCCAGTGTTGTTGAAGGTAGGCTTGCTTAGAGGTGACAGTGGTTCCAACTAGGATGGTAAGAGTGGAAGAGGGTGAGACATGGTTGGATTCAGGATACATTTTGGAGATAGAGCAAAGAGGAATTGCTGCTTGATTGGCTGTAGAATATAACTGAAAGACTGTCGTAAACAGTGACTGAGAGGTTTCTGGCCTAAGCAGTTGAGTAAATGGTGATGCCCATTACTGAGAAGGGACTTATATGTTTTATGGGGTAAGGGAATTATCAACAAATCAATATTTCCACTAAGAAGATGGAAGTGCCTTTCCCCCACACTATCAAGTTAAAACAATAAGCTGCTGGAACGCAGGGACTCTCTCACTAGGATGCCATTTGCAAAACCTGAGGACACAACACATTTCTCAACTTGTGCACAAAAGGAAGGAAAAATCTTTACCTAGAGAGATGACAGTCTCATAGTTCTCCTGCATGACATCGTTGTAGAGGGTCTTCTGAGAAGGGTTCAAAAATTGCCATTCTTCCTCGGAAAAATATACGGCCACATCTTCAAATGTCAACAAACTCTAAAGAAGAGAATGGGTTTTAGTTAAATATTTGCCACTGGAAAGGGTGTCCTACCACCCATCTCTGAATTACATGGTAGGCCAGGTGCTAAAAAGGTTAGCAGTACAAAATTTAGGGGATGAGGGGAATGAGATGGCAGAAAAGGAGGGAGTCCAGCAGATGGGTAACCAGCCTGGGAGATACCCAATTTCCATTCCCACTGTGCCATGCCCAGTTGCCTGGAGAACATTTGGGGCTAACACACTGCAGAATACCTGCTGGGAAGTATAGGTTGTAGGCAGCAGGGAAAAGCAGAGATGAGCCTGCCTGAGAAAGCTGGAAAGTACAGCTCACCTGGGACTCAGGCCAGATGAGCTCAGATGTCCTCTTCCAGTCTTCGGTGCTTTTCTGCTCAGAAAGGGCTAAAATCTGTGGAGTATGCACAGCTGTGGGTGGAAAAGAGCCACAGAAAATTTCTCTCTTTCCTGTTTATAAACATCATGAGCTGCTTCTAAAATGCAAACATTGGGACACTTTCAAGAAAGATGGATCACTGTGAGAAGCATTGTGTGTGATGTCCAGAGTGGTCACCTCATGGGAAACAGGAATCAGGTATCCACCACTCATAGAACCAGTTCCTCAGATCACTATTTCCCCAGATTTCACAAGAGAATTAATAAAAGGAAATTTAGTAAATAGATTAAATCATATAAAACAAATTGTTCAGCTAACTGAGCAAGAATTAGGAGCATTTGAATATAAAGTACACAAGTCCTCTGGTGTGCAGTAGGAAATGTTGGAGACTTTTATCTTATTTCTTTCTTGGTGTATCATTTTCTTCACATTCTGCCCCTTGACAGCCCATTTCAGATCTCAATTTCTCCTGTAACTTACAAGGATATAATCATCCCACCTGTCCCTGATTCATCTTCTTCTCAGATTTCTAAAGAGTAAATACTGTGATGTGAATTTCAGAGTTCTGTGGTTTGGATATTTCTGTACCCCAGGCCAATTCCCACCTTCACCAACTATTGCACTCCCACCTGGGAAACATCATAACTGCAAGGCACAGCTGAGCACCTGGAAAATTCCCACAAATTCTAGCTAAACCAATTACTATCACAGCTCCCAGGAGAAGAGAATTATTATGAAGTGCCTCACCTCTTTTATATACAGGCTGGGTTTCTTTGTGAGTATGCCAGCCCAGCAGCTCTTGTAGTACCTGGTATGTATTGCAGCATTCTTTCTGGAACACACCAATTGCTTGGGGCTCTGCTGACTTCCACCTGAAGCCTGAGGCCTTTTCTACTCCTCCCAAGAGCACTGTCTCCTTCCCCAGCTCACGGGTTGTGACCTAGAAATAATCCCCATCCTCATTAGCACAGAACTCACTTTTGGGGATAGTGGAGGAGGGAGGAACTTGAGTAGAGCCCAGATTTGGGGAGTGTGTAATCTTACAGGAAGTAATACAAAGGCTGAAGAGAAAATGTGTTGCTATGTTCTTATAAAGAAGAATCACAGAATCTAAGAAAATTAAGATAAAATGAAAAAAGTTGCGTCAACTTCCAGCCCCTCTCCTCCATGCCAGCAATCTCTACTCCTGTGAACCCAGCTACAGTGCAAGCCATTAGCGGGGTTGGGTGGGCTGGCTGTTCTTACACTGCCTTCATCAGCTTGCTTTTTTGACTTGGATCCCTGCCTTAGTGGATTTCAATCTTCTAATTTTCTCTCAAAGATAAGGAATTGAATTAACAAGTATTTCTTATCAGCCAGATCTTCCAATCTTCCTATAGCTAAGGAAGGATTTCATGTGGAAATAGAATGGGATGGAAGGGAAAATGAGGGAAGAGATTGGCTCCAACCTCCCTCCATATGATTTGGTTGCAGTAAGACACCAAAAATATGCTCTGCCCTACCTATATCCCTCAAGGTAGGTTCCTGTGTATAGGAAGCGTGCTGCCATCTCCCAAGGACATACCTTGGTTCTCCACTCCCAAGTAGGGTCAAGCACGGGGGTCCCACAAAGGGAGGGGAGCAGAGGTTCTTTTCACCCAGCTCAGAGGTGTGTGTTCCCACTAGAAGACATTGTCCCTCCACATCCCGACTCCCTTCACTTCTCTATTGTCATTTTTCTTCTTTCCATATCTTTGTTTCCCTTTTTGCTTTCCATTTCTTCCCTCCACTTGAAGTCTCCCAGAATTGTTTGATTTTTATTTCTGTTTGCTACCTTCTCTCTCCTTTGGTTTCTATAAGTGCTGTACACTTTTTGGAATGTTTCCCCTTTCCCAACTCTTTCTCGTCTTTTACTTTGATTTCTAAGCACTCGAGTCTTATCTCCTTGGCCATGCCAAACTAGGCCCACCACCCCCAATCATCCTGGCTCAAAAGAAGGAAAAATGTATTTTTTCCCTCTAACATTAGAAAAGACTCTGCCAGGAACTCCGAAACCTGTGGACTGAGGCTTGCTGCATGATTGTGATTTCAGCTCCTGACTGGCTATCCTAAAGGAACAAGCAAAGTGTGACTTCATCCATCTCATTCTGTGATAACCCCCTACCCACATATATCTACCTTTATCCTATTCAAGTGCACATGTAAGGAATCTTTCTTCTCACCTCATTCTTTGTTCCACCAGGTTCTCTCCGCAAGCGTTCTACCAGGACCACAGCCTGTCTGATATTCTGTGGATGATGCTTCTGCACCCAGTTCTGGATGTCCCAGGGCAGAACAGTCAGGAACTGTTCTAGCACCAGCAGTTCCAAGATCTGCTCTTTCGAGTGGGCCTCTGGTCTCAGCCACTGATTGCATAATTCCTGAAGTTGACTGACAGCTTCTAGGGGCCCAGGTGCTTCATGATAACAAAAGCTCCGGAAGCGCTGGCGGGCACTCTCAGGATGAAGGCTTTCGGTTTGTGGGTTGTATTTCTTCCTCTGATTGGAGCTTTCCTGCACAGATCCCTCAGTGTCCAGGAACACAGCCCCCATGTGGGAGTTCAAGCACACATCCACATTCAGCTCACTCATCATTTGCTCTAGAAACAGTTTTATTTCTGTGTGTGACACTGACACCCTGCTGGTGCCATCTCTGACAACTGAGGCCCCATCAGACTAGACACAAAACCAATGTACAGATCTTCTTCCTAAAATCACTGTAGGGAGAGCAGAAAAAAAAGTGCATGTCAAAAAGAAAGCCACTTGACACAAACTCACTTGCTAATTATTATCAGAGAAAAATGAAAAGTCACTACCCTCCTTCCCCTTTAAAATCAACTGCCAAGTATTAGGACATTCATGATCACAGGTTACTTCAGGAGGTATGTTTTTCACCTTTTCTTTGTTACTCAACTTTGAAACTAGGCATAGCTCATAGAAGACAAATGTCAAACATCTTCCTTCCCCCACACCCACTGATTTTTGTTGCTGTTGTTTTGTGTGTGTGTGTGTGTGTGTGTGTGTGTGTGTGTGAGTTTGAGAAAGGTTGGTCGGTGAGAAAACAGGCACCCTTAGGCCAAAAGCAGTTTTGAGATTATCCAGTACTTTTTTTTTTTTTGCGGTACTGGGGATCGAACTCAAGGCCTTGTGCTTGCAAGGCAAGTACTCTACCAGCTGAACCATCTCCCCAGCCCTGAGATTATCCAGTACTTAATCTGTGTGCTTCCTGTTATACTTTCACAAATATAGCATATTTGAGCTTTTCCAAATTTTAATAGATCGTCCCAGTCTTTTGGCTCTAGTCATTGGAAAAATAACTTCTATGCTGCTTTATCTTTTCATGAAGACTGAAGCCTTTACT
Organism: Sciurus carolinensis; assembly: GCF_902686445.1. Classification (NCBI taxonomy): domain Eukaryota; kingdom Metazoa; phylum Chordata; class Mammalia; order Rodentia; family Sciuridae; genus Sciurus; species Sciurus carolinensis. Next base: position 113,958,000 of record NC_062232.1, on the reverse strand, counting down.
TCATGGACTATTTGATATTCTCACTCCACTGTATTAATACTGATAGGAAAACAGAGACATCAGCAATAAGAGGCATAATTAGGGAAAAAGTAACCTAATTTTTCTCAGCAAATGTTCTCCCACTAAGCAACCAGATCAAATATGGGGAGGGCTGCACTTGTTTGGAAGATTTACAAAAGGTATGTAGAGATTTATATCTGTCTTTTAGTTTTTGTGCTTACTTTAACTGGAAAAACTTACAGCTGGCCTTTGTTTACAATATATCCAAATGCCAGGTTGAAGAAAGAAAGGAAAGAAAGGATGGATGGATGGATGAAGGTTCTTATAGACAGGAGGGTTTAAGAGTAACCTTTCTCCTAAGTTTGCATTTCCTCAGGAAATGACTTTCCATATCCTCAAGGCTGAGGATAGACTTGACAGTCTGATTTTTCCCCAAGGAGATCAGCAGAAACAGAAAAAAAAAAAAAAAACTTTTCAGGACGTCGTGGGTATTCAAAGAAATGGTTGGTCCCTTGCTGTCCATACAGGTTCAGGAGGTACAGGGGCACTTCCTAGATTTTTGTGCCTACAGAAGTCAATGTCTTTGGGGCTGAAATGGCCCTTTCTCTAGTGTTAGGTTCATAAGCCAGTGGAAATTAGGAAATTTCGCTAGGTACAGAGGTGGACACAAGTGCCCCAGACTCCGCCACCAATTCACTACACCTCCTGGATAGACCACGGGGATGCCCGTAGGCGCTCCGCGCCAGCAGTCCGAGTGAGTTTCACTAGCATCCCTGAGTTATATTTGTACGTTGCATGTAAAGAGGTTGCTTCTGGAGGTTAAGTGGCTGTAGGAACCTACATCTGGGCCTTGCTGACGACAAGTCCCGCTCGCTCTCCTGCCAACCTGCCGCTTGGCAACGAAGCCACCGCGAACTGAAAGACACAGCGTCCCATCCCCGCCCCCACTCGCCGCCACGCAGCAACCCCAAGGGCTGCAAATGACAAGAGCGGCTATCTCTCAGGGGCTCGCCAACCGAATCTAAAGGGTAGATTAGTTTCTCCGTTACCTCCGGTTAACTCTGGGCTTCGGTGGCGGCCACTTTTCTTTTCCTCAATTTCACTATAAAGTCTCCACGACTCCCCGCCGCTCTGTGGAGCGAAGCCCCGCTCGCGCGCCACTCGGGGAGGCCAGGTCAAGAAAACCCGCGATGCCTGGCCAGAGAAGCTCCAGGATCTCGGAAGCTCAGGGTCCTTGAAAAAGCAGGCACCCACCCGGTCTCTCCACCTCCTCAAGACCGCACCCCAACTTCCTATTCTTGGGTCTTGGTGTGGACCGCACCCCGACCGGAAAAGGAAATATGCGTTTCCGGTAGCTGCGTTAACAGCCACGCCCAGCCATCTTCCCACCTCTACCTGTGAAGTGTCATCCTAGCCAAATCAGGAACTGTCTCGCGAGTCCTTGCCACCCCAAGGAACCGGCCTCCTGCTCCAGTTTGGCATTGGGGTTAATGCCACCGAGTCTCCAGGTCTGCTAGAAGTCTACGATAGCCCCGCAAATCATCAGTCACCTTGAAGCAAAGTAGCCTACTGACTTCTTGTGCCAAGGTGTGGCGCGTCCACATTGTTTCTGCTGGCTTCCCGGCGACAGGTAGCCCTTTCTACCAAGGGGCCACGAAAGAGTAAAACTCAGATGGGTGGGGACACCTGTACACTACGGTACAAGCGCCTTGCCCTGGGCCTTTCTGAGTCCCAGAGAGTTGGAACTGTCCTCACTAGACTTGTCAGCAGCCTCCAAGAGTAAACAGTTTGGTCCTAGTGGGAGCCCCTCGCTAGATCGGGAACAACATTGCCTTACGTTTTTAAAACAGTTTTCTGGTTTGTTCGCAAGTCCCTCCCCACAATTATTTTGTTTTATTCTTGTTAGGTAGATTTTAAACTTTTGAAGTGGGTTTCATTTACATTTCTCTTTTACATATAAAGAAATTAAGAAGCTGGGTTGAAGTTCAGTGGCAGACCTTTTGCGTGAGGCGCTGGTTTCAGTCCCCGATACTGCAAAAAAAAAAAAAAAAAAAAAAAAGGAAGTCAGAAAGAAATTGAAACGTAGAATATTACTTCCTAGGGATTACCAGTGGCAGATTTAAGACAAGAATTTAGGTCTCTTGTTGTCATATTCTGTGCATTTTCTTCTTGCTATGCTTTCCTGAAGGACAGGGGTCTTATTTTCATCTAGTATCTTCATAAATGTTATCGCTGGCAGTGCTTAGCAGTACTCTAGGTGAGGTAGGTATTCTGTAAATATTTACTGAGTCATCTTCCTAAGAATCTGAGTATTTCAGATTGTCAGTATTCTCCAAATTCTCAGTGTTTACCTATTGTTGTGCCATTTGGACAGAAATGGTCCATGTGAATCAAAGAGGAGACTGTTAAACTCAGTTGTACAATGGGGATGAAAGTGCCATCTTTAGGAAGTCGCTGTGAGAAACTACTCAGACAAACAAGAGATATCGGTATGCCCAGGAGGAAAATAAACAAAACTCCCACACACCCCCTTTGTCTTTTCATATGCAAATGAAGATGAGACTCTAAGTAAATTAAAATCAATGGTCCTTTGAATAAAGAAGCTGCCTGGCAGGTGTGGAGGCACTGTCCTCTAATCCCAGCAGCTATGGAGGCTGAGGCAAGAGAATGGAGAGCTCAAAGCCAGCCTCAGCAATTTAGCAAGCCCTTAGCAATTTAGCACCACCCTGTCTCAAATTTTAAAAAATTAAAAGGGCTGGGGATGTGGATCAATGGTTAAGTGCCCCTGGGTTCAATCCCCAGTACTAAAACAATAACAACAAACTAAAAGCTGCTCAAAAGTGTGCAAGTGAACACTGTGTCTGTCACCTGTGATATATAAAGTTAGTGAAGATGTTAGACTCACAAGAAAATTTTTAGAATGGTTCTTTCAAAATTATGTTCTTGGGCCTACCACATGTGAGGCACTGAGTTCGATCCTCAGCACCACATAAAAATAAATAAATAAAATAAAGGTATTGTGTCTATCTACAACTTAAAAAGAAGTTCTTGTGCTTGCTTCAGCAGCACATTTATGAAAATTGGAATGATACACAGACTCAACATAGCCCTTGCACAAATATGACATGCAAATAAGTGAAACTATATTAAAAACAACAAAAAACTATGTTCCTGACATCAGCCATTTTCATCATAATGTTTCATTACTCAATAAAGAGGAAGTTAAGGCACTGTTACTTCTGGATAATTCCCACACAACCCTTCAACTAAATCATTAGCCAGTGAGGATGGCCAGATTAAAGGCATTTTCTGTTCTTGGAGATATAGCTCAGTGATAGAACACTTTCAGCACATGCAATACCCTGGGTTTGATTAAAAAAAATACACACACAGGCATTTTTTTGTCCTCTAAATACTTCAACCTCCTAGGATCACCCAATCAAAGTGTGATCTTGAGCTGCAAACAACTTTATAGGTGGAAACAACTTGAAGAGAATATTGTGATTTTGAATAAGGTCATGATGACCAAAATAAGGAAAAGGAATTTCCAAAATTAAAACTTACAACAAAGAATGTTGTAATTTTTAACTAAGCAGAGTCACAATAAATAAAAACCAATAATTCTATCTAACGCATAAGAATCTCTACTGAAAGGAACCTAAATATGCTCTCGAAGGCCTACATTTCAATCACTTGAGGTTGCTATAAAAATACCATCAACTAAATGATTTAACCAACAAATATTCATTTCTAATGGTTCTAGAGGATGGAAGACTTGACATGCTTGGGTTCTTGGTGGGTGCCTTCTTCCTCACATGGCTGTTTTTTGTGTATACATGCAAAGAGACAAGCATCTGGTGTCTCTTGTGCACACCTGTAATCCAACAACTCATGAGGCTAAGGCAGAAGGATTGCAAGTTCAAGGTCAGATTCAACAACTTAGCAAAACTCAGTCTCAAAATAAAAAATAAAAAGGGCTGAGAATGTAGCTCAGTGGTAAAGTGGCCCTGGGTTCAATCTCCAGTAACCCCCGCCCCAAAAAAGTGCCTGAAAGTTAGATTGAAGGCTGAAAAAAATGCTTTAAGGGTTAGGGATGTAGCTCAGTGTACAGCACTTCCATAGCATGTGTGAAGCCCTGGGTTCCATCCCCATTACAGCCAAAAAAAAAAAAAAAAAAAAGCTTCAAACCAGACAACACTTTCACTGACCTTGCTATTGTTATTGTTGAGCTCCTGGAAGAAATAAATGTTGAGAAAGTCTTTTATTGCCAATAAACTTGCTAATTGGTTTTCTTTTTCTCCCCTCCCCTTTGTCTTTTTTTGGTGCCGGAGACTGAACCCAAGGACACTTTAACACTGAGCTGTATCTTCAGCCCTTTTTTAAAATTTTATTTTGAGACAGGGTCTCCCTAAGTTGTTTGAGGCTGACCTCAAACTTGCAATCATCCTGCCTCTGCCTCCTGAGTAGCTGGAATTCCAGGTGTGTACCATCATGCCTGGCCTAACTGGTTTTCTTCTAATATCTATCAAGGCAGTTGTTTTAACCATTTTTAAAATATTAGATAAATTGCAACTCTTAAGGCAGTAGTGATTTTGCACATTGCAAAATCATATAAGTCAATGAAGTTAAATGCTTCTGAAAGGGGGTGCTGCATCCAAAACCACAAATTTCCAATTATGATGTTGGAACCTATAAGTTCCTTTATTAAAAATTTTTAGATAGTGATTGGTAAAGGAGTTCTAAAAAATCAAATATTCAGTGATTTCATATTACAAAATTCCTTCCACACTCCCTGTCCTACCCTTGGCACTGACTACAGACTTTGCTCTCATTGTCATGCTTGAGTTGCCATTTGCTTTGCATTTGCCATTGCATTTTACCTAACTTAAGTGTGGTACTGATTCTCTACCCAGGTGCCTTTCTGCCATTTTCCCATGCTATCTTTGCTATGAGGAGGTGTAGCTACTACGCAGGGTCAGTTCATGTCTCCCAGGTTTCCTTTTGTACTTACTTAGGCTTAGAGACTGGGGATCCTTCTTGCCCCAGTGTTGATCTCTCCCTTTCACGTGAAAGTCAGTTGAAATATGTTCTTGTTTCTTTTGTGGGATAACTGGACAATAAAAGTATAATTGTTTAAAGTGTGTATATAAAATGTAAAAATAGAAATTTAAAAACTGAATTTATTTATCCCTTGAAGCAACCTCAATGGGACACTGCAGTAAGGAGCTTGAAGCTGATTTTTGAAATAGGACTCTAAGAGATTGGAGGTCATCAATCCTTCCATTCAATAGCAGATTACTCACTGAAATTCCTGCCAGAGTTGTTTTACAGTGATCCCAGAGCCAGGGACTTAGAAGAGAGACCTTTAGCTATGTTTATTTACCTACAACTGGCACAAATACAGGTATGCACCAAACACTGTTCTGTTTTAAATGCAAAATTTTGTGTAATATTAAGTTAGTTCATTAAAACAGAGCCCAGCAATGCTCGTGAAGTTTGCAAGAAGGGGAGCTAGGTTAAGGATTAAGTGAAGTTTCCTATTAGAAAGCATTTTTAGTATCTAGGGGAAATTATCTGGGGCTCCTCACATTTCAGATTCAAGGCATGATGCCCCAAGTAGGAACAATATCATTCTGATAACATCTTACATGAGGTCAATATGAAGGATGTTACATTTGTCACGGTGGTGGGGAGGGTTTCACCCTTATGAGATTTACACACTATATAAATTGTCACCATGGCCAGAGAGAGTGCTTAGTAATAAAAATAACTTTACTCCACCCTCACATTTCATGGTATCAAAAGCCACATCAGCCCTGCCCTACTCTGACTGTGGCCCTGTTCCCATCACTGGTGATTCTATATCAATCTCTCTCTAATCCTCATCCCTCTCCCTCATGGTTCACCCCAGTCCCTGTTGTGAACAAGGTAGCAACTCAACAGCAAGCTTCTGAACACTTCTGAAAAGGGTGCTGAACCTAAAATCTCAAATTTCCAATTATGATGGTAAGACCCATATGCTATTTTATTATAACAGTAAGAATCTTTAGAGCTGCGTGGTGCATGCCTCTAATCCCAGCTACTTGGGAGACTGAGGCAGGAGGATAGGGAGTTGGAGGCCAGCCTCGACAGCTTAGCAAGATCCTGTCTCAAAAGAAAATTTTAGCTTTCCTCCACCATGCTGTTCTGCCATGATGTGCTGCATCACCTTGGGCCCAGAGCAATGGAGTTGGCCCACCATGGACTAAACCCATGAAACCATGTGCCAAAATGAACTTTTTTTCCTTTAAGTTGTTCTTATCAGATATTTTGGTCACAGTGACTGACAATCTATCTCCTTCTCACAGATGCATACTCAATTCTTATTCCCAATTCCCCACTCTAAAAATGTTATGCTTTCCTCTAATAAAATCATCTCAGAATACAATTTTCTGGTTTTCCCTGTCCTGTCTTCCCACCATGTTCAGTTCTTCCGGGGGATCATGGCTTCCTTCCTGAGGACCATTTAGAAAAGCAAAATATCCTCTCTTTTAGAAAAATGATTCCTTTCATCTAGCTCACAATAAAGTAACTATTCTAAACAAAGAGGAAGGAGCAAGACTGGGAGAGGGAAAGAAGAGAAAATAGAGGAAACCTCATGACAGCATCATACTGAACAGTCACTGTGCTAGAAACTTTGGTACTGTGTAGTGCCTCAGCCAAGGCTGCCACCTTTGTTAGAAGCACTTCTTCATCTTCACCTTCTCCCCTTACCCTTCTCCTTTGTGTGTGTGTGTGTGTGTGTGTGTGTGTGTGTGTGTGTATGTGTGTATAGTGTATATGGTACTGGGGACTGAACCTAGGGCCACACTACCACTGAGCTACATCCCCAGTCAGTCCTTTGTCCTATTTATTTATTTATTTATTTACTTATTTATTTTTATTTTCCAACAGGGTCTTGCTAAATTGCTGAATCTGGTCTATGAACTTGCAATCCTTCTGCCTCGGCCTCCCAAGTTGCTGGGATTACAGGTGTGTGCCACCATGCCCAGCTTGTAAAAAGCTTTCTGACTAACTTATTAAGACAAAGAAAAGAAGATTCTTTAATCAAGGTAGATGAAGACAGATCAAAACTCAAAGTCAAGGCAAAGGCCTTCAATGAAGATTCATACTTTTCATACATGCTTAAGATAGTTAATAGTATGCAAACATACTCTCAGCAAGGAAAGGCATAATATTTGATTTTCCTTGGATTAATATTTTCAAAATCTCCTAGGGAATATATCTTTTATGGAATCTTCTAAGCAGGGTGTTTTAGTCAGGTTTGCATCACTGTGACCAAATATCTGACAAGAACAACTTAAAGGAGGGAAAGTTTACTTTTGGCTCACAGTTTTAGAGGCCTCAATCCATGGATGACCAGTCCATCACTCTGGGCCCAAGGTGAAGAAGCACATCATGGGGGTAGTTGTAGTGGAGGGAAACTGCTCTGCTCATGGCAGTGACAGAGAGGGGCAGGGAGTTGGGGGGAGGAGATAGAGAAGAGGGAGGGAGAAGAGAGAAGGACACAAGGAAGATGTGTCCTTCCAGGGCAGGTCTCCAAAGACCTACCTCCTCCAGCCATACCCCACCTGCCTACAGTGACTACCCAATCAGTTCATTCAAACTTGGATGGACCAATGAGGTTACAGCTCCCATCATTTTGCCTCTGAATATCCCAGCATCAACAAGATCTCTTAGGGGATACCTCTTGTCCAAACCACACGTAACACAGGGACAAAATTCAGGAACTCTGTTTATCTTTTTCTGAAATAGATGTGGAATTGTCTCCCTGTAAATGGCAAGACTCTTGATTCCTCTGCCAATTCCTGGATGATCTGGACTCTTCATGTTGCCCTCTCCTTTGTTTCTGGTTCTTTTTTATTCGAGGTGACATTCACATGGAAATTACTGTCAGGACCTGAGGATCATTATGTTGGCTGACCTGAACAGCTGATAACATCCCAGCCAGGACCTTCAGGAAAGCTGCACATTAACAACCAGTCTTTTGTTGATTTCTGGGTGGTTTCCCAGGACACTTGGCCTTTCTTCTCTACTCTCAAGAGTCTCAGAAACCCAGATGTTTCTACTGAATATCCCGAGTCAGGGGACAGGTTCCCACAATGGCTGAGATACACATCATATATAACAAGGACTACATACTCTTCCTTTACTATGGGTGTGGTCAGGTGTTTGTTGACTCTTGACTGGTCAAGCTCTGAATCTCTCTATTGGGTTTTCTCTCTGAGGATAGTGCCTCACTAAAGTTGGACCTCTACTCAAACTCAGTGAGCCTGTCTCAATGTTAAAAAGGATTTGGCTTTGTCTAATAACAATTCTTTTAACAGTTTATCCAGAGGGCAAGCAGCTGGGGCCCTTTAACTGAATAGGAGACCCCTATTCAGTCATTTATATGATTCTCAAAAATTGCAGCTAGAAGTTGTCATGGCTCCTAGGCATTTCATCAATATTCAGTAATTTGTGGGACTGGAGACAGGGAAAACAGCAATAATAATGGAGTTGAATATTGCAAGCCTCAACTGAACAATGACAAGGATTCATTATTGGACTCCTAACATAAGTGTGGGAAGGCCATCTGTGCCTACCAGTGGCTATATCATTGCTGAAATGCAGCTTCTACATGGACCAGCATTTCCAAGAATTCCTGGAGAAATGAGCACCCACTATATGTATAGAGTACTAGGTATGGGCATGGGTAATCATAGGGAAGTAGGAGTAACTTGATGGGTGACTCACTCCTTAACACACAGAAGGTCATAATGGGGATAGGAATAAAGTTCCAACTGTAATGGGGGATCATGAAAGATCTTTGAACTCTCAAGTAGGACTTGAAATTGTCTCAACAAGAGCCTCTAGAATGAATGACAAGAATAGATTTGATGACCCTTGCAGAAAAGATCTCTATGAAACCCCAGGGACAGACCTAAGCCCAACCACCCAATGTGGCAAATCTACAGACAGGACTGACCATAAAAGTCTTGTTATCTTTTTTTTTTTTTTACTGATTTTTTTTTTTCCGGTGCTGGGGATTGAACCCAGGGCCTTGTGCTTGCGAGGTAGGCACTCGACCAACTGAGCTATCTCCCCAGCATCTTTTGCCCTGAAAGAATATTCTAATGACTATGTAAGACTGAAATTTCCTTAGGACAATAAAACATATCTTAAAATTTGGGGAGATGGGTGCTCCAGCACCTAGTTACCAAATAAAACTGCTCATTCACACAATGTTTAAGCAATGTTCAGCTGTCCAATAGATATGTAAATGTAGTTAATTGGAAATTTTACATAGTCAGAAAAGTATCGACACATATACACACACAAGTTTTTGTACTAGAGATTGAACCCAGGGGTGCTTTATCACTGAGCTATACTCCAGTCCTTTTTATTTTTTATTTTGAGGGAGAGTCTCATTAAATTACCCATACCAGACTTGAACTTGCAATTCACCCACCTCAGTCTCCAGAGTGGATGGGATTACAAGCAGGCACCTCCACACCTACTGAGTGTGTATATTTTCAAGGAACAGATGATGACAAGAAGAATCTTAACTCTTTTCATTCAATCCATTCAATGGCGAGTAGTGTGAAAAATTTTTAAGACTTAAGGAACCAAGAGTATAATGCAGGCTGGACCAGAAATTAGTTGTCTGATCACTGCTTCCAGGTTTGGTCATATGACTTCTAACCTTCTGCAGAGCCCTTGCTGGTCACTCCACCTCTTTAGCAGAATTAGATTATTATGCCACCCATCAATATTCAAATAAGTGTTGTTACCCTCACATAGAGAGAGCAAAATGATCACTTCTTATATGGTGGTATTAGATAAAATACTGCTACTATTTATTTATTTATTTATTGCCATACTAGGAATTGAACCCAGGGGTGCTTTACCACTGAGACATATCCACAACCCTTTTTGTGATTTATTCTTTTATTTTTAAGACAGGGTCTCCTGAAGTTGCCAAGGCTGGCCTCAAACTTGTGATCCTCCTGCCTCAACCTCCCAAGTTGCTGCAACTGCAGGTGTGTACCCCATGCCCTGCTTGATAAAGCTTTTATTCATTCTCAATAAGCAAATATTCATGTAGGAATTTTTTCAGCAAACAAATTTTATCGAAAGAACACAGTATTGTGCAAAATTCAGGAACAAATCCACAAACACACTTCTTATACAAAGAAATGATAACTTCTCAGGAATACTCAACAGATAGGCTGTTAAATACATTCTCTGCAAAAATAATGGCATTGTAGAGACTTACCAGACAACCATCCAGTCTGGGTGTCTACCTTCAAAATTAAAAATTAGTAGGAGAAAAACTGAGTGGTTCCATTAGGTCAGTGCGAGAGGGTGAAAAGAGCTCTGGCCAGAGATTTCAGTTACAGAGCAAACACGGATGGGGAAAGGTTTCACTGAAGAGGTCCCTGTGGGACAGTCCAATTGGCCTGAGATTGCTGCCTTCCACACATAGGACACTTATACAGTACATGTGACATGCCCCAGTATATAAAATTAAAAGATCTTTTGTGTAAGAGTAAGCACAAATGAAGATATTGTAAATAAAGCGAAGAAACTAAACTTCAAGTTAAAACTAATCCAAAAGTCACAGCCCAAAAGGAAAATGTATTCATGTCAATAAAAAAACTAATGTCTTGTGACCACTCATTGAGTTGAGATCTTACACATGGAGTTCATGTCTTCTGTAGAATTGCTATGATTATTTGAGATTCAGAAACCCATGGATAAAACGTTAAATTGAAACACCACAAATACAAAACATCAGACACCAACTGCAGAATAAAAAAAAATTCACAGAAACCATAAAATACATTGCTCAGTATCCTCAGGCTGGGGAGATAGCTCAGCTGGTAGAGTGCTTGCCTCACAAGCACAAGGCCCTGAGTTCGATCCCCAGTACCGCAAAAAAAAAAAAAAAAAAAAAAAAAGTAGCCTTAATAGTATCCTTCCCCTTGTACTTCAAAATCTAAAAACATTTGAGCAGGGAGGACTCATCTGAAAGAACAGGAGGTTCGATAATTGATCATGACCTCAGGTTCCCACAACCATTTCTTCTGAACTCTGGAGGAAAATACAGGTGTCTGTTCTTACCTAAAACCACATTGCACACACTGTGGGTCAGCACCCTGACAAAACCATCTATAGTCTACCAGCTCACAGTAGTCTGGAGTCTACAATAGGCCTTTCCAGCATTCTGTGAAGCCAGCAACATCGAATAGATAGGGCCACTGAGAAGCACAGCCATTGCTGTTCCTTTCTCAGGAAAATCAAAAGCAGCACAGAAGGTCAGCATATGAATAACAAGACAAAAGCAATGTTCAGAAGGCAAATTCAAATCTAAAGTGTTAAGTGACAAGAACTGCAGCAGTGAGTAATCTAGAGATTGTGTTTTTGGAGTCAGTAAAATGGGCTGAGGAGAACATGGGAATCCAAAGGGATTTAGGAAATAATACGTATTGTATAGAAGAACTCGATGGAACACTGTATATACTCCCTAAGAGGCCTATGCATCGAAGTTCCTTAACATAGCCAAGCATGGTGGCACAGACCTGTAATCCCAGTGGCTTGAGAGACTGAGGAAGGAGGATGGCAAGTTCAAAGACAGCCTCAGCAACTTAGTGAGGCCCTATGCAACTTAGAGAGACCCTGTCTCTAAATAAAACATAAAAGGGCTGGGAATGTGGCTCAGTGGATAGGCACCCCTGGGTTCAATCCTTGGTATAAAAAAAAAAGTTCCTTTAAAATAGAATGTAATTCCTGACATCCTGTGAACTATTCAATCAAGTGATATGTATCAAAAGTCAAAGATAGTTGGGCATGGTCATGTGCCTATAATCCTAGTGACTCCAGAGGCTTAGGCAGGAGGATTGCAAGTTCAAACCCAGCCTTGGCAACATGGCAAGACCCTAAGCAATTTAGCAAGACCCTGTCTCAAAATAAAAAATAAAAAGGGCTGGGAATGTGGCTCAGTGGTTAAGTGCCCTGGCTTCAATCCCTGATGAAAAAAAAACCTCAAAGGGCTGGGGGTGTAACTTATGGTAAAGTGCTTGCCCAATATGTGAGAGGGCTCTGGATTCCATCACCAGTGCTGCAAAAAATAAATAAACAATAGGAAAATATGTCAAAGATCAAATCTCTACAACTGGGGTAAATCAAACTGCAGCTCATCCAGAACACTCAAGAACATGAGGATCTTAGAGAAACAGTAAAGCCCACACTTCAAGAGCATTAATGCCAGTGTACCAACATAAACCATCTGTCACTGATTCTGATGCTTGCATGCCTTAATCTAATTGATCATGCAAAACTCTTCATGGGGACATGACTAAGAGGAAAAGCATAAGCAGGTTAGAGGAGAAGCAATGTGTCTTACTTGTTACTTGTCCTGGTCCCCCTTTGCAAAAGTTCCACTCAAGGAAGCTCACTGTACTTGAATGACTTTGGTCAGGATTCAGGAGTCATCAGTTGGGGAAGAAATGGAAATTTTATGTCTCAAACTAGCATGTCATAAAGGCAAATGCAAAGTAAAACAAGGAAAAAAAGTTTAATTCTCTGTGTTGAAAGAGAGACGAGGCATATCCCTTGCTTTCTTTTAGAGCATTTCTATTTTCTAATGATCCAAAACTAAGCCTTATGGTAATTTTACAATCAGGAATGTACGAAGATGGCCATACCACCCTGGACAGGATGATCTCCTCTGACTTTGAAAGCTAAGCAGTTATGCCTGGTTAGTACCTGGATGGGAGGAATGTAGAAGGAGCTGGCAGCAAAAATATTTGGGCTGCATGAGAACTAGGGAAAGAGGAAGAGAGGGCAGAAGTTGAAACCAGAACCTCGTCCAGGCCCTCCTGTGACAGACACAGGGAAATGCACATTGCAGCCAATGCCCAGGCAACCCATGAAGCCACAGGAGAAAGACCCAGAAGATGGACCAGATATGTTGTGTCTAGAGCATATCCAGGTTCCAATCACTGAGCAAAAGCAGGAGCAGCTCCTTCTCACAGCTCCTTCACCCGACTGTACTGCCCAACATGGAGAGAGTGTGCAGGGCCACCTACCTCCATGGCCATCGTCACAGCCTAAGACTGACCCAGCACAACCTTCACCAACAGACAAACCCAGCGTCCTTGGGGGAAATGGAACATAAGGACACCCCCCAATCATAAATGTCTCCACTTGCAGAGGGCACGTTCTCTCATGTCACTCACATTAGCAATGGCTGCTGAGCCAGGCTGCCCCACAAATGAGGGAACAGGAAGGGGGACAGGTGCATTTCCTCAGACCCCCAAGGTCCTTCACATTTTCACACTGAAGTCCCTCAGGCTAGAACTGCCTGTATCTTCCTCATCTAGGGAGCAAACTCACTTTCTTGCTTACATGGAACCTGACACAGGGAGACTATTGTGTCCCCCGCCCCAAACCGCAGCTGAACCTTATCCTGTCGCAGTCCCAGGGGCTGTAGCACTCCAAGGGATTTCCAAGTTCCTCCCCCTTGTGTTGGCCACACCCTCTCCTTGAGAGTGCAGCAGTCTCCAGGCAATGCAGGCAGCCCTCGAGAGGAACGCAGGACCCTGGGTGGGACCACCAAGCCACCAAGGCTTCCTGCACACACAGAGGAAGTGACACCTTCAGCCTGTGGCCTGTGAAGCTGGAGAACAGAAGGAGGGGTTTGCTGCCAGCCTGGAGACCTGACCTGGAGGTTTCTGCAAAGCCAGGCTCTGAACTTGCCATTGACAGAACCCGTGGGTTTTATTTCCTCCCATGGATGTGCAGAGCGTGGTCAGAGGAAGCGAGCTGAGGCTGAGCACAGGAGCCTCATAGGCCTCAATGTCTTGAATACACGATGTCTGTCACAGGTCCCCCAACAGAGCCCAGTGTCCTCAGCCTCCACGAGCAGCTCTGCACAGTGCTGCTGCTCCAGGCCCTCTCCCTGCCTCTAGGCTGTAAACCCCTGAATGAGGGGCCACATTTATGGGCTATTCCACCTTTGCTGGTCACAACAGCCCTCTCCGCCTCGGAGCCTCTAACTTCTGCAGTTCTTCTCATTAAAAGAGCAGTGTAGGGGCTGGGGAGATAGCTCAGTCGGTAGAGTGCTTGCCTTGTAAGCACAAGGCCCTGGGTTTGATTCCCAGCACCCCCCCCCCCAAAAAAAGAACAGTGTAGTTGAGAAACCAGTCCTGAACTCCACTGAGATCAAAGTATGTTCTCCTATCTTTTCATCAGCAGTTATTTCTCCTACTAAAAAACACCCAGAGTGAACAGTCAAACCAAAGTCTCACTCCAGCAAGGCTTCTGCCTCAATAATAAACCTGCCCATCATAACAAAACATCAAAATACTGAGGGGAAGTAATGATCTGTGTTAATAAGACATAATAAATGCTACCTACTGATCCTGGGAAAAGACACCAAGAGTGACTGCTGGATCACCATATCGACTGGAAAATGCAGAGCAGGTAGAAGATAAGGTAACAACTGCTTTTCCCAGCCACAAAACATTACTCAAAATGCTTCTTGTACCTTAGTGATTAATATCGCAGAATTTGGACTGAGTACCCTCCCCATAATATTTTGGTGCTGTTACTATGGCAAGGTAATTATTATTACCATTTTTGCTAAATATTCAGATAATATTTTTTTATTTTTACAGACTGCATTTTGATTCATTGTACACAAATGGGACAACTTTTCATTTCTATGGATGTGCATGATGTAGAGTCACGCCATTGGTGTAATCATACACGTACATAGGGTAATGATGTCTGTCTTATTCTATCATCTTTCACACCCCTGCCTCCTCCCCCTCTCATTTCCCTCTACATAAGCCAAAGTTCCTCCATTCTTCTTTTACCCCCACACCCCTCCACCCCCATTATGTATCATCATCCAGTTATCAGAGAAAACATTCCACCTTTGGTTCTTTGAGGATTGGCTTATCTCACTTAGCATGATATTCTCCAATTCTATCCATTTGCCTGCAAATGCCATAATTTTATTCTTCTTTATGGCTGTATAATATTCTATTGTGTATATATACCATAGTTTCTTTATCCATTCATCAACTGAAGGGCATCTAGGTTGGTTCCACAATCTGGCTATTGTGAATTCAGCTGCTATAAACATTGATGTGGCTGCATCACTGTAGTATGCTGATTTTAAGTCCTTTGGATATAAACTGAGGAGTGGGATAACTGGGTCGTAAGGTGGGTCCATTCCAAGTTTTCTGAGGATTCTCCATACTGCTTTCCAGAGTGGCTGCACCAATTTGCAAATCCACCAACAAGCAAGATAATTATTTAATAATGCTTTAGTGCAACCTATAAAATGAAGATAATATCAACACATAACACACAGGGGATTCACAGGGTTAAGTGAGGAACCCATTGCAATGCCTGCACACAGTACTCAGTTGTCACAGGCTTTTCATCAGTGGCAGCTGTGCCTCATTTCCTTTAGCATCACCACCATCCCCATCATCTGCATGAGGCTCAAAATGGCTGCTGCCATCCCAGCAACACTACAGGATGCATCAAACAGGGAACCACGATAACAAGGAACAAACTCCACTGGGTGTTCCTCACTGGCTAATGTCTCCTACTCCTGTCAGGCCCTATTCTCCAGACTCACAAATAAGACCTTAGGAAGTCTGGAGCTGCATTCAAGGTGGGAGAGACAGGCCTTCAGTTCCCAGGAGGGAAATGTGCCTCTTGCATGCATATAAAAATGTCATCCAAAACGTTTTCAAATTTCTGAGAGGGAAGTAAGTATAAGCTTACTTGATAAAGATCATGATGAGAGTCCTAATTAAAAAAACCAAACAGGGTACTGCCATGGGAAAGCCTGACCTGCAATGTTCCAAAACGGTCCCAGTGGGTGTATTTCCACGCACGTGGCTTTTCAGTGGTTAGGTTTCCGTGTGTAGTCCTGAAATCTCTGGACTTTGTACCTGAGCACATATCACACGTGAAATACAAAACTCATTTCAGAAAAGGTGAAGACTAAGAACATCAGTCCTTAAGTATGTTGTGCCATTTCATCAAATATCACCCAAATCAGTTGTGACCCTCTCTGTATGACATCTATAGAGTTTCAAAGACCTTGCCTTAAAGTGTCCTTATGGTAAATTGTCTTTCTTTAATCCACGCATATAGAAGGCATGGAAAATACTTGAAGGCAAATATGAGTTTGACCTAGACTATGTCACACTGAGAGTTGAAAGCACATTACCGGTCCCAATCCCAGTCCCACCAACAAGTAGACACTTAACCACTGAGCCACATCCTCAGCCCTTTTATTTATTTATTTATTTATTTATTTATTTTATTTTAGACAGGGTCTCGCTGAGTTGCTGAGGCTGGATTTGAACCTGCAATCCACCTGCCTCAGCCTCCAGAACCCCTGGGATTACAGACGTGTGCCATTGTGCTGGGCTCTGAGTGAACACTCTCGACTCCATGCTTGATGGGACTAATTGGCATCACATTGGCTTAGGCATGAAATCCTGGGAACGATTCAAGAGCCAGGGCCCACGTTTTTGTGACAGTACTGGGGACTGAACCCAGGGGCACTCTACCTCTGGGCTACATATCCCCAGTCCTTTGATACTTTTAGTTTGAGATAGGATCTCACTAAATTGCCCAGGCTGGCCTTACACCTGCAGTCTTCCCTCCTCAGCCTCCCAGATCACTGGGATTACAAGTGTGCACCTCTGTGCCCAGATCAGGTCCCACTGTAAACTCAGGAAGTACACCTTCTCTCTCTTTCATTGACCTCCTGTATCCTGAGATTGTCACCAATTAGAGAGACCTTCCTTTGGAATCCTCTACCTTGCGACCTCTTCCTGGATGTTGATACTCAGCAGAATTACTCAGAGCACCACTCATGTAGGCCTTCCTCACTGTCACCCCAACTCAATGGAGAAAAGCCAAGTGACTGTCATCATAGAGGCAGAGGGGACGAGGGCATGCATAACAGGGGAGAGGTGTCGCTTCAGTGTCAAAACCGCTTTTCAATGGCAACTAAACTGCCCTTGGTCACCATTACATTACTGGTTAAGAAACATAAGTTTAGCTAAAGCTTTTTCTAGGGATCTTGGGCCTCCATTTTTCACAGGGTGCCAAATAACAATGACCTTCATCTTCCAAAGATTTCATGTCATTTAATCCATTGCCAGCATCAACCAGAAGAGGTTGAATGTGAAAAGGCTGGACAAAGGCTAGACTCTTGAGTTTGTATTAAACAAGACAAACGGAACTTGACCTTGGGTGAGTGAACTTCATGGTCTGTGATGCTACCTTCTGAAGGAAACTTATGCCGACAGAAAGGTGAGGCACTGGAGGTATCCACTGAGACCAAGGTTACAAGTGTCTGAGCATATCTCTCAATAGTGCATAGTGATATTTGCACTTTTCTTTCCACTCTCAAATTGGCAGATGTTTCCACACGAACTAAAACAAATAATTACCACACAGAAGAGAAGTGACTTTACAGAATCAAAGAAAGAGCAGAAACCTCTCTGGCACTGCCAGGTTAACGGCACCCCTCCAGGTCAGTTTACGGATGGCAGCAATTCCTACTGGGTCCTGGGTGCTGGGTACTGAGCCCTGACAGCCTCCACGTGATGTGTGCAAGCTGGCCAGAACAGAATGAGCCTCAGAAGATGGAAAAGTCTGGGGTCGAGCCTGCCTCTGGCTTTCCAAAAAGATTTGTGGTGTCATTTCCAAGGAAATGTCCTGGTAACCACTGAGGAACCTTGCCGGAATTGGGAAAGAAATATGTAAATGATCTTTGGGCAAAGTTGAAAGAGCTCAGACAGGAGCGGGGCTTCAGAAGTGGCAGGAGGAGTTAAACCAATTACCAGAACACTCTTTTCTAATATGTGGATTCAGAAATCAAGATTCTTTTTTAAAATATTGTTTGGATGTTGATAGACCTTTATTTTATTCTTCTATGTATATGTGATGCTGAGAATCGAACCCAGTGCTTCCCACGTGCTAGGCAAATGCTCTACCACTGAGCCACAACCCCAGCCCCAGAAATCAGGATTCTAATTCCTTGAGCAACTTTTGTGTGTTGAGCCCTTGATAAAGATAATCACACGTGATTCTCACAATATCCAAGGCACCAGGTACAATTCCCACTGTGCAAAGGAGGGAACTGAGGCCCAAATATGATAGTGAGAAAGAGCCCTGGGGCATTGAGGCTCAGCTACTGGAGACAGAACGAAACAGGATGTGTTCCCAGCAAAGTAAGGACCTGACAACAAGGCACAGCTGAAGGCATACCAACTTCTCAATGACTTTCCTTGTTGGCCTCTGTCTCTGCACTCCTACCAAGTAAATGCTCTCCCTCCAAGGTGGAGACAGACTGGCAGATACCATTCTGCCCTATCACTTTCCAAAGCTTTCTCTTTCCCCCTTTGCATAGTGCTGGTTATAACTACCTTCACCACTTGTCTTTTTAAAGTAGAAAAAGGCACCTAAGCAGCACTTCCACAATCCCTGCATTAGGAAGGTTTACCTGGACAGTCCATTTTGGTCCACCTTGCTTCCACCTGTTACTGCAAGTTTCCAAAGAGGATACAACTCTGATAAAAACTTGTATGGAAATAAACATCATAGTCAAGTGTTTGGGGAATTAGAACATTGAAACAAGGTCAATAGTTTTGTTTATCAGTGTCATCTACACTTTATATAGGGGCACACTTAATGACCAGGAAAAGACATTACTCTCTAATGAAAACAACGGTTTTGAAACCAGGTCTCTATCATGGAGTTATTCATCAGTGGTCAGCAACAACCTTGGGTATTCCAATAAAACTGAGTGCCTTGAGCAGATATCCTCTCTCCCTTCTCCAGAGGAACTTCTGAAAATAGGCAAGGTTCTTAAGCAGACAGTCTGCCAGGTAAGGCAAAAGAGGGAAAGATCATAGAGAAGAGAGGAACAGCACTAATCCAAATGAAACATCAGATAACCCTGCTCTTTAGAAGCCTTTTTCTTCAAACTGAACCATAATTCATCTCAATAAACCATTCAGCACAGGGATAGTAAATAACACAATAAGGGTTATGCTGTTTGTTTTCTGCAAGGGAAGTCTTAGAGCAATCTGACACAGAACGATGGGAAACCAAATTTTGGGATCATTTTTCCCCACTTCTTTTTCTTTTTATTGTTTTTTCTTAGTTATACATAATGTTAGTATTCGTTTTGACAAACCTATAAAAGCATGAAATATAACTTGTTATTATTTGTTCTAATTCAGTCTCCAGTACTTCCCCTTTCCCTTCCCTCCTCCTATTCCCTTCCATCTACTCTCTATGTATATATGCCAGAGATTGAACCCAGGGGTCTTAACCACTGAGCCACATCCCCAGCCCTTGCTAAGTTTCTGAGGCTGGCTTTGAACTCATGATCCTCCTGTCACAGCCTCCCAAGTATACATATACTTCTATATATTTTTGATTAGTGTCTTGTGGGTGTACATGATGGTGTTATTCACTGTAGTATATTCATATATGTACAAAGGAAAGTTAGGTCAGATTCATTCTACTGTCTTTCCTTATCCCATCCCCTTCAATCCCCTTCATCTACTCCATTGATCTTTCTTTTATTTTATATCCCCCCCTTATTTATATTAGCTTCCACACATCAGAGAAAACATTCAACCTTTAACTTTTGAGGACAGGCTTGTTTCACTTAGCATGATAGTCTCCAATTCCATCCATTTGCCAGTAAATACCATAATGTCATTCTTCTTAATGGCTGAGTAATACTCACATTCTTTATCCAGTCATCTGTTGAAGGGGACCTAGGTTTGGTCCTTATGTTGGCTGCTATAAACATTGATGAGGCTGTATCACTGTATTATGCTGGTTTTAAATATTTTGGATATATACTAAGGGGTGGGAGAGCTGGGTCATATGGTGGTTCCATTCCTTGTTTTTTTAGGAACCTCCATACTGCTTTCCAGAGTGCTTGAACTAATTTGTAGTCCCACCAATAATGTATGAGCATACCTAAAATAAAAAAATCAATATGTGGGATGGCATTAAGTTAAAAAGCTTCTGCACAGCAAGAAGAGACTGCCTACGCAATGGCAGAAAATGTTTGCCACCTGCTCCTCTGATAGGGTATTAATGTCCAGAATATACAAAGAACTCAAAAAACTTAACACCAAAAAAAAACAATTAATAAATGGTCAAAAGAACTAAACAGACACTTCTCAAAAGAAGAGATATGAATAGTCGACAAATATATGAAAAAAATTATCAACATCTTTAGCAATCAGAGAAATGAAAATTAAAACTACATTGAGATTTCATCTCACTCCACTCAGAATGGCAATTATCAAGAATACAAATAACAGGGCTGGGGATATAGCTCAGTTGGTAGAGTGCTTGCCTCACAAGCACAAGGCCCTGGGTTCAAATCCCCAGCACCACAAAAAAAAAAAAAGAATACAAATAACAATAAATATTGGCAAGGATATGGGATCAATTTTATGTGTTCCTTATTTTGTTACTGATTACTGACACTATCATACCAAGCACAATTATGACTAACAAAACAAATGTGTTTTCAGTCCTTTTATAAGCATGTCACTGAATAGAATACATAGAATACAACTACATATTAGTATGTCAGTAACCAGTGAAATAGTAAGTTGGAAAGTTGCTTAGATTATAAAAGATACAATTTCATTACTTATTCCATATCTTAATGCCACTAACAAATTAGATTGAACATAGGTCCTAAAACATAGATAATAGTTAAAAATTAATCACTAGCACATAATATATATTTCATGGTTTCATCCTATTTGAAGTGACTTTATGATACTGATATTATTTAAGGTCTATAGCTTTTCTAGAAGTTAAGATTAGTTTGACTAGTTAATGTGCCAATTCCTAAAATCTGCATTTTTAAAAAATAACAATACAGATAAAGTAAAACCCAAATGGCAGCAATAAATCTATTCCATTAATATAGGAGTCATTAATTCATTTCAACATGAGATAATATATACCACTCAAGTCAATAAAGAATCAACAGAAAAAAATTCATCCATCACCATTATCAAAGGAAGCAACTTGCCTCACTGAAAGTATCAGGTTACTCTCAGTGATTAGAATCCTTAGGTTTCCCAACAAAACATCAAGTATTTCCCTTTAATTGACTTCTCCTCTTGGATATACGGTCTATGGCACACAATAGAAGAATGACTATAAATAGGCAGGTACTACCTATTACTGAATCCAATATGATAGCACTTGAGGCAGTGAGGCATAGTCAGCATTTGTGGCCAAAAAGGCAGACACAGCACTCTTGCTATTGTTGGAGGAGTCGCATGTTCCTGCAGTTCACATTCCTACCAGTCTAACCTCTGATCACTTCTATCCTCCTTACTTGTAAACAGTAAACAGAAACTATACAAATCTTTTTTAATGATAAAAATACTTGGAAAGGAAGACCTAGGCCATAAGACATATTCCATGCTTCTATAATTATGTCAAAATGGATTCTACTGCCATGCATAAGTAAAAAGAACCAATAAAATAAAATAATAATGCATGCTGGGTGCAGTGGTGCATGCCTGTAATCCCAGTGACTCAGGAGCCTGAGGCAGGAGGATGGGGAGTTTTTAACCAGCCTCAGCAACTTAGTGAGGCCCTAAGCAACTTAGCAAGACCCTGTGTCTAAAATTATATATACATATATATACATATATATAAAAGGGAGTGCTTGCATTGTGGCTCAGTGGTTAAGCATACTGTGTTCGATACCTGGTACTCCAATTATTTTTTCAGAAAATAATGATATTAAAACAATTTAATGGTTTAAAAGTTTGACTTTGTAGCTACCTGAACAAAGTAAATTGTCCAAATGCAAGATAAATAAAGGTATTTTTTCTCTAATTTGTGAATTAAAGATACTGGGATTTTTTTTTAAACACAGTGGTTATGAAATGCTTATGAAAAAGGTCAAGACCTACATTTAATAGTATGAAATGATGCAAAACACAAGTTTCTATAAAATAAAATCCTAAACTGTTAAATGACAAAAACAAATAGTAAAAAGCAATCATGGTCCTAAATATCAAGGGTTGAGCAGACTGATTAAGTTCTCTATTTATAAATCAAGACTATAACAAAACGTTTATTTTAAAGAAAATTTATGGTTTTGGAACTACACCAGAATTTAACAATATAAATTATGTCAAATACATGATTATATAATAAAGTTAAAGGCTCTCAATCTGTAAATTAAAATTTGTACAAAACCTTGCAAGGGAAAATTTGCGAGGAGCACCAGAACTGAAATTTATTGGATGCCATGAGGATGAACATCTAGTATTGAACACCAAACAGGTCCAAATGTGCCTGACAAGATCCATTAAGGAACATTCACTGTGGACCTTAAGGTTCAAGTACATAGCTAGATAATCCATATTCAAAGTGCACAAGAAAAATTATTTCATATGAACAATAATTATGAAATATGGCACAAACCTAAATCAAACAAATTCAAATGAATTCAATGTTATTAGGGGAAAAAACTCAGAATTGTATTATAAAATAAAATGACAACAGGGTTTTTGGTACCTTGATTCCCTTCAAGGACCTAAAGTAACAAATTCTTGCCAACAACACCACTATTTTCTTTATTTTTCTTTTGTTTGTTTGTTTTGGTGCTGGGGATTGAACCCAGGGCCTTGTGCATGCAAGGCAAGCACTCTACCAACTGAGCTATATCCCCAGTCCTATTTTCTTTATTTTTAAAGTGAAAATAACACCAAACATTTTATGGAAAATGCATAGAAGGCATCAGGAGGAAACAGGTCATGTTACATACAGAAGCAAACCAGTGTCAATGATACTGAAGGCCAAGCATTAGGCTGAGTGAACAATTCCTAAGTCACCAGGCCAACCAACCTCTCATTTTTGAAATGCGGATTTTTGAAATGTCTATGATCTTTTTAAAAACGTGTTTTCAACATTGGGGATTAAAACCAGGGGCACTCCACCACTGAGCTACATCCCAACCCTTTGTATTTGCTTGTGAGATAGGGGTCTTGTTAAACTCCTGAGGGTCTCACTAAAATACTGAGCCTAGCCATGAACTTGTGATCTTCCTGCCTTAGCTTCCAAATTTGCTGAGATTTCAGGTGTGAGCCATGGCACTGGGCAGAATTTTTATTTTTTTAATTTTGAAGACAACATACAAACAAGATAAATTAGAAATTTAACCAAACAACTCAAATGAAAAGTACTATCTTACTGTTAACGAAACAGAAAACTTCACTCAAAGGTAACTAATACCAAACACACTCCCTTCACGTGTTACCTTCCTCCTTTCCAGGTTAAGAAAAGCAGGAATACAGCTGACACGATGGCTCACACCTGTAATCACAGTGACTTGGGACGCTGAGGCAGGAGGATAGCAAGTTCAAAGCCAGCCTCAGAAACTTATTGAGGGTCTAAGCAACTTAGTGAGACCCTGTCTCTAAATTAAATATAAAAAGGGATGGGGATGTGCTCAGTGGTTACACTGCTATGGGGTTCAATATCTGGTACCAAAAATAACAAAATAATACGAGGACTATGGTCGCTGGGAAGAAATCTCACAAACGACCAAGACCAAGATTTAAACAAATCCATGCGGACCATCCCTTTCCAACAATGCTGTAAAATCTAGGTCAAAGCGGGCCCCCTGGTGGCCAAGGACCACTGTGCGCTGCTGGCCACACCAGCTCAGCATCCACACCAGCATCTATCCCAAGTTCAAAACACCGCCTTACGATCACGACTCGGGTGGTGAAAGAGCAACACGTGCACCAAAAAAATGATCTGCGAGCCGCGTCCTGCAACGGCTTTAAGCACAACACCGGGCCCAGTTGGCTAAGGCCCGCCCGGTCATCCACACAGAAGCCCACGAGACAAGACGTGGTTAAGGACATTAGCACACATCATCCACTTGTCCATCAAACATCACACCATTAACCACGAATTAGGAAGCAAAATGAACTAAACGTACGGTGACGGTAACTGTTGGAGGGGGCCACCATGGTCCTACATCCATGAGCGGAACCATCTTCGGGACCCAGCTGCACAACCCGCAGCTCAACTGCTCCCCGACCACAGAGCACCCGGGTTGCTGCTCACCAGTGGAGGGCTTGACAGCCAGGCCATGGCCCCGCCCTCCACCAAGGTGATTGGAGGGCCTGAAATGATAGTCAGGGGATCTGCGCTCGCCGAAGGCCCACAAGAGGAACCCCACACCTATCTCAAGACCCAGCTGAATAGTTGAAGGCTTTGCACCGATGCACATCCCTCAACGTCCGAAACGACCCCTCAGACCTTGGCCTCGGTTTCCTGTTACTGTTGAGCGGGGAAATCGGGCTCCCCCTGTTAATCCAGGTCCACATCAATCGCACCCCCTTTTGGAGACCAGGCTGTGCCCTGCTCTGAGCTCCATATTTTATTTGTACAAGTAAACACCACCCTCTGCCTCATACAACTGTAAGGAACAAACAGATAAATTAGTATGCTAATAAAAATGACGACCTGTGAAATTAGGGAATTAATGAGTAGTACACGGATGCACGGGCACATCAAATGCATGTCGGAAAAACCAGGCTCATGAGCCCACGCAACACACCAGACGATCAGATGAAGCAACCCCCTCACTCCAGTCCATAAAAGGAGGAGCATCCTGAGACCGGACACCGGGTGCCTGGATCCATCACCTGGTCACTCATCATAAGCCTTCCCAATACAATTTCCACAGTGACCAACCACTGAATCCCTGTCCTTGGACTTTAGCAGAGTGTGGTTTGTCCTGCCTGTGAGGATCATGTACACCCACTCTAAGCTGCTGACACTCCAAGCTGACACTCTGAAACCACTGTCTTTCTGGGCCTTGGCCTAGAATAAGGTTGTGTTCTTTGACAGCTCTCTACCTGATCAATGTCTTCAGCTGGTTTGTGTCTCATCTGGCCACCTACAGTGACTCTTTGACTTTGTATTCATCTCTCTCTCTACCTGTGCTCTTCATTCCACATCCCGTAACTCTGTGGCCATCCTAAACCTCAGTCTTTCTGCGACCTATTCTTGCATCATTGTGCGAGGTGTGAGGTGTGGCTCTACTGTTATGAGAACTTCAGATTGGAATAAAAGAACTTGTGTTCGGGCTGGGGGTGTGGCTTAGTGGTAGAGCGCTTACCTAGCACTTGCGAGGCACTGGGTTCCATCCTCAGCACCACATATAAGTAAAATAAAGGTATTGTGTCCATCTACAACTAAAAATGTATATAAAAAAAACTTGTGTTCACCCAGCTTATGAGTACCAGGTGAGCCACAAGTATTCCGTGAACTGCTGATGCTGAAAGTGGCATAGAGCCTGTGAACTTAGGGATAGTCAAGAAATTCTGACATTTGGAAAGACACAAACATGTTTGGTCTACATTATTGGCAGAGCTTGCTCATGATACTCCTGGAGGAAACGGTCCATGAGTTCCTGCTCTTGCCCCTACAGGTATACGGGCATTCTTTGCTCTCAGGTGGGCGCGTGGGGAGACATCAGAGCGGGGATGCTGGAGAGGGATGTGGTCTCTGAGATGACCAATACCACATGGTCCTTTCTCTAGGACCACCTACATCTCCTTGTGCTTCACAGATCATTCAGGCTCCATTCACGCTTCGCACTGGGTCAGTGCCCTGGGCTTCTCCCTGTGTGGGAAGAATGAGCAACCTCTGTCAACCTCCTGTGTGCTCTAGCACGTGGTTAGGCGTATGGCCGTAAGAGTGCTCTTTGGATTCACATCCCAGTTCATCCTCACGCTACGCCTGCAGTGAATCTGAGTGTGTGAGTTCTCCAGTCTCCCGTGGTGTCTCCCTTGGAACAATCCAGCAAGCCCCAGTGATACCACTGCCCTGAATGATCTGCCTTCCTCAAAAGTCTCACGTCCCCACACCCCTACTGATAGGACCTGGGCTTCCCTCTCAAGTAAGCTGCTTGTAGTCACAGGTTACCCTCCAGGCGCTTCCTGAGAACCCACACTTGGCACCTGGCATGTCAATCCCCCCACACCGAAGTGTGGGGCAGTGTGGGGGGTTTCCCTGCCCCATCCCGTGTGGATGTGAGAAAAGACTTTCTGTCAGAGGACAGGACAGTGCCAGCTATCAATTAATCACCAAAAAATGTATCTAATCAATAAACACAAGAGCCAATAATCTTTCCAAGTGGAAGGGGATGTGGTGGACTGGGCCATGCTAGATCTGGCCTCCAATGAGATGGAGAAGCCCACCTTCACCTTTATTTATAGTCCCATAGGTAAAGGGACCCTGACCTGAAGGGGCTTCTGTGAGGGACAGGATGGGGTGGAGTTAGGGAAACCATTTGCGCAGAGAATTAGCATTTCCTCAGGGGTGAGCCACTCTGTACAGGGCCACCTTCTCCAGGCTGTCTGGAAGAGTCTCTCATGTCTGCCACTTCCTGGGAGTCAGACCTTGTATCCCATGGCTCAGCCAAACCTGACTCTGCTGAACATGGAGGGCTCCCCAGGGGGCAGGATATAGAACCCTGTGCTCTGTGTTACTGGGCACCAACACTTGACAGAAAGGCTGCCCATCATTCTATGTCTCCTGAATATGCTGCCTCATGATCTCCCTTTTTCTCACTTGATGATCTATGTCAGGAATACAGACATGAACAGGTAACAGCCAAAGAAATGCCTCTGTACCCAATATCCAGCTAAGGAAATGAAACTTCCAACGGAAGGACTCTACTGGTCCTGGAGTAAGCACTATTTGAGTCTGGACTTTGTTGTTCCCATATCCGTGTGGCTGGCACATAGAAAAGCACAGGCTAAAACCAGAGTTTTTTTCTATCACCTTACGATGCCCCCTGTCCTGTCCATCTGCTGGGTTCCTTCTTGGCCACGCCCCACTGTCAATCAGAGGGTCAGCTCTATGACTTTTGGATCACTTTCAGGCTCTTACATGCTTTGGTGGCCTTGGTATCCCACCCCATGAGTGTTCAGTCCTTTCTCTGTCTTGTCCAAGGTGATGATCACAGCTGTCCCCTCTCAGGGCTGCAGCTGCTTCTCACTTGTTCCACTGAGGTGAGGCCCCGGCTGAAGCCTTCGGTAGGAAAGGCAGTGAGCTGTGCTCTGATCCTTCCACTTGCACGTGGGCCCCACCTTCCTTCCCCCCACCCTGTTAGGCTTCTTACGCAGGGTCTGTTGAACATGGGATGGACACAGCTCAGACTCAGTAAGTGCCCCTTATCTGGGTGGAGTGCAGAAGCTCTTTTCATCTTATTTCTTGCTCTCCTGGGAGCTGCCCTCTTACCCACTTTGGGGAAGGCATCAATGGCGTGCATCCCCTGCAGTCCCAACACATGGCCTTAAGGAAACTCCCTCCCACTCCAGCCACTACCACTTAAGTCATGATTTGGACTCCTTCCCTCTGACTCCACCAAACTTCCAGGCTGACAAATGAAGCCCCACCCCACCTCACGGCCACTAGTAGCCTGCTTGAAGCCCCCTCCCTAGTAATTTGGAGGTGGAGGTTGTTTCCACAGGTCCAATCGGCCGACCTTCAGCTGCTCCCAGCATGGCCCACCCTTGGCTTCCAATCCCCCACATTCTGCAAGGTTAGTGACCACCTTCTTAAGGGCCAGTGGCCAGAGCTCACCTACCTGTGGCCCTGGAGTGGCACCCAGATGGGTCATGAGTACAGAGCCTGAGAAAGGAAAAATGTCAAACCCCAAGAAATGAAAACCCGGTCTCTGTTGAAATGGTTGCATCAGGGGAAAGCTTTGTTGAGCCACACCATTTTCCTGGGCTTCTCATCGACCTCGAGAAAGTCAGAGGGGAGAGTCACGTGGTGTTTGGGCAGTGGCCAAGTCCACCCTGGGGTTTCTTGGGTCAGTTTCCACAGCCACTGGGCCAGATGCGCATCGCTTCTGTAACTCCCCAGCTGTCTTCCTAGTAAAACGCTCAGCAGGCCTTTGCGGGCCAGGTTGGCTTTCAGGTATTCATCTGCCTTTCGCCTGAGTCTCGGGGTGCTGGTGCTGGAACGGACTTCACGGTGTTCTTTATCCATGATGGCCGGCCTCCACAGATGGCTGCGGACAGAGACACAACAGAGGACCCCTGTCGGCATGACTGGAGTCCAGAATTACCTGTAGGAGAGACCCGAGTGGCCCAGAAAACCCTCTATACCTGTGCCTGCACACACACACACCCTTGCACACACACTCTCTCTAAGGGTCTGTTTGAAGGGAACAAATGTCACATATTTGGTCTTCACACATACGTGAGTCTATTTCCGGAGTCTTCGTTTTGGTACAATGACACATGGGTCCATTGCTCTTTCCATTTCCAGTGCTATTCAGTGAATTTTGGTATTCGGTATGACAAGCTGCCCTGTCAGACACTCCTGCACATTCTCTCTTCAAAATAATTTTAGACTGTGGCCATCCAGGTTCACACATACTCAAATTCTTCTTGTGATTTCTGATCGGGATTGCACTAAATTCATAGATTAATTCACAGAAGAGTGGACACCATCTCAAGAACGTGACTTCTTTCCAGGACAAAATGATGTTTTAACACACTATTTTAATATGAATACACGATCAGTGTAACCCCACCTCATGTTCAACCACAAGAATGGGATCCTAGTTAGAATCGGTTATACTCCACCTATGCATAATGGGTCAAAATACAGTCTACTGTCATGCATATCCAAAAAGAACAAGTAAAACCGCAGTTATAAGATTAAATAAATAAATAATTATTTTAGTGCCCACACAGGAGGCTCTTAAAAGTCACATGTGTATTTTCCTCATCATGTTTATAGAAGTTCAATATGTTTGGGACCAATGTCAATAGGATGCAGTTTCTATTACATTGTGTAATCATTGGAAGGCTGTGAGGAGTCTGACCCTTCACAGCCAACATTTCTCATCTAAATGCCCACTGATGTGAATTGTATATTATAACAGCAGTGACTGCACACTCATGACCAAGGCGGTCCAGCGACTGACAAGTGCAGCACTCTAAGTTCCTGATTCGAACTGGAGACCAAATACTGAGCGTTGCCCAGGGCCCCTGTTGAGATGTCACGGATGCAGCGAGGCCCTGACACAGAAGGTTTATTGGGAAGTTTCACACAAGCCAGGGAAAAGTTCTGAGACCAAGATAAAAACCCCTTCCCAAGGGAATAGCTCATGCAGACGGTTCCAACTCCTGGGTCTTACCTGCCCCCTTTCATAGCCCCTTCCACTTACCTCCTCATCGTTGAACCAGGAATAGCTCACAGGCAGGAGTGGCCAGCAGGTCGATCCCATCAACCACTGTGGTCTCAAGGTTCCGAGACTCATTGTGCCTCGCCATGACTCCCTTGGGGCTTAACCAATCAGGCTCTGGAACCCAGAGAACACACTGAACCATGGAGACAGGGACCATTTCTTCTCACTCCTAATCACCTCTTCAACAGCTGTCTTCCAGAAAAACCACAGTGATCAGACAGGTAAAGCATCCTGACGTAACTGGATAAAATGGCATCTTTGGGGCCACCACCCACATCATCTGTGTGATGACTCCCAACCGTGCTGGGCACAGGGGAGAGGGCAAGGCACAGTGTATGTTCAAACTGACAGAGTGACTCTCCAAGGAGAAGTGGGCGGGGACCCAGGCCCTAGTTAGGTGCTTCCTCATCTCCAGGCCCACCTATGTGTCACAGGGATGAATCCTTTCATCTCTCCTGGGGGTCAAACACTGAGAACTCCTTGGGCACCCACCTCTGGCCTTGGTACTTTGTCAGATTCAAACCAAGTACTTACTGCTCCAGGCTTTTGGGGGTGAGTCATGGGCAGCTCTCTGACAGGGGGGCTGGAAGTGGGATGCAGGCTTGTGGGGACATGTCTTGAGCTGTTTTGGACTCCCATCTTCTCTGTTGGTGTCCCCTTCTGGGCTCTCAGGACAGATCTGGCTTTGGAAGGGCTCCCTGCCCTCTCCTGGTGGTATCCTCACCCTTGCTCTTTACTCCTCCAGACCTTGAACAGGTTAGTCATACTGAGTTCCTGGCCTCAGATCCCTTCCTTCCTGAGATGTCTGTGGTGGTTTCTCCTTACGCTGTCCTTGGCAGATTCAGAGAGCAAGTCAGACAAGGTCCTGCCTTTGCCAAACTTGGGATCAAGCAGATATAGCCAAGGGAGCTCACAGTTACCATACAGCATGGAGGGTCCATCAGTCAGGCAGTCAAGAAAGGTTCGTGAGAACCCACACATTGAGCAATTGAAACAGGAATTGAAAAGGTGTCAATAGAACAGAAAAGAGATGCTAGGCACAGACCCATTCATATGACAGAATGAAGGAACTGATCAAGTTGGCACTGCAAATCAGATGATGCCCCAAACCCATCTCTTACAACCATTGCTGCCTCTGTGTGTGTGTGTGTGTGTAAGAGAGAGAAAGAGGAGAGGAGACAGTGAGAAAGGGACTTTGGTCCTGTTGATCATGGAGATTTCTTTATCTTTTCTAGGCTTTCTCAGTTGTGCTGTGTTCCTGAAGTCGTGGGTAGAGTCCACCAGTCATGGACAAAGGACATCCCATGGATATCTCCCCACCACCTGAATCAAACATGGTGGAGAAGTCAGACTCACAGTTCAAACCCCGTGGGGCCTCCAATAACATACTGACCTATTTAATCAATAGACAACTGGGGAGGCCCAGAAATGATGTGGATCTGTCCAAGTGGGTGTGGATGCTCACATGAGCTTCCCCACAGTGGAGTGGCCTTTGTTGCCGTGTCATTTTGTCCTGGGACTCCCCTATTCATCTTTATCTGGAACTATAGATACACAAAAAAAGAATTTGAACAGACCTTACCCATGTTTGAGCCAATAATTAATAATTGTGTCTCATCTCCTTTCATTTTCAAGTGTGTCTTCTGACATAGCCTTCTTGTGTTACACTGTACAGGGGGTCACAACCATCTAAACACTCCATGTAGTGATTACAGGTGGAAAGTTTTGATTTTTAAAATTCTACCTCACCCTTTTTTGAAGATTATTGATC
Source organism: Sciurus carolinensis (assembly GCF_902686445.1). Taxonomy (NCBI): domain Eukaryota; kingdom Metazoa; phylum Chordata; class Mammalia; order Rodentia; family Sciuridae; genus Sciurus; species Sciurus carolinensis. Next base: position 113,926,861 of record NC_062232.1, on the reverse strand, counting down.
TGATTATTTCCCCGGCAATCTTAAACAACTCTAAATCCTAAATTTATATTTCCAGAGGCAGTATTTAAATGAGAAAAAGAAGAAAATTTATATCTCAAAGACACATGGTAACTTAAACATCATTGAGTAACCTCTCCCACAGCAAAGGCCCAATAAAAGCCAAATCGTTTAAAGGTGAGGCTTGATATGGAGATTGATTTTAATATTTTTCCTTATTTTTGGCCCGCAGGAGGAGATGCTCCTACAAATGGAGATTTTTCTTACAAAGAGACAGAAGTCATACTTCGCATAACTACCTAGTTATGTCCTTGTTAATCTAATTTTGAATTAGATGTTGCCCTTCAAATGAATAAGGCAAAGAGCACATTTTATGCCCACCCTACCTGGGAAAGCTTCCTTTGAACTTTTCCAAACCTTTGTAAATTTATAAACACAGACTAACATCAATACTCAAAAGACAAAAGAACACATTTAACAATTACAATAGACAATACACCCCTCTTTAATAATTGTCTTCTCTTTCTTCCCCATATATATGACTAGGGGTAGGAGCAAGGAGGTTAATTGTTAGCAACACGGATTGTCAAGGAGCATAAATGGGAAATTGGGGAAGATAACCATGAGCAACCCATTGTTCTCTCTTTGATAACCAGTTGTCACCCTCTTGATCCCCATTACTCATTATCTACACTGACTGCATGACGTTTGACCCTGCCTAACAACCATCTTGAAGGGTAAATAAAAAGCAGAATTTCAGAGAGGAGGGAACTAAATAATTGTGACTGGGCCTACTGCCTGGACCTGTACTCCAGGCTTGCAAGGAGGTGGAAACTGGGACTCTGGGACAGGTTTTGTGGGGTCTGTGAACCCAATTTATTGGAATTCAAAATTGGCATTATTATTTTAGTGATAACTGCAATTCATATATGAGACCCTTAGCCAAGGGGAAAGGGTTTTTTTTTTTGTTTTAGTTTGTTATTTTTTGTTTGTTTTTTGGGCAGTGCTGGGGATTGAATGCAGGGCCTCGTACATTCTAGGAAAGTGTTCTAACACTGAGCTACATACCCAGATCAGAGAAAAGGATTTTTTGTGGGGCTACTGGGGATTGAACTCAGGAGCACGCGACACTGAGCCACATCCCCAGCCCTATTTTGTATTTTATTTAGAGACAGAGTCTCACTGAGTTGCTTAGCACCTTGCTGTTGCTGAGGCTGGCTTTGAACTCGCAATCCTCTTGGCTCAGCCTCCAGAGCCTCTGGGATTACAGGTGTGCACCACCAAGCCCGACTAAGAAAAGGATTTTTGAATAAAAGAAAAGATTAACTGCTACAATTACATAAAAATGAGAAATGTACCTTTGCCAAAATGGCTAAAATCAAAAGATATACAACAAACTAAGGAAGATATTCACAACAAATACAACTGACATTGACTCTATAGGACTCCTATGAATTGATTAGACAGGGTATATGGACAGATTATTTACAACATGGGAACCTTAAATAGTTTATAGACATGAAAAATATAAACATTGTCTCTGGTATGAAAGAAATAAAAATCAAAAAGTAATGAGAAATTCCTTTGCTTAGCTAATTAGCACAATTGAAAAAAATAAAAACTAATAACACACCAAGCAAAGAATAGTACCCTGTGTTGATAGGGTGTGGAAAATACTATAATTCTCATGCATTGTTTGTGCAAAAGTAAAGAAAATAAAACATATCCAGATTAGGAAGGGAAAAGAAAAACTACATTTTCAGGTGGCATGAGCTTACTTGCAGAAAATCCATAAGGAATCTAATAATAACTATTAGAACTAATATATGAATGCAATAAGTTTGCAGAATTCTAGATCAATAAACAAAATTCGGTTTTATTTCTATACATGAGAAAAAAGCAAACTAAAATAAAATAAGAAAATTCAATTTATGGTAGCATCAAATGGAATAAAATACTTAGGAATAAATTTAACAAAATTACAAAATTTGTACTGTGGGAATTATAATAAACTGTTGAAAGAAATTAAAGAAGATTCAAATAATGAGGACACATTCTTATATTTATAGATTGGAGGACTTAAGATGGCAATATTTCTCAAATTGGTCTGAAGATTTAATACAATCCAAAATTCCAGATTTGTTTCTGCAGAAATTGATTAGTTGATCCTAAAAAAAATTTATATTGCAGTGGTTCTGTCTTTTCATGTTTTTTTTAAAAAATGTTTTTATTAGTGCATTATAGTTATACATAATAGTGGGGTTCACTTTGATACAATAATGAATGCAAGGAATATAATTTTCTTCACTTCAGTTCCCAGTACTACTTCTTTCCCTGTCTTCCTCTACCCTACTAGTCTTTCTTCTATTTATTTGTCATTTTTAATTGGTGCTTTATAGATATATATAAAGATGAAAATGATCCTAAAAAATTTATGGAAATACAGGGAACCAAAATAGCCTATACAATCTTGAAAAAGAGAAGAAATTCAGGTGCAGTGGCACACACCTGTAATCCCAGCAGCTCTGGAGTCTGAAGCAGGAGGATCATGAGTTCAAAGCCAGCCTCAGCAATTTAGTAAGGTCCTAAGCAACTCAATGAGACCCTGTCTCTAAATAAAATATTTAAAAGGACTGGGGATGTGGCTCAGTGGTTAAAGGACCCCTGTATTCAATCCGTGGTACAAAAAAAAGAGAGAGAGAGAGAGAGAAAGAGAAGAAAGATTGAGGATTCACACTTTCTGACTTAACATTTAATACAAAACGATGGCAATTAAGACGATATGGTACCTGCAAAAGGGCAGACTTACAGATTAATGGAATATAATTGAGAGTGCAGAAAGAAAACCATATATCTGTGGTCAACAGATATTCTACAAAGGTACTGAAACTATTCAGTAGGGAAAGTAGTCTTCTACAATTGGTTTTGGGACAACTGGATATTCATATACATAAGAATAAAGTTGAGCCTTACCTTATGTCATATATACATATTTTTGTCATATATATAAATGTATATATACACATCCTCAGCCCATTTTTATATTTTGTTTAGAGGCAGAGTCTCACCAAGTTTCTTAGGGACTCACTAAATTGCTGAGGCTGGCTTTGAACTTGCAATCCTCCTGCCTCACCCACCCGAGCTCCTGGGATTACAGGCATGTGCCACCACCCCTGGCTGTCATATATAAAATTGAGTCAAAAGGAATGGAAGAGCTAAAATGATCAAACTGTCAGGAGAAAATAAAAATAGTAACTCTTTGTGACCTTGGATTAGGCAGTGGCTTCTTAGATAAAACAATGTGTTAGTTTTTCATCCCTGTGATTAAATACCTGAGGAAAAACAATTTAAAGGAGGAAAGATTTGTTTCGTCTGAAAGTTTCAGAGGTTTCAAACCATGGTCAGCTCTCTCTATTGCTTTTCAACCTGTAGAGAGGCAGGGACATTATGGCAGAAGGGCATGGCAGAGGAAAACTCTTTAACTCATGATAGCCGGGAAGCAGAGAGAGAGGAAGGGACCAGGGACAAGAAGTACCCTTCCAGAGTACACCCCCAGTGACCTAATTCTTCAAAATAGGTCCAGTTTTCTAAAATCTCCACCATGTCCCACTAATGTCATCAAATTATTGATCTGTTAATGGGTTAATTCACGGATGAGATCAGAGTCCTCATGATCTAATCATGTCCCAAAAGTCCCACCTCTGAACAATTTCCCATTAATGAACAAAGCCTTCAACACCTGAGACTTTAGGGAACATTCCAGATCCAAACTGTAACAAACACCAAAATCAACAAAAGAAATAGACAAAAATAGATGATATGATTGTATATGAGTTGGAGAGGGAGGGCTTTTAAAGGATTTAGTGGCTGATGTGGCATAAAGGATCTCCAGAGACGAGGGTGATAAGGTTTCTGAGTGATACATCTAAAGGGGCAAGGGGTAGTGGGTGGTAAGGATAGTATAGAAGATGAGACTCTGCCAAATAAAAGCCCAAACAATAAAAACTGGAATCTCCTGAGGTTGGGAAAACATCCATTACAAGAGAGGGTTGGGGAGGGGTGGGGAGTGGGGCTACAGGACATGCACTTCAAAAAGTGGAATCACAGGGAGGCAAATGCTTCCACCCTCCTTTATCACATGACCCCTCCTAGCATCCAGATAGGATGGAGATAGGGCCTAGGCCACACCAGAGAATAGATATGTGGGAGCAAGGCAGAGCACTAGGGATGGGGGCTCCAGGTGCAGAAGGAAAACCTCCACCTAGGCAGCTGCCCATAATGCGAGATGAATGCTGGTGAGAAAAAAAGGGGCAAGGAGGCTGATTCAGGACTCTGTTTTAGATTCCAGGGCCATGGGGAGAGCCTGACTAGCCAAGGTTGTATTGGAAGAATAATATTCACTGAATTAGCCATTGGTGCACTTTGGAAGTAAACCTCCTGCCTCTAAAAAAGTGTTTCACAGCCTCAGACACATTTGAGTCACTTAGGTCTGTAAACTGAAAAATACAGCCCCCAACAAAAATAGTAATGACACAATCCAAACTCTTCACCTGACGTTGCATCACCTGTCCTGCTCACCTAGCCATCCTTATCTTAGATCAATCTGATGACTTTATTTTAAAATGTCTCTCTGGTGTGGTGGGGCATGCCTGTAAACCCAGCAATTCAGGAGGCTGAGTCAAGAGGATCCCAAGTTGGAATCCAGCCTCAGGAACTTATTGAGACCCTAAGCAACTTAAAGAGACCCTGTCTTCAAAATTAAACAAAAAAAATTAAATGGGCTGGGGATATAGCTCAGTGGTAAAGTGCTCCTGCATCACAATCCTTAGTACTAAAGAACAAAACAAAACAAATCTCTCAGACTACAATGAATACTTTGCTATAAAGTCACAGGCAGCCCAGTTCCTAGCCGATGTAGTGCTCAGCCTGTTTTGAGGCCTAATTGAATGTGAAAGTTAGACTTTTCCATAATATCTGTGGTATCAACATTGAACAGAGAGTTCTTGCTTAGGGTTGACCATTAAACCCTTTGTGGGATGGGGCAGATGTGGGGAAGTCAGGCTGTTTGAGGAGCAGGGTAGAGAATACAGAGGTAAAGGAAGGGAAAAGGACCCTGAAGCAGTGAAGAGTGAGGGCTGAGCAAATGAGAACCAGTATGGGAGACTGACTCCTTCTTTAGGATGGTGTTCTGCTCCACCTTCCAAGCTAGACACAGGCCTTTGATGAAGAATTCCACGGATGAGAACCTCTACCCTAAGAAGAGCACAAACCCATCCTAATGCTAGGGGTTTTAGATTGGCCATCTCATTTCTACCTACGTGCGATGGGAGGAGCTACAAAGAGGAGGAGCCACGAAGTCCCACCCACCATCCCCATGAATCTCAGTGGGGAATGCACTACTCTCCCATTGGCTGGGCGCACTACTCTCCCATTGGCTAGGCGCACTTACTCTCCCATTGGCTGGGCGCACTACTCTCCCATTGGCTGGGCGCACTACTCTCCCATTGGCTGGGTGCACTTACTCTCCCATTGGCTGGGCGCACTACTCTCCCATTGGCTGGGCCAGGGGTGCAGCACTCCAGAGCTCCACAGGTGGCCGGTAGGCTCCAGGGTTGTGTGAAGGCCTTACATTAGAAGTTGGGCTGCTCTGAGAAGGGAGGACGTGTGGCCCTCAGCAGCTGCTGCGCAGAGACCTAGATAGAAGCTGACCTCACATCTAGTGTTGCTGCGTGGTCAGGCTGCCCTGACGACAGGACCATGCACCGTCTTATTTCCCGGGCTCTTGCCTTCTTCCGACGGAAAGCTGATTTGGAGGTAGAAAGGGCGCAGCATCAGACACTCTTGGAAGGTACCTCATTTATCTCCCCCCCAAGGGACCAACCCACAGGGATGTACCCTACCCCTGTTGTGGGGCGTCAGACTCAGAAGGTCCGTGCGTGCCACCACTTTATGGTGGTAGGGCGTCCCTGAATCCCAGAGTTCCCCCTGCTGGATGGACTTGCATCGACTCATGTTCTGAACTCCGGTCCAAAATGGCTATGGGTCTAGGCAGACAGGGTCCCTGGGAGCCTGTTCCCCGCCCTTGCATTTCCCCACATACTTTTGGAATTTGTCTTGTGTAGATATCACATGATGTGCAACAGATTCCTTTTTATATTTACAGTAGTATTTGAGGTTGAATTTGATTTTGTTTCCTAGGGGGTGAATTTGAAACCAAGTGGATGAGTCATATATATCTGTTGCCAGTAGGAGGCAGGGACTCTCTTTAACTTGTTCAATATTATATCCTAAAAACCTCTGAGTCTGGTACTGAATGCATGTGGCACTCCTTTTGTTAGTAAGAGTCCGATCAAACTCGAGAAGGTTTGCGTTGCTCTTGCCGGGTCTGAATTATATTGATTCTAATTTGTGTCCAGCACTTGTATGGGCTGTAGTGGCTGCATGTCGTTAATACCTACAAAGTCCCAATGAAAGTAGTCCTAGTATTGTCGTGTCTATCTACAGCCCAAATAGGAAAGCAAGGGCACCCAGCAGAATTCACACCTGATGCTCAGATTCAGCAGCATCTCTCACCTCCACTCTTAGCCCTTAAGCTCTTCCTTCCACAAAAGCAAATTCAGTGAGACTTTCCTTTAGCCTGTAGCGTTTTCTGGGCAGGCCCAACCTTCCTGACCTGGGATATCCTGTGGCTTCTTTGCCAGCCCAGTGTGAACCCCCAGGGGAGGTGCCTGGGTCACAGCAAAACTTGCCAGAGAAAGTGGTTTCTCTGTGTTTAGCTGACATCTTTCACTGAAGCATCTATTATTACCTCTACTTTTGTCAATTGGGATGCACAGAGATTCTTTGACAGCTTTCTTGTGCTAGAATGATGGTTGTCTCCTTTATCCATACATTTTCTTACAATTCATGATTTCAGGTAACAAATTTGGTTCTGATTTTTTTTCAAAATTTCAGCATTTTCTTGGCTTCCATAACTTATTATAATGAAGATTTCTCCCAGTCATCCTATCAAATAACCCAAGTCTTCGTGAAGGCATCCTAACCACTGTGGTTCATTCCCTGGGCTCTGAAGGCACATTCTCTGGGTTCAGATCCCAATTTGTAGCTTGTTAGCTGTGTCTGTTCAGACAAAAAATAAATCTGAGCCAGGTACAGGGACACACGCCTGTAATCCCAGAAGTTTGGGAGGCTGAGACAGGAGGATTATGAGTTCAAAGCCAGCCTCAGCAAGTTAGTGAGGCGCTAAGCAACTTAGACCGTGTCTCTAAATAAAATACAAAATAGGGCTGGGGATGTGGCTCAGTGGTCAGATGCTCCTAAATTCAATCCCCTGCACCATGCCCACTCCCTCAAAATCTGAGTAATCCAGATAAACATTTGGGCTAGACTTTAATCCCCACATCTCTTTTTTTATGTGACATATTTTTTTCAATTTTTTCTTTTTTGTTTTTATTAGTACATTATAGTTATACATAATGGTGAGGTTTATTTTGACAAAATCATATTTGCATGGAATATAACTTGTCCGCACTACTTCCTCTTTCCCTCCCCTTTTCCCTTCCCTTCCATATCTCTTTATGTGCTTCGTCAGGTGAAATGTTTAAGAATCCCCAGATGTTGCTTGGGAAACTGTTGAGGATAATGATGAAAAATCTTGGGATGCTTTTGAGGATAATGATGAAATCATATAACAATAATGGTTGCTTTAAGGCTTTCTAGAGTATACTCTGCATGAATAATATAGCAAAACGTACTCTACTGTCATGTATATCTAAAAAGAACAAATGAAAAATGAAAAAAACTGTTTATACATATGAAAAATAAAGGGTTTCTAGATACAGGTAGGATAACAACTAGTGTTTTCACTCTAACCTGTGAGAGGCAGTCACAGTTCTAAGTAATTTACAAGTATGTGCCAGTTAATGTTTATAACTACCGATTAGGCAGATATTGTTCATGTCCTGGTTTTCCAGATGAGAATGAGTTCAGAGAGGTTAGTAAATGTCTGTCTTATTTAGATAGTAAGGGAAGAGCTATGATTCAAATCTGGCAGGCTCACCCCAGACGCAATGCTCTTCACTTTAGCACGCAGCTGCCTTGGGTGTAGATCTACTGTGCTGTACAGAGAAATGATGCAACCAGCTTTTCAACCTGGGCACTTAACCACTGCATTCTACTGTCATGTCATCTGTATCTCAAATATAGCTCATTTTATTCCTAGATTTAGATCATTCTCTAGTAGGGCTTATCTGTAGTGTATGTTTGAATTTTTTTTTTTTATACCAGGGATTGAACCCATAGACACTTAACCACTGAGCCACATCCTCAGCCCTTTTATTTTTTATCTTTTTCATTTTGGGACAGAGTCTAGCTAATTTACTTAGGGCCTCACTAAATTTCTGAGTCTGCCTTTGAACTTACAATCCTCCTGTCTCAGCCTCCCTAGTCTCTGGGATTACAGGTATGCACCATTGTGCCCAGCTGTGTGTTTGAATTTGAGAATAATTTTTATAACTTTTTGTTTACCCATCCCTTAGATGATACCGGGCTTAAAACTGGGCAGGGAGTAGTGACAAAGTTCTGTAGTGATTATGACTTGGTTGATGAGTCCATCTACTTCAGTACTGATGTGACTGGCAATGTGCCTCTGAAAGTTGGACAAAAGGTTACTGCAGTTGTGGAAGAAGATAAAACATCTCATGGATTGAAAGCAATCAAAGTAAGATTTTCATGAATTTTGCTTCTATTTATTCAGCCTCTCTGAGGTGACCTGTTAAAGTACATGTAGAGTGGAATTTAAAAAGTCTAACCTATGGGATTGTGTGGGACATCTGTTTATTTTTGTCATGACTTCAGTTTGCAAAAGTATAATTTATATCCATTGTTCAGCATTTAAAAATATGATTAACAATGATAATTTTTAGAATCTATGTTTTCCTGCAACTTCCTTTTTTTTTACCCAACTGATGGATTTCTGCATTTGTTCAAGTATAATTGCTAGGCAAACAGATATGATCTTAATCATTTTTTTAAAAAAGTTTTATTGAGATATAATTTACCTACCATAAGTTTCTCTAGTTCTAAGAGTACAATTTGATGAGATTTTTAGTAAATTTGCAGAGGTGTGCAGACAGCACCTCAGTTCAGATATTTGCCATTTTTGTGTAAATACTCAAATTATGCATATTAAAGTACTCATTGACCATATCAGCAGCAGACTATGAGACAGCCTATTGGACAGCATTGGCAAGGATGGAAATATGGTCAATCTTCAAAATATTTGTTCATCTAAGAAGTGAAAAGCAACTTCAAATTTTTATTTGTATTTCTTTAAGTGTTGATCAGAGTAGAGCAAGTAAGTACAGATATTTATTTGTCAGGGACATTAGAACTATTTGTAATGTTAGGGAAATCAGAGCTCCGTTAGGAAATTTGTGGTATGAATATTTTACAGATACTTCTAACACTGCTTTATAACTTTGGTTTTTGGTTTTTAAGACAAAGAAGATGACTTTATTAGAAAAAATAACTGAACAAGATGATATAGGACTCTTGTCCAAAGTTCATAATTCCAGGAAGCTGATTTAGAAATGGTTTATATAAACTGGTGATGGGTGTTCTTAGACTGGTGGGTGCCTTTCCAGTGGAATATGGGTAATTGCAGATTGGTAGGTAGATTTCCCCCCAGCAGGTGAAGGTTCTGGATTAAGGTCAAATGATACACACCTGATCTTAGCTTCCCAGTCACAAGATGTTTTTCACTTGGTTTCAGAAGTTCAATCCATGGTTAGCCAAATCTATAACTCTGGGCCTGAGGTGAGGCAGAATGTCATGGCAGCAGGGTGTGGCAGAGAAGAGCAGCTCTGGACAGCAAACAGGAAGCAGAGCCCAACTTTGTTTTATGGACTTTAATTTGTGCATGCTATAAATGTGTTCATCTTCCCTAAATGGTCTTTGAATTCATTAAGGATCCTTACAAAGTCCTATTATATCTCATAATTCACACAAATCCCATTTAGGCTTTCCTCTGAAAGTAATTTATTTGTGTACATCTAAATATTCAGGCTGGCTGGAATTGATTTAGATGTAGCAGTTGAAAGAAAAACCCAGTCCTTCTTTTGCTAATGGTTTGTTGACCCCATAAGTTTAATATAATAATCCACTATTCCCTTACTGAATTCAAAGGACACTTGTATCACTCACTATAGTCTCACAGGCGTCTGAAACTGCCACTCCTATTATGGTCACTTGATTGTGTTATCTTGTCTTGCAAATATGATCAAATGGTTTAGTATATTTCCATGTTTGGTAACCTGGTTTCCCTGTGGAACTTTTGTTTGTTTAGGGACTTTTCCTGAACAGTACTACATGTTGGTTTTTCTGTATCAATTCACAGAACATTGTGTTTTGTTCCCCCACTCCTCACAATAACAACAATCACAACAAAGCCCATTGAGATTTTTTAATTGAAATGACTTTGAGTTTATAGATTTAATGTAGGGAAAACAGACATAATAATAGTCTTCTCCCCCAAAAGCATGTCTTTCCTTTCATGTACTTTGGAATTGTTTTATTATTTCTTTGAATAGGATCTGCATGTTTTCTGCTAACTTTATTTCCCAGATTTTTAATATGTTCTACTATCAACATACATTTTTAATTTAAATTATTTGTTTAACTTTTTAAAATAAACTCAATTTTAGGATAATTTTAAATCATTATCTATATGGTTATATGTTGTATTTTCAAGTTAATTTTGCCCTCTTGTTGCTGGGGTTGTAGCTCAGTGGTAGAGCACTTGGCTAGCACGTGTGAGGCATTGGGTTCCATCCTCAGCACCATGTAAAAATAAATTATATATATATATATATATATATATATATATATATATATAAAATAAATTTTGCCCTTCTACATAGGTCAGTATTGATTTTGGTTATATAATTTGTTAAATGGAAAACACTGAATTCTTCTGTGTGCCTTTCTTAAATGGTTGAGACATACTTTGTCATTATTATCATTTAGATGGTGAATGTCAACTGAATGCTTAATATAAACTTTCTTTAAATTTGAGTGGTTTTTCCGGGCATGGTGGGGCACACCTGTAATCCCAGGGGCTTGGGAGGCTGAGGCGGGAGGATCGTGAGTTCAAAGCCAGCCTCAGCAACTTAGTGAAGCCCCATGCAACTCATTGAGACTCTGTTTGAAAATAAAATAAAAAAAGGACTGGGGATGTAGTTCAGTGGTCAAGGGCCCCTGGATTCAATCCCTAGTGCCAAAAAAATTTTTTTGAGTGGTTTTATATTTTCATGAAATCATACATAAATAATTTGAACTCTAGGAAAGATATAATATGAAAAGTGAAAAATCACCTTTTGTGCCCTCCTGGGCAACTTTTATTTTTCAGACATGGTACTTTTTTGTGTTTTTTTTTATTTTATTTTTAAAATTTACTTATTTTTAAATTTAAAAAAAAAAACTTTGAGATGGGAACTCACCACGTTACACAAATTAGCTCAGAACTCCGGGCTCAAACCATTTTCCTACCTCGACATTCCAAGTAGCTGGGACTGCAGGCATGTACCATTGCATGGGGCTTGGTTTTTAACTGTGAACTTTTTTTTCAGTACTGGCGAATGAACCCACGACTGCATGCAACCTAGGCAATTGAGTGGCAGGGTTTTTGTTTTGTTTTTGTCTTACAGTGGTGGGGATAGAACCCAGAACCTCACACATGGTGGGCAAATGTTCTACTGTTGAGCTGCATCCCCATCTCTTGTGCGTGGCAGTTTTTAACTTTTAGAAATAGAAACCCTCTTCTCCTGGACCCCTGGATAGTATGCATAATATTCTCATCCCTTTCTTGATTTACCAGTATTAGCCAGTATTCATTGGCTTTGCATCATAAAAGATGTGGAATTTGACTAACTTGCATTATACACTTCTCTGTTCCCTTTCTTAGTATTTTATTAATTTACGTGCATGTGCACATTCTTTTTCTTTTTTCTGTAGGTTACCATTGTGTCTTTAAAATCAACAAGGCAGCTAATTTTTTGACGTGTTTAAAAAATAGTATGATCTTTTTGATCTGGTGTTGGGGATGGAATCCAGTGCCTTGCACATGCTAGGAAAGCATTGTACCACTGAGCTGCACACCCAGCCCTTGATTTCAGAATCTTTTTTTGTTGCTCTTTTTTTTGTACCAGGGATTGAACCCAGGTCCACTCTACCACAGAGCCATATCTGCAGCCCACCCTCCCCACCCTTTTTTTGAGACAGTCTCACTAAGTTGCTTTGGGCCTTGCTAACTTGCTGAGGCTGGCCTTGAACTTGTGATCCCCCTGTCTCAGCCTCCCAAGCTGCTGAGCTTACAGGTGTGCACCACCACACCTGATTTCAGGATCTTAAAAGCCAGTCTAAACATCTAGAAAATGCAGTATTTGTGCCTATTCAACAGTGCTTGGCCCATTGCAACAAAATTTCATCAATTTAAGGCACACCACTAATTTAATAATGAAAACTTAAATTATGCATAGATTATGGCTGTCCTCTTGATTTCAAAAATGCTAAAATGTGAAAAAATGAGCATCTTAAAATACAGGAAAGACTGGTTATAGCCCTTACCTGGTTTCCATTTTATTGAAATGCATGGTACTTGACAGGTACTTTGAATTATCTTAGTCTTGGTAAAGAAGTGTCCTTTGTATTACATGTCTAGATTTTTGAAAATTAGGGATTATGAATTTTCAAATGTTTTTCTGGCACCCTCAAGATCTTTACCTAGTACCTCTCCTGCTACTAGCTATTATCAGGGAGAAAATACAAATCATTTTCCTAATATTGAGTCATTCTTTCTTTATGGGAATGATGACCATTTGGTTATCACATATAAATTTTTTTTTTGCAGTCCTGGGGATGGAACTCAGGGCCTCTTACATGCTAAGCAAGTGCTCTGCCACTGAGCTTGGTGGGGTATTTTGTTTGGGTTTTTGTTTGTTTGCCGTATTGGAGATTGAACCCAGCAGTGCTCTACCATTGAGCTACATTCCCAGCCCTTTTTTTAAATTTCAGTTTTTTGAGACAAATCTTGCTAAGTTGCTGAGGCTGGTCTTAGAATTGCAGTCCTCCTGCTTCAGCCTCCTGAGTTGCTGGGATTATAGGTGTGTGCCACTGACCCTACCCACTGGTGTTCATTTTTAACAAGAAAACTTACAAATCTCCCTATATCTTCACCTTTTCTCTGCTCCTGTCTTGTTGGAATGGAAAAGGTGTTCCTTTTCCTAAGACCAATCCTCCTTATATGTACTCTAGAGTATTCCCTCTGCTTTCTCTAAAACCTTTCTTTAATGAATGTCTCTTCTCTTCCTGTCTTTTTAAGCTCTTCCTCTTTTTAAGGGCCAATATCCATCAGCATTTAAACATGTTCAAATCTTAGTTCACAAAATACAAGTCCCATCCTCACAACTGACTTTTCTTTTAGCTTCCCCTTTCCTTTTGTGGACTGGAAACTTGACCAGAGTTTTCTGTCTCCATTGTCTCCCTTGTCTTCTCTTCCTGTCATTTGTCATCCTAAGTCTGACTTCCTTATCTACCTACTCATCATGAACCCCAAAACACCCCTGCTCAAGGATACAGAAAGCACTTATCAGGAAATATTGAGGTTGAGTTCCAGGCTTTTCCTATTTTTGTAGAGAATTTCTACAATATATTTTGCTGGAATAGGAGCAAAGAAATGAGGCTGAAGGGGGCATAAGATCAAGGCAGGTTTATTTGTCTTATTTTTTTAAAGATAGGAGAGTCTCCAGCACATTTTTAATGATGATCCTTTAGCAAGGGAAACGTGTTTAATAAAGGAGGAAGAGAAGTAATAATGGTAAGAACCAAATCATCATGGAGTCAAGAGAGAGTGGTTCCAAGTGCACAGTGGAGGAGCTGGCTTTTGATAAAGGCTCATGTATTCCTCCACTGTTACAGGAGGAGGGCAAAGAAAGCCAGGACAGGTGCTGGGAGGTTCATAAAGGAGTCCCTGTCCCATGACCTTTATTTTCTCAGAGAAATAAGAAGTAGCTCTTGCTTCTGTGTTTACTAATTTTTCATTAATGCATATAAAATACTCGTGTAATTAAAAATAAGATAACGATGCTATAGTTTTGAGGTATAGATAATGCCAGGTAGAAAGTAGGAGGTCATATTTATTAGGGAGCTAGAGTAAGATTATTGGGTAGCATTGAGCATTCATGTGAGTATTGTGTTCTCCATTGGGAGTCCAGAGAGCTGGATTTCATGTCTTCATTTTCACAGCATTCCACTTGTTGGAGTAAAGGAGAACAGCTGGGTGACTGGACCTTTCTGGGATTGGGGTTTTGGTAGCTGAGAAAAACAAAGTGAGTGAAGTTCAATAATTGGAAGTTTTTAAAAATAATAATCTCCAGCAACTCAGGAGGCTGAGGCAGGAGGATCATGAGTTCAGGATCACCCTCAGCAACTTAGTGAGGCCCTAAGCAACTCAGAGAGACCCTGTCTCTAAATAAAAAATAAAAGGGGCTGGGGATGTGGCTCAGTGGTAAAGTACCTCTGTATTCAATCCCCAGTACCAAATAAATAAATAAATAGAAAAATCAGAGGAGGGAGAGTGGAGAATTTTATATGAAACTCAGAGAAAGGTTTCAGTCTGCAGTATGACTATGAATTTGTGTGGAGTCAGGACACAGCGATGAGCATGTATAATGGATCATCCACTTGAACACTCATAGAAGTAGTAATGGTGGAGAGATATAAGCCTGGTGCTTAATTTCTCAATGAAAGTGAATGAAGAATAAATAACCATGAGATTGGCATTGACAATGGGAAATACATGAATGGAGAAACAGGAATAAGCCATGAACTAGGCTATTTACAAAAGAAAACTGAAAATGAAATTACACCACTTTGAATCAACTTTTCATTAGAAACTTTTGAGCAAGAAATTCCTCTCCTAGAAGTTTATCTTACAACAATAAATTAGGCAAGTAGACAATGTGTTAGGATACAAGCTGAATGTTCAACTACATGGAATTGAGTCAATGAATGATGGAAATTCCTTTCAGTGTAAGGCCATATTATTGTTTAGAATATTGTTTCAACAATCTGTTGACATGTTTGTGATCATTTGGTGATATATTAATAATATATAATATTAAATTTACCTTTAAAATGGTTAATAGCCAGGCTCAGTGCTTCACACCTGTAATCCTAGTGGCTCTGGAGGCTGAGACAGGAGGATCACATGTTCAAAGCCAGCCTCAGCAACTTAGCAGGGCCCTAAGCAACTTAGTGAGACCCTGTCCCTAAATGAAAAATAAAAAAAGGGCTGGGGATGTGACTCAGTGGTTAAGTGCCCCTGAGTTCAGTTCCCAGTACCAAAAAAGTTTAGTAGATGTTTATGCTGTGTTTATGCATGGTCAAACATTTGGTACAAGGTAGGAACCAAAATGTAGTCATAGGTTATCTTTAGATAGTGCATTTATGGATTATGTGTAATTGCCTTTTTTGCTTTTTTGTCTTTTTTACATTTTGTATAATGAACATGTATTATTTGTGTAATTAGAAAAACAAATTATAAGAAAAAGATGATTAAAATCCCAATAAATAAGGTTTGAAAGGCTATTTTAGATAAAGTCTTATTTGACTTGTGTTTTAAGAATCCACCCCCCAGTAATTTTCTCAACTTTACCTGGAATTTTATGGTTTTTGTCTCTCTCTTTTCCCTGACTTGTTTTTTTCTCTTCCTTTGCCATCTCCCTATCCCTACC
This sequence comes from Sciurus carolinensis, assembly GCF_902686445.1. Lineage (NCBI taxonomy): Eukaryota > Metazoa > Chordata > Mammalia > Rodentia > Sciuridae > Sciurus > Sciurus carolinensis. The sequence goes on along the minus strand of NC_062232.1, from coordinate 113,911,073 downwards.
CCCAATTCCAACCCCAAATTATCAAGTAAAATCTTTCTCCCCTTTCACAGCCCAGGTCAAAATCACTTCCTTCAAGAAATTTCCCATATTCTTCATCTGAAATTCTCTTCCTCCTTAACCAATTTTCAAACTTGTTTTTTACCATGTATCATCACTTGCTTTGAATTAGTTATTTTTGTCTTTTATTCCCATTTGTTAATTCCTGATGAGTAGAAACTATATATTTTATTTTGAATCTTACTTTATCAGTGTGTTAAAATCTGATGGATAAGTAAAGTTTTTAGACACAATTTAACAATATATGACTGTACCACGCACAGAGTGAATCCTATGTAAGCTATGGACTTTATAAAGTGCTGATATGGGTTTATCAATTATAATCAATGTAGCATACCAATACCAGATGCTAATAATAGGAGAAACAGGGTTGATTAGAGGGAGTATATGGGAACTAACTCCTTTTACCTTTTCCTCAGTTTTCTTAAACTACTCTAAAAAATACAGGAAAAAAATAGATTCTTGGGCACTATTTTATCAACTTTTGTCTGTGATGTGCTTGTCAACTGAAATATATTGATCAATGTTTATTGTAGTGTTCAAACTATTTCTTGAACATCATTGATTTCAGCACATATTTCTAGATTTTAAAATTGTGTTATGTTTGAAGTAACTATGTTTTTACTTTACAGGTGGATGCTTTCTCTGATAATTGCCATGGTGATGGACCACCAGACTCCTGTAAAAGAGTTTCATTTGGCTGTATTACCTCTCTAATGGGCGGTGCTGACTACATCAGTCACACAATTTACTTCTCACTAGATGTTGTCTGTAAAGGTATAATTTACAAGTTTTAGAAGTTAAAATTAGGTTTTACCAACTTTTAAGTTTTATGAGTTGGATTTGAAGATAGTTAAAGGCATTATCTCCAGGGTCAAATTTGGAACATGCTTATTTGATGAGAGTATTTTAGTACTAGAACAACTTTTCCAAATATATATGACTCCTATCAGCCACACTTCAATGTTTGAGGTAAATCTTTGGAATTTGAAAATAATGTGCAACAAGGGAAGATATATAATATTTTTAAAACCTCATGCTGTCATCTGTTGCATTTTCATTTTATTGAATGCAGTTACTAATATTTATGTGATTTTGTTCACATGGGTACTAAATTTCTAATTAACAAAGTATTGTAAGTATGCAGGGATACTATTTTAAAATACTTCAAATGTTTTTGTTAGGGGTAGCCTTGTACCTTTAAGAATTCTATGTACAGTTATTAGATATAACATTTAGTTGTTTTATGGATAAAGCAATGATTTGTTAATTTTTAAATTTTATTTGAGTTTAATTTAGTTTTGCAGAGAGTTCTAGATATTGGGGGGACCAAAATAAAGCAGATTTTATTGGACTGGAGCTATAACTCAGTGGTAGAGTAATGCCTGAAATGCACAGGCCCTGGGTTTGATCTTCAGCACCAAAAAAAAAAAAAAAAAAAAAAAAAGAAAAGAAAGAAAGAAAGAAAAGAAACAGCAGATTTTATTAAGCCCTCTCTGTGAAGAGCTCATAGTTCAAGTGGAAGCAGCAGGCATGTGGATGCATTGAAATAATGTGATGAGAACAGTATTACCGAGCAGCACAAAGACAATGACTGACTGCAGTTGGGAGAACTGGGGAAGGCTTCCTAGGTTAGGTGCTGTCCAAGCTGGACTTCATACCCCTGCAATCCCCTGCCAGGACAGATTTTGAGAAAGATGAATAGAAGTAAAAAATGTGTACCTGTTTAAACCTAATCATCTGCCACTTCATTGTGGTATAAAGGGGGACATTGTCTCAGCCACACCAAACAGCTCTCTGTTCTATTTTTCTTGGATGTAAAAGCCAGAATTTCATCTTAGTTGTTAGCCCAGGAAGTCTACAAGGATGCTTGTCTGTAGTGGCTAGAATTTTATGACCTGTAGTCAGAAATCATCTATTCTGTAAGAAAAGTCCTGTGTGATTGCTAAGCTCCAAAGGCCATTTCTTGGTTTCTGTAACCATGCCAACAAGAAGACACCATCAATAGTAGCCTCACTAGAATTCTTCTCAAGATGGGAAAGACTTGAAAATGTTTGTAATGCCAAGGGGATGATCAAAGGTGCAGAAGAGAGGAAGAATGATTGAGGGAACAAGGTCAATGAGGCATAAAGAAAGGATGGGGTTGTAGGCATAGGTGAAGGTATTTACTGCTACAAAATAACTTGAGTCAAACAGAGTAATAGACCTGGGTTAGACAGAGGGTGGCTAAAAAAGCAGTCCTGCCCATCCCTGGAAAAAAAGTCCTGAGCCCAACCAGTCACGCATAGAATGATCAGAATAGCTGCTGTTAATCTGATTATGAAACCCAGTGAAAATGGCATAAGAAAATGCAATTTTAAAAATAATGGGACTCTAAAAGAAAAAAGACGGAAAAGTTTTCATAGTTTTTGTCCCACGTAATGGGGAGCCAATACAAGCTGATTCCTTATTGTTTATTGGGTAGATATTTGAGTTTCTCACTTTGTTCCAGGTACTGTTTTCATAACATTTGAATTCAGTTCATTAGGCTACAGCTCTCATAATCTAATCATTTACCTCTGCATATTCCTGCATTAACAGGGGAGCTTTCAGCGGATACCTCATATCCAAATCACAACAGGAAAGTTGCCAAAATATTAAACAAGTAGTTATAAATTTACACCATAGGAAGAGCATTAGGACTGATCTCTATGTATTAAGACATCTGTGCTGATCTTTCCCTTAAATGTTTTATGTAAACTAACCTACAGTATACCAAATGTCCCATTGATCTTGCCAGCTTTGTGATCTGGCAAAATCTTGCCTTCTTAAGGCCACGGCATGAACCATGGAGTGAACAGTGATCTACCAAGGGCCTGGGCCAGCAGCATCTAATACCTCTTCTATTACTTTGTGAGACATTGGAGTTAGCTTTCCATAGTCACTCATGTCCCAGGACACTCTGTTTTATGTTCAAGCATATTTTATGTGGTCCTTAGAAGGTGAGTGTTAGTTACCTTGTGTCTGGAAAGAATATGGACAAGAGAGGCACATTACTCATGATCATATTTCATATTTTACCATATTAGTGAGAAATCTGTTATCTGTAACAGTAATTACAAAGTAGAAGTTCCCTGACCTGGATCAATTCTTATTTTTATTAAGAAAGTTTTCAAACATATATCAAATTTAAAATAATTTGACAGTGAATAACCATGTAACCACCACCTGAATTCTATCAGTAACATTTTATTATACTCATTTATCACATTTATCACATATCTATCCATGTCTTCATCATTCCATCTCCACCAATCTATCTTAAATTTTTTATGTTGTTGAAAGTAAGATATGGACATTTCTATTGTGTTCCCTGAATTCCAGCATGTGTGTCAGCAACTCAAGTTCAACATTTGTTTAGTTTTTTTGTTTCGAGTGTGTGGGTTTTAACAAGTGCTTATAATGAAACATTACATCATACCCTTCTATAGTCAATCTTTATTCCTGCAGAGAAACTTCATTCTATATTTTATCTATCATAGGATTAATTTTCCTGTTTGAGAATTTCATGTAATGGAATCAGACTGTGTAAGACATTTTTCATTAAGAAGAATATTTTTAGACTCATCTATTTCTGTATGTGTCTGCAGTTCATTCTGTCATATTAAATGCATCAGTTTCTCAATTGTCCTATTGAAAGTCATGTTGGCTGATAGTAGCTTTTGGCTATTATGAAAAAATTCCACCAAAACCTCTTTGTACAAGTCTGTGGACCTATGGTTTTCTTCACACGGCTGATGTGCTTAGGAGTAGATCCAAAACTGCTGAGTTATACTTTAAGGAATGATAGAAATCTAAGGAGCAATGTGTTGAAATTTCAGTTACTGAAAAGGTAAAATTTTAGTATAGACCTGAAATATTTCTAACTGAGTTTACTGATTTTCCAACTGTTGTGAGCTCTGCCATTAACATAGACCAAACACGTTTGTGTTTTTGCACGATGTGAGAATTTACAGGATAACAATAAATTCACAGGCTATACCACTTCAGCAGTGGTAGTTCACTGAATACTTGTGGATCACCTGATACTCATAAGCCAGGTAATCACAAATTAGTTTAATCCATTTCAATCTTAATTTCTAATGTCTATAACACTCAAGTCACACATCATACTTCAGAAAGTGATATACATGTATCACAGAAAGATTAAGAAAGGGTTAAGAGAGCCTCAGGGTTACAGGTTGCTGTACCAAGAGCAAAGGCAGAGAGCAGATATGAGTGCAAGAGTCACTGTAGGTGGTCAGATAAGGGCTTCAATGAACCAGTTCCACAAAGTTATTAAGGCAAAGATTCAAACAGACAGCAGCTTCAAAGTGTCAGCTTGGAGTGGGCCATGCATTGTCATCAAGGGCAAGAAAAACCATGTGAAGCTAAAGTCCAGGGACAGAAAATCAAAGTTTCATCATTGTGGCAGTTTTCCTAGGCAAGGCTTATGAAAAGTGACCAGGAGACAGGGTCAGGATGCCACTGTGTCCATTCATGGGGGAGCTTTTCCTTTTATGGGCCTTAGGTGAGTGGGTTACATCTGTGAAGTTGATAAGCTCCTGTGTCCTGTATGTCAAATATGATTTGGGATATCCACATGTGTGGATGTTCCTGATTTAGTTTCATAAATTGGCATGAATAAGTTATTTATCAGTCTGTGCCTTATGGTTGTGCTGAACAGAGGGTGGTTGTGTACTTGTACAAACACAGCATAGGTTCATTCTTCCTTGGCACTTGTACTCAAAATGGAGTAACTCATGGCAAACTACTGCTTTATTAAATGGCACAATCTGAAAATTTTTCTATTCATCATGGAGCAACTCACAGCAGGGCATACATAGCCTGCTTTCCACATAATTCTAAAGAAAATGGAAAGGAATCATTCCCCCCACAAAAAAAATCATTCCCATGGTAAGACAGTGGATTGATTTATATAAAGCAGTCCGTGAGAGCCTCAAGTATGCCTGAAATCTGATTGGAATAAGAGTATGAGCCACATAGGGATTTGAAGGGCATTGTAAGGATTTTACTTTTAGGGAGGTTGTAAGCAATACTGTTGGGGAAAAAAAAAACTAGTACCAGTTAAACTTCATTTACTTGAGCAAGAGAAATGTTCTCAAACCATGCAGCATTCTACACCAATGATAACTCAGAATGCTCCTACCTCCAATATGATAAGCCGTATTTATATTTTAAAAAAAGAATAGAAAATGAAAAAAGAAAGGAATGAGTACAGAGACGACCTGATTGGTGCAGTTCATTATTTGCCTTATTTGGGCATAATTTGGCAGCCTGCAATTGGCTGAGGCTAGAGTTGCTATTATTGGTTGAGGTTCAGTTGTTTGGTGACCAGGGTATATACTGTTAAGTTACAACTTGCCTACACATCAAGTTAGGTTGCAGTTTACTATATACGGAGGCCTCTATGGGCCATAATTTATCACCCAAATATGATCTCTGTTTTAGGCCAAATCTAATTCAATTTAATATTGTGATATTTGGTGAATTATATTTTAAGACATTTATCCTGACTATGGTATTGAGAATAGTCTGTATGGGACAAAGATATATTTGGGAAGACAAGTTAGGAGTCTGTCACAATAGTCCTGGTGAATCATAATGGAGATTTGGACAAGGTAAGTAGTAGTTGAGGCTGTAAGGATTGATTTGATTTGGAAAAGATTTTAGAGTAGAGGTGAAAGTATTGCCTGATGAATTGAACACTTGGTATGAAGGAAAGAGGAGTCACAAGTTGATCCAAATGTTTAAATTTGAGTTACACTAAAGGAAGAGTTTCCTTTTCTGAGGTTTGGAAAGCTCAAGGAGCAAAATTAAGTGTATGACTAGAATAGCAGGAATTTAGCTTCATACATGATGATTTGAGTAAACATTGGATATATGAAACTGAGGTCGATTAGAGCTTCAGGCATATGCATTTTGGAATTAGCAGCTCACAGATACCCTATAAAGTCACACAAAAAGGATGTGAAGAACAAAGACTAAAAGAGAGAACGAAAGGGAAGAGGTCCAATGCATGTCGTGGGCCATTCTAAAATTTAGTCATAATGGAAATTGAAGTAAAATGAGAAAAGACTACAAAGAACTAGGAAATACTGAGTCATAAGGTTCAGAAATGTTTAACTGTAAGATATAAAATACATAATGTTTATCTATCCAAAACACATGATATAATTGTTTCTATAGCAATATATGCTATGGCTAATCCTATTACTACTCACAATCAACATTTATTTGGTGCTGATTAGGTACCAGGAACTATTGTATGAATTTTATGTATATTGATCCGTTGTCCCTGCAACTATATATGGTAAGTACTTCTCTGATGCTTCTCTCTTGATATCTGAAGAAGGGAGGCCCAGAGATTGGATTCAATGCACAGTTGCCACCATTTTTCATTTGACTTTGTTAAATAAGTGTAAGAGAATTAACATCTCAAGGATTAAAAACTTCCCTTTTGATGGGAAGATGATAAGTTAGTGGTTTTAAAATGTTCATAATGTTCCTTAGATGAAATAGAAACTCTTTTAGGGTTTTACAGTTGAAGAGTTACTGTAAAAAGTAACAATACCCAAAATTAAAGCTGTTCTAGCTTGATTTCTCCCCATGGCTGTTTTAGATTTTGAGCCATATCAGGGTGACCGGGTAGAAGTTGAATTTGCCGTCCAGCCAGACACAAAGAGCAGGAAGGCCCTCTCAGTGAAGCCTCTGAGACACAAGCATGTGCACGAGGTAGTATGTATGTATGTTGTACTTTCCCTTTGGTTTCTGCTTATCCTTCTTTAGTGATAATTTCTGCAGCCCAGAATTCTATTAGATATGTGGGAAACCCTAAAATAAAATATACACTTTGCCAAAGAGGAGCTGATTTTCTTATTGAAAAGGCTGCACTTCTGAAAGGAAATAATTAGAGAATAATGTAGAACACACATATAATTAACATCTAAATGATGTTGTTTATTTGGGAGGTATTAAAATATTCTGAGAGCAACAAAAACAGGAAATATTGTGCTGCTGGGAATTGTTAGAAAGGAGTGGAGTGGGGCTTGAGCTCACTGATAATAGCTGGTGATGATTTGATTAGTGGGAACTGAAAATGAGTTGATAAATTCATTTTGCAAAATAGTAACATTTTAGGAAGGAGCTTGGAACGTGAGCAAGAAATTAGATAAAACATTAGAGCCCACTTACCACCACATACCTCTCTTACTCAATCCTATTCACTCTCTCAACCTTAACTATAGAGGTTAGTGGCCATTGTGGGTCATTTCTAGCCCGAGGTCTGTGGTGGGAGGCTCGGGCCCACCTCCAGAGATTCCCGTTGAATTGGCATGAGGGGGGATCTTGGCACAGGTGTGTCTGAAAAGCACCCCTGGTCTTGCCCACGTTCCCGGTCGGGTGGGAAATCAGTGCCAGGGTTAGAGGCAGAGTGAGGAGGTGCCGAGCCGGTGCCGAGCCGGTTACCGCGGACCGTGCTTTCACACGACCGTTCCCGTCATTTCTCGTCACAGGTCTGCATCAGTAGTGTACATGGAAGACACGGGGTGGTGGACGACACCATCTTTTTCACCTTGGATTCTCTGAAGCTTCCTGCCGGATATGTACCTCAACCCAATGACATCGTGGATGTGGTCATAGTGGAGAGCGTGCAGTCCTGCTATATTTGGAGAGCGGTTTCTATGACCCCAGTGCACATATTGTAAAAGCAGAGCCTTTTGTTTCCTGTTGGTCTTTATTTCTGTGGGCAGTAAAGGGCCCGGTTTAATGGAAAAGCTGAGCTTAGCGAGCCCAAACAATACATTAAATTGGTCTTTCCTTGTAGAATTACTGGGTAGTTCCCTGGGGACCATGGTCCCACTTTAGAGATGTGCCTCATCCACTCAGAAAGATGCTAAAACTGGTTCCTGATTGTAGGAAAGAAATAACTGATGCTGTTAATCACAGGGAAGGCCATATTGGATGTGAGAGATGCATGGGCTGCGGATCCCACCACTGCCCATTTAATTCTCCTGTTTGGCCAATGTGGAAGAGGACTCTTGGAGGGCAACTGTGGGTTATGGTCAGCCCGAGCAGGGGGTGATCGAATTCCTGGTTTTCCATGGCTAAGAGTGGATTCTGTGCTGGCGTGGCCCCATATGACCCTGAAGTAACCTGGGGAGGCAAGTACTAAAGAGGCTGCAGGGCCCGCCTGTTAATGGGCAGGATTTAAAGTCACAGCTTGCCTTCAGTTTATGCTATCTGCCCAAATTTTATTTTTCCATAGTATTTTCCATCTGTTGTCACCACCTCGATCTATTAAATTTAGTGTTTGCCTATGCCCCTTCTTTCCCATACTAGAATGTTAATTCCATGAAAGTAGGGCAGTTTTTGCTTGTTTGTTTGTTTTCATTAACCCACTAGCCAGCACGTACAATGGTGCCTGCCTGGTAGATACCAGGAGCACATTGCATGTTATTAAGTTCAATAAATGAATTACCTGAGTGGCAATAATGTTCATCTGTGGTTAATTCATCATTCATTCCCCAGGAATAAAATTTTCTAGCACCCCACTAGGTCCTCAGCAGACTTTTTAAACAAAAACATTGCCACATATGGTACCCTTCAGTCCCCTTGAGCCGCTCTGTGGGAGAGGCCCGTCCCACCTACAGACATGGTTCCGGGGTCAAACACAGAGCCCCTTGATGTGTGTGGGTGGGAGGCGCTGTAGCCTGGGGCGGGGGAGGATGTTCCCTAAATCCCACATCTGTACTCCATGAAGCTTCTGGCCTTGCCTTCAGAGAGCATCTAACTAGGTAACTGTGTTGTTGGAAAGCTTTCAGCACCACTGGAAAGTGGCTGTGAGCCCCAGTCCTGGGATTCCTGATTCCACCATGACCCCCTGCCCCCGGAATAAACAGAGTTTGCTTCTGGGTTTGTTTTACAGGTCTAGTGGGACCTCCCAACCACCCGGTGGTTACTTCTCCATTTGGGGGAACACGGTAGTCAGGAATAGCTTGTGGAGGTTGTGTTTTCACTCAGTGGTTCACTCTGCAAATTCTTGTGGATCCCATTTTACGTGCCAGGCACTGGAGTGAAGCCAACAGGACCAAATCCCGGGTCCTAAGGGAACTTGGCTTCTGTCACTGCCCCCTGGGCTTCCTGACCCATGGAGCAGGAGCTCCTAGGAGAGAAAGGGCCAGCAGGGGCTGTGGCAGCTGCAGGTGCCTGGGGGAGTCACCATTCCAGTACGGTCCCACACCAGTGGGAATCACAGAGAAGTCACTGTTTGATGTGAGAGATGTGTGGGCCCTGGATTCTGCCACTCCCGTTTGAGTCTCCATTTTGACTGAGGTGGAAGCATGTTCCCTGAGAGCAACAGTGGATTTGGTCAGTTCTGTCAGGTTGTGAATCACTCAGAGCCCTGTTTCCAGATTCCTCCCTGGACAGAGGAAATCACTTGGGCCCCTGGGGAGCCACAGTTGTGGGGTGGATAAGTTCCCCTCACCTATGTAGATGGCAAAGCCCAGGATGCATTTGCTCTCATAGGCAGGCCCAGCACAGCTGCACGTTAAACCTTTGCCTTAGAGATATGTTAATTCTAAGGCTCTTTGCCATAATTTGGGAAGCAGGGTCCTTTGTCATCTCACACTCATTGGAGGGTCATGCTGGTCTTTCTAAAGGACTCCTGAAGCAAGAAGTTGTGAGCTGGGTTATATATGTGTTTTTTGCAGATGAGTCAAAAATAACATGCAATTATAAGGACCTGTCACCAAAAGTCTTGGGGCTCCAGTGTTTTGCAGTATATCTTCCAAATAGCATGCTGTGAATGGAGTGTGATGTCCCAATATATGATGCTGGTTGTATAACACAATAAGGAAAAGGATGTAAGATAATAATCTTGACCAGAAGTTGAGAAGCTACAGCCCTTGGGTCAAATTTGACCTGCTAAGCCTGTTTTAAACAGCTTTATTGAGACAATTCACATTAACATATAATTCTGTTTGAAGATAGAATTCAATTTTTAAAGTATATTTTCAGTGTTATGCAATCATTACTATAATCTTAATTTTAGAACATTTTCTCTCCCACTTAAAACACTCCTTAGCAGAAATATAAATATGATTCTAAGTTTAATCTTTTTGATAGAGTAAGAAACACAGTCATTGTCACCAGCATTTTAAAATTCAACTCTTTGAGTTGTTCTGAAGCCCTATAAATATTGAGATCTGCAACAATGAATTGTTTACACATATGCTATCAGATATCACTTCTAATCCCAACGTCAGATCTCCATTCCTACCTAGGTGTACTGCTAAAGTTCCTTAAATGTATAACTAATTGCCTACTGCAATCTACCTTTGGTCAATCTCAACTGTCCTAAAACAAATTTTCACCTTCCATCTCCAGAACCACCCCTTGGATTCACTGTATTCCCTGTTCTAGTGACCATGACTACCAAACTCTTCATTTAAGGGGACATTAACTGTTCTTCAAATGTTGCATTTATTCTTGGTGATTTATTCTTGGTGATGCTGTTCATTCTTTTCTAGAATTTCATCTCTATAGTTGTGTGTGTGTGTGTGTGTGTGTGTGTGTGTGTGTGTGTGTGTGTTGCGGGGTATGGAACCCAGGGCCTTCTTGTACAGGCTAGGCAAGCACTGTATCACTAAGCTGAGGCCTTCATCGCTACAGTTTTAAAAATCTATCATTGCCTATAAAAATCCCATCTCTTTCAAGCTAAAGGCAAATGAAAATGTGAAATAGAGACTTAAAATAGTAATAGAAATGTCATTCTATGGGCTTGACTAAGTGAGAGTTTACTTAAATAATTATATATAAAAGAGTCATATGGGCTTTTCTAGTGGAACTAATCTTGTCCTGTAGGGACTGGAAATTTATTTATATCCCTTTATTATCCTCTCCTGTTACAGAATCTACTCAACTATACCTCTAAAACATATTCTAATCATATTAGTCTATTTCTGCTAAACATACATTAGTTACCATTTATTGTCATGCATGATGTTCTTGAATTACCTAACTACTGAAATTTAGAGTTGAAAATTTTTCTAAAATTTTCTAAAAATTACTTTGTCACTTTACTTTGAAGATGTAGAGTGGCAAAAGGTTTATGAAAGCTACAATGGTGGCATTTGAAGACTTTCAATTCTCTTTTCAAGACTAAAAATTTTAGTGTCCAGATTTTGTAATCATAGGTTATATTTTAGTCTAAAACATTGGTTTATAAACTGTGATTTCCATAACAGAATGAGAAGAAAATATTAAAATTTCTATTTAACTAGATTTAATTTTTAAATAACCAGGCATTTTAACATTTAGTATATAATGTGACAACCGCACACCCACACCCTCTATCCTGACTTTGAACATTGTAGGTTGGCATTTATCAACTGCTGTAGCCTTTCTCTGGGGCTACATAGACTAGAAGGGTAAAAGCACATTTCCCAGACTTCTTTCCATCTAAGGTTACACATTTAAATGAGCTTTCACCAGCTTCATCTATATTTCTAGAGTAATATGAAATATGACCTGCCAGGCACGGTGGCACACACCTGTAATCCCAGCAACTTGGGAAGCTGAGGCAGAAGAATTGTGAGTTCAAAGCCAGCCTCAGCAACTTAGCAAGGCCTGAAGCAACTTAGTGAGACCCTGTCTCTAGACAAAATATAAAAAGGACTGGGGATGTGCCTGTGGTTAATGGTTAGGTGCCCCTGGGTTCAATCCCTGGTACAAAAAAAAAGAAAGAAAGAAAAGAAATATTACTTAACTTATTAAGGAAAGAAAGCCATTAAACATTATAAAAGGTATTTAAAAATGTCCTAGGGCATGAACCTTTCCATTTAAAAATAGTCCCTCCTTCTGCAAGGTTTTAACTAACTCTCTCAAGATTAGAGAGATGTATTTCTAATAACTATAACACTAATAACAGCACCTTTTACATACATACTACTGTAACTGACAGGATTGTGTTCATCTAATAATGACACCTTAAAAAATAGAGGTTTAGCACTGGGGTTGTGGTTCGGTGGTAGAGCGCTTGCCTGGCATGTGTGAGGCACTGGGTTTCATCCTCAGCACCACATATAAATAAATAAATAAAATAAAGGTCCATCAACAACTAAAAAAAATTTTTTTTAAATAGAGGTTGACTGATCTTGCACAAGGAGTCTGGAAGTGTTAGTTCGGGGCTTCTACATTGGGGTTCAGCAGTATTAAAGACTCAGGCTCCCTCTCTCTTGATGCTTCACCATCCTCAGTGTTCGACTGATTTTCTTGCAGTCATGAGCTGCAGGAATGATGGGGAAAGAGTAGTGCATGGTCCGTTTTCAAGGGAGCAAGAACTATCTCAGAAAACTTAGTGGTTTTCTACTTCTAATTTTCAGATATATACTGTATGACACTACTGACTACAGAAGAGGTGGGGAATATAAAATTCAGGTTCCCCATTTTTGTAGAAGATACCAGAAAGGGAGAAGCTGATTGAATTTGGTCAACCTTTGGTACCTTTGAACTTTACAAGTTCAAAGTGTTATAGTCATACTCGTTATAGTTAAGTCACAGGCCCAATTGTACAGAGATTATCTCAAGTTCAAGGATTGCTAACTCTGGGAAAAATCTCAACTACACTATGGCTTGGTTTGTGTGTGTGTATAAAAGTTTGCATAATTTAATTTTGTAAATGATTCTATTTTCACTTCACTATTAAGACACTTGTTGAATTGCCTGATTAAATAAGATGAGAACCTAATGCTGCATTTGCAAATTGTACACAATGACAATCATTTTTGGATCTATCTTAATTTTGCCTTTTCTGCTTGCTAAGAATATGAAGTGTTCTGCAAAGGCAATGCAAAAAGATAAAAATTAAGCATACAGCCCCCAAAAAAAGCAGCTTAAAGAGAACTATCTCCATCATTTGAAAAAATGATAGACAAAGTATTCAGATTACCATATTTCACCATATAATAGTTGCCACCACATAATTGGCACATTCTGTTTTTTCAGTCCAAAAATTGGTTTATGTCCTGTCATCACATAACCATTGCATGGTATAATTCAGCTTGTCACAATGCTTAAAAGGAAAAGAGAGCAGCAATGTATTGACCAGTGGCATATGGATGTGCATTTGTCTTCTCATGCACTGTGAGCCATGAGCCTAGAATTCTCAGCACACCCTCATTGTCAGTGGGTTCCCGAAAGTCAACTTTCCTGATTTGTTTGTGCTGCAGGAGTAACCAGAAACATATTTTGTATGCTTGGTGCTAAGGACAGATCTTAGATAACAAAACCAATGATAGTGGTGCAGAATCTTTGGACACAGAAGATTAAAATTTATAAGTCCATACTTAGCAACACAGTAGTAGATTTTCTCAAGTGTAATATTTCAACTATAATGCATGAATCAATAACTTCGTTAACTTTTTTTCAGATTGGAAAATAAATATTTGCTAAACCATCATGAAGATTTGAGCTATTCCATTTCAATGTATATTCAAGAGTATTCTCTGCATTCTAATCTTGTACCAAAGAAAGTTTAATAATAAATGATTTTTAAGTAATACTGGCACAATTTTATTTTTTAAAAGCTTCACATTCATCAATTGAAGGCCCATTTGTTTACAATAAAAATAAATTTAAAAAAAAGCTTCACATAAGGGTCACCCCCACCTTTTTGCAAAACAAAAAAAATTGGCATAATATCTGAGACAACTGCTGAGTGCAGAGGCAAACACCTGTAATCCCAGCAGCCTGGGAGGCTGAGGCAGGAAGACCACAAGTTCATTGCCAGCCTCAGCAACTTAGTGAGGTCCTAAGAAACTCAGCAAGACCCTGTCTCTAAGTAAAATATTAAAAGGACTGGGGATGTGCTCAGTGGTTAAGCGCCCCTGGGTTCAATCCCTGGTACCAGAAAAAAAAATCTGAAACATCTATACAACTATGTGGTAAAATATGGTACTTAAAAAGAATGTAATTGTTGTTGGCAAGAAATATATGATTGAATCGCCTTTAAGAAGATATTTTCTGGGGCTGGGGAGGTAGCTCAGCACGGGACAGTGCTTGCCTTGCACAGGGCCCTGGGTTCGATCCCCAGTATGGCAAAAAGAAGGAGGAGGAGGAGGAGGAGGAGGAGGAGGAGGAGGAGGAAGAGGAGGAGGAGGAGGAGGAGGAGGAGGAGGAGGGGAAGGAGAAGATATTTTCTGCAGAACAATATTTAATATTAAGCTTTTTTTTCAGTGTTGGGTATCAAACTCATGGCTTTGTGCAAGCTAGGCAAGCTCTAGCACTGAGCTGCTTCCCCCAATTGCCTCCTTAAAATTAAGATAGTATAAAAAGTCATGTTTGAAGAATATTACTGTTAGGGGACAGATAGAGGAGGATGGTGGAAACAGGAGGTTAATAGAATAATTCTATAAAATGGGCCCACTGTGAAAGCACCCAGAAACCACTCCAGACGTGGGAACTCAAGCAAGAGATTTTATTAAGTGGATGGGCAGTGTCTGCCTGCAGAAAGAGAGAGAGAGAGAAAGAAAGAAAGAGAAAGAGAGAGAGAGAGAGAGAGTGGGAAGCTACTCTTAAGTAGTGGAATTTTGCGGGCTAATAACAATGGACCAATAGCTGGTGAGGAGGTTCAAGGGCCAATAATCTGGGTTGTAAAATGGTGTGTGTTGGGGCTGGGGAGATAGCTCAGTGGTAGAGTGCTTTGCCTTGTAAGCACAAGGCCCTGGGTTCAATCCCCAGCACCACCACAAAGAAAAAAAAATGGTGTGTGTTGAGGGGGCAGAACAGAATACTGGCGGCAGCAAAATGGCAGATCTGATGCCAATACCCTGTGCCGACTCCCACATGTTTTCTTTGCTGAAAAGCAATTTACCTGCAGCCCTGCATGGCCTAAGTAGACAGGATATGTCATATTCCTCAACAAACTACCTGATATATGCAAGGAAAGGCAGGCAGGAAATAACATTGATAAGAGGAACCCAAGTTACTTTGAAGGGAAAGAATTTTGTGACCCTTTGCACAGACCAGATTTTGGAAAATAGGGATAATTCTATGGTTAAGAATCTTAATAGCCAGACTGTGGAACTAACCTAGATGTCCTTCAATTGATGAATGGATAAAGAAACTGTGGTATATATATATATATATATATATATATATATATATATACACATATATATATATATATATATATATATACACAATGGAATATTACTCAGCTATAAAGAAGAATAAAATTATGGCATTTGCAGGCAAATGGATGAAATTGGAGAATATCATGCTAAGTGAGATAAGCCAATCTCAAAAAACCAAAGGACGAATGATCTTGCTGATAAGCGGATGATGACACAAAATGGGGGGTGGGAGGGGGGCAAGAATGGAGGAAGGAGGGACTGTATAGAGGGAAAAGAGGGGTGGGAGGGGTGGGGGGGAAGGAAAAAATAACAGAATGAATCAAAAACTATCACCCTATGTAAATGTATGATTACACAAATGGTATGCTGTTACACCATGTACAAACAGAAACAACATGTATCCCATTTGTTTACAATAAAATAAATTAAAAAAATAAAAATAAAAATAAAGAATCCTATCAGTGGAATATCACTCAGTCTTAAAGAAGAATTAAATTATGGCATTTGCAGGTAAAGGGATAGAACTAGAAAATATCATGCTAAGTGAAATAAACCAATCTTCCAAACCAAAGGCCAAATATTTTCTCTGATAAGTGGATGTTAATCCATAGTGGGGTGGGAGTAGGAAAGAATGAAAGGAACTTTCATTTTGTGCAGAGGGAAGTGAGGGGAGGGGTGGGGCAGTGGGGATGGGAAAGACAGTAGAGTAAGACAGACATTATTACCCTATGTACATGTACGATTACAGTACTGGTGTGACTCAGCACCATGTAGGGCCAGAGGAATGAGGGGTTATGCTCCATTTATGTACAATGTGTCAAAATGCATTCTATTTCATGTGTAACCAATTAGAACCAAATTTAAAAACCTAAAAAAATAAAAAAGAATCCAATCAGGGTACTGGGGTTGTAGCACAGTAGTACAATGCTTGCCTAGCATGCATGAGGCACTGGGTTTGATTTTCAGTGCCATATAAAATAAATAAAATGTATTGTGTCCATCTACAACTATAAAAAATAATTTAAAAAGGAGTCCAATCAGAACCTTTCAGCATGAGCCAACGTGACATAGAGTTGTCATGGAAGAGGGGAATTGAATGTCTGATGTTATACTGTTGTCAGTCAAAAGTCAAGAGGTAGACCTGAGTGGGACTCTCTGGAAACTTTCCTGGGATCCCCCAATAAAACTAGAATGCAGGAGAGGCACATCATCTCTCCTCTCTGAGAGGACCAACTCTCTCCCTTGAGAGTCCCCTTTTCCTTTTCCTACCCCTTCAATAAACTCACTCTTCTTACTCTGAGCAACATTTCTAGGGCTTAAAGAGGGGGTCTTCACACCGCCTTGGCTTCTTGGAAGGCCCAGCTCTGTAACATTACCAAGAGCTAGCTATTTAGAAAAATGCCTATAAGAATTCCTTTAAAATTTGTGAATGCTGTGTTTGGTGCGAGAGAATATAAAAACATTTTGAATGTAATACATTTAAAAGAAACCCAAGGAGTTCTCACACTGTAGTGAGGGAAAGGAGATATCCAGACAGATGACTCTAATACCATTAAAAAGTCCCCTGGCTCTCCAGAGCATGATAGATCAAAACCAGAGAAAGATTGATTCACCTTGAAATTTCATAGAACCAAAAAGAATTGGAATATTTTCAAAATTATAATTAATAATACATATTACACATACTGACTGTAGAAACTAATTGTTAATTTAATTCACTGATATTTCCATACTTTCATGTCCTTCTACCCTCTACCCTCTCTCCCCAAACCCTTTTACTTCTGTTTCCCCTGATGTCCTTCCCAATCCCTAGTAGCATCTTCTGTTCTTCATCATATCTTGTGCACAGCTGAGTTGTATGAGGACAGTGGGATAGGCTGAAGATGGGCCAAAGAAAGTGCCTGGAAACAGCATGGGAGATTTGGTTTGGCTTATTGGGGAAAGTTTACAAGAAATCAGTGAGTGCTCCAAGAAGAATTCAGTGGTGACAGGATAACAGATGGTACCTCTGTCCCTCACTGTGCTTTGCCATGCAGTGCCTCCTCTCTTTCAGGGTGTTTTGTCTAGTGGTGGCTGACTGCACAAATGACATGTCTCCTTTCTACAGTGTCCTCAGTTCTGTACCCATCTCCACTCAGAGAGGGGTTTTAGATGTTGGACTGCTGATGCTGTGACGTCATCAGCATTGGCTTGCTTCATTTGCTCATTTGACCAACATCCTGAGAAGCAACTGTCCTGATGTACATGCAGTAAGGTAACCTTCTACACATAGCACTAACTTGCTCTAGTTCTCTATGTGCATGAGAGAAAGCCAGTGTCCTTTAAGATAATATGCATCTCAGACTTTCCAGCCCAGGTTTGTTCTCATTGTTCTCTTTTTTTTTTTTTTTTTTTTTTTTTTTTTTTTTTTTTTTTTTGGTGCTGGGGATCGAACCCAGGGCCTTGTGCTTGCAAGGCAAGCACTTTACCAACTGAGCTATCTCCCCAGCCCCTCATTGTTCTCTTAATGGGGTGAGAATTTGGAGAACAGATAGAGAATATTCAGGGACATGGTGTTTTACTGTCCCTCTTTGTTTTAGGGATGATACGGGTCGTGTTTTTTTCCTGTAGTTTCCACGTGTGAATGAAAACATGCAACATTTTCCTTTCTGTGCCTGGCTTAATTTGCTTAACACAATGTCCTCCAGTTCCATTCATCTTCCTGCAAATAACAGGATTTCATTCTTATGACTGAATAATAATCCATTGTGTATATATACCATATTTTCTGTATGAATTCATCTGTAGACATGCCCCTAGGCTGATTCTACACCTTGACCATAATAAACATAGGTATGCAGATGTCTCTTCTGTAAGCAGACTTCATTTCCTTTGTATGTACACTCAAGAATGGTACAACTGGATTGTATAGTAGTTCTATATTTAGTTTTTTAAAGGACTCTCCATACTCTTTTCCATAGTGGCTGAACTTACATTCCCACCAATAGTGTATAAATGTTCCTGTAAGTGTTCCTGTTTCCATAGCCTCACCAATATTTGTTATTATTTTTTTTGGACTTGGAAAGATTTATTTGAAAGGGCACAGAGTCCATACCACCCAGGTCCTCAGAGTAGACTACAGGAAGGGGTGGATTTCAGTGGGCTTTCTTGCTGCGCTTGATGCTCTTGGGGGAAGGCTGTGGACCCAACCACAGCTGCAGCAGGATGACAGCCTGGCATATGTGCGGGCAGGAGGACGTAGATGGGTATGTATTCCTGGAGTTTAATATGCTCCAACACCAGCAACCTGTACCATCTGCAGAGGGCAAACAGCAAGAGTAGGTGAGGTGGGCAGCCACCAGGGCCAGGTGGAAAGCACGATGAAGAATAGAGCCTGAGGTAGGAAGCACCAGTTCACTGTTCAGTGGAAGAGAAACTGGCAGCCAAGATCAAAGGAGGGGGATAGATGGCCAATGGGGTTCTCCAATAGGAAGCGGAGCCCCAGTACCACCTGAAAGACAGCCCAGATGTCCACCTTGGGGAGGGCTCCACAGAAACCCAGCTGCGTGAGGAGAAGGAACAGCAATCCAGGGGTGAAGAGTAGCACATTCACCTTCACAGATACAGACAGGCTGAAACAGCAACAGCCCTGCCCCAGGGCTGGGCCAGGAAAAGGTTGATACTGAGAAAGATCAGCACCATGGCCACTGGGTCATTGAAGAGCCACAGCACAAAGATGGAGTGGACACAGCAAGAAAGGCAGCACATGAAGAAAAAGACAAAGGGAGGTACCTTGAAGGTCTGAGGGTAGACTAAGAAAACAAGTAGCCAAGTGGCCAGGTAGAACACAGAAAAGATGTTCTCTGCCACATGGATATCAGTGCCCCAGTCAGTGGCATAGGGTAGTCCCATAAAGAGGTACACAAAGCCAGCCAGGTAGATGAGAGGTCCGATGTCACCCTGCAGTTGTGTATAGTCATGTGTGCCATTGATGAAGCCCTCCACCTAGGTCATGTAGGCTACTTCCAGTCAATCTCTGTCTCTTCAGGAAGA
This sequence comes from Sciurus carolinensis, assembly GCF_902686445.1. Taxonomy (NCBI): domain Eukaryota; kingdom Metazoa; phylum Chordata; class Mammalia; order Rodentia; family Sciuridae; genus Sciurus; species Sciurus carolinensis. The sequence continues at coordinate 113,891,808 of NC_062232.1, read as the reverse complement.
AGTCGGAAGCCACCAGCAGCGCATAGCACAGCTCCCACAGCACTAGGCCTCACTCTTGCCAGGTGCATTGCACTCATTGTCCCCAGACTCTTGCTGGCTCAGCCATGGACCAGCGCTCTTTTTTTAAATAACAGCCATTGTAACTGGGATGAGACAGAATCTCCTTATAGTTTTCAGTTGAATTTGCCTGATAAGTAAAGATGTTGAATACTTTTCTCATATATTTATTGACCACTTGTCCTAATTCTTTTGAGAAATGTCTATTCAAGTCATTTTCCATTTTTGTTGGATTAATTGATTTTGCAGTCTATTGAGTCCTTTATATATTCTGAATATTAATCTTCTGTCAGATGAATAGTTGGTTTAAAACTAAAAAATAAAATTTTTAAAAATAAAGATTTTCTACCATTCTGTGAGTTGTCTCTTCACCCTGTTGCTTCCTCTGCTGGGCTGAAGCTTTTCAAAGTGATGTAGTCCCACTTGTCAATTCTTGCTTTTCTTTATTGTGCTTCTAGAGTCTTCTCCAGGAAATCATTACCTGTGCTGACAGTGTCTTGAAGTGTTGTCCCTGTTTTCTTCTAGTTGTATCAAAGTTTCAGGTCTTTTTTTTTAAATTTTATTGTAAACAAATGGGATACATGTTGTTTCTCTGTACATGAAGTAGAGGCATACCATTTGTGTAATCATAAATTTACACAGGGTAATGCTGTTTGATTCATTCTGTTGTTTTTTTCCCTTCCTCCCCACCCCTCCCACCCCTCTTTTCCCTCTATACAGTCCTTCCTTCCTCCATTCTTGCCCCCCTCCCTAACCCTAACTCTAACCCTAACACTAACCCCTCCCACCCTCCATTATGTGTCATCATCCACTTATTAGCAATATCATTCGTCCTTTGTTTTTTTGAGATTGGCTTATCTCACTTAGCATGATATTCTCCAATTTCATCCATTTGCCTGCAAATGCCATAATTTTATCATTCTTTATGGCTGAGTAACATTCCATTGTATATATATACCACTGTTTCTTTATCCATTCATCAATTGAAGGACATCCAGGTTGGTTCCACAATCTGGCTATGGTGAATTTAGCAGCTATGAACATTGATGTGGCTGTATCTCTGTAGTATGCTGATTTTAAGTCCTTTGGGTATAGGCCAAGGAGTAGGATAGCTGGGTCAAATGGTGGTTCCATTCCAAGCTTTCTGAGGAATCTCCACACTGCTTTCCAGAGTGGCTGCACTAATTTGCAACCCTACCAGCAATGTATGAGTGTACCTTTCTCCCCACATCCTCGCCAACACCTGTTGTTGCTTGTATTCTTGATAATCGCCATTCTAATTGGGGTGAGATGGAATCTTAGGGTGGTTTTGATTTGCATTTCTCTTATTACTAGAGATGTTGAACATTTTTCCATATGTTTGTTGATTGCTTGTAGATCTTCTTCTGTGAAGTGTCTATTCATTTCCTTAGCCCATTTGTCGATTGGATTATTTGCATTCTTGGTGTAGAGTTTTTTGAGTTCTTTATAGATTCTGGAGATTAGTGCTTTATCTGAAGTATGATTGGCAAAGATTTTCTCCCACTCTGTAGGCTCTTTCTTTGCATTGCTGATAGTTTCCTTTGCTGAGAGAAAGGTTTTTAGTTTGAATCTATCCCAGTTATTGATTCTTGCTTTTATTTCTTGTGCTATGGGAGTCCTGTTGAGGAAGTCTGGTCCTAAGCCGAGATGTTGAAGCTCTGGACCTACTTTTTCTTCTATAAGATGCACAGTCTCTGGTCTGATTCCGAGGTCCTTAATCCATTTTGAGTTTATTTTCGTGCATGGTGAGAGATATGGGTTTAGTTTCATTCTGTTGCATATGGATTTCCAATTCTCCCAGCACCATTTGTTGAAGAGGCTATCTTTTCTCCATTGCATATTTTTGGCCCCTTTGTCTAGTATGAGAAAATTGTATTTATTTGGGTTTCTGTCCGTGTCCTCTATTCTGTACCATTGATCCACCTTTCTATTTTGGTACCAATACCATGCCATTTTTGTTACTATTGCTTTGTAGTAGAGTTGAAGATCGGGTATTGCAATACCCCCTGCTTCACTCTTTCTACTGAGGATTGCTTTAGATATTCTGGGTTTTTTATTCTTCCAGATGAATTTCATAATTTCTTGCTCTATTTCTGTAAGGTACATCATTGGGATTTTAATTGGAATTGCACTGAATCTGTATAGCACTTTTGGTAGTATGGCCATTTTGACAATATTAATTCTTCCTATCTAAGAACATGGGAGATCTTTCCATCTTCTAAGGTTTTCTTTAATTTCTTTCTTTAGTGTTCTGTAGTTCTCACTGTAGAGGTCTTTCACCTCTTTTGTGAGATTGATCCCCAAGTATTTTATTTTTTTCGATGCTATTGTGAATGGGGTAGTTTTCCTAATTTCTCTTTCTGAAGATTCATCACTTATGTATAAAAATGCCTTAGATTTATGTGCATTGATCTTATATCCCGCTACTTTACTGAATTCACTTATGAGATCTAAAAGTTTTCTGGTGGAATTTCCTGGTTCCTCTAAGTATATAATCATATCATCAGCAAACAGGGATAGTTTGAGTTCTTCTTTTCCTATTCGTATCCCTTTAATTTCTTTGGACTGTCTAATTGCTCTGGCTAGAGTTTCAAGGACGATATTGAAAAGAAGTGGTGAAAGAGGGCATCCCTGCCTTGTTCCAGTTTTAAGGGGGAATGCTTTCAGTTTTTCACCATTTAGAATGATATTAGCCATGGGCTTAACATAGATGGCCTTTACAATGTTAAGGAATGTTCCCACTATCCCTATTTTTTCTAGTGTTTTGAGCATGAAGGGATGCTGTATTTTATCAAATGCTTTTTCTGCATCTATTGAAATAATCATGTGATTCTTGACTTTAAGTCTGTTGATATGGCGAATTACATTTATTGATTTCCTGATGTTGAACCAACCTTGCATCCCTGGGATGAAACCCACTTGATCATGGTGCACTATCTTTTTAATATGTTTTTGTATGCGATTTGCTAAAATTTTGTTTAGAATTTTTGCGTCGATGTTCATTAAGGATATTGGTCTGAAATTTTCTTTCCTCAATGTGTCTCTGTCTGGTTTAGGTATCAGGGTGATATTGGCTTCATAGAACGAGTTTGGGAGGGTTCCCTCCTCTTCTATTTTCTGGAATACTTTGAGAAGTATTGGAATGAGCTCTTCTTTAAAGGTTTTGTAGAACTCGGCTGAAAACCCATCTGGTCCTGGACTTTTCTTTGTTGGTAGGCTTTTGATGACTTCATCTATTTCATTACTTGAAATTGGTCTATTTAAATTGTGTATGTCCTCCTCATTCAGTTTAGGCAATTCATATGTCTCTAGAAACCTGTTGATGTCTTCGAAATTTTCTATTTTGTTGGAGTATAGATTTTCAAAATAGCTTCTAATTATGTTTTGTATTTCAGGCGTGTCTGTTGTGATACTTCCTTGTTCATTCTGAATTTTAGTGATTTGGGTTTTCTCTCGTCTTCTCTTTGTTAGTGTGGCTAAAGGTTTATCAATTTTGTTTATTTTTTTGAAGAACCAACTATTTATTTTGTCAATTTTTTGTATTGTTTCTTTTGTTTCAATTTCATTGATTTCAGCTCTCAGTTTAACTATTTCCTGTCTTCTACTACTTTTGGTAAGTTTCAGGTCTTAATTGAGATCTTTGATCAATTTTGACTTGATTTTTGCGCCAGATGACAGATGGGGTCAAGTTTCAATCTCCAGCACCATTTGTTGAGGAGGCCATCCTTTCTCTAATGTAGATTTTTGGCAACTTTGTGGAGAATCAGTTGACTGACAATGCATGGATTTATTTCTGGGTCTCCTCTTTTGTTCCACTGGTCTACATGTCAGTTTTCATGCCAATATCTTGCAATTTTTGTTATGACTTGGTAGTAGGTCTTGAAATCAGATATTGCGGTGCCTAAAGCTTTGCTCTATTTGCTGAAGATTGCTTTGGATATTCAAGGACTTTCATGCTTCCATATGAATTTTAGGATTGCTTTTCTAGTTCTGTGAAGTTACCTCACTGTGCACAACCCACATCTGTTATCTATTTAGGCCATATGTCTGCAAAGTGCCATCTGCTCCACCAGTCTAGCTCACTGAGACTCCCTGTCTTTCACCTTTAACCCTGCAGAAGGGAGACTCTCAACCCCTTGATCATTGTGTTAGACAACATGTGTTGGGGCACTCCATTTCCCTTGCTACACTGCAATTACAAGTCTCTGGATTTCGCCAGGTCTTTGTTTCTCTGCTGTTGAGTTCCACTGCTCTCTCCAAAACCACTCGCCTCCACATGCAGGTTGCTTTGCTTCTGTCCCATAGAGGTGCAGGTGAGTTCTGGTACCACTATTCCAACATCTTTGCAAATGACTCTCGTTGAATGATTACATTAACAAAATACATTGTACTCATACAATAGAATATTATTCATCCATAAAAAGAAATAAAGTATTGACATATACTTTAACACGGATAGATTTTTAAAATATGGCTAGTGAAATGGAGTCAGTCATAAGGACCACAATTTGTATGATTCCATTTATATGCAATATCCAGAAGAGGTAAAATCTATAGAGACATAGATTAGTGGTTACCATGGGCTGGAAGGGAAAAGTGGATTGAGTTGTGACTGTTTAATTTGTCTGAAATTTCCATTTGGGTTGATGAAAATGTTCTAAACAAGATAGTTGTAATGTTTGCATATCACTTTGAATGTACCTAATGCCACTGAATTAAATACTTTAAAATGGTTAAAATGGTAAGTGTCTTGTTATGTCTATATAACTTCAATTTTAAATCAGCAAAGGATCTGAATAGACATTACTTAAGAGATGGCCAACAAATGCATGTGTGAGAAATAGAAAGTCCAGTGGTCCATTTTCAGAATCCAGTATTTAGCTTTAAATGTAAAATGACTTGGGATGTAAGAAAGGCAGCTAGAGGAGAGAACAGGATAGGAAGTTAAAGGCAGTTAACACCAGAGTGTAAAAATTCACAGCCCCTTGACAAACAGGAGGTGACAAGGAAGGGGCCTGACCTGACCAATAGAGATAAACTGTGTAGTACCAAAAGATGATCAATCTAAGGGAAACTTCCCACCACAAGAGAACAAAGGGAGGCAAAGTATAGTTCTTTAAATAACCCAATGGGAGACAGTAAAACCTAGGTAATATTCGAGAACATAGTGCATCCCATAATACTCAGCCAATGAGAAACAAGGGAAGGGATCTTTCACTCTATGGGATAAAGAAATGGTTGTACCCAATCTGGGTGTCCTGATCCCCAGGCACCTGATCTTGCAAGACCACCATTAAAGTAAAACCTTGGTTTTTGCTGTTCCTTGTGTCGGTTAGTACATTCTTTGGACTTGGATAGGTAAGTGAGCTTCTCACATATGACAGTATGTCCAACATCATTAAGCAAAACAACAGTGAGGTCCAACTTCATATCTACTAGGCAATAATAAGTGTTAGCAGAGATGTAGAGAAATTTTAACCTTTACACATTGTAGGTGGAATTGTCAACTTCTCATAAATGTGACCAAATACCTGACAAGAACAACTTGAAGGAAGAAACATTAATTTTCATCTCATAGTTTCAGAGATTCAGTCCATGGTTCACTGGTTCCATTGCTCTGGACCTAAGGAGAAGTAAATCGTCATGGCAGAAGGGCATGGAGGAGGAAAAATGCTAAGTTCATGTCAACCAGGAAACAGAGAATAGATGAGGAGCCAGGGACAGACATAGTTCAAGGGCACACCCCCAGTAACCTACTTCCTCCAGCCATGCCCCACCTGCCTACAGTTACCACCAGTATTCCATTAAAATTGTTAGGTCATCAAATGCATTAATTTACTAATGAAGGAAGTTAAATTAAAACCCAGATACAGGGGAGGATGAAGTTATCATTTCCATAATCTAATCATTTCACCTCTGAACATTCCTGCATTACCTAACACATGAGCTTTTCAGAGGACATTAAAGACCCAAACCATAACATAAATGGTATACCTGCTTTGGCAAATCTGCTAGCTGTTCCTCAGAAAGTTAAACATAGAGTATCTACATGACCCAATAATTATCTTGCTAGATATATACCCAAGAGAAATGAAAACATATGTCCACACAAAAATTTGTACATGAATGTTTATAACTGTGTTATTCACAGTACCCAAAAAGTGGAAACAACTCAAATGCCCATCAATAGATAAATGGATGAAAAAAATTTCCTCTATCCATAAAATGGAATATTAAGCAGACATGAAAAATGCAATACTGATGCATTCTTTGTGGTGAACCTTGAAAACTTCATGGTAAGTGGAAGAAGAGAGTCAAAAGTACTGCATATGAGGAAGTCCAAGATGGCGGACTAGAGGGAGGCTGCATTCCTTGTCGCTCCATAACTCAGGTTTCAAGCAGAGGAAAGTCTGTTTCTCTGTGAGGCAGTCTTTGCTACTCACCAATCCCCTGCTGTTTACCCCATTTGTCCACCTTGATCAACCACAGTCTGCCAGCATATCAACTACTTTTTAAGTGCAGATCGCTCACTGCCACCAATCATCCACCATTTGCCCATTTGCCTGCCTCTTGCCTCCTGCCCATCACTTGCCTTTCACCTACCCATCATCCACCACCAAGGTCCACCTGCCAATTGTCCAACGGTAGCCTGCAGACCACCAGCGGATCACCTGCTGCCTGCTGTTGCCTAGAAATCCATTACCCATTGTAACAGTACCTGCAGGTTTGGTTACACATGGGTGTTGTCATTTTGGGACAACAGCCAGGACATGCAGGACCCCCGGCCTGAGCAGCTATTCCCCACCTTCAGGACCTCTGGCCTGCCCAAGTCTCTTGTGGACTCAGAGCCCATGCCCAGTAGGCACCTGTGCTGTGGTTCTCCATTTGCCAACGCTTTGGAAGCCAGTGCAGCCAACTTGGATTATCCTGGAAGCAGAAGCTGCCATCTTTAGGTGGGGCAACTCCCATCCTGAGATGCCTGCCGGAGACTGGAAAGTCATGCATCAGGCTACTGAAGACTGGGAGGTTTGAATAGCATATGACTGTTATAGTGTAGTTTTTTTTCCTCCTTTTTGAATTTTTTACGTTTTTATTTTTTTATTTTTCTCACTCAATTTTCCTTTTGTTTACCTATATCCTCAGAGTCTCTTTCTCCCTTTTCTCATGCTAACAACCAACTTCTTTTGATTCTGTTTCACTCTTCCTATGATCTAGTACCTCTATATGCTCTTTTCTTATCCCTTTAACAGAAAATGCCTAACATTGAAAATAAAGATAGAATTTTAAAGAATGCGAGAGAAAAGTATCAGGTTACATGTAGGGGGAAACCAATACGGATATCAGCAGATTTCTCAACCCAGACCCTAAAAGCTAGAAGGATCAGGGACAACATATTTCAAGCTCTAAAAGAACATGGTTGCCAACCAAGAATCTTATACCTACCAAAACTAACCTTCAGATTTGAAGATGAAATAAAATCCTTCCACGATAAAAAAAAAGTTAATAGAATTTACAAATAGAAAGCCTGCAGAACATTCTTAGCAAAACATTCTATGAGGAGGAAATAAAAAACAACAAGGTAGGTCAGTAAAGGGAGGAACTACCCTAAAGGACAAGCCAATCAAAGGAGAAACCAAGTCAAGTTAAAAACCAAAAATAAGCCCAAATGACTGAGAATACAAATCATATCTCAATAATAACTCTGAATGTTATTGGCCTAAACTCATCAATCAAAAGACATAGATAGACTGGCAGATTGGATTAAAAAGAAAGACCCAACAACATGCTACCTTCAAGAGACTCATCTCATAGAAAAAGACATCCACAGATGAATGTGAAAGGATGGGTAAAAACATACCACACAAACGGACTCAGTAAAAATGTGGGGATTTCCATCCTTATATCAAATAAAGTAGATATGAAGTCAAAGTTAGAAGGAATAAAGAAGAACATTTCACACCGTTTAAGGGAACCATAAATCAGGAAGACATAATGATTGTAAATATTTAAGCCCCAAAGAAGAGCTCATTCATATATGTCAAACAAATCCTTCTCAATTCCAGGAACCAAATAGACCACAACACAATAATTCTGGGTGACTTTAACACATCGCTCTCACCACTGGACAGATATTCCAAACAAAAACTGAACAAAGAAAATAAAACCATCAATAACTTAGACTTAACAGACATTTATAGACTACTCCATCCATCAATGAGTGAATACACTTTCTTCTCAGCAGCCCATGCATTCTTCTCTAAAATAGACCATATGTTATGCCACAAAGCAATTCTTAGCATTTCAAAAAAACAGAGATACTACCTTGCATTCTATCAGATCATAATGGAATGAAATAAGAAATCAATGATAAAATAAAAACAGAAACTACTCCAACACCTGGAGACTAAATAATATGCTATTGAATGAAGCATGGATAACAGAAGACATTAGGGAGGAGATAAATAAATTCTTAGAAGTAAGTGAGAATGATGATACAACATATAAAAATCTCTGGGACGCTATGAAAGCAGTACTAAAAGGAAAATTCATTGCATGGAGTGCATTCAAGAAGAGAATAAAAAGTCAACAACTAAATGACCTAATATTATATCTCAAAGCCCTAGAAAAAGAAGAATGGAACAACATCAAAGTAGTAGAAGACAGGAAATAATTAAAACCAGAGCTGAAACCAATGAAATTGAAACAAAAGAAGCAATTCAAAAAATTGACAAAACAGGGGCTGGGGAGATAGCTCAGTTGATAGAGTGTTTGCCTTGCAAGCACAAGGCCCTGAGTTCGATCCCCAGCACCGCAAAAAAAAAAAAATTGACAAAACAAAAAGTTGATTCTTTGAGAAAGTAAACAAAATAGATAAACTCTTAGCCACAAAGAGGAGAGAGAAAACTCAAATTACTAAAATTCATGATGAAAAAGGAAATATCATGACAGACACCATTGAAATACATAACATAATTAGAAGCTACTTTGAAAATCTATACTCCAGGGCTGGGGAGATAGCTCAGCTGGTAGAGTGCTTGCCACAAGGCCCTGAGTTCGATCCCCAGTACCGCAAAAAAAAAAAAAAAAAAAGGAAAGAAAGAAAATCTATACTCCAACAAAATAGAAAAATACTGTGTATTGTTTGTCCCATTTACATGAAACATCCATCACTGGCAAATCTAAGAGATAAAAAGTACATTAATGGTTCCTTGAGACTGTGGAGAGGGAGACATAGAATTTCACCACTGAGGGGTACAGGATTTCTTTTTGTGGTGAGAAAAAATGTTCTAAAATTAGACAGGGATAATGGTTGCACAACGTTGCAAATAAACTAAAAACTATTGCATTACACATTTTGAAAGGATGAATTATATATGAATTACATTTCAATAAGGCTCATATTTAAAAAATTATCACCAGTTTGTTCATAACCATTTTCTAACCTGATACTTTCTGAAGTCAAACATCTGGATAGAAAAAAATAAAACTGGTACCCACCATATGTAGTATGGTATCCTGTTGTAGATGCCTCATTTAAGAAAAACATTGGTAAAGTGGAATTTGTCCAGAGAAAATGCAGATGATAAAGAAATGTCTCATGGAGAGCAATTTAAAGTTTGTCGTTTGGAGAATAAATAGGAGACATAAATGTTCCTTCAACTATCTGAAAGTCTATCCTGCTAAAGGAAGATTAATCTAGCATTCTATTTTCCAAAATTTAGAATTTAAGCTATTGGATTGAGCCAGGTGTGGTAGCTCATGTCTGTAATCCCAGCTACTACAGAGGCTGAGGCAGGAAGATCACAAGTTCAAGGCCAGCCTCAACAAATTAGCAAGCACCTATATTTTATCTCACAATAAAAATAAAAAGGGCTGGGGATGTAGTTCAGTGGTAGGGTGCCTCTGGGTTCAATTTCCAGTATCAAAATAATAATAATAATAATATAGAATTGTAGATTGAAACTGCCTTTGTACAATATAAGGAATGGGTTGTTTTGAGAAACAATAAAGGCCCTGTCACTTAATCATCCCAGCACCAGCTGGAAATTTATCATTTCAGGGATATTGTGAAAATAATTTATCTATGATGAGGGACATTAAACTAGATGGCCTAAAAAAGAAAAGATTCTTTTCTTTTCTCTCTTTTTTAAAAAACTAGAATACATTCTTTATTTTGATGTTGTTGTTAGTCAAGATATTTAAATGTTATGAACAGGTTAAATCTTACAAGTCTTACAGAGAATACAGGAGTGTCAAAGGCAGGGTCATCCTTACTAAGCTGACGGTTCTCATGAAAGATCCTTTTCAATTCTAGAATTTGGTGTTTTCAAGTCCAGTTTCTAAAATATATGTCCAGAATACAATTACATATATTTCTTGGGGGAAATGGTTTGCTTATAAGTAAAGAATTAGACTGGGGTTGTGGCTTGGTGGTGGATCACTTGCCTGGTACATGTGAAGCACTAGTTTGATCCTCAGCACCACATAACAATAATAAAATAAAAGCATTATGTCCATCTACAACTAAAATTTTTAAAAAAGAAGCAAAGATCATACTTAAAAATGAATACACTTTAGCTGGATGTGGTGGTGCATGCCTGTAATCCCAGAGGCTCAGGAAGCTGAAGCAGGAGTATCACAAGTTCAAAGCCAGCTTCAGCAACTTAGTGAGGCCCCAAGCAACTTAGGGAGAACCTGTCTCTAAATAAAATATATTTTAAAAAGGGCTGAGTATGTGGCTCAGTGGTTAAGCGCTCCCTTGTTCAATTTCTGGTGCAAAAAATAAAGAGTAAATCTTAAAAATTACTTGATAAAATTTCAAGTGAGTTTCTTGTAGACAGAATATGGTTGGTTCATGATTTTTTTTAATATACTCTGTCAATCTCTGTCTTGTCTTTTAATTCATACATTTAGGCCACTTACATTTAAAGTAATTGTTGATGTATTAGGACTTGGGTGTGACATTTCATTAATTGTTTTCAGTTTGATTGTTTCTTGATTCCTCTGTTCCTGGTTTTCTTGCCTTTCTGTGGATTACTTGAAAATTCTTTAGAATAGCATTTTTAGTTAGGTATATTTGTGTAGCAGGGTGCTGAGGATTGAGTACAGGGCCTGATGCCTGCTAGATAAGCACTCTACCACTGAACTATATCCCAACCCTGTGTTGTTTTTTAAATATGTCTATGTATAGTTATTTTAGAGCTTACTCTAGGTATTACAACATATATGTTAACTTATCACAGTCTACTGGCATTAACATTTTGAAACACTTCTAGTAGTGTAGAACTCTTACTCCCATTTAGGTCTTTTTGAACTTCTCACTTGTAAACATAATTATTTATAATATGTTTAATTATTTCTGCTGCATATATGGAACATCACATCAGATGGCATATTTCTTGCTCTCCCAACCATCAAACATATTTTTTAAAACTCATGAGTCTAAGATATGGAAAATGACAAACCCCAAAACAGTGTGGCCTGGGAAGAGAGAGTGAGGAAGAAGGCCAAACATTGATAACATTGATCCTTTCCCAGTACATCCTTCCCCAGTGACAGGACAATCCCTGGGAAGGAAACAAACATTGCCTGATGACAAGACCATCCCTGGGCAGGAGACATCCATCAAGCCTAAAAAGGCAGTCTCTGGGGAGGAAGCCAAAGCATTGATCCTTCCCCAAATAAATTCTTTCCCAGAGACAATACAACAGGACCCTGAAGGGAAAGAGATAAATACTGAATGCTGACCCCAGACCCTCCATTCTTCCCCAAGTAAAAATATTGCTCAGTAAAAACAAACTTCATATTCTCACAAACCTGTTTCCTGAGTGCCCGAACTGACATGCTCTGTCAATAATTAAGTCACCTCTTAGTGTAACCTATATAAGCACAGATTCCTCCTTTGGCCAGTGGCTCATTTTCCATCAGGAAAATGGGTCCACCAGATGCATGATCTCACCACTGAATAAAGGCTCTGCTGATCGTGAAGTTTGCACCTGGCTCGGTCATTTCGTGCTAACAGTGAGAAAGATACTCTATTATATTTACCCCACTTTTTATTCATTTCAAATGTTCTTACTTCCTAAAGTGCTATCATCCTTCACTTATCATTTCCTTTTTTGTTTAGGGACATTGTTTTAACCTTTCTCTAGGGGCAGGACTACTGTTCACAAAGTCTCTTAATTTTTTTTTCCTGAGAAAGTCTTTAGCTCCTCTTAAGTCCTAAAAGAGGTATTGAATGCAGAATATGTGTTTGGCAGCAGATGGAAAAGTGGTGTGCCAATCACTCCTGCTCAGTTTCAGTTTTGCCTTTTTTAGGGGGGTACCAGAGGTTGAACCCAGTGGGGGCACTTAAACACTGAGTCACATCCCCACTCTTTTTATATTTTATTTTGAGAGCAGGTCTCCTGAGTTGCTTAGGGCCTCCCTAAATTGCTGAGACTGGATTTGAACTTTTGATCCTCCTGCCTCAACCTCCTGAGCAGCTGGGATTACAGGTGTGCACCATGCCTGGCTCGGTTTTGCCTTTTTAACTTGACCTCTTAGGTAAAACAATTGCCTGAGTGTATGTGAATCTTTTAGGTTCCTTAAATAGTTGTATAGGATGTCATAGAGATACTCAAATGTGATAGTGACCAAACATTTTGAGAGGTCAGTCCTTATGAAAATTGGAATGGGATTGTGATGACCACTTTTCAAGGCATAACCATAAGGAAATGCAACCATTTCCTTCCTTCATTGAACAGTCTGGAAAAACAGTCAGGTTCAGGTTGAATTCGTTTACATAGAAATAAAGAGTAGATGAAACTAGGAACGAACTTTTAAGCACAGCAGCAAAAAATGTCATAAACAAGGGCAAATGAAAACCTGACAACCTCGTTCAGGAAACAGGGCAAACAACCAATTAAGATGAGTGTTTAGAAAGGGACAAGACAAGCCAGGCATGGTAGTGCATACCTGTAATTCCAGTGGCTCAGGAGCCTGAAGCAGAAGGATTGAGAATTCAAAGCCAGCATCGGCAACATGGTGAGGCCCTAAGCAACTTAGTGAGAGCCTGTCTCTAAATAAAATAGAAAAAAGAGCTGCAGATATGGCTCAATGGTTGAGTGCCCTTGGTTCAATCCCTGGTACACACACAAAAAAGAATTACATTTTACAACAACTTTCGAATTTTGAGAAACACACTACAGAACTGTAAAAATTTTGACTGCAGTTACAAGAATTATTTATCAATTAAAAACACATACATGCATACATTGTTAGGTAGACGTTGACAGGCAACACCATTTTGAAATATATCCTCCATCCTAGAAAAAAAGTAACCTCACAGTCATTCTGACTCATCCTGACCTTAAACCCCAGACAATTCTCCATCATCATAAAAAGAAAGGAAATTGTTATCTGGGACTGGAATCCTGAAAACACCTGCTTCTCCAGGGAATAGTGACCACCTCAAAAAATGGAGGTGAAAACCAAAAGGACCCTTCCCTGCCACCACAAAAATTCCCCCACTTCCTCATGGCCCTATATGTGCCCCAGGCCTCATCTCTTCCACGGGGCCCCCCTCTGCATGTTTGTCCCAAATAAACCTGTTACTGTTGAGTTACCACTCCTAATTCCTTCATTCATCTTACCTTCCATGCATTAAATCTTCAATGTATTTTGCAAACCAAGTCACATTACCTACAGCATAACTGAGATGACTTCTTTAAAAGTCAGGCTTATGCCTTGTATTAAATCTTTAAATATTTTCATGAGATCGAGGATGTATAAAGCAAGATTGCCACTTGCTAACTATAGGGACATGGTTCACAACATCTAAAAATGATTAATAAAAATATATAAGATATTATTACTATATAGAGAGTTTAGGAACTTAAAACAATTTAATAACCTTTGTGGCATGCTAAGACATCAAGCATTATATCAGAACTATCAAATGTCTAAAATTTTATAGTTTATTTCAATAAAACATATTGAAGCCAGGCAAGGTGGCACATGCCTGTAATCCCAACTACCCTGGAGGCTGAGGAAAAAGGATTCCAAGTTCAGGGGATGGCCTGGACAACTTAGTCTGACCCTATATCAAAATTTAAAAATAATAAAAAGAACTGGGGATGTAGCTCAGTGGTACAATGCCCCAGGAATCAATCCCCAATGCCACAAAAACAAGCAAACAACTCCCCCGTGCCATTATAAAAGTAGTTCATATAACCAACTTTATAAACCAAAAGGAGGCATTAGAATAAAGGTATAAATAAACCCTGATGAATAAGAATGTCAATGGTCAGTCTTATTCAAACACAGGAACCACACCTGCAGGCTAACCCGGAGACAGATTAATGACACCATCAAGGCCTATTTCAAATGTAAACGACCTTGAGGCTCACCTGTGGGAACACCTCCAACCAACTCCTTTGTCTCACACATGGAAAACAATGGTGGGGGTGAATCCAGATGGAAGTTTTAGGAAGGCCATAGCCCTCATACTTTTCCAAGGCCTATTTTACGTACATTTTGCTTCATGCTCTACCCAGAACTATATATAAACTCCTAGCTGGCACACCAAAATGGATTTTGTCTGCTCTCAGGCCTCTCCCTCAGGGCAACAGTTCTATGTCTTCTCAATTAAATAAATGCTGCTCCTTTTAATCTTCCCTTCTATGATTATCTGTGGATTTTATTCTTCAAAATCTGCTAGACAAGAAACCCAGAGGAAATTGGCGAAGTGGGCAATCTAGTCTCATTTCAAAACTCAGGTTTCACTAACACTCTTAAGACCTCATTTTCTGAAACAATCAAAAATTTAAACACAGCAAAAACCATAAAATCTTTGTTCATTATATCAATACTTTGAAAACTTCATGAAAAGCAGATCAATATTGTAAGGAATTATTTAAGTTATTCTAGAATTTAAACATGAATCATGCAAACCAGAAAGGTGAAATGTATACATGTATCTATATGCATATGTATGTATATATATGGATATATATGCGTATATATGTATATTTTTTTAACATTTCTTTTAGCTTAATGAATGTTTAGTCTATTTCCTTAATTTTTTTCCTCCCAGAATTTCTTTCCCAAATATGTTAATTCATAACAAAATAACTGTGGAGAACAGACTGTGCAGGAACATTTAACTGAAGCAAGTTAGATTATTGACATCATGTATAGCAAAAGGTCCATTTCACATAATACTGTCATAGAAGAAGTTCCCAGAGAGGGGAACCTCTACCTGGGACAAGTGAAGTCCTTGTTGTATGTGAAGAATAAGAATTTCAGCATGAACGAGAGACACAGACATTAATTCAGGAAAGCAGATACATATTCAAGGGAGAATGTGGGCTATCTCAGTTAAGGGACATTTGTGGGGTACAGTAAGAAATACACATTCAAGGAAGAACTTGTGGAAACCAAATGTTTAACATATATTAAAAACAATACCATCTACAGTCACTGCAAAGAGATTGAAATAGTATATATCTCACAAAATATGTACAGAGTGGCTGAGTGTGAGGGCCAAGAGGAGCCCAAATTGGGTGATGGAACATTTGTGTATCTTTATTGTAGTGATATTACACAAATTTTCAAATGCTATAAAATTGCCAGAGTTATAGATGTACACACACATACATGCACATCAATGCAGGTTGCAAATGGTAAAAGGAGATTTATGCCTGTATTCTAGTTAGTAGGACTATACCAATGTCAGTTTCCTGGATTCGATATAATGCAACATCTACAGAAAATATCATCTTTTGATGAAAGGCACAATATTGTTTTTATACTACTTGGGCAATTACCTGTGAGTCTATAATTATATTAAAATAAAATATTAAAAAATAAATGGGAAGAGGTTGAGGAGAAGTTTCAGAAATGATTGAAGGAAACACGCTTTGCAAATGAATGGTGCTCTATCCAGTCTGGAATAAAGGGATTCTGTATGGCTTAAGTCCACATTTATGTGATTGTTTACTTTCACAACATTTTTAATTGTATTAAATAGTACGTATAGATATAGATTTTGTGTGTATATGTGTGTGTGTGTGTGTATGTGTGTGTGTGGAGAGGGAGAGAGACTAAAAAGTCTAAATCTTCCCCCACTGCTTTTCCCAGAGGTGAACAATGTTGAACAATTCGTTATATCTGCCCAGCATTTTATAAAACTCATTTATACTAATGTATGTGTCATTGCTAAAATCATGTTACACAAAAACCTGGTGGTTCTGGAACTGCTTTTTCTTCCTTTGTTTCTTTTTTACTTGATCTTGTAGGTAGAACAATTGCCCAAGTGAATGTGAATCTTTTGGGTTCCCTTAACAGTCTTAGAGGATGCCATTGAAATGTTCAACTGTGACAATCAACAGGTATTTTGAGAGGTTCTAAATACAGTTCTTGTAAAACTGGAATGGAGTCATAGTGACTGCTTTTAGAGTCATAACCCTAAGGAAACATAAGCATTTCCTCATTTCACTAACTAGTCTGAAAAACAGCCGAATTTGCGATGGGTTTGTTTCAGCTTACGTAATGTACAGATGAGATGAAACCAGGAAAGGGCTTTTAAGCACACCAGCCCAAAACGCCACAACCAAGGGCAAATGAAAACCGGAGAACCTTGTGCACGAACCAGGGCCAACAATGGCTTAAGACGAGAGCTTAGAAAGGGCCAAGACAAAGGCAGATTCACCAACAAAGAAGTATACAGGACCAGTGAAGAGACGAAAAGAGAAAAAATGCTCTCCTGTGAGTTTGGTGGCACTCCTCGTTGGTACGGTTCCTGCACTACGTCAACTACAGAAAGAGGACTGCAAATTAAAGAAAGGTTTTCTGGGGACACTACGGGAGAAGGCTGATGCTGTGAATGTACAGGGCCTTCTGGGTGAGATTTCTGGATAGACTCAGCATAGCCGTCCAAACCAGCCATTCCTCCACTCACACTGCACACTCCAGGATTCTGCAAAGCAACTCCTGGCCCCAGGACCCTCCCGTCCTTTCAGGCCTCAGGCTATGGTCTCAGGCACCGCCAGGAGGTTGGGCAGTAGAGGTGGGGCGGGTCCCGTGGGCGGGGCTGTGCCAGTGACGTGAGCCTATGGGCAGAGCTGGCGGGAGGGGTCTCGTGACTAGGGGCCATTCAACGGATACTGGATGGGGCGGGGCCACAATGTGGGCGAAGTTACACTGCAAGCTGCCGCGCGAAGGGGCGGGGCTCTGCCACCAGCCTGTCCCTCAGGCAGGAGGTGGGATGGAGGCGGCGGCGGTCGCGGTCGCGGTCGAGGCGGTCGAGGCGGTCTAGGCGGTGGAGGGGCTGGGCGGCCTGAGTCAGGCGTGGGCGGGGAGAGCCTGAGGGCAGGGCTCCCCGAGGACAGCGGCGCTCCAGACCTCGCTGGCCGCCGCCCTGTAGGTCTGCGCTCCTGTAGGTCAGCGGGTCAGCTGGGCCTGCGGCGGCCCCGGCCCATGGCGGCGTCGGCGGCTCTGTCGGCGGCGGCGGCCGCGGCGGCTCTGTCGGGCCTGGCGGTGCGGCTGTCACGCTCGGCCGCCGTCCGCGGCTCCTACGGCGCCTTCTGCAAGGGGCTCACCCGCACGCTGCTCACCTTCTTCGACCTGGCCTGGCGGCTGCGCACGAACTTCCCCTACTTCTACGTGGTGGCCTCGGTGATGCTCAACGTCCGCCTGCAGGTGCGGATCGAGTGAGCGCCAGCCGCGGCGGTGGCGGGGTCGGAGCGTCGCCCGCCCTCCAGCGCCGGGCCAGGACGCCTTGCGAAGGGCAGCGGGACCTCCCGGGGCCGCCCGGACGCTTTGGGGCGCGGAGGCGGAGTGGCCTGGGCCCCTGCAGCCGTAGCCACCCGCGGCGGGGGACCGCCACCCGGCCCCGGCCCCGACTGCAGAGAGACTCACGCCACGAGTCCTTTGCGTTGGCTCGAGGAAATGAGGAGCCCGAGTCCGGCCGACCTGTTGCCTCACGCTGGCCAGAACCCGGGAACCGGGGAACCGGGGAACCGGAAAGAGGGAATTTTACCGCAGCGAATTCATTTGCCAAGTCTGAGCAAAAAGGTAGGAGGAGAAAGGGTGGGGTGGGGGTGGGGGTCCGGTGGCCGAACCATCTTGATGTCGGGGAACCCTGGAGGTTTGGGGCAACAGGGAGGCACCCGGACAAAGCAGCGTGAAGAGATGCCAGGCCAGGCAGGGGAAAGGCAAGGCAGACCCAGGCTCTCCTCCGCTCCCCTGTCCTGCGTGATTCCTCAAGGCGGTGACGGCTGGTAGCGGCCTGGCAACCGGGAGGGTCAGGACATCACCAGGGGACAGAGAAGAAGCCCCCTCCCATGCTCGGCTCGGATCCCCTACCCCCTTGACACAAAGACTCTGGCGGTGTCCCCTGAACGCTGGGGAATGGGCCAGGGAGGTCCCAGGAAGGCCCTGGAGGAGAAAAGATGTGCCCACCCTTCTCCACCTGTCTCGGGGGACTCGTGGTAAGGATGGTTGCCTTATAGCCAAACCCCAGGTCGGCCCCTTTTCAGATCTCAGGCCCCTGGGGCTCTCCTCAGCTCCTCACAGCCATTTGCAAAAGTGCCTCCTGCCCTCTCCTTGGGGCCAGAGGACTGGCCTCTGCCCTCTCCTGAAATCCCTCTTGCTCTGCTAGCTCCATCGGGGTCATTCTCATTTGCAGACACAGATGAGTGGAAAAGAGGTGATCCTGCCTCTCCCTACCCCCCGCAGCCTTGCTCTGTGACCATCAGCCCAGGCTTCCTACAGGGCCGGCCACTGTCCTCTCAGAACCACAGAAGCCCATCCTCCAGCCACGGACAAGCCAGGAAGCCCACTGTGTGCGCAGGGAATTTGGGAAAATGAAAGACTCTCCCTGAGCAGGTAGCAGCTGTCACTCTGGGGAGGTGGTGAGGGCAGAAGGAGAAGGGGGTTGCAGAGAAGGCTCCACAGGACACAAGGTCCTCTGTCTGTGGCCAGGCAAGTCTGAGGTCTCCATCTCTTTCTTTTCCAGGCAGTGATCTTTGTAGGTGGTGGCCCGCCCCTTCTGTGGCCTTGTCAAGAGTCTGATCCCTGCCTGGAGGTGCTTCTGACCTGCAGCTGCCTGGGAGCAACGGAGTGGAATGCCCAGGAGGAGAGGAAGGGCCTTCCTGGTAGAGGCCTAGCATGGGCAGAGGCCCTAGGGGTGGGGTGGCCTAGGGATTGGGCCCTGGCATGGGAAGGAGGGTCCTGTTTCCTGGGAACTGAGCTCTCCTAGCAACACTGTGAGGGAGATGTGTTCTCCTGCCTGATGGGGCTCCAGGGAAGGGGCTGGGATTTGCCCTTGTCACCCAGCTGGGAGGGTGGAGCTGAGTCTGCTGCTGGACCTGCAGCCTCCCACTCCCTCCACAGACTTGCTTAAGACCTGGCAGCATGTGGGATGGGGAGGGAGCACGGAGCTCCCAGGGGACCTAGGAAGAGAGGGTCCAGGGGTAGGAAATCTGGGGATCTGGCTTTCCTTGGAGTGGTATGGAAGGTCCCAGGGAAGAGGAACAGTGAGCTGAGATGGGGCACAAGAGAGATGGGTCCCAAGACCCTCTGGGGTGCAGAGTCCTCAGCACAGAGCCTCCCCTTCCCATAGCACCTTAGCTTGACAACTCCTCAGCAGCTGCGTGGCACAAGCCTCTCAGTTTGGTGGTGGAGTGGGGAAGAGGGTGGCTCTCTGCTCCTAGGGACATGATATATCCAGGAGGCGGGGTGAAATAGGGCTGGGACTGTCCCTCTGACCTCGGGCTCAGGCTCCCATACCTAGGGTCACACAGGAGCATCTCATCCACATGACCTGGGATGGCCCTGGAGGCCCCAGGCTTGCTGCTGTTTGGGATCCCCAAATGGCCAGAAGTGGAGTCCTCACCACCCATGCCCATTCCCTCAGCTCAAGGCCCATGTGCTGAGTTCCTGGGACCCAAAGCTGCAGAACCCTGGCCAGTCCCAGGGACCAAGTGAGCCAGCCTCCCACCCTCTGCCCTCCTCAGCTGCCCACTGAACCTGGGGTCTCCAATGAAGATCTCAGTTTGTCTCAATTTGTTTGGAGGCTTTAACATGGCTGCCTTGTACTCCTGCGGTTTCCCAAAGTCTAGGCCTGATAGCTTCCTTCCTTGTGCCAGGTCTCTGGAGCCCTGGACCCTGCTGACCCTTCTCATCCACCCCAGTCTTGTACACTCAGGACCACTTCCGGAGACCTGTTAGCCTCTGACCTCATCCACAGGTCTCTGGGTGCCACCTCTGTGGGACAAGAGACACCCAGGACAGGAGAAGAGGAAAGCAGGAGCCAGGGGGCGCTCCTTGGGTCTGCTACTCAGTTCTGGCCCTTTCAGACCCTGCTCTTGCCCTCTGTGACAAGACCTCCAGCTCCAGCCTCTTCCTCAGCCAGCAGGGAAGGAAGGAGGAAGGCCCTTCGCTGTGTGTGCACGTGTTTGAGTACGCATGTGTGTGAGTGAGCTAGTGTGGGTGTGAGCTAGGGCATGGAGCTGTTGAATATAAGGAGCTGCTCTGGCTGCCAGCCCTCTCTGCAAAGGGCCCAGCCTGGGGCCTTGGAGTCCTTCCCTATGGGGAGAGGGGTGTGTGGAGCCTCAGGGCCCACCCTCAGGTCTCCACTCCAGGGAAACCAACCCTGCCCAGCACCCGGGCTTGGTCTGTGGCGCCTCTGCCAAAAAGGATGGGCCCCAGGTGTCCTCCACTGTTGGGGCCTTGACCTGTGGGGAGCTTCTGCTTTCCTGCCTCCCCTCTTGCCCGCTTTCTCTCCCCCACGGGTCCTTGCTGCGTGATGGGGTCTCAATGCACTTTATTTATTTGCAGTCTGTGTTCCAGGTGCTGGAGCTTCTGCAAATTCAGAGACCCAGCCTGGATGACTTTACACTTCTGTGTGATGATCTCTGCGCTGGCCAGCACCATCTGGTCAGGGACATGTTGTTTCTGATATTGTCACATGTTGTTGTCTCCCCATGTAAAAAAGAAAGTCCTTGCTCAGAACACTACAATACTGGCTGGAGGCCTCTTCTTTCTGCTGGGTGTGAGCATTGCCTGGGGCACAGGGGAGGGAGCTCCCGGGGGCTGAGGAGCCTCCTAGGACTGGGCCCCTATCCGGAGCCTGCTGCCCCATCAGAAGCTGCTGCAGGACAAGACTTGGCAGGACCACTCCCCCTGTCCCTGAGCAGGAACAGAGCCTGGCCCAGAGGAGGGTGGTTGTTCCCCTTCACAACCTTTGCTTGAAGGACCTGAAATGGGTCTTTTCTTCCATTTTAGAAGTGGGTGTTCCAACTGCTGAATTCGGCTGAACCTCTAGAGTAAAGGGAAACAGGCAGACCAAGTGCAGGTCGCAATGTGTGGTGCAGAGACTCCCCTCAGCAGCTTCCTAGGGATTCTTGGAGAGGATCAACCACCCAGCAAGCCCTGCGCCTGGATGCCTGCTTCCCTCCCCCCACTGTACACCAAATCATCTCTTTCACGTGGCCCCTGGCACACAGCGCACACCTCCATCCTTTCAGTAAGGACCCTTCAGGTGCTTGTGAGCATTAAAGGACATGAAGCCTATTAAACATTCGTTAGTTTTTGCTGTGAGGACAGGCACAAGTGACAGGAGCTGATGCCAGATAAGAGTGCTGTGTGCCATGCACTGTGCTAGGTGCTCTGCGTTCCTAATCTCAGCATAATCTCAGGCGCACCCAACCCTTTCCCCATTTGAGAGACATCGAGGGTGAAATAGATCCTAAGCAGAGACTCTTTCCTGAGCTCCCTGTCCCTACAGGCACAAAGGGTGGTGGAATGACAAAGGGGGAAGGTGACCCTGCCCTTTGGGTGGAGTCCAGGACACAGAAGAAAACCTGGGTTTTGGGGAACAGTCCTGGGGGTCATCTCCAAATGGAGCTCCCTGCTGGGAGCAGCTGGGGCCACTGCCGAGTTGGACCTTCTCCCCTTTACCCACTTGCAGACACTGGTTGGAACCTAAGCAACTGAGTCACGAGAGAGTAAGAGCAGGAGGCAGGAGAGCAAGTGCATGAAGAACGCTGCTCTCTCTCCATGGTACTGAGTCTGTAACTGAAAGGTCGGTACTTGTCCCCAATGCCAATTCAATAATGAGGACACGGTTTTGAGAAAAAAGAAAAAGAAGGTTTATTGCTTTGCTAGCCAAGGAGAAACACTGAGGACTCCTGTGCAAAGGCCGTGATTCTGCCCATCAGGAGGGACAAGGGGATTTTAAAGGAGATCTTCAAAGGCTACATTCCAGGTGTGTCCCAGGGCACCCTGATGGTGTGTTAACATTTACTTGTTAGTTTGGGATATATTCACTTCCTAGATCCTCTGGCAGATAACTCAAGGTAATCTTCCCCACCCCGAGGTGAGGGAGGGGGAGAGGGAGAAGAGGAAAAGGAAAACATATCCCTTTTAAAAATAAGCCTCAGAGCTATATTCAAAAGGTGAAATGAACCACTATTAAAATTCTACATCCAAAGCTGCCTAGCAGTCCCTGCCTGGAACAAAGATATCACCATGCATTTGTGAACATTTCTTGATTGTTTCTCCTTGTTGTGTGGGGAGTGTGTGTGTGTGTGTAGTTGTAATTCATGCATTGACAGATGTCGTTGTGTACAGTCATTCCTTAATATAGGCTGCTAGAAGTGGGCCAAAAGACATGCACGCTTTGGGGCTTTTGATACCCCCAGCATCGTGACACCAAGTTACTCACTCCAGTCAGGAATGAGTTTTTGAAGAGAAGGGTGACTATTCCATGTCACGACAGATTTTTTTTTCTTTTGTTACTGCCTTTCATTACTTCAAGTGGGTGCATTTCTCTCCAACACCAACCTAATGTGCAATTGAACCCACCACTTTCCTAAAGCTGGTCCTTTCCCATCATCTCCAATTTACGCCTAGGATAAAAGCCAGTCTCCCCATCTCCCACAATCTTTCCTTCTCCTTTTTACCTGTACCTAGGACTCGCATCAGATCTGTAAATCTCTCAATTTCATACATTTAAATAGTTCATGTGAACATTTTGTTGTGCACTCCTTAGAACACATAAGCAGGATGAGATCCTTTCATACGCCTATTGACCATCCGTGCTTCTCTTTGCAGCTATGGGGAGTCACTTTTTTTGGTTTTGGTTTTTTTTTTTTTTTTTTTTTGAGGTGCTGGGGATTGAACTCAGGGCATTGTGCTTGCGAGGCAAGCACTCTATCAACTGAGCTATCTCCCCAGCCCTGGTTTTTGGTTTTGGGGAGTCACTTTTTAAAGGAAATGAGATTTGCCTTCCATCATTGCATGATGGGAAATGACTTTGCATCAGGATGTGAGCTTGCACTCAGTCTGTGTATCACCCTAACCCATTCCTCCCATCCTCTTTTGCCAGCATTTTTTAAATGCTGCCCAGTCTCAAAAGTGAAAGAGAAGCAGCAGGAATGCAGGCAGCAGGTGGGCCTGGAGCTGCACAGTCCTTGGAGGCAGCAGACAGAGCAGGTCTGAGGAGCCAGAAAGGCCCTTTCTGTAGGTAGGAGCCAGAACTGGGGCTCGGTGTGGCTCTAGGAGGTGGAAATGTGCTGTCTGCCATGAAGGGGAACCAGGACTTCTTGACCTGCCCACCTGGGGTCTCTCTTGAAAGTAAATCCCCTGCCCAGATAATGGGTTGAAACAGCCACCATTAAGGCTCTCAGTCCCCATGCCTGCACTGTGCTTGGTGCAGAGCCTGGATTTTCCATGAGAAAAACCCCATGCAGAGAGTTGAATAAAGTACAGATGCACTCAAAATGGACTCTTAAGCCGCTTCCCGAGAAGCTGAAGCACATTCAGGACAAAGGGAAGAACAGAAAAGCTGCTAGAGAGGAAAAACACATTACCCTCCACCAAAAACAGAATAACAACCATATTGACACCAAATGTCATCCCCAGCCCCCAAGGCCAGAAGACAATGTATCAGTGAGGGGTCGGAGGCAGCAAACAGAAACCACAGTCAGCAGCCATTTTAAACCAAACTTCAATTCAGCCAGGGACCAGATGCCTGCAAACTTAGTTTAGGGACTGAAAGAGTCCAAAACACTCCCGGAGAGGACAAAGAACTGGTCCCCCAAGGGCAAAAGCTCTAGTCCCCAGGCAGGGTGGAAGGAAGTCAGGAAGCTCACCCTGAAGCTACTGGCTTTAAGAACACACCCCTGAGCTGCTGCCACCACCACAACCAACTTCTTGGCACTCATAAAGCCAGTGACTAGACAAAGGACACTGCAGCAGACAAACCCACAGGCTGCATGATCAGACCCACCAGCAGAAGAGTCGAAGAAGCAGGACGAGGTCCCCTGATTGGCCACCAGGAGTCCCACTCGAGGGCACCTAACTGGTGGAATCTCATTCACATCCTGCACAACCAGCAGGTACAGACTTTCACTTTTCTGACAGACTGTGCGGTAGAGCAAGGTACATTAGGAGACTGGGACAAGTACTGAATCCCAAATCACCACGTGTGTCCCAAGTAATGTCTTCAAAATGCTCAGAGAAAATTCCCGTTAGCATAGAATTTATGCATGAATGTGGAATCAACACATTCTGACACAGGGGGGCATAGAAAATGGAGAAGCAACCACCAGAAGTTTGGGAGGTCCACTAGACATAAGCAAACTCAGAAATAAACCGTATATCAAGAGCCAGATGGTTATGGTGGAATAAGCAATCCCAGGACTGGGCCTTAGCTCACAGCCCCTTTCCAGTGATACTGAAAGCTTTGAAATAGCCCTTTCCGGAGAACACAGTTACCTGGGTAAATTCTCTCTAAAGGTAAGGCAAGAAGATTCATGGTGTGTACCTATGGGACTATGGTACCAAACTTCTCCCCAGGCAAGCAACTTCCTCTCCCATCTAGGGACTCTGTTTGACCTCTGAATCATGTCTGTAGGTGGGCTGTGCCTCTCCCACAAAGTGACTTGAGGAAGCCGAAGGCTACCATATATGGTGATGTATTTGTTTTAAAAAAAATCAACTGAGACTGCACGAAGTGATGAAGCTGGGGGTCAGGGGTTGAACTGAGGCAGGAGGATCAGAAGTTCAAAGCCAGTCTCAGCAACTCAGGGAGACCCTGTCTCTAAAAAAGGGGGTGGTGCTGAGGATATTGCTCAGTGGTTAAGCATCCCTGGGTTCAATCCCTGGTATCAACAAAAAAATAAACATTCAAAAAAATTAGAAAATCATTTGATGTCTTAATAGGATGCTAAACAATTTTATTCCTAGGGAGTAGATGATGGATGAACAACACATAAGCATTGCTGCTGCTCAGACAATTTATTTATTTTACTTAATAACATGTAACATTCCCCTCGTATCCACCAGGCACTATCCTACATGCTGCTGATGAGTTCATGAAAAAACCACCTTTAATGCCCCACATTTATGGAGCCTACATTCTGGCATGGGGAAGAAGAAACATAGGTCAACAATGAATTTAACACACTGAGTTGACAATAGGAGATAGAAATGCTATGGAAATATAATAACTGCACAGATAATATAAGGGAGACTTCAAACTGAAGGCAGGCTGTCAGTTTAAATCCTGCCCATTGACATGTGTATCTTTACCATTGAATTACATCCCCAGTTTTTTGTTGTTGTTTGTTTTTTGTTTTATTATTTTATATTTTGAACCAGGATCTCACTAAGTTGCCCAGGCTGGCCTGGGACCTGTGATCCTCCTGCCTCAGCCTCTAAGTCTCTGGAATTAAAGGTATGGGCCACCGTGCCTGGCTGCAGTGCGTTTCCTTCCTACAAGAAATATCCAGCTTTAGCATGTTTCACAGTAGATAAGGCACTTGCCTAAAGCAGGTTCATGGTCCCAAGTGAACCGTGCAGTATCTCAATGACATTTACCAAAAAAACATACATAACATATTGTTTGGGCTCGCTAAGCTCAGCTTTTCCATTAAACCGGGCCCTTTACTGCCCACAGAAATAAAGACCAACAGGAAACAAAAGGCTCTGCTTTTACAATATGTGCACTGGGGTCATAGAAACCGCTCTCCAAATATAGCAGGACTGCACGCTCTCCACTATGACCACATCCACGATGTCATTGGGTTGAGGTACATATCCGGCAGGAAGCTTCAGAGAATCCAAGGTGAAAAAGATGGTGTCGTCCACCACCCCGTGTCTTCCATGTACACTACTGATGCAGACCTGTGACGAGAAATGACGGGAACGGTCGTGTGAAAGCACGGTCCGCGGTAACCGGCTCGGCCGGCTCGGCACCTCCTCACTCTGCCTCTAACCCTGGCACTGATTTCCCACCCGACCGGGAACGTGGGCAAGACCAGGGGTGCTTTTCAGACACACCTGTGCCAAGATCCCCCCTCATGCCAATTCAACGGGAATCTCTGGAGGTGGGCCCGAGCCTCCCACCACAGACCTCGGGCTAGAAATGACCCACAATGACCAGCAGTCCGATCTCACTGAGTTTCCTACGCGTTTTCAGGCTGCAGGACCCAAGTCATTACCCAGCTTTCCCCAGTAAACTCACTTCATTCATTCTTTCCCCCAAACTTTCTGGCACACAAATGGTTTTTCCTTAAATGTCACTCTCAGAACTTTTTAATGATTTTTGTTGTTGTTTGTTTGTTTTGGTACTGGGGATTGAACCCAGGGGCACTTGACCATGCCCAGCTGCATCCCCAGGCCTTTTAAATTTATTTTGAGACAGGGTCTCACTAAGCTGCTGAGGCTAACCCCAAACCTTTGGTCCTCCTGCCTCGGCCTCCAAAGGATTTGGGATAACAGGCATGTGTCACCACGCTGGACAAACTTTTTTTTCTTTTTGCAATCCTGGGAACCAAACGCAGGACATGGCCCACGCTAGGCAGGTGCCTTACTACCAAGCTACACCCACAGCCCTCTAATAATGTTCTAATACCAAAAAAAATAAAACTACACAAATTAGAAATTAATTTTGCCTGTGGTCTACACTGCTTTCTATTTAGTTCCTTTTGAAAGTCCTTCCTTTTCTATAAGAAAATTGGCTTCTCTTTGGCAAGAAATACATTTTCTAGTTCTCTAACCACACCCAATAGACTCCCCCGCAAGACAAATCCCACCAAAGGAAGGACTGGCAGGAACGAATGACCAGTGACACATGGACACAAATTACCTCTTCCACATGCCTACAGTTCATGGGCTTCACGGAGAGGGCATTGAGGTTCGAGGTGCCCGGCTGCATGCAATACTCAAACTCTAGCCAGTCACCCTTATAAGGCATGAAACCTAAAACAACCATGGAGAGATTTCAGTGTCGTTACCTCTTCACTTAGGCCACGGTCAACTTCATAAGTCCCTCTGACATGGCAATACCCTAACACACCTTCTATGGGATGTCAAGTACATTCTGTGTGTGTTTAAACAGACACCTTGTACATCTTGCTGTTGGAAAGCCAGTTCATACTCCTGCAGCCACCGTTTCTCCTGCTCTGATTTAACAAAGTCAAGTGGGGGAAAGTGTCAACCACAAGTCACAGCCAACTTTTGGGTGGTAGCACGGGATTCACTAATCGACGGGTCACATTCACAACTCCTTTGGGAGAGTCAGCCAAGGATACAGGTGAGAGCACACTGTTGAACTTGGCTACCTGCTAGTACAGCATTGGCTAGAGTGTCCAATCTCATTTTGAAGCATTTCATGATTGCAGCAAAGAGCATCCTTTTCACTTGCAGAATGTTTTCCTTGATTTTACATCACGTACGTAAGTGAAATTTTATACACACATTAAGCTTTGCATTCACACGTAGGAGAGGAGCGCTGGCGTTTTTATGAATATGCCCTATCTGTCCCTGTATTGTGCATTATTTTCCATTCCTAGGGCCCACGTCACATATTCAAGAGCTGTTAACTGCAGCCAAGGACATTGTGGCCGTAGCTCTTTCTTAACAAATGCGAACCATACCTTCATGAACAATAGATAGGGAGAAGCAAGTATCTTTATTAATGTAGACCGCATCCTTTGTCACCGAGGTGGCATGGCTGATTAAAACACTGGTTCCGAGGTCGGATGATCCAGCATCATCAAAATGATCTGAGATAGCCTCCACCTGGAGCACATGGAAACACTTATTTCAAACAAAATTAATTTTTACAACAAGAACGTGTACGATCTCCCAAGAAGCTCCCTCGAAACAACTGCAATTCAGTACAAGACATACGATTCCTGTATCAGAGACAAAGGACTTCGTGACTCGCGGCAAATACAGCCACTGCCCACCACCGTTGACAACGTTGGTGTCCAGGAACTATTTTAAACTACCCTCCTCGACACTAGTTCATATAATTCACATGACAAGTACATCGTGGACACGAGAAGATGCTTAAAATAATGTCTGTGCTTGGTGGATTGCAAAACTGCATCCGAAATGCTAATGGTGCATCCGTGTTTAATGTGCTCACAGCATCAGGCCCAAATATAAAAAGTATAATGTCCCTGCCGGGGAGGAATTCAAAGTTCAATGCAGAAAATATCTAGTTCTGAACAAGTTGTGGTAATGACTGAAATAGTTTTAACATGGGCCTTGCATTTTTTCACATTTAATAGGACTTACACCTACTGCACGCCACACCCAGCCTTTGACTGTCCCCCTGAGTATCCACTTCATTCCAGAGTTGCGACAGGAGCTTAGAATGCAAAATGAGCAATCTGAATGCAGATCCTGCTCTCACACACAGGACTAACATGGACTCTCGCACTTGGCTTAAGTTCATGGTGTATACAAGAGACCAAATTCACCCTCATATCAATGCATGTCTTATCCTGGGAGTGTAAAAAGACTTTTTATGAAGGGAAATGATGCAGGGGGGTGCTCATTTTATGACTGTATAATATACCATTGTGTGTATATACCACATTTTCTTTATGAACTCATCTGTTAATGGACATCACGTGGCTTCTCTTATCTTGATTATTGGGAATAATGCTGCAGTGAATATGGGGTGCAGATATCTCCTCAGGAGATTTAACATTACCTATGTATGTGAAATTTTATACAGATGTTAAGTTTCGCATTCACATGTAGAAGAGGATCGCTGGCTTTGTAATATCCAAAAGTAAAAATACTGTATCATAAGGTAGGGCTATTTTTAATTTTTTGCGGAACCTGTTTTCCATAAATGTTGTACCACTAAATATTATCAACAACAGCATTCTTGCCAACCCTTGATATCTCTTGTTTTGAAACCAGCTATCCAAAAAGGTAAAAGATGATATCTCATTGTGGTTTTGACTTGCATTTCTCTGATGGTTAGTGATAATAAACACACTTACATATACCTGTTAGTCCACATGTTTTCTCTGGGAAATTTATACTCAAGATATTTCCCCATATTTAATTTGTTTTTTTGGTTCTTTTAGCTATTGAGTTTTAAGTTTCTTACATGTTCTTCATATATATTTTAGATATTAACCCCTTACTGGATGTACAGATTGCAAACATTTTCTCCCCTTCTATGGGTGCCTTTTTACTGTTAATTTTCCCTTGCTGTGCAGCAGCTTGAAGTTTGCCATAATCCCATCTGTCTATTTTGCTGTGTGGTACTGTAGTTTGCGACCCAAAGCAAAACAAAATGATTGTTCTGTGTGTATCAAGTCATTTGGGTTCATATTCAAAGAATCATTGCCCAGAACAATATCAAATAGCTTTTCCCCTGTTTTCTTCTAGGAGCTGTATTGTCTCAAGTCTTCTGTTTAAGTGTTTAATTCATTTTGAGTTAATTTTTGTATATGGTATAAATTAAGAATCCAGTTTCATTCTTTTGCATGTGGATATTCAGTTTTCCCAAGACTATTTATTGAAGAGACTGTTTTTTCCCCCATTGTGTCCTCTTGATGGTCTTGTCAATGATCAGTCAATGATCCATGGATTGCAGATGTATCATTTTATTTCTGGGTTTTCCATTATGTTCATTAGTTTATATTTTAATTTTTATGATAACGCATACTATTCTAATTATTGTGGCTTTGTAATGTATTTTGAAATCAGGATGCGCGACACCTCCAGCTTTGTTCTTCTTGATCAAGAATGCTTTACGCAGCAATTCTTTAATAAGAAACTAGAGCAAGCAATTTTTCCATTCTTTTTCCTCTCTAAAGTTTTTTTCTGAAGATACACATGACAGGTTGGATGTAGTGATGCACACCTATAATCCCAGAAACTTGGAGACTAAAGCAGGAGGATCCCGAGTTCAAAGGCAGCTTCAGCAATTTAGAGAGGCCCTAAGCAACTCAGCGAGACCCTGTCTCTAAATAGAATACAAAAAAGGGCTGGGGATGTGGCTCAGTGGTTGAGTGTCCCTGAGTTCACTCCCCAGTATCCCCCCCCCAAAAAAAGATATACATGACAGTAGAGTGTATTCTGATATATACCTACATGGAGTATAACTTACTCTAATTAGGATCCCTGTCTTGTGGTTGTACATGCTGTGGAGTTTCACTGGTGGTGTATTCATACACAAACATAGGGAAGTTATGTCTGACTCATTCTACTGTCTTTAACAACCCTCTTCAGATTAGTGAATTTAAAAAAAATCATTGCAAGCCAGGCATTGTGCTGGGTGCCTATAGTCTCAGCATTTGGGAAGCTTATGCACTAAGATTCCCTGAGTCCAGGAGTTTGAAACTAACCTGAGAAACAAGGTGAGACCTGGTCTCAAAAACAAACTAGGGAAGCATTGCAGAGGACATTTGGAACTCTGAGGGGTAAATAACACCCAACAGATTACCCAACAATGAGACTATGGCAGAGGAATTGAGTGGACTGTTTAGTGCAGGGAATGTAGGAGCAGCGATGTGAGGAGATAACACTTACTAACAGAATCCCAGCACCTCCAGAGAACAGAGCATTGGTCCCTACCTCCCATCCGAGGGACCGCCACAGGGAAGGGTGGGAAAGAAAGTGCTCCAGCAAAGTAACTGTCCTATGTTCTGAGGAAAGCAGAATTTCTTGCACATAATATACATTCAACACTTTTTAAACAACTCTATAAGGAGAGGCCACCCTTCTCTCCATAGAGCATAGAAACTGTCTTTTGCAATCTTGGACTGGAGTCATGTGAGTAGGCAAGTCCCAGGTGGATAAGGGCTCCAGGGTTCCAGTTCTGGTTTATTCAAAACTGAATGTTGGACAAGAGCTGATAGAGGGAAGTTGTGGTTAAGAGACTTGGGAAAGGGACATGGGTGATTGTTGACACACTACCATTCCATCTGGGGGTACATGGTTCAGAAGCATCCCAAGAGCAGCATTCATAGGGTCTCAGGAAATGGATGAGGTACAGTGGGTATCTGGTCGCAGCAACAAAGTCAAAACAAAGGGGGGATGTGTTCTACTGTCCTTCACACCCAACCTAATTGTGCACAGCAGGGCCCTCACTTATAGTTTCTTCAACTTGTAGAGGGGACAGTATCCATCACACACTGTGTGACCCACAAACTCTGAAGGCAGCAGGACAACCAAGTGGATATTCAAGAACAGAATAGAAGGCAGGTTTCTAATGTGAACTCTAGAGAATAAGGGAGTACTTTCTATTGTAGGGCTAAGAGTCAGTGGACAACAATCGTCTCCAACTCAGGGCTAAGAGCAACAGCAGGACACTGAAAGTTCCAGGCAGGTTTCTATTCTTTGAAGGTACAGCTGTCACAGAGAATAATAAGGCATTATAAAACGGGAAATGTTACTCATCTTTGATCTGATATTGAGTTGGACATGGAGGCAGGTGTCCATCTCTGTATCTGGATTTTTCTCAGCACCACTGCTAGATACACTCCTTTTACCCAAATGATTCAAACACACGTAAAACTCTCCTAAATCTATTTTGATGTTGAGTTTTGGATTTGGGCCTGGCCTTTATTTCCTTTGAAATATTTCTTGAGAGGCTGTGCATTCTGACCCATACCTATAATACCAACTACTCTGGAGGCTAAGTCAGGAGGATTGAAAATTTGAGGCCAGCCATGGCAACTTAGCGAGACCCTGTCTCAAAATAAAGAATAAAATAAAATATCTCCTGATGAATAATGTTGTTTCACCCTTGGGCTTCTTCTATAGATGAACTTCTCCTGGCCTTTCATTCAACCCTGACAACTCCTGTTAAAAGCTCACAAGAGTAGCCCCAAGCACGCCTAGCCTTCAGTTCTTTCCCATTTAGGATGACTCAGAAAGCAGGGGTCTCTGGGGAAAGACTCGGTGATCTGGGGCTGATCCAGCCACATTCCCTGGCTTCCTGCCCAGCACAGGACAGCACAGGCTTCTTCACTCTCCCCCTAGCCTCATGCTTAAAGGAAGAGCAGGGTGCTCCTCTCTCTCAACTCACAGAAGGCTTGTCGGTTCTGACCCTGGGCCCTCTCCTTGGACAAGGAAGTCCTGGCCTGTGGGGTCACTGGATTCTACCCACACATGAATGCCTGGTTCTGGCTAGACCTGACCCTACGTCATCTCACATGCCCAGCACTTCAACCAGGCTGCTCCCAGTTCTCCCAATAAGAGGAATAGAGGGACGAGCATGACCCTGGGCCATGGAAAGTAGCCAAGAGGAGTAGGGTCACTCGCAGCAATATTCCAAATACCACTCTGATGGAGAGCAGACACCGAGTCCCTCAAGTGAGTGACCACACCCTCAGAGATTCAGTGTGACCAACCAGGGCCACAGCTTGCTCATGGAGCCTGAGACTGGCAACAGTCACACTGCTGGCTGTCCTGGAAGCAGTCTTGCTGCGAACTGCACCAGACCAGCTCAACTACTGCCACACTGGCAGTGGCATGCTAACTGTTGGAGCAGGCCCCAAAATGGCTATAGTTAGGCTCCACTGCCGACAGTTCCAGCGGGCTACGTTATGTTTTATGTTATGTTTGTAGTATGTAGCCACGGCCATGAATTGGCTATATTATGGTCAGTGTGCAGTCAAGGTCAGAAACACTTTGATTTAGTGCACGTACTGAAGGTCATAAACATTTGCTTGTGAGCATGCACCCACTGATGTAACCTGTTGGCAGTGTGCCTTCTTTGTTTGAACTGGACATAAAAAGGGCCTTTGCAAATGACTCAGGGGGCTGACTAATGGCTGTGGCCATCTCTGAATAAAGGATGATCAATAATCCCACTGTGCCTCACATCTTCTTTCAATTGCTGGATCTCTGAACCTTGGTCCCCAGGCCTGAATGTTGTCCTCACCCTGACCCTAACTGTTCCCACTCAGCCACTTGGAACCAGGCTGGACTTCAAGGACTGTCTCATTTCTACAGAGATGCCTCCAAGGCAACTAGGCCAGACAGACCCATGCCCTGCCATCAACCCTTTCTCAGAACTTTCCCTCTGAGGCTACCACTACAATACTCCTGTCCCTGACCTGTGACAACCAGAGAAATCAGGGAGTCACACACCACATTAGTGGGACATCCTCTTCCAGAGAAATCAGGAGTCCTCCATTAGTGGGACACACACACACACACACACACACACACACACACACCCCAATTCATGTCAGAAGCTCCCAGTGTTCCTCAAAGTCAGAAGAGCTCCATGCCTTAGGACAGGTTTCAGGACACTCTGCAAGTGAGCTCATGACCTACGTCCTGGCCCCTTTCCTTAAGTGACCCTACGGTAGGCCTTGAGTAGGTTTCCCAGTGGGCCACTTAGAGGAGGAGCTCACAGGGAACATGGGGTGTGGGGCAGGCGCCATGGGTTTGGAGAGGGCTCAGGGAGCAGAAATGCCACCCACACCCGCAAGGAAGTAGTGACTCCTTTTGGGGAAAAGGGGAATCAGAAGCACCTGACCCCCAGGCCAGGGGAGCTGCAACACGGCCTCCGGGTTCCCAGAGACCAGTGGCCAAAGGTTTCTTTTTTCAAATCATGGTATTAAAAAGAAACATCAGGGCGCATACAATGAGGAGCCCAGTGGGTTCACGGGCACTACTGGAAGGCCATTCCTTTGGGATCCCAAGTGTGCCCATGGCGATTTCCCAAAGGCCTTTCCAGGAGACCCCAGGCGATCTGAGCATTTGTGGAAGGGGTCTCTCTGCAGATGTGGCCCCAGCACTGTGTGGCGCCTCCTGCGCTTCTTTTCCTGCTTCCCTCCGCGCCAGACTTTTGCTCGGGCGAGGGCAGAGGGCGGAGGGAGGGGGGTAGAGAGCCGGCCCGGGAGTCAAAGGCGGTCTGGGGATGCGGCTCCTGCCCCGCTGGAGCAGAGTCGTTCCCGCTCCCTCTGCGCCTGGCTCCCCGTGTGGCACCCGGTGCAGCGGCGGGAGCCCTGATGGCAGTCCCTAAGCATGCTTCAAGCCGCAGACGCATCGCTCTCCCCTCTCCTGCTTTCCCTCTCCCCTCTCCTGCTTTCCCTCTCTGGGGTGGTTCAAAGTGACAGCGGCTCGCTTGCTCGCGCGCACGCGCCACCTGGGGATGACTGCAGCCTCGCTGGCTTCGCTTTTCCCTGAGGTCAAATTGGGTCAGATGTCACACCACCCTGGGGATGGCAGCACCATGGCCAAAGCTGAGGCTCTCCCTTCCTGCGCCCCAAGGCCCGTGGCCTTTCCGCTCCTCCCCCGTCAAGCCCGGAGGCGCAGCAGTGGCCAGGGGACCGGCTCTCTGGCTGAAGCCCCAGCGGCGCCTCCCCGGGGTTCCCAGGCGCAGTTCCAGGGAGCCGCCAGTAGATGGCGACCTTCTCGTGGGCGCAGGACAGACGTGGGGCGGAGCGAGGAGCGTTGCGCCGACGGGCGCGGGCAGAATGAACTTTCTGGAAGGAGTAAAGCGTCAGGCTGAGACACGGAGGTCTTCAAAGGGAAGCGATGCGCAAGACCTTAAGCAAATACCTGCGAGGTGGCCACATGCGTGCGATTTCTACACACGCCGCGACAGTGACTGGACAATGCAGCGGGGGAGCGGGACAGCCCGGGAAGCTGTTCTCACAGCACCAGTCAATCGGGGGGGGGGGGGGCGGGGGACGGGCAGGTCAACCGTGTTCAGCGCAGGCGCCCTGCAGGGTGAGGCGGCGGTGGAGGAGGCATTCAGCTGCGCGTGCATCCTGGCTCTTAGGTCACGCGCTGGGCCACTTTGGTCAGGCGCCTCACACTCTCTGGGCTCCGCTTCCTTCGTCTGAGGAATGACGGCTCATGCAGGGCTCTGGAGGAACCAGTGCAAACCTGCGTACAAATAAATGAGCACTTCGCTCCGGGCCAGTGTTAGACTGTCAGGGCTGGGTGGAGTCCCTGCAAGCCGGGCGACTCCACAATGAAAGGTGTTCTCGGAGGACTGGAAGCCGAAGGTCTGAAATGGGCGTCTGCAGGCTGAGCGCCTCGGGAAGGCGCTGGAGGGGATCCTTCCTCGCCTTCCGTCGCGGGCTGGCCTGCGACCCTCTCAACCATCATCGCAGGACTTCTCCCCCGCGGGTCCCTGTTGCTTTGCTAGCCTTAAAAGGACACCAGTCATATTGGATGTGGGGCCACCCTGATGCAGCCTGACCTCACTGTACTCACCTAATGACATTTACAAAGGCCTGGTTTCCAACAGGCGAGGTTCTCAGGTTCCAGGTGGACCGGGCTTTGAGGGGCACACCCTTCAGCCCAGTGCAGTGCCTGGCCCTGGCGCCAGTCAGAGCCTGAGTGCTGGTCTTCGCTAGCTACTCGCTTTATTCACGGCTGTTGACACCGAGCGAGCGAGCGTGGGGTCGTCCAAGGGCAGCGCCGTGGGGTGCTCGGGTGCTCAGGAGCACGAGCCGTGTCATCACACGCGGCAGCTCCGCCACTTGATAAGGGATCACGGGGCACCACTCGACCCCTCCGAGCCTCGAACTCTTGACTGAAGCAGTTAGAATGTCTGCCACCTGCGGGCTGCTGTGAGACTAACGAGGCTGTGCGTGAAAAGCACCGGCCCTTGGGGAGGGCAGGAGGAAGGGAGGCTGCCGTGGTCCTGTGCGAAGCAAGAGGGCCATCCCGGTGCTCAACTAACACTGGGTCCCCTTGTCTGCACCTTCTTCTATTTCTCACCTGTTACACTAAGACGTAGACAGTGACGTTGCCAGAAAAAGTCAGAAAATAGAGAAACATGAAATCAGGGAAATTCTATCCACCAACATTTTTATCTGGTTTTGGAAAACGGGGGTGGGGGCGTGTTTGTTTCCTTTGTGGTACTAGGGATTGAAGCCAAGGCATTTCACCATGGACTATATTTTCAGCCCTTTTTGAATTTAAATTTTATTTTGAGAGAGGGTTTTGCTAAATTGCTGAGGCTGGCCTCACACTGGAGATCCTCCTGCCTCATCCTCCTGAGTCACTGTGATTATAGGTCTGGGCCACTGTGCCCAGCCCATCTTAGGTTTAATGGTTGCACTGCAGCGTAAGTCAACAGAGAGACTCTGAAGTTCCCAGTTCTGCTGTGCCTGCACCTTGGCTTCCTGCAGCCACTGGAGTGAGCCTCAGTGCTGGGTCCCTTCTCCTCACCTGTTCCTCAAAGAGACCTTAGGGAGAAGAGCTCAACCACATTACTAAACCCGTTCAGTTTCGGTCTCATCCTTAGCAGGGTCAGGAGATGTCCCTCAACAGCTTACACTCCTTACCTATCTATGGCCTTCATGTAGAGTCCAAAAAGATCACTTTTCCTAGGGAGGTTTTAAACTACCTACCTTTCTTGCCTTAATAAAGGGTTAAAACTCAGGAATCACCAGATTGAACAGGACTGCTTGGGGTCCTTGTATTTCATGGTGGGATGTTCATTTTCCCAGAATCACCATAAGGGAGATAATGAAAAGGCAAAGAGAGGCGGGCCACGGTAGCTCATGCCTGTAATCCCAGGGAATCTGGAACAGAGGCAGAAGGAGCAAAACTTTGAGGCCAGGGTGGGCAACTTAGAGAGACCCTCAGCAACTTAATGAGACCCTGTCTCGAAATAAAAAACAAAAATGACTGAGGCTGTGCCTCATTGTTAAAATGCCCCTGGGTTCAATTCCCCAGTACAGGAAGGAAAAAAAAAAAAAAAGGCAAAGTGAGCAGAAATTTCCTCTAGAACACTAGTATATGCCAGAAAGAATCTCATCTTGGGGTTTGACATAGGCTTCATTAAGCAACCTGACATGTAGTGCAAAACCCTCATACCCTTCATACTGCCTATAAAGTTGCTTGCATCACAGCCTAAATCATCTGCGAAAATTTCTTCTCCTATAAAATCAGATATATTTCATATACCCAGAAACATGAAAAATTATCCCCATATCAGCTAGCCCAGAACCCCTTTCCTGATTTGGGGGATATCTGAAGTACTATAAGAGCCCATAAAATGAATGAATACAATAGATCCATAAATTGCATACTAGAGTAATTCAAACGGCTTTCTGGTCCCCATTTTCAAAGTGATCTCCCTTGGGCTTAGTGGTAGAGCTCTTGCCTATCATGCGCAAGGCCCTGGGTTCAATTCCCAACACTGAAAAAGAAAGTTGAAATAGGAAGAAGGATATGTCCAAACAGCACTGGTTCCTGAAACCAAGAAACAGTGGAAGTAGATAGAACCAACTACAACTTTCCTTGTATATATCTTCTCACTGTTGCAAAACTCAACTCCAATGAATCTGCTCCTGAATCAAAACAGGGTATCATCTGATTGCATGGATTGTTTATCCAATCATCTGTTGATGGATATTTTGATTCTGTCCAGCTTGAGACTATTGTGAATGAACCTGCTATGAACATTTGTGTACAAACTTGGGTGAATGGATATAGGTGTCCATATCTCTTAAATACCTAGGAGTAAAGTTGTTTGGCTCTATGTTTAACCTTATGAAACACTGCCAAGAGTTTTCTAAAATGGTTATACCATGTGACTCTCCTATTAGCAGTATGCAAAAGTTTTAATTGCCTCATATTCCTTGCTTACACTTGATATCGCTAATTTATAACTTTAACCATTCTTGATGGGTATTTAATAATACTTCGTTGTGGGTTTAAGTAGCATTTGCCTAATGACTAATGCTACTAAAAATCTTTAGATACTTTTATTCACCATTTCTTTGGTATATATCTTCATTTATTTAGGTTTTTAAAGCATCTTTCACGATTTTATGCAATTTTCAGCATTCATTATCGATCATTTGGGTAGCTACATCTTAAAGTGTCTTTTGAGTCTGTTGCTTACTTTTCTACTGAGTTGTTCATCTTTTTCTCATTGATTTGTGTTTTTCATTTTTACTTTTATTTTGTATTGGGAATAGAACCTGGGGGTGCTTTACCACTGAACTTCATCTCCAGCCCTTTTTTTTTTTTTTTTTTTTTAATTTTGAGACAGGGTTTCACTATGTTGCCAAGACTGGCCTCAAATTTCTGTTTCTCGTGTCTCAGCCTCCTGAGTTACTGGGATTACAAACATGCACCACCTTGCCCATCCTGTATGTGGTTTTTAAATAAATTTGCCCTATCTATGATCCCTTCATTTATTATATGATTCATGAATATCTTCCCTTCTTCTCTGGCGATCTGTTCATTCATTTGTGGTTATTCATGAATATTCGTTTATGGAATCATTTGCATTTACACTTTAACCACTTTATTACTTTATTTAAGAAGTAGCTGGGGTTGTGGCTCAGTGGTAGAGTGCTTGCCTGGCATGTGTGAGGCACTGGGTTCGATTCTCAGCACTGCATATAAATAAATGAATAAAAATAAAGGTTTATCAACATCTAAAAATACTTCTTAAAAAATTAACCTAATTTAATTCAAACCTCTTTTCTCCTTCTCCTTCATTTTTTGGGATGGAACCCAGGACCTCTTACAGGCTAGGCCAGTGCTCTACCATTGCACTACATCCCTTGCCCCCACACATCACTTTTTTAGGGTTAGTACTTTTATGTCCTTTTAAGGAATTTACCCCTACTCTGAGATCATAAAAACACTTCAATGTCATCTTATAGAAATCACATAATTTTGTCATTACATCAAGATATACATGCTACTTGGAATTCATGTTTGTGTGTGATGTATAAACTATGATCACATTTCTTTTTCTTTCATAAGATACTCAATTTCCCCAGCATCACTTATTGCTCTATGACAATGGTCACTTTGCAAATCAAATATCCATATATGCATGGGTTGCTCCTTAGGTTTTTATTCTAATTCCATCTGTCTATTTGATGATCCTGGCATTAGCAACACAGTATTTTAAGTAATGATGGAGAATTATACATCTGTATAATATTGAGTTTTTCAATCTAGAAATAACCACTTATTTTTATCTTAAAATTTTCAATGTTTAAATTTTTATGCATTTTTGTCTTTTATATTTTTCCTAGATATTTGATGTTTTGATGCTATTGTAGAATATATTTTCCTATACTTTTTTCTCTTTCTAGTTTTTGTAAGCACATGACAGATGTTATTTGTACAATTACCTTGATTCCAGCAAACTTGATAAACTCATATATGAAGCTGGGTGAGGTGGTGCATGCCTGTAATCCCAGAGGCTGAGGAGGCTGAGGCAGGAGGAACACTCATTCAAAGCCAATCTCAGCAATTCAGTGAGGCCTTAAGCAACTCAGTGAGACCCTGTCTCTAAATAAAACATAAAAAGGGTTAGGGATGTGGCTCAGTGGGTAAGCGCCCCTGGGTTCAATCTCTGGTACCCACCCCCCAAAAAAGAGTTGGATTAGTGAGTGTATTAGCTTGGTCTGTCAGAACAAAATACCACAGATTGGGCAGTTTAAGCATCATAAATTTATTCTTCACAGTCCTGGAGGCTGGAAGTCTGATAAGAATGACAGTATGATTGGGCTTTAGTGAGGACTCTCTTCCTGGTTTGCAAATGGTCCTCCTCCAGGTTATATCTTCACAAGGTGGAGAGAGAATGAGCAAGTTCTCTGGTGTTTCTTCTTGTAATGGCACTAATTCCATCCTGCAGACGCCATCCTCATTACCTCATCTATCTCCCAAAGATTCTGTCTCCAACTACCATCACATTGTCTTTACTGACATGTGACCACCTTCGTGGAAGAAAAATTCCAGTACTGGTTGAAGTACAGTGGGGTGAGGGTTGCACTGGGTATATTGGTGGTGGGTTGTCACAACTATCCTGTATATGTGATCAATCCTATATATGTAATTTATCAACTGAACTTTAATGAAACAATACTTTCTAGAATACCTTTCCCTGAATATTTCTAGTTAGCCAGTACCACAAGAGATATTTTGCACTTTAAAGGTCATGGGGACACTAGATACCATTGCAACTTAGACAGAGGTAAATTTGTTGAGTCACCCTGTTGGTATGGGGCAGCAGCTGTCTGGGACAGCATGTTCAGTTCTTTGGATACTACCTAAATCCAGAACTCTTCTATTTTCTTGCAAGAAGAAAATTAATATCTCTAAGATATCAACTCATCCTATTCCAGATCTGGGAATATCTTTTCACTTGTTTGTGTATGCTTTTGTTCTCCTTCTTAGCATTAGAAAAATTCTCCTGATATTTATAGTGTTCGATGCTTGCTTCTATGCCCTTTTAAAATTGTTTTTCAAATTGTGATTTAACCAAAATATATATTGTAACAGGTGATATTCTGTACATGTGAAAGTTGGTGAATTTATAATACTTTACTCAGCCTTAAAACTAAATTTGTATATAATGCATAACAGTTAATTATCCTTCCACCTTTCCAATTTGCAAAACTCTTGGATATTCCAATCCTTTATTCATACTTATTGACACGTATAATATTTTAAAGTATCCAACCCTTCTTGCCTTTTACTTTCCATTCAATCACTTATTGGTGTCTTAATATAATAAATGAAAAGATTTCTTAACATTTAACCCTCCTTAAATTTACAGCTCATGGTGCATTATTCTTAGAATAGGCTGCTCTTGTGGTATATCTGCTAATATTTGGGTTTTTTCTATACTGCAAAGCAATCACATTCGCAGCCAGGGAGCTATTGCTTCTCATGCTGAGAAATGCACAAAGCAGCCGAAAAATGTATTCACAGAACCTCATTCAGAAAGGCGTCCAGAACAGAAGGTACGAGAAAGACTACCAACGTACTGATTGTGAAACAGTGGAGACCCTCTGATATAAAACAAATATATCTAGTTAAGATTGACCAAACCAAAAAGAGTGTGAATAAAATCTTCTGAGTTGTGCTGACTGTGGTAAATACAAGGACAGTACCCGAGATAAAATAATGTGGTCATGAGTTAAGGACATTGTGACCATTTTTGTGAAGCAACCCATCCCTTCAGAGCCCCCAGAAGCTGCCAGTTTCAGATATGGGTAGTCTGGCTCCCCCAACCCCCAGCTCGCCCTGCTACCCCGCCAGGTGCAGCCTGAAATAGATAAACTGGAGCTGGCTGCTTGCATTCCTTGGGGGGAAAAAAAGGAAAAAGGCCCCTATTATAAGCCTGCCAGGATTTTATGGTTTTCACTTTAAAATCCAGCTTGCTTAAGTCACTCCCCACTACTGCCCCACTTGGAGTAGTGGTCCTAACACGTCCCTCTGTTTCTTTCTCTTTCCCCCAAATAAACTTTTTTCCTACTTTAGTCTCTTGTGGTCCCACTATGCGTGGATAACCGGACCCCACAACACTGATGAGTGAGGCACTGGGTACAGCGTGAAGGGGAGCTTCATCACCTTAAAGAACATGGACCCTCCAGAACCCCAACAACTGCGGACTCCAACCTAACCTTACACCATGACGTACCCAGAACTCCTCCCCTGCTCCCTGCCTCTCGCCCACCCTGCACGACGTGAACCCGAGCCCCGCCCTCAGCTTCCGACCCCGCCTTCTTGAGGGCCCCTACCCCGTCTGGCCCCTGTGCGCCCAGAGACACGCCTGCGCACTAGCGACCACCAAGGCTCCTGGGTGGAGCCCGCGCAGGCGCACGGACCCTGCCCGTGGCTCCGCCCACAGGCGCCCCCATCCCAGCCCGGGCCCGCCTCCGCAAACATTCACTTCCGGCGACGCCTGGGCGCTGACAACCCCGCAGCCCCGCACACACAGCGAAGCCCAGCCGACTGACAGCCGCGCCATGGACGGTCGGGTGCAGCTGATGAAGGCCTTCCTGGCCTGGCCCATCCGGCCCGCGGCGCGTCGCTGGAGGAACCCGATTCCCTTTCCCGAGACGTTCGACGGCGATACCGACCGGCTCCCCGAGTTCATCGTGCAGACCGGCTCCTACATGTTCGTGGACGACAAGACGTTCTCCAGCGACGCCCTGAAGGTGACGTTCCTCATCACCCGCCTCACGGGCCCGGCCCTGGAGTGGGTGATCCCCTACATCAAGAAGGACAGCCCCCTGCTCAGTGATTACCGGGGCTTCCTGGCCGAGATGAAGCGGGTCTTTGGATGGGAGGAGGACGAGGACTTCTAGGCCTCCCGACCCTCGGGGCTGTGGCCGGTGCTCTGGGGAGGGTCGGCTGAGCCAGGCGCCCTCCCGCCGCGCCTCCCTCCCCCTCGCGTCACGGCGATCTCCCCCGCGCTGCTGTCCCCTCCCGCGTAGTGCTTGCCTTTGTTCCAGGAATAGCGCTCCAGGCTCCCGCAGCCGCCGCCGCCTCTGGCCTCGCTCTGGAGCGGGCCCCCGCCCTCTGCTGCCTGTCTAGCCCAGCCCCTCCCATGCACATCTGGACGCTGTCCTGTGCTCCAGCCGCCAGCTGGGCCCCCGTTGCACACTGGACACACCGCCGACTGCCGGCCGCTGCCGACCAGCCCTGCCGGACCACCAGACTGCCCCGCTCTGCCCACACACCTGCGCTGCGCTGCCATCGCCTTCCACCACACCCACCGACAGACTACCGCTCTTAGTGATCTGGACTCTCCTTGGAGGTACCTGAGCTGGCCACAGCCCGTGGACATTGATTCACACAGCTGGCTGTCACCCCGCCCCCACTCCCGCCCCAGGGGGCCAGCCGGCCTTTCATCTTCAGCAGATCCCATTCCCTCCCTACTCCCAGAGACCTCCTGTGTTCCTGGCAGCCAAACGGAGACACTCATTTTCTCCTGTGGACCAGTTAGTTTTCCCCAGAATCCAGTTTTCTTCTGAATGTGCAACTGTCTCTCTGATGTGTGTGCCTTTTGTTCAACACGGTAACCCCAGTACTCTTTCCAGCTCTTCTACACTACCTGTACAAAAGTCCTTTCCTCACTTTCAATAAATGTCAGACACTATTTAAAAAGAAACTGAGTCTTAATGAATGTGGTACCTATCCCTCCCTGGTCCTGTAAATGAAGCCCATTTCTTGTTCACCAAGTATATATTCTGCCATTCTGTCTGACAATGACATTCAAGTCCTTTGTTGTCCTGAAAATGGGGACAGCAATTATGACCATTCACTCTTAGATGGTGAATCTTTGAATTCAGTTAAGAATGTTTCAAGCCTTTTAGGCTTACCTTATTTTTTGACAATATGAGAAGTGATCCAGTCACTTCTTTGAAAAAGTTTCTTATTTCAAAAAAATAATTTGATAGCACAACTCCCAAATTGGTTTAAACCATGAATACCATACTGATTGTTGGTAACTGTCAGTCTTATTTGACCATGACTCAGTACGAACAGAATTTTGTAAGTGCTTTTAAATAATATTCAGTTTCATGATTATTTAGGTAATGGGAAATGCACAAATGAAATTATTTAGGCACAAACCTGGTTGATAAAAATATATATAAATTTACATAATAGGCCGAAAAAACACTTATGATTTAGCTGCAATTTAATCTCTTAGATTTATAGTTTTATATAAAGGATGTGCTTGTTCGTCAATTGTTAACAAAGTTAAATGTCCTGAGTTAACTGATCCATAGGTGACCTCACAGGATAGTTTTAAAAGGTTGTGGAATTAACTTTTTGTCCAATTTCTGTTTTGGAGATTTTCCAGAACATGGGCTAGAGGAATGAATTATACCAATGTTTTCACTGTTTTTCTCTTTCATTGCATCGACATGATTGCTAATAGATTGGGTGGGGGGAAACCAGCTAGGCCTATCCAGATTCTTCTTGGCCTCAGTGCAGCAATCCCCTTCAAGTGTATGGGGTAGGTGGGAACTTCTGTGACCTGCCTTGGGAAGAGAGTTATGAGTCAGGAACAGTTGAAAACCAAAATCACATCTGATTAAAACATATTTCCACATTTCTTTCAGGGTTGGACTGTTTTCCTGAAAGCTTTTTATAAATTCCTTATTTATAAAGTTTATTAACCCTTTATCATATTTAACAGGCATATTCTAAATTTTGTTTTTAAATTTTGAGTTTTTATTTGGTTAAATAATTTATATTGCTGCTATGAAAGAGAAGGTAATATTCACATGCCATTTCTTATGGTTTCTTTGTTTTTCATTTTTTACCTTTACATTTTAAAATTCATCCATTATTTAGTTTATTAATCTATCATCTGCTACTTACTATGCATATACATGCATTTTTTAAACACATGGACATTAACAGATCTTTCACTGAATGGTTTTTATCGATTTGTGAAACTTGGGTTGTCCTATGCTTTCTTTAGGTATTATAGCCTGTTCTGGGCTGCTGTGGCTCTTGGCTCCTTCACACACGAACCTTTCCTGGAACACAGTGATAGTGCCAGCGAAGGAACTGCCTCAAGAAGGCGCTGTTCCCACCTGCCACAGCTGAAAGCTGTAACTCC
This sequence comes from Sciurus carolinensis, assembly GCF_902686445.1. NCBI lineage: Eukaryota > Metazoa > Chordata > Mammalia > Rodentia > Sciuridae > Sciurus > Sciurus carolinensis. The sequence continues at coordinate 113,847,104 of NC_062232.1, read as the reverse complement.
ACACTTAGTCTGCCATCAGTGATGTGGTGAATTCACCTACCTGATCCACTGTCTCCACATGGTATCTGTATTAGGCCAATAACTGTATTAGGCCAATAACTTTCATGCAAGTCTGAAAGATTATTATGCTCTGAAATCTAAGTCCAGTTATGAACAATAGAGTCAGTCCTAGGTTAGAAGCAGACATCTGGTGGAAACTGATTAGACACCCTGCTCTAATCCTTGTCCCCTCCTTGTTGCCAGTACTTTTTGTTGGGGGTCAGGGTCTGAGCCTCAGGCTTACATATTTGTCCTTTTGGGCTAAACACTTCTTTGGACACTTTTTGTTTTACCTTTCCTTATCCTTTGGGACTTGGCACCCGTAATAAATACCCAACTCATGAAGTATCTGCATATGAGACTCAACCTTGCACTGCTCACATTTTTTATGTGCTCTGGACAATCTTACCCAATTCATATTCCCAGAAGAGGAGGTTGATGTAGAGGTTAGCCAGAGAAAATACCTTGTTAGACTTTAACAGAAACTGGCAAGCAGATGGCATCCCTAGACTGGATGCCATAAGGGAAACTGGCCAATTAAAATGATTATGTTCTTGGAGAGCAGAAAGCAATTGCCTCAGAAGTGACCAAGACATTGTGATATATTGAGAAGTCCAAGTCACCTGAACATTTGCACTGCTTAAAAGGAGAGACTATTTTGGTGCAAGTCAAAGTAGGGTCCTTTCCAGCAGTAGCCAGAGCTTCAACATAGTAAACAGGTTACAACCTCCAAAGTACCATTCTAGTGGAGAGCAGAGTATTATTGCTTCAACCTTAAATTTGACCCTTCAAAATCAAGAGAGGGAAGGGAGCAGGGGGTGGGGAAAGGGAGGGAAAGGAGAGGTAATGGGGACTGAACTAAAATAAGATATATTCCATGCTTGTACAATTATATCAAAATGGATTCTAATGTCATATATAACTAAAATGAACCAATAAAATTTAAAAATGTAAAAAATAATTTACCCTTCAAGCTGAAAACACCCTTTCTGAACCTAGGGGCATCCCTAGCTACATCAGCCTTAATATCACAAAGTAAGCTGGGTGCAGCGGCTCACACCTGCCCAGCAGCTCAGGAGGCTGAGGTAGGAGGATCTTGAGTTGAAACCCAGCCTCAGCAAAATTGAGGTGCTAAGCAACTCAGCGAGACCCTGTCTCTAAATAAAATACAAAATAGAACTGGAAGTGTAGCTCAGTGGTTGAGTGCCCCTGAGTTCAATCCAGGTGCCAAAAAAAAAAATCAAAGTCTCCTGGAAAATGCATATTTACTAAAGAGTGACTCAATGGTTGGTAATGTGGCTCAGTGGTTGAGCACTTGCTTAACTTGCCTAGAATACATAAGGCCAAGTTTAATACCTAGTGCCACCAAAAAAAAAAAAAAGAAAGAAAGAAAGAAAAGTTCTATACTTTCTCTTTACCCCTTATTCTAGACTATCTCCTGACTCTGATAATCCTCAATTGTTATTTCAGACCTAGGTTCCTGACCCTGTGTTCACCTTTTTTTTTGGTACTGGGGATTGAACCCAGGGGTACTTAACCACTGAGCCATATCCTCAGCCCTTTTTTGTATTGTATATAGAGACAGGGTCTCACTGAGTTGCTGAGGGCCTCACAAGTTGCTGAGGCTGGCTTTGAACTTGGGATCCTCCTGCCTCAGCTTCCCGAGCTGCTGGGATTACAGGCACGAGCCACCATGCACGATGGCCTGTGTTCACCTCTTATTTCATCAAAAGTGGTTTTTTGTTTTGCTTCTGTGCTGAGAAAGCTCTTCCCCATGTAAAGAAGAATATACATTACCATAATATAGTTGTTTTCCTAATCTCTTCATTTTTTACATTTAAAATGCTAATTCATTTGTGATTTATTTTGAAATATAATATGAAGTAAAGATCTAAACTCATTTTCTTAAAATAGCTAGCCCAATTTTTCTCAGCATCATTTACTAAATCTTCTATATTTTCCTCTTAATCTGTAGTGCTTCAAGTATCCAAGTATCACACTTTTCCTTATGTATATTAAAGCCAATCATGGGGGAGCCTGCATTTTGGCTCCTACACACACCACAACTTTCCTAGCATATCAAGTTTGGGTGAGAAAATACCTTTTCCAAACAGTTGCCCTGACTTTGTTCACGCTCAATATATTGCTATCAGTCTTGGCCCATTTGATCTTGCTTTTTACTTTACTGTCATTTTGGGGAAGGAGGGCAGTACCAGGGATGAAACCATGGCCTTATGTCTGCTAAATAGCATGTGCTTTTTCACTAAACTACATCCCTGGCCACTTTGTCACAATTTTGAAGTCTAGTCAGATAGGAAAAAGTCCCTGACATAATGTTAGGTGAAACAAATTTATAAAATTATACATAGATAATCCCAAGTCAATAAGTAATAGGCATAATTAGATATCAAAATATACAGACTCCTAGGAAAAAACCTGAAAGGAAATATAATAAAATATTTAACAATGGATATTAGTAATGCAGTTCATTTGCACTTTTTCTCTCTATTCTTCTGTGCTACATAAAGTAAACTTTTTAGAAACCAACTTTGTTGGCTGGGTGCAGTGGCGTGCACCTGTAATCCCAACAACTTTCGAGTTTGAGGCAGAAGAATGGTAAATTCAAGGCCAGCCTCAGCAACTTGGTGAGATCCTGTTTCAAAATTTTAAAAAATAATAAAATAAAGAGGACTGGGGATGTAGCTCAGTGGTAAAGTGCCCCTGGGTTCAATTCCCAGTATCAAAAATAAAATTCAACTTTGTTAAAGTATCATTTAAATGCTAAAAAGTGCACCCATTTTAATTATTTGGTTCAATGAGTTTTGACAAATGTATACATCCATATAACAATCAGTACACACAAGTTATAGATTATTTTCATCACCCCAAAATGTACCCTGGTGCCTCTTTGCAATCAACTCCCCACACTCCTAACCCAAGACAATCAAGTTCCTTCCAATTCCCTTACCTTGCAGCCAAACTATTGGTCACAGCCCATGAATCAATATATTGCCACATATTTGGCCCTTTCTTTTTCCAAACAAAGTGAACAAGTAGGTGTACTGCTTGAAGTTCTGCCCTCTGGGAGGATTTTCCTTCACCACTGTCGTTCAAGGATGTTCCAGGGTTATAGTGATGCAACTGTCTACTTCTAGATAGTGCTTATATGTCATGCAGAACCATCCAAAACCAGGCCTACGTCTTCTCTTCCTCTTTCCAATCATAGGGAATTCCCCAAGAGACTATAGGTGCAGACTAGGAGAGATAAGGCAGCGTAGCAGGAGTGAGGACCATGGGCATTTGGGCCCCATCCTCGTGTAACTTACTTGTGCTAATAATGCCCAGTAACATGCCAAGAGCTGTTTCTCAAAGAATAATTATCTTCAGAGGCTGACAAGGCTATGCTCCTAAATCCTAAGGGCCTTCATCACAATTCACCTATAGGAGCCTGTCAATGGCTCCAAACAGCATTCCTATCTGCCACTGACATTTCAAGCCCAATTGGGTCTGTGCAGGCCCAAGTGAAAGAGCAGCCTTCACAGTAGCCTGTACCTGTCCCACAGCTTTATCTTGTCTTGGGAACCACAGAAAAGTAGCAGCTTTATGGGTCACAGTGTAAGTGGGCCAGAGTAAAACACTCAAATGAGAAATATATTGCCTCCCAAATCCAAAGAGGCTCACTAGGCATTATCTCTTGTTTGATTTGAGGAGAGGCCAAATACAGAAACTTACCCTTCACCTTAGAAGGGATATCTCAACATGCCCCACAACACTGGATTCCTAGAAATTTCACCGAGGCAGAGGCCTCTGAATTCTCTTCCATTGATTTATATATATCTATACTCATGCACTAAGAATACTGATTATTATAGCCTTTTAAGAAGTTTTGAAATTGGGAAATATGAGTTCTGTGATTCCCCTCTTTTGCAAGATCATTTTGGTTATTCTAGGTTTCTTGAAAATATAGATTATACAGAAAGTCCCAAAAGGGTAATCATAATGCAGGATCCTGAGATTCTATAGCAAGGACATGCCACCTGCATCAGAAAAATTTTTATATATATATCTATATATATGCTTTTTGAAAATCAACTGTGTTATTCTTCCCTGGAGAGAATGTCTGACCATGGGGTCATAGATGACCATGTATCTGCAAATAACTATTATGATCTGGGTGCTAATTGTCCTTTCTAACCATAAAGCCAAACACATCCAACAGAAGTCTATTATGAAATGGAAATGCTACATTCACAAACCTACACATGAGAAGGTACAATCGGCTGCCTGAGCAGGTAGCCAAGACTTCCATGTCAACACCATGATGTCATCAGTACCACTACCCCGGCTTGTACACCTGATCACTTGAGTAGACAAATCCCACACTACCAGTTCAAGAAGAAGAAGAGGACAAAGCTTGGATTATCAGTAGGTTGGCTTAGTATGAAGGTCCAAGCCTGAAGTGAGTACCATTACAGCCATCCTTAGGGGTGGTCTTGATAGTTATTGGATCAGTAAAATCTTTCCAATGGGCCACCCACTTTGTGTAGAAGAAGTGACACGAAGTGAGAATATGTATAGATTTGTATTCATCTAACCAAGGACCCAGCTCTTTGGCCTGGAAGGAAAGGGGCTGAAGATCAATTCAAAGATTTTGGGAGTAAAAGCATGTGGATGGATGTGTGAGAGTTAGCACAGACAGTAAAGGTTTTTAAATCCATGGTAATGTCCACCAGATAGCATAGACCATAGAAGAAATACTGAACTGTGGAGACAAAATGCTTCAGTCAATGAACAATAGTCAGTATTCATCATCAGTCATTCCAGAAACGGCATCAAGATATGTGAGGAGTTGATATGATGGCAAAGATAGAAGCTATGGATGCAGCCAACAGTTTGGGGTCCAACTTAACAAGGCCAATATTGTTACTAATTCCTTTGAATTTATACTCTGCCCACAATGGAGACCTAAGATAAGCCACCAATAAATCACAATTTCTGCAGGAGATCAATAAGCCCATTGGCAGTAAATTGACTTATTGGGCCCCTTACATGCTGTAAGAGCTAGCAATTTTCCTTCACAGGAGTAGATACTTATCCTCAGAATAGATTTGCCTTTCCTATTCACATAGCCCCTGTCAACAGCACTACTGGGAATCTGAGAGAATGCATGAGTTACAGGCTTCAAAGTTCATATAGCATAACTTGGGGACCCATTTCTCAGAGGATGTGTAAGAGTGCCTCCACAACTATAGGATGCACTGGTCATACTACCTACCCTACCATACAGAAAGAAGTTGTGATTATAGCATGCTGGAATTATCTTCTAAGCACAAAGCAAAAATATGATCTCAGAAGAAATACCTTGCAAGGATGGGGCACCACCCTTCAGAACACTATATATTTATTAAATCAGAGAACTCTATATAGTACTGCATCACTAATAGGTAGAGTACATAGGTACAAGAAATAAGAAGTAGATGTGGGGGTAACCCTATTTATTATATACTCTGAATGTTATGCAGGTATAAACTGTGTTCCCCATCCCATCAACTCAGGCTCTGTAACCTTAAAGGGCCTGGTCTTTAAAGGAGGTTCAATTTTGCCAGAAGACATAGCAAGTGACCCTTTGAATTGTAAACTACAGTTATCACATGGACACTTTGGACTCCTTGTTTCCCTGGACTAACAGGCAAGAAGTATCAATTAATAGCAGGGGTAATAGACCTTAATCAACAGAAGATGTCAAACTGCTCTTGTACAATTGGTGCAAAAATGGAAAATTTGTCAAACCTAGATAATTCATGTGGGCACCTCTTGGTACTCCCTTGCTCAATTTTAACTGTGAATCATGGCACACTTGCACCTACACCAGGCTGTGAAGAATATGATTGCCAAGTACTCAGGTTCTCAAAGGAACAAAGGTTTGGGTCTCACCACCAGGTAAGCCACCAAGACCTACAAAGTGATTGTATTAGTCAGTGTTCTCCAGAGAAACAGAACCATTCAGATAAGATTATAGATAGATAGACAGAAAGATAGATAGGTAGATAAAGGGGATTTATTAGGGGAATTGATTCACAACATTGGAGGATTAGAAGTCCCATGATATGTCTTCTGTAAGCTGGAGAAACAGAGAAGCCCATAGCAAGGCACAGTTCAAGTCTGAAGGCCAAAGAACCTGAAGTTCTGATTCCAAGTGCAGAAGATGGGTAGCCCACCTCCAGAAGATAGAGTGTGCAAATTTGTCTTTCCTCTGCATTTTTGTCATTTCTGGGCCCTCAGCTGATTGGATGGTGCCAACTCATATTGGGTAAGATTGAATCTTCCTTCATAGTCCACTGGTTCAAATGCCAATCTCTTCCAGAAATACCCTTACAGACAGTCCCAGAAATAATGCTTTATGAGATATCTGGTTATCCTTTAACCCTATCAAGTTGACACCTAAAATTAACCATCACAGTGATATCTGAAAATGACAAGACTGTAGAATGAATAGTAGAGGAGAGGACAAAATAACAATTGTAGCCTGGAGACTCATTATAGTGATAGGGACTATAGTTCATTACACTAATCTACATCTTCTCCAAGTTTCCTCTCGGGAAGGGGACCACAGACTCATGAAGTAGATGCTCCCTTAATCTGCATGGAGGGGTGACTTGAGGTAGCTGTAGAAGTGTGTCTCTCCAATCCCTCCTCAAGACAACCTCCTATAAGGATCATAGTGAGCAACCACCTTCCAGTGACTGCACATTGGGATCCAATGCTGCCCTGGTCACACTCTTCTCTGTTGCTTCCAGCCAATGAGTAAGCAGAGCAGGAGTAGGAGAGCCAGGATGTCCCTGAGTGACACAGACAATCTTCTCTGGATTTCCCCAGAAATGAGGATTTCTACAATGAGATTTTCTCTGACTGGAACTATGGGCTGAGGTTCTTCCTTCCTTCCTTTGATAGGTGTCAGACCTGTGACACCTTTGATAGGTACCAGACCTGTGACCTGTGATCTGAAGTCTCTCCATACCTTTCCTTTCTCCCCTTCTTCTTTATTCTTACAGATGTTTCCTCCAATAAAGCCCTTGAATGTCTAATTCCATTTTAGCATCTGGGCTTTGGAGGATGTTTTAGTCAGCTTTTTTTGCTTCTGTGACTAAAAGATCTGAGTAGAACAATTTTAGGGGAGGAAAAGTTTATTTAAGAGCTCACAGTTTCAGAGGTCTCAGTCCATAGACAGTAGGCTCCATTCCTCAGGGTTCAAGGCAAGGCAGAACATCGTAGTGGAAGAGTGTGATGGAGAAAAGCAGCTCACATGATGATCAGGAAGCGGAGGGCGGGGGACAGAAAGAGAGAGAGATTTCCACTTGCCACATACAAATATCTACCCCAAGACCATGACCCAAAAGCCCAACCTCCTCCAGCCACACCCCACCTGCCTAAGTTACCACTCAATTAATCCTATCAGGTGATTAATTCACTGATTGGGTTAAGGTGCTCACAACCTAATCATTTATTCTCTGTCGTGATACAGAGAAATCTGAGATAAAAAATGCTGCCTAATCTTAAATGATCCAGAGGCTGCACTGCCCACTGGTACTTGAAAAATATGCTCTGTACCTCAACTGGCTATGAACTGGAAAGTTGAGGTAGGGCCATCTTGGGGTAAGCACTCTACCACAGCACAACTGTAGGACCCAGGAGATCACACACACATACACACACACACTTTATGCCAGCAGGTGCCTATCAAGGGGCCTAGGCTGGGTCTGACTGAATATAAAACAGGTATGGAGTAGACTGTACCCATGAGGATGCGAATTGAAAGGGTGAAAGGGAAACCAACTTGCTTCTCCTTTTTGTTGGACAAATCATGTGACTAGCTGAAGCAGGCTGGGAATCTGAGCAGGCAGGGATGAATACACTCAGGGACTAAGCCTGGAAAGGCTGTGATCCTGGGGAGCAGTGAGAGAAAGATTGCCCCACCCCCATCTCATGATTGAATTTCCTGGAAGGCTACATAGAACTAGACCTGCAGAAGAGATTGGCTACTGTCTAGAGCTAGGGGCAAGTCAATCCAGTCTCTCCAAAGTAGGCACCATCCAACAAAGCGCCTGAAGCCTGATTAGACCTCACTGCCACCTGCTGGAATTCTCCTCAGATAACACTACAGAAATGGTACCCTGGGAGTGCAACAAACTGGTCTAAACTGGTCTAAATGTCAACTGATAATATGTCCTAACCTACCCCACCTCATACTGGTAAGGAGGGAAGCTGAGCCTTATATCAAACAGCTTCAATCTTAGGCTACTCCCACTGGCAACTTAGAGAGCAACACAAAAACAGGAGGGGGTTAACAACCTCTACCCCTTGCTCTATCAGTACATAACTCAAGAAGAATTGGAAAGAAAGACAACTGGACATAGACAATGACCACCCAATCTGGTCAACCACTTTGACCATTTCAGTGGAGAAGGGTCCTTAATTCTTCATTAAGATTTGACATTTTAAAAATTTTAAATTTAATTTAATTTTTGTATTATTTCTGTGTGTGTGTGTGTGTGTGTGTGCATGCATGTGACTTCTGGTTGTGCTGATGGGTTCAGAAACACATATACATACACTTATTTCTTTTTCTCTCATTTTTAGCATTTTTTAAATGTAATTATTTTTTCCTAGCATTGTCTTTTGAGGGTTTAGATTTTCTTTTTTGGATTGTATATTTTAGTTGGGTTTTGTATTATTTTCATTTGTTTATTTCTCATTTCTCTCTCATCTTCTCCTGCTAATGGCCAATTTCTATAGTTCTCTCTTCCCCTCTCCTAATACCTTGCTTCTTTTATTTTTCCCCTCATTCCCTGTAAACATCGCTTGCTACATCTCTTCTGTATTCTCTCTGTTCACTTTTTGAAACTGTATTTTCTAACTTCCTAAAACATTTTCCTTTCCCCTAAATAACTGTATTTTAACATCTTTCAGAACTAATTGCTCTATATAACTCCTGCCTCCACCATTAATGCTAATATAATCATTATTGCTGTAGATGATACAGTTGACACCTACTATTTCCTCTAAAGTCAGTTCTAGTTCATGGTTATTGTTTTCACTGTTAATAATTGCTGAATCTACCATTCCTCTTTAGTGGTGGCAATTTACTTTAACACTGTGTATTGTTTGTTGTTTGCAATGCTTGTTATTATTGTTTATATTTCCCTAGTCTGTAAAGTGCTGGGAATCTACAGGGACACTAAAAGTTCACATAGGTTAGAGATTCTGCTGCTGAACTAAAGATTCCCTGATATTACTCCAACTCAACTTCAAGAAGTGAAGAGACAAAAGCTTCAAACCGACAACAAGGACCCAAGGGGGAATGATCAGATAGGGAACCCAGGTCCCACCCCTTGGCATATATGCATACATCAGCAACAGAAAGAAGTCACAGAACAAATAAGATAATTGCACACAAAAGGACACAAGAAAAAAGAAAGAAGTAGGGGAATCCACCTAAAATGATATGCAAGTTCAAGACTTCTTCTGAAAACATGACAGAACAGGCAAAAAAAAAATCTCTTTCTAAAATCCACATTCCCTTTACAAAGAATCCCACTGATAGCAAGGTGGACAAAAGCCCAGAGAAAGATTATAAAAAACTGATTTTTTTTTTTTGTGGTGCTGGGGATCGAACCCAGGGCTGAGCTATCTCCCCAGCCCAAAAAACTGATTATTAAAATGCTCAATAAACTAAAAGAAAATCTAAGGAGAAATACCAGGTAATATTTAGAGGCAAACCAATAAGGCTCACTTCTGATTTCAAGCACAGACACTAAAATCAAGGAGGGCCTGGAATGAGATATTCCAAACCCTAAAAGAAAACAATTGCCAGCCAAAGTTACTATATTGAGCAAAGCTCACTTTCAAATTTGAGGGGAAAATAAAACCTTTCCACAATAAGAATAAGCTAAAAGAATTCATGTGTACCAAGCCAGCACTACAAAGAATACTCAAAGGTGAACTGTACAAAGAAGAACTAAAAAATTATTCCCAAAGCACCCAAACAGAGGAAGTTCAATGAAAGAATAATCCACTAAATGAGAATCAAGACAAGATAATATAAGGCAAAAAACCAAAATGGTGAGAAGCCTCAAACCCATATCCATACTAATGCTGAATGTTAACAGTCTCAAATCCCCAAATTAAATACACAGATTATTAGAATAGATCAAAAAACAAGATCTGACAATATGCTGTTTGCAAGAGACTCATAGGCAAACACATCCATAGACTGAAGGTAAAAGGATGGCAAAAATATTCCATGCACATGGTACAAGAAAAAAATAGAGGTACCTATTATCATATCTGACAAAGCATATTTCAAGCAATTATTACTCAGTAGAGAGACAAAAGAAGGCTACTACATCCTAGCAAAGGGAACAATCCAAGAAGAAGCTATAATTATTAAATAATGAAATTGAAACATCAATTAAAAGTCTTCCAAAATACATAAGCCCAGAACCTGATGGATTTTCAGCTGAGTTCTACCAGACCTTTACAGAAGAACTAACACCAGTCTTTCTCAAATATTTCATGAAATTTAAAGAGAGGGAAAACTCCCAAATACATTTTATGAAGCCAGTGCAACCCTGATATGAAAATCAGACAGATGCATCAAGGAAAGAAAACTACAGACAAATATCCCTGATGAATACTGATGCAAAAATTCTTAATAATATTAGCAAACTACATTGAAAAACACATCAAAAAGATAATACACCATGATCAAGTGGGTTTCATTCCAAGGATGCAAGGTTGGTTTAACAAATGCAAATCAATAAACATAATTCATCACTAAACAGAATTAAGGACAAAAATCACATGATAATCTCAATAGATGCGGAAAAAACCTTTGATAAAATCCAACACCTATTCATGTTAAAAATGTTGGAGAAGCTAGGGATCGAAGGAACTTATTGCAACATCATAAATGCCATTTATGACAAACCCAAAGCCAACATCACAATAAGTGAAGAAAAACTAAAAGCATTCTCTTTATTTTTATTATTATTATTATTTTTACCAGGGATTGAATCCAGAGGTGTTTAAGTACTGAGTCACATCCCCTGCCCTTTTAAAAATCTTATTCAGAGACAGGGTGTTGCTGAGTTGCTTAGGGCCTTCCTAAAGTTGTTGAGGCTGGCTTTGAACTCGCAATCCTCCTGACTCAAACTCCCCAGCCACTGGGATTACAGGGATGTGCCACTGTGCCTGACTAAAAGCATTCCCTTTAAAATCAGGATAGAGACAAGGTAGTCCACTCTCACCAATCCTATTCAATATAGTCCTCGAAATGTTAGCCAGTGTGATAAGGCAAGAAAAGTAAATCATAGCAATACAAATAGGAAAAGATATTGAATTACCTCTTTCATCAATGATATGATCCTATATCTAGAAGATCCAAAAAACTCCACCAGAAGACTTCTAGAGCTTATAAATGAGTTTAGTAAAGTAGCAGGATATAAGATCACTGTCCATAAATCAATAACTTTCCTATATTCCAACGTTGATTAGACTGAGGAAGAAATCAGAAAAACCATCCCATTCAAATAATCTAAAAAAAATTAAGTACATGGGAATTAATCTAACTAAGGAGGTAAAAGTGTTCTACAATGAAAATTATAGAACACAGAAGAAAGAAATTAAAGAAGAACTTTGAAGATGGAAAAACAGCTCATGTTCTTGGATAGGTAGAATCAATATCGTCAAAATGGCCATACTAACAGAAGTAATATACAAATTCAATGCAATCCCCATCAAAATACCAATGAAACTTTTGAAAACTTAGTTGACAAAATTTTGAATAAACTGAAAATCTGAAATACCTTGAAATACCTTCTGAAATCTGAATACCTTGGTTCTCAGTATTATCATTCTTTATTGAATTTATTTCTATTAAATTATGTAGTTTTTAAGAAAAAAAACACCAATGACATTCTTCACAGAACTAGGAAAAACAACTCTTAAATTCATTTGGAAGCATAAGTCAGAATGACCAAAGCAATACTAAGCAAGAAAAGCAAAGCAGGAGGCATTGCAATACCTGATCTGCAATTATACTACAGAGCTGTAGTAACAAAACCAGCATGATATTAGCATCAAAATAGACATGAAGACCAATGGAACAAAATAGAAGACACAGAGACAAATCCACATACCCACAGAGACAAATCCACCTACCTATAATTGTCTGATGTTTGGCAAAGGTGCCAAAAATATTTCTTGGAGAGAAGACAGCCTTTTTAACAAATAGTACCTGGAAAACTGAAAATCCCTATATAGAAGAATGAAATTTATCCCCTCTCACCCTGCATGAGTCAACTCAAAGTGGATCAAAGACCTAGGAATCAGACCAGAAACCCTGCAACTGCTAGAAGAAAATGTAGGCCAAACACTTCAACGTGTTGGCTCAGGAACAGACTTCCTTAACAAGACTTGTAAAGTGCAAGAAGTAAAAAAAAAATCAATAAGTGAGATGCAGAAACTAAAAAGTTTGGCAAAGGAAATGCATGGCAAAGGAAATGATTAAGAGTGTGAAGAGAGAGCCTATGGAATGGGAGAAGATCTTGGTCAGCTACTCCTCTGATAGGGGATTAATATACAGAACATACAAAGAACTTAAAAAACTTAGCACACACACATACACACAAATCAATCAATGAATGGGCAAAAGAACTAAACAGAAACTACTCAAAAGAAGAAACACAAATGGTCAAGAAATATATGAAAAAATGTTCACCATCTCTACCAATCAGAAAATTGAAAATCAAAACTACCTAAAATTTCATCTCACTCTAGTCAGAATGGCCATGATCAAGAATGAGAATAACAATAAATGCTGGCAAGGTTGTGGAGAAAAAGGTACACTTGTACATTGTTGGTGGAACTGCAGACTAGTCCAACCACTCTGGGAAGCAGTATGGAGATTCATCAAAAAATTAGAGATGGAATTACCATATAACCCAGCTTTCCCACTCCTTGGTATTTTCCCAAAAGATCTAAAATTAGCATACTACAGTGATACACCCACCTCAATGTTTACTGCAGCACAATTCACAATAGCCAAGCTAAGGAACCAACCTAGGTGCCTTTCAACAGATAAATTAATTAAGAAATGGTGGTGTGTATATATACATACATACACACAATAGAGTTCCACTTAGCCATAAAAATAATGAAATTATTGCATTTGCTGGTTAAAGAATGGAAAAGGACAATATCATGCTAAGTGAAATAAGCCAAAGTCAGAAACTCAAAGGTTGAATGTTTTCTCTCACATGTGAAAGCTAAAATAAAATAAAGGAAAGGGGAAGGGAAGAATAGGATAATATAAAGAACCAACTGAATATGAATTAATAGATGAGCAAAAGGAATTCAAGAAGAGTAGAGGAAGGAGAATGGGAGAGGGGAAATAGGACAGGAAGGAAAGGGGAGAGGGAAAAGCGGGGAGATCATGAAATTAAATTGATTTCCATGCATGCATGAGTTTGTCAGGATAAATCCAACTACTATGTATAACTATAAAGCTCTAATAAAAACATTTCATTTAAAACAGCACTATGCTGAGTAAAGGAAGCCATGCATAAAATAGTACATACTGTACAATTCCATTTGTATGAAGTTCTAGAATAGGCGACACTAATCTACAATGCTAGATTACTTGGGCTAAGGGTCCGACTGAGTCACTGCAAAGAGGAACAACTATGTTGGAATGAGAGAAATGTTCTATATTTTGATCCTGGTGGTGGTGTTTACACACACATACATGTGCATACAGACATATATATGTATGTGTATGAATACGTGTATACACTACTGTGGCGTAAGGCCTAAAATTAAGGACTTTTATGCTACCTTGACATCCAGCGAACTAAGAGGGTATCAAATGACCTAAAAGCAAGTTCTTGGCAAAGGTCCCCCAGTTAAACAATAATACTCACCAAAGGTACCAGGTGCAGGTCCTGCTGATGCCTGAGTAGCAGGTTTCAGTTTCCTGCCAACCCACAGAATTATTCAGACAAGCCAATCACATCCTTCCACACGTACTGGAGCACCCTACAGAAAAAAAGTAAGGCAGAAGAATATAAATGACAACTTTAAGAGGTGAGACTGCAAAGGAATGAAACACACCTCCCTTTTCCCCTGGATATTACCCAGATATTTGTTGCACAAAAGATGACTCAGGATGATAGAACTAGTATAGACCAAGGGAAAATTTCTCAGACACAGCCATCTTGGCAGGAAGAAGAAAACTACAGGGAGATTATCGTTGGGAAGGATAGGGAGCTACCAACACTGCTCAAAGGATACCCAGCAGGTTGCTGGCCATTCTACCTACCTCCAGAGCCAGGTGGACTTAGGTCACAGGTACATGCTGGACTTACTCAGGAAACTGCTTCCAAACACTTTTTTCAAAGTGCTTCAGCAGAATCTGTCTAAAACCAAACAGCAGATATCTTCACACAATCATCCTTCATTCCCACCCAGAAGTCTGACTGCCAGCACTTTGAATTGACCCTCATAATTAGCCAGGTTCCAGTTGTTTTAAGAACCCTGTAAGTTGTAAAAACTTCAAACTTCAGCCGGGTGCAGTGGCGCACACCTGTAATCCCAGTTACCCCAGGAGACGGAGGAAAGAGGATCACAAGTTTCAAGCCAGTCTCAGCAACTGAGGGAGATCCTTAAAAACAGAGCAAAACCTCGTCTCAAAATTTAAAAGTAAAAAGGGCTGGGGATATAGCTCAGTGGTAAAGTGCCCCTGGGTTCAATCCCCAGTACCAAAAACAAACAAAAACTTCAAATTTCATTTTAAATTATTGAAATATTCCTTCTGATTTCAGGAAGACTTTGACCTATTAGAATTCAAATGGTAAGCTAATGGTGTTTTTATTATATGGAAGAGCAAAAGATTAATCACATATATAAGGTATACAGTGTACCTGCAGCCCCATGTATGGTCCTGGAAACCACAGCACATAAATGGCAAAAATTATCCAAAGGAGAAAGAGGGAGAGAGAGAGAGAAATATGAGTGTGATACATTTCTTAAGCAAACAATCTAGAAAAATCACCAAAACTTAGAAAGGAAGCCAAAAGATGATTACACCCCTGTCAAGGTTAATTTTATGTGCCAAATTGACTGGGCCATGAAGTGAAGTGTTTAAATATGTCAAATATTACTCTAGATGTGTCTGTGAGAGTGCTTTTGTATAAGATTAAAGTATGAATCAGTAAGTCTGACCAAAGCAGATGGCCCTCCCTAATGCTGGGGGACCTCATCCAATTACGAAGGCCTAAGAGAACATGAAAGTCAATTCCCCCCATGAGTAACAGGTAAGTCCTTAGACTTGAATTGGAACATCAGCTATTCTTGAGTCTTAAACCATCAGACTAGAATACATTGGCTCACCTGGGTCTCCAGCTTACTGACTGCAGATGTTATTACTTCTCAGCCTTCATAATCATGACAGTCAATTCCATATAACAGATTTAAATAGATAGATAGACAGACACACATTGGTTGTATCTCTGGAGAAACCTAATACAACCTTTTTATTCAGTGCCAGGGATTGAACACAGGGTCTCACACAGGCTAGGCAAACACTCTACCACTGAGCTACATCCCCAGCCTCCCTAAACAACATTTTAACATCATATCAGGGCATTTTCCTATAAGTCAAATGGCAGATTATCTGACTCCATTGAGGTATTTAACTTTCACCAAATATCAATGAGAGAGCAAAGACTTTTTACAACAATATATATTTAGAAGTTAACCTAAATAACATGATGTGTGATACTTTATTTTCTGCTCATTAAAGAAAGTCAAAATTTTATTTTTTGAAGGATATCAACCAAGTATATACCAAAATTACAATCAGAGTTTTGCATTTCTTATCCCACTACCTACAAAATCAAGGCAACATAAATCTAATGCTGCTGTTAGTAAAGTACCTATGCCATTCTACTGGTTTCATTAAAAATGGGTTAAATAAAATTTTGATGAGCATTTATCAACAAATGACAAATGTGTGAGATTTGTGGTTTGGAATAATTAGATGCTGTAAGTTCAGGTTGCTTTTTTGGAAATGAGGGACTCTTTCCCCCAAAGCACCTACTTGCCTTCTATTTACCCTGCCATGACAAATAACCTAATGGCAATGAAAGGGACTGGTTTAGGTTTATCATCTGGGATTGGATGGCGGTCAGAAAGGTGTCCATTCCCAGAATAATAACAGGACTCAATCATCAGTTTTATATAATGCCAAGACTCAACATCACCACCTGGGTGGCACAACACAAAGGTTTTGAACAGGAAATAGGCTCCATTTACAGGTTCAGATGGGGAAAGGTGCCATACTCATTAAGACTCAGTTTCTTTTTAAATAGTGTCTGACATTTATTGAAAGTAAGGAAAGGACTTTTGTACAGGTAGTGTAGAAGAGC
This sequence comes from Sciurus carolinensis, assembly GCF_902686445.1. Classification (NCBI taxonomy): domain Eukaryota; kingdom Metazoa; phylum Chordata; class Mammalia; order Rodentia; family Sciuridae; genus Sciurus; species Sciurus carolinensis. Next base: position 113,830,581 of record NC_062232.1, on the reverse strand, counting down.
TGGAAAGAGTACAGGGGTTACCGTGTTGAACAAAAGGCACACACATCAGAGAGACAGTTGCACATTCAGAAGAAAACTGGATTCTGGGGAAAACTAACTGGTCCATAGGAGAAAATGAGTGTCTCCGTTTGGCTGCCAGGAACACAGGAGGTCTCTGGGAGTAGGGAGGGAATGGGATCTGCTGAAGATGAAAGGCCGGCTGGCCCCCTGGGGCGGGAGTGGGGGCGGGGTGACAGCCAGCTGTGTGAATCAATGTCCACGGGCTGTGGCCAGCTCAGGTACCTCCAAGGAGAGTCCAGATCACTAAGAGCGGCAGTCTGTCGGTGGGTGTGGTGGAAGGCGATGGCAGCGCAGCGCAGGTGTGTGGGCAGAGCGGGGCAGTCTGGTGGTCTGGCAGGGCTGGTCGGCAGTGGCCGGCAGTCGGCGGTGTGTCCAGTGTGCAACGGGGGCCCAGCTGGCGGCTGGAGCACAGGACAGCGTCCAGATGTGCATGGGAGGGGCTGGGCTAGACAGGCAGCAGAGGGCGGGGGCCCGCTCCAGAGCGAGGCCAGAGGCGGCGGCGGCTGCGGGAGCCTGGAGGGCTATTCCTGGAACAAAGGCAAGCACTACGCGGGAGGGGACAGTAGCGCGGGGGAGATCGCCGTGACGCGAGGGGGAGGGAGGCGCGGCGGGAGGGCGCCTGGCTCAGCCGACCCTCCCCAGAGCACCGGCCACAGCCCCGAGGGTCGGGAGGCCTAGAAGTCCTCGTCCTCCTCCCATCCAAAGACCCGCTTCATCTCGGCCAGGAAGCCCCGGTAATCACTGAGCAGGGGGCTGTCCTTCTTGATGTAGGGGATCACCCACTCCAGGGCCGGGCCCGTGAGGCGGGTGATGAGGAACGTCACCTTCAGGGCGTCGCTGGAGAACGTCTTGTCGTCCACGAACATGTAGGAGCCGGTCTGCACGATGAACTCGGGGAGCCGGTCGGTATCGCCGTCGAACGTCTCGGGAAAGGGAATCGGGTTCCTCCAGCGACGCGCCGCGGGCCGGATGGGCCAGGCCAGGAAGGCCTTCATCAGCTGCACCCGACCGTCCATGGCGCCGCTGTCAGTCGGCTGGGCTTCGCTGTGTGTGCGGGGCTGCGGGGTTGTCAGCGCCCAGGCGTCGCCGGAAGTGAATGTTTGCGGAGGCGGGCCCGGGCTGGGATGGGGGCGCCTGTGGGCGGAGCCACGGGCAGGGTCCGTGCGCCTGCGCGGGCTCCACCCAGGAGCCTTGGTGGTCGCTCGTGCGCATGCGTGTCTCTAGGCTGTCCAGGGCAAAGGTATGGGGAGGGTATAAGTCTTCAAGAAGTGGGGTTTCCTCAGGGGGTCTATGGTCAAAGTGGTTCGTTGTGAAGTCGCCCCTGGCTGTGCTTTTATATTAGAGCATACAAGTGTTGTGTAACTGAGATGTTATCCTAATGTATTCATTTCCTGTCTCTTGCTCTCTCCCCTTTGGTGTTCCTTTGAAGAAGCTCAGCCTTGAAACTTTGGAAGATTTGATCAATCATTTTGTAATATGTCCCTCGATATGCATTTATCTGATGCTGTCTTAAGGTTAAAATGAGTTATTTTTGCTAGATATACCAAGAAAGTATGTTATTTATTTTCTTATTGATACTCATTGCCATATTCTCAACACTGTTGAGTTTTTTAGGTTAAAAGTCCTGAGGAATTGGGTAGCATGCCTTTCTTCCTGTATCCATACTAACCGTTAAGTAAAAGCTTTCTGCGAAGCAAGTAAATGTTACATATCTTGCTTCCAATAACACCAAGGTGCTTTCCATAAATCTATTCATCTATTTTAATAGTAGTATGTGATATAGTATAGAATGTTGAATGCACTTTTTATTGAAATGATCATATGGATTGTCTGTTTGCAATACCTTTCTATTGGTCCTAACAAATTACTTTATATTTACTGGTTTAAAACAATGCAAATTTGTCACCTTACTATTATGTAGGTCAGAAGTTTGGTACAGGTCTTAGCAGAGCAATATCACAGTATTGGGAAACTGTGATCCTTTTTGGAGACTGAGGGATAATATCTTTTCTAGTTCATTCTAGCCATTGCCAGAATTTAGTTCATTATGATTATAAGGACCAAGGTACCATTTTCAGCAATGGAAACAAGGGCCATTTCCATATTATAGAGGCCATCACATTTATTGATTCATAGCTTTTTTCCTCCATCTTAAAAGTCAGCAATAGTGGGTTGACTCTAATGTGGCATCTCTCTAGTCCATTCAGTCTCCTTCCACTTTCATTAATTCATGTGATTAGATAACCAGGTTAATGTCCTTATTTTATGTTCAACTGATTAGAAAATTTAGTTCTATCACAATCTTAATTCACTCTTGCTTCATGTTTTCAGATTCCCAGCATAGGACACAGACATCTTTACAGGATAGTTATTCTGTCTACTACATTCTTTTTTGTTATATATTAAATTATGATTTATTTTTTTATTGATAAACAACCTATAATTCCTGGAAATAACTTCAGTTAATAATGGAGGCAAATGGAGAAATTATAACACAGAATGGAATTCTCTGCTTGGACACACGGCAATATGAATGAATTCTACAGAAAATACGTTAACACGTTAGTTATAAAATGTCATATACTTTATGATTCCACTTTATATCAATGTTCAGAATTGGCAAAACTAAATTCTTAGAATTCAGATTAGTCAGTATCTCAGGAGAGGGGATATTATAGTCTGTAAACTTTCATGAAGGAACTCTAGATGCTAAAAGTGTTTCCCATAATAACTATAATATCCTGTTTTAGTCAGCTTTGGTATCACTGTGACCAAAATACCTAACAAGAACAATTTATTTATTTATTTATTTATTTATTGTAAACAAATGGGATACATGTTTTTTCTCTGTCTGTACATGGCGTAAAGGCATACCATTTGTGTAATCATAAATCTACATAGGGTAATGCTGTTTGATTCATTCTGTTATTTTTTCCCTTCCCCCCACCCCTCCCACCCCTCTTTTTCCTCTATACAGTCCTTCCTTCCTCCATTCTTGCCCCACAAGAACAATTTAGAGGACAGAAAGTTTATTTTGGGCTTATAATTTCTTAGGGCTTAGTTCATAGATGACTCGAGTTCATAGTCCTGGGACCAAGGTGAGGTAGAACATCATGGCAGAAGATGTGGGGGAGAAGAGCAGCTCAGAACATGGCAACCAGAAAGTGGGGGACAGGTAAGATGTATCCTTCCAGAGCATGCCCTCAGTGACCCACCTCCTCCAGCCTACTATATTATTATACCCCATCTGCCTACTATTACCATCCAGAGAGCTAATTCAAATTAGTGTGGGCTAATTTAATCTATAGCTCTCATAATCTAATAATTTAATCTCTGACTATTTTTCCACCCCTGGTCCCCAAAAGCTCATGTCCATCTCACAATGCAAAATGCATTTGGTTCGTCTCCAAGAGTCCAAAAGTCTTAACAGTTTTGGTGCTGCCCAGAAGTCCAAGTTCAAGTCTACTTTGAGACTCAAGGCAAACCCTTGACTGTGAGACCCTGTAAAAATCAAAAGCAAATTATATGTATCCAATACATAGTGGCACAGAGTAAACATTCCCATTCTGAAAATGAGGAAGAGGGGCACAGAAAGATGGGATGGGCCCAAAACAATAACTGAAATCCAGCTGCACAAACAGGTCCCCAACTCTGTACAGAATCTGGAACACAAGACTACAAGAATGGCTTTCCAAAAGACTTGAGCAGCCCTGCCCCTTCAGTCTTGTGGTTGCAGTGCATATGGACTCTCTTTTAGCTTGATTTTCTCCGCAGTCAACAGCTTTTCTCAGACAGTCCACAGAACTGGCAGCTCTTAATTCCTGGGATTCCTGGGATTCCTGGGGTCTCCATTCCAACTTTGGCTTCACCTTTACAGTTTCATGTATTGCCCTTTCAGGGGAAGCCTGCAGGGATTCTGCCCCTCCTGCACTTTGCCTGGCCTCCCAGGCCTTTCTTTGAAATCTGGGTAGAAACCTCCATGAGCCCTTATCCCAAGCAACCTGCATTCCTCCAGAACTGTCACTATGTGGATGAGACCCAAGATTTGTTGCCAGCTTGCTCAGTACCTGGGATCACTACTGTAGTGGCATTTAAGTGCGTGCACTGCTCAGCATGATAAAACAACTTCCTAGCCCCCGTGTGAGTAGGGTGCCCTCAAAGTATCTTCTCAACAGAATTTTCTCTTCTACATCTTTGGGCCTTCAGTGGATGTGGTCTCACAAATTCCTGAGATGGTCTCAAGGCATCTTTCTTAGTATCTCTATGAAAAATATTTAGCTTAGCTTTAAGGGCTGTAATCTCTTCAACAAGCATATCTTTGGCCCCAGCTTTACATGCACTTTTCTGGCCAAACTCCAATTTTTAAAATCCCTTAGCTCTTTTCCACTTGTTTCTCACAAGAAACCTGGCTAACACCTGCCAGCAATATCTATGCCACTGACCAAATGCTGTACTGCCCTGAAATTTCATACACCAGATTAATTGGTCCATCACTTTTCAATTCAACCCCAAAATGTCAGAACATGAGCAAAATATAGATAAGTTCATCATAATACAACAGGAGAGGCCTCTAGCCCAGTTCCCAATAGAATCCTCCTTTCCCTCTGAAACCTCATGAGCACCGCCCGCATTCCCATTGGGATTCCGGTCTTCCAAACTCCCTCTAGAATCACCCAGTAAACTCTGCTGACAACGTTCTAAAGGCTTTCTAGTTTGCATCTCTAAACTTTTCAAAGTTCCTCTTACAAACCAATTTCAAATGCTTCTGACCCATATGGACATGTTAGTAATAGCAATGACCCCACTTCTTGGTACCAATTTCTATTTTAGTCAGATTTTACATCACTGTGACCAAAATACCTGAAAAGAATAACTTAGAGGGAAAACTTATTTGGAGCTCAAGGTTTCAGAAGTTTTCAATTCACAGACAGCCAACTCCATTGCTCTGAACCTGAGGTGAGGCCCAACATCATGGCAGAAGATGTTGGGGAGGAAAGCAGCTCAGGATATGGCAACCAGGAAGCAGAAAGGGGAGAAGAGACCAATGGAAAGGTGTGCCTTTCTAGGGCATGTCCCCAGTGAACCGTCTCCTCCAGCCATGCTCTATCTGCCTACAGTTACCCAGTCAGTTCAAACTAGGATGGACTGATTAGATTTCAGCTCTCAGAATCTAATCATTTCACCTCTGAATACTCCTGCATAATAGGAGCTTTTTAAAAAATTGTTTTTAGATGTGATAGACCTTTATTTTATTCATTTATTTATATGTGGTGCTGAGAATGGAACCCAGTGCCTCACACATGCTAGGCAAGTGTTCTACCACTGAGCCACAACCTCAGCCCTAATAGGAGCTTTTGGAGGACATCTAAACCATAACACATTCTATATTCCCAGCAGTAATATATGAGAAATTAAGTTGTGCCACAAGCTCAATAGAATTTAATATTATCAGGTTTTGTTTCATTTAGGATTTTTTGGGTTTGCTCTTTTTGTTTTTACTTAGCCATAATATGTGTGACATGGTAATTCCCTGAAGTTTTAATTTGCAGTTTTCTAATTATTAATGATGATGAACATCTTTTGTGTGCTTTTTTACCATATACTTATCTTTTCTGATGAAGTGTCTGTTCAAATGTCTTCCCATTTTGAATAATGTGCTTTACTTTTTCTTGTTGAGAGTTCTATATGAATTCTGTATTCAAGTCTTCATTGGATATGTGATCTACCAATATTTTCTCCCAGCCTATTCTTTGTCTTTTCATCGTATTATTAGTGTGTTTTGAAATACACATGCTTTTTTAATTTGAAGTCTAATCTACCTAATTTTACTTTTATTTATTGTGCTTTCAAAATCATTAACTAAGAAATCTTCATCTAATGTAAGATTGCAAAGGTTTATTTCCCCTGTTTTCTTTTAGGAGTGTTATAATTTTGCATTTTACCATTGGATATATTAACTCTTCTGAGTTACTCTTTGTATATGGTGTGAGAGCTATGTACAGTGGTGCACACCTGTAATTCCGGTTACTCAGAAGGCTGAAGTAGGTGAACCTTGAGTTCAAGGTCAGCTTTTCCATCATAGGGAAACCCAATATCTAAAAAAAGGAAGAATTAATCATTTATATGGTGTGAGATACAGATCAAGATTTATTTTTTAAATGGCTATTCAGTTGTTCCTGTATCATTATTGAAAGCATCATCCATTCTCCGCTGAATTGTAATTATAATGTTGTAAAAAATTAAATGTCTATATATGTATGAATGGTTCTGGATTCCATATTCAGTTCAGTCATCTATTTGTTTATCTTGATAAAAATATCACATTGTCTTATTACTGTAGACTTATCATAAATCTTGAAATCAAGTAGTATTAGTCCTCCAACTTAATTCTTCAATTTCACCGTTGATTCACCACTATATATCCTTTGCATTTCCATATAATTTTATTTTATTTATTTATTTTTTATTTTATTTAATTATTTATTTTATTTTATTGTAAACAAATGGGATACATGTTGTTTCTCTGTCTGTACATGGCGTAAAGGCATACCATTTGTGTAATCATAAATTTACATAGGGTAATGTTGTTTGATTCATTCTGTTATTTTTCCCCTTCCCCCCCCACCCCTCCCACCCCCTCTTTTCCCTCTATACAGTCCTTCCTTCCTCCATTCTTGCCCCCCTCCCTAACCCTAACTCTAACCCTAACCCCTCCCACCCCCCATTATGTGTCATCATCCACTTATTAGTGATATCATTTGTCCTTTGTTTTTTTGAGATTGGCTTATCTCACTTAGCATGATATTCTCCAATTTCATCCATTTGCCTGTAAATGCCATAATTTTATCATTCTTTATGGCTGAGTAATATTCCATTGTATATATATACCACTGTTTCTTTATCCATTCATCAATTGAAGGACATCTAGGTTGGTTCCACAATCTGGCTATGGTGAATTTAGCAGCTATGAACATTGATGTGGCTGTATCTCTGTAGTATGCTGATTTTAAGTCCTTTGGGTATAGGCCAAGGAGTGGGATAGCTGGGTCAAATGGTGGTTCCATTCCAAGTTTTCTAAGGAATCTCCACACTGCTTTCCAGAGTGGCTGCACTAATTTGCAGCCCTACCAGCAATGTATGAGTGTACCTTTCTCCCCACATCCTCGCCAACACCTGTTGTTGCTTGTATTCTTGATAATCGCCATTCTAATTGGGGTGAGATGGAATCTTAGGGTGGTTTTGATTTGCATTTCTCTTATTACTAGAGATGTTGAACATTTTTCCATATGTTTGTTGATTGCTTGTAGATCTTCTTCTGTGAAGTGTCTATTCATTTCCTTAGCCCATTCGTCGATTGGATTATTTGCATTCTTGGTGTAGAGTTTTTTGAGTTCTTTATAGATTCTGGAGATTAGTGCTCTATCTGAAGTATGATTGGCAAAGATTTTCTCCCACTCTGTAGGCTCTTTCTTTGCATTGCTGATAGTTTCCTTTGCTGAGAGAAAGCTTTTTAGTTTGAATCTATCCCAGTTGTTGATTCTTGCTTTTATTTCTTGTGCTATGGGAGTCCTGTTGAGGAAGTCTGGTCCTAAGCCGAGATGTTGAAGCTCTGGACCTACTTTTTCTTCTATAAGATGCAGGGTCTCTGGTCTGATTCCGAGGTCCTTAATCCATTTCGAGTTTATTTTCGTGCATGGTGAGAGATATGGGTTTAGTTTCATTCTGTTGCATATGAATTTCCAATTCTCCCAGCACCATTTGTTGAAGAGGCTATCTTTTCTCCGTTGCATATTTTTGGCCCCTTTGTCTAGTATGAAAAAATTGTATTTATTTGGGTTTGTGTCCGTGTCCCCTATTCTGTACCATTGATCCACCTTTCTATTTTGGTACCAATACCATGCCTTTTTTGTTACTATTGCTTTGTAGTAGAGTTGTCCATATAATTTTAGAATCACTACTTTTTTATACATTACAATTTTACCAGGCTGGGTATGGTAGCATACTACTGTAATCCCAGATACTTGTGAGGCTGAGACAGGAGTGTCATAAGTTTGAGCCCAGCCAGGGCAACTCAGCAAGGCCCTGTCTTAAAATTTCTCGTAAAAGGACTGGGGATGTAGCTCAGTGGTAGAATTCTTGCCTAGTTTGTGTGAAGGCCGGGGTTCAATGCTTGGTACTGCAAAAGAAAATAAAACAAATTTTCCAGGAGTTTGATTGACTCCATAGGTCAATTTTGGGAAAATTGCTGTCCTAGCAATATTCAGTCTCTCAACCCATGAACATATATCTTTCCATTACTCTCTCACATTTTCATCATATTTAGCTGTTTTATATTTTTTAGTGTTTCATTTTGTTAGTTTCAAATTTCCTTTGTTTGCATATTCATTCACCTGTGACCTCAAACCTTGCTAAACTCACTTCTTGTCTAGTATTTTTATAGATCCTAGAGGGAGTCCATTTTCTATATACATGATCATGTTGTCTACAAATAAGAATTTTCCTTCTTCCTGCTCAATCTGAGTGCCTTTTATTTCCCTTTCCTTTCCCTGTTCTTTTTTCTTATTGCACTATCTAGAACCTCTAGTACAGTGTTGTACTGAAGTGGTGAGAGTGGGCATTACCTGTCTTGTTCTTGTAAGGGTGGAAAACATTCTTGCTTTCATCTTTAAGTATGTTAGCTGTAAGGTATTGGGTATTTTTTGTTTGTTTTTATTTTTGAGATACCCTTCATCAAATTTAGGAGTTCCCTTCTATTCCTAATTTGATGTGAGTTTTTATTGGGAACCATATGACACAGAAATTCTTCATGGTAGAGAAATGAAACATTCTTACACAAACATCTGTACGTGAATGTTTATAGTTCATTCATCTGTAATTGTCCATGCCTGGAAACATGCCAAATGTCACCAAACTGTCCGATTCCATGGCAGATAGACTGTAAAGTAACCTCCAACATCCCTAGCATCTGGTCATGCCTTTGAGTGTAGGTGAGGACTGTGAATTGCTTCTAAACAATATGACAAAAGTGATGAGATGTCATTTTTCTGATTATGTTACATTGTACATTAGTCCATCTTGCAAGCAGAATTAATTTCTCATTCCTGCTGGCCATGAAGAAGCAAGCTGCAGTGTTGTGAACCGCCTATGCACAGTGCAACATGGCAGAGAACTGCAGCAGCTTTTACAACAAATTAGCAGATTTCTTAACATTCAATCCGCTTTACATTAACAGTCATGATGCATTATTTTCTGAGTATGATGCTCAGTGTTGTGTTTGCTAATATTTGGGACTTCCCTATTAATACTGTAAAAGCAACCACAAATGTGGCTGGGGGTGGGGAGTGGCAGTACTTCTCAGGCTAAGCGATGCATGAAGAAAGAAAATTTGTTCACAGAATCTTATTCAGCTGACATCTACAGGAAGGTGAGTGAAGGACTGGGAGGGGTGTGGCAGGAGGTCTCATCAATTTTCAGATCGTGGACCCTCCTATGCTTCACTAGCAGTGGCCTCCAAACCTGGAAACAAACACTCACCATATACCTCTAGCCGTCCTGGTTCCTCCCATTTTCCAAAGTCATTCGCCCATGATAACACTGGAAAACCTCAGCCCTGTCCCTGTGACACTAAACCAAAGCCCTCACCTTCCTGGCTTGTGCCACGACGAGTCTGCACACTAGAGATTATGACCTCTGAGCGGAGCCTGTGAAGGCACTGGAGTCCCGCCCTGGCTCCACCCACCTAGGGTTTGGACCCGCCTCCGAGGACACGCGCTTCCGGTGACACTTCAGTGCTGACCTCTACGGAGCCCCGCGGAGCCTACAGAAGCCCAGCGGAGCGAGTATAGAGCAATGGACGGTCGGGTGCAGCTGATAAAGGCCCTCTTGGCCCTTCCCATCCGGCCCGCGGCGCGTCGCTGGAGGAACCCGATTCCCTTTCCCGAGACGTTCGACGGCGATACCGACCGGCTCCCCGAGTTCATCGTGCAGACCGGCTCCTACATGTTCGTGGACGACAAGACGTTCTCCAGCGACGCCCTGAAGGTGACGTTCCTCATCACCCGCCTCACGGGCCCGGCTCTGCAGTGGGTGATCCCCTACATCAAGAAGGACAGCCCCCTGCTCAGTGATTACCGGGGCTTCCTGGCCGAGATGAAGCGGGTCTTTGGATGGGAGGAGGACGAGGACTTCTAGGCCTCCCGACCCTCGGGGCTGTGGCCGGTGCTCTGGGGAGGGTCGGCTGAGCCAGGCGCCCTCCCGCCGCGCCTCCCTCCCCCTCGCGTCACGGCGATCTCCCCCGCGCTACTGTCCCCTCCCGCGTAGTGCTTGCCTTTGTTCCAGGAATAGCGCTCCAGGCTCCCGCAGCTGCCCCCACTGGGCCGGGTTCTGGAGCGGGCCCCGCCTTCTGCTGCCAGTCTAGCCCAGCCCCTCCCATGCACATCTGGACGCTGTCCTGTGCTCCAGCCGCTAGCTGGGCCCCTTACACACTGGACACACCACTGACTACCAGCCGCTGCCGACCAGCCCTGCCAGACCACCAGACTGCCCCGCTCTGCCCACACACCTGCGCTGCGCTGCCATCGCCTTCCACCACACCCACTGACAGACTGTCGCTCTTAGTGATCTGGACTCTCCTTGGAGGTACCTGAGCTGGCCACAGCCCGTGGACATTGATTCACACAGTTGACTGCCCGCCTGAAGGGGCCAGCCATCCAGACATATTCCCTCCCCACTCTCAGAGACCTTGGCAGCCAAATCCAGTCATTCATTTTCTCCTGTGGACCAGTTAGTTTTCCCCAGAATCCAGTTTTCTTCTGAATGTGCAGCTTCTCTCTGATGCACGCTTTTTTTTTTCAATACTATAATTCCTGCACTCTTTCCAGCTCTTCTACACTACCTGTACAAAGGTCTTTTCTTTACTTTGAATAAATGACAGACACTATTTAAAAAGAAATTGAGTCTCAGTGAATTTGGCACCTATACCTCCCTGGTCTTGTAAATGGGGTCCATTTCCTGTTTAAGAACTATATGCCCTGCCATTCAATGGCTGATACTGACTCTTACATTATAAAATAGAAGATCGAATCCTGTGGTGGTCCTGGGGATGGAAAACCTAACTGGCAACCATCCATTGGTTAATTTGGTAGACTGAGTGAGGCCTAGATTGTAACCTGTCACTTATTTGGTAAGGGGCACTACAGAAGTGAATAACCTATAGGATCATGAGCAACAGTGCTATTTGTAGCCAAAAATATGAAGCAACATAAGTTTCAGAAGGAAAATGCAGTGATATATATGTATATTTACTTTTGCCCTCTTTTTAAACTGTGGATAATAATTTTAAATTTACAAAAAGTTACAAAAATGCCTGGCACTGTGGTGCATGCCTGTAATCCCAGTTACTCAGGAGTCTGTGGCAGGATTGCAAATTGGAAGCTGGCTGGTCAATTTAGTAAGATTCTGCCTCAAAATAAAATTTAGAAAGGGGTAGAGAGGTAGCTCACTGATAAAGCACTTGCCTAGCATGCATGAGGTCCTGGGTTCAATCCCTACTACCACATACACTCACACACAAAAGTTACCAAAATAGTTCAAGCAGTTCCCATATTCCTTTATCTCATTTGCTTTTTCTCTTTCCTATCTATATACCTATAAAATGTTACATTTTCCAAAGCATATGAATCATTATGTACATTATGTAAATATAAATGTGTATATATATATATATTATATATCAACACATGTATATAATACTTTTCCGAAGCATTTGCTAATTCATTAAAATGATGATGTGTATCTAGAAATAAGCTGCACCTAAGATTGTATTTAATGGTTATATGTCAAATGTTTTCCACAGACTGACAAGATTGTCCACTTTCAGCATTTTTATTCCCAATATCTTGCAGATCATAGTTCAGCCAGTCAATAAAATCAAATAATGGGGGCTGGGAATGTAGCTCGGTGGTAGAGTACTTACGTTGCAAGTAGGAGATCCTGGGTTTGATCCATAGCATCACCAAAACAAACAACAAAAAAAGAAATAGTGTCTTAAGATTGGAAAAGAGGAATAAAAGTTATTATTTGAAGATATTATTGCATACATAGAAAATATAAGCAAATCTATGAGTAATTAGAAATTGTAAATGAAGTTAGTGATTTCACTAAATATAAGGTCGATACATAAAAATAAAAAAACACAGACAATAACAAGTATAGGTAAAGATGTGGAGAAATTGGAACCCTCATACATTGCTAGGAAAATGATGCAGAGTTTGGCAGTTCTTCAAAATGTAGAGAGTTACCATATGATTCACACAGCAATTCTACTCTTGGGTGTGAAGAGAATTGGAAATACACATCCTCACAAAAACTTGTACATGAATGTTCATAGAAACATTATTCATAATAGAACTAAAGCAGAAACAACCCCAAAGTCCTAAAATGATGAATAATGAAATGTGCTGTCTCCATACAATGGAATGTTAGTCAACAAAAGGAATGAAGTACTGATAGGTACCACAGTATGAATCAACTTTGAAAACATAATGCTAAGTGAAAGAATTCAATCTTGAAACACCACATATTATATGAGTATGCTTATATGAGGTATCTAAAATAGGCAAATGTGCAGATGTAGAAAGAAAATTAGTGGTTACCTGGAGCTAGGGGGAAGGGAAAATGGGGAGGTCAAGTTTTCTTCCTGGGGTGATGGAAATGTTCTAAAATTAAATAATGGTAGTGTTCATACAACCTGAGAATATATTGAAAAGCACCAAATTGTATAATTTATTTTATTTTTACAGTACTGGGAATTGAACCCAGGTCTTCAAATATGCTAAGCAAGCATTCTAGCACTGAGCTACATCACCAACCCTAACTTTATGCTTTAAAAGACTGAATATTACCATGTGTTAGTCGGCTTTTCATCACTATGACCAAAATACTCAACAAGACCAACTTAGAGGAGTAAAATTTATTTTGGATTATGGTTTCAGAGGTTTAATCCATGGTTGGCCAGTTCAATGGCTCAGCCTGAGGTGAGGTGGCACATCACGGCTGAAGGGCACTGTAGTGAGGGAAAGCTGCTTACCACATGTTGGCTGCAAAGCAAAGAGAGGAAGGAGAATCCAAGAGGACAAGATATATTATCCCCAGGGACACGCCACCAGTGATACCTCCTCCAGCCTCATCCCACCTGCCTACAGTTACCACCTAGTCAGTCATTTAAATTATTAATTCATCAAATGGGTTAATTCAGTGACTACAGCTCTCATAACCTAATGATTTCACCTCTGAATTTTGTCTCATGAGCTTTTGGAGGACACCCCATATTCAAACCATAACACCATATGTGAGTCTTTTCTCAATAATGTTATAAAAAAATCAATTGTCTTCCTATTTACTAATAACAAAATAGTGGAAGGAAAATTTCCAAAATTAATACCATTTACAATCAAATTATCAGATACTAGAAAAAAATCTATAAAATATTCATAATACTTTAACACTGGAATCTACAAAATATTATGGAGATAAATTTAAAAACACAATAAATGGAAGGACATAAGGTGTTAATGCATTGGAAAACTCAAATTTGTTACAAGATATATTCTCCTCAAACTTCTTTTCGGATTCTATTCAATCTCAAACAAAATTGAGTAGATTTTAGAAGAAAATACAGAAGAATATCCTTATGATATTGGGTTAGGCAAAGATTTCCTTCCTTTTTTTCCAGCACTGGAGATTGAATCCAGGGCCTCAAACATGCTAGGGCCTACCACATGCTCTACCACTGAGCTATATCCCCAGGCCTCTAACACCCTCTTACTGAGATGTCCCATAGTTTTCCCCGGTGTGTTTTCATTTGCTATAATAAATAATAAATCAAATTGGTTCAATTACAGTAGGGTGTTCCTGTTGGGTCTTTGCCTGGGGAACATTAACAACAAGAATGCGTTAAGAGTTGCCACCAATCAAAACCAAAGTAAATAAACAAATAAAAAAAATCTTAAATTTGTGAATGAGCATTTCATAAAAAAAAAGCATAGCAAAATGACTAAAAAGCAATTGATAGGTACTTCATATTACTGGTAATAATAGAAATGCAAATTTAAAACAATGTGATATCACCACAGACCATCAACCTACACTTCAATAAATAAAAATGAACACTTGAAACATACAGCACAGATGAATCTCACACAGAATAAATTTTATATTTCTACATGATTTCATTTATAAGAAGTTAAAAAACAGGTAAAAATTGATCTTTGGTGATAGAGGTTGGAAGAGTGTTAATACAAATTTCTATTTTTTTTTTTTTTGTATGGGGGATTGAACCCAGGGGCACTTAACCACTGAGTCACATCCCAAGTCCATTGTTTTTGTTTAGTGACAGGGTCTCGCTGAGTTGCTCAGGGCTTCACTAGGTTGCTGAGTCTGGCTTTGAACTCATGATCTTCCTGCCTCAGCCTCCTGAGCCACTGGTATTACAGGCGTGTGCCACCATGCCCACCTACAAATGTCTAATATGAAGGTTTTAAAAGACAGACCTAAGGTAATGAGGAGAAAGAACATTTATACTTGGAGGCAATTATTTATAATTAAAAGAAGTTACTTTTACTACTTCAATGCTTTTTTTGACTAGTTAAGAAGTTATATACTCTATATTATTTTTGTAATTGCTCTGAAAATTTCACATGCATACATAATATATAAAGTTATCAATACAAGGAAATTAGAACAATAAAATTGACAAAAAGAAGCTGATAATACCAAGTGTGAATGAGGAAATGAGACTACATTAATTAAAAGCAATAGTGAAAATTGTAAGAAATTATTTTGCAAAACAACTTGGCAGTCCCCTTAGATTGGATTTCCCATAAGCTGATTCTGATCAAGGATTCATGTGTAAGTGGTATGTAAGTGGTGCACATAAAAATATAGTGACAGGGGAATGGAAAAGTAAAACTTGGAGGGGAAGAAGCCCAAAACAGGATGCCATTGAGGATGACTTTGCCACAATCCAATAGGGGAACTCTGGAGACAATAGAAGTCATGCTTCAGAGTTAGCCTAATCAGGGCAAAAGAACTGGGGTGTTATACCTACACATCCACAGGGGCTCTCTGGAGGACTTTAACTCCCAGATCTTGCTCTTCATGTTTGCAGACAAGAATCTATAATCTTGTGACACAGAGCCACAAATTCTGGCCATTGGGAGAAGAAAGCACTCAGGGAGCTGATGTACGCAAAAATGGACCAGAATTCAAAGAGGACAGAACATTTACCACGTCTGCTTCAATAGATATTAGTTGTGATATTCTTTTAGTGTTGTTGCTGGGGCTGGAACTTAGGGCCTCATGCATGCTAGGCGAGCACTCTACCATGGAGCCACATCCCCAGCCCAATTTAATATTCTTAATATTATACCTTGAAAAATAACCTGATAGCTAGGGCCTGCCCCTCTAGCCCTGCTTACAATGATCTGCACTAAGAGCTTGGATATACCTGCTTACAATCCTTGGAGCATGTTCTCTTGGTTTCGAATGTCTGTTTCTCTATCTGTCCTGGTCTGAAGGAATAGGCAGAAATATAGGCCCCACTTTAAATGATGATGAAATGGTCATGTATAAGAGGCACATCTAATATATATTCGTACATTTAAGAACCTCAACACACATTAGTTTCATAATTTTTTGTATTAGATATTAACATGTTTTGTTAGGTGCTGTGGTACACACTTGTACCCCCAGTTACTCAGGAGACTGAGGCAGGAGGATGGCTTGAGCACAGGAGTTCAACAGGTAACATACCAACACCCTGTCTCAAAACAAAACAAAACAAAATTAAGAGATACTGACATGTTTTGTTTGTGGCAGAATGAACATATTCCAATTTACTTTCAACTTAGGATTGTCTGTAATTCTGCCAAAGCTTCCACTACTCAGTTCTTTGCTCCTCATCTTTATGGTCTTAATAACATAAATTGTATAGATACCAATTCATCAAATAATAGGCTCAAGTGACCCAGGTAGCCTGAAGTCGCGGGTTGCTCAGGAGTGTCCTGTTCAATGCATTCTGTTTCTATCAACTAACTACAACTGGAAATACAAGCAGAATAGTCATTAAATTTACTTGGGATATGATTGGATGGTTGGTCAGAAAGAGACTCCGTGGAACCAGGGTGATACTCCCACCCAAGTAATGGCATTCCAGTTAAGTGCTGAGAAGGATGGCTATAGTCAAGGGGTTAACCAGTTTTGGCTTCCAAGACAGGCTGTCTCTGTGCAATTCCATGAAGCTAGATAAAACTGAGTAGTGGAAGCTTTGGCAGAATTACAGACAATCCTAAGTTGAAAGTAAATTGGAATGTGTTTGTCCTTTAACCTTAAATTTTCTACACAACCAGTTCAGAACTCCTTTAGAGTAATTCCTCCTTCTTAAGAATTCTTGGTGGCTGGTGCATGCCTGTGATCCCAGTGGCTCAGGAGGCTGAGACTAGAGGATCACAAGTTCAAAGCCAGCCTCAGCAACTTAGCACGGCTCTGAGCAACTCAGCGAGACCCTGTCTGTAAACAAAATAGTAAAAAGGGTTGAGGATGTGGGTCGGTGGTTAAGCGCCCCTGGGTTCAATCCCCAGTACCAAAAAAAAAAAATTCTTGGTGAAGTGGGCACCAAAATTGTATATGATTGCATCCATAATTTTGTTTGATGTCTGATCTTTTTGTTTTCTTACATTTTATGGGCAGGCACTCTTTTTCTTTCATCATTCTATTTGGCAATTTTGCTAACTCATATTTGGACAGACTTACATTTCCTCTTTTGGGAAGATGGGAATACATCAATACTGGAGATCTCCCTGAATTTTGAAAAGATTTAAATTCAAGTTCGCTATTGTCTTCATTCCTAAAGATATCTTTTAATGCTCAGTATCTGAAAATTGATTAATAGGATTTTATAAGTTAAATATTGCTCCCTCTAGAGGTTTTACTAAAAATGCTTTTTTAAAAACCCCTACCTGTGTTACTTTCACACCTCCTCTAACCCCATGATTTGGGAACTGAGAGTGGGGTGGGAAAGTGGAAGTAAAATTGTTCCAATTGTCCTCATGTGGTAAGGTAGTAGAGAGGAAAAGAGGGAGAAAGTAAAAATTTTCTAAAGGCCTCAACTTTTTGGTGACAGAGATGAGGCAGAACCAAAACAAGGGGCATTTTATTTTAGGGAAAAATATTTATTGCTAGGGATATCTTATCTTTATTGAAAATTAAAAATTTAATAATGACAAAGGTGAAAAGACATTCTCTCATGTTATTCGTGAGAATGTAGTTTGAAAACAATCTTTCTGGAGCAAGATTTTTTCTTTTTTTTAAAAAAAGGAAAATTTTTATACCTTTATTATTTATTTTTTTTATGTGGTGCTGAGGATCAAACCCAATACCTCACACATGCTAGGCAAGTGATCTACTACTGAGCTACAACCCCAGCTCCTTTTTCTATTTTCTATTGCAGTACTGAAGGGTGTACCCAGGCCCTTGTATATGCTAGGCCTGCACTGTACCACTAAGCTATATCCTAGTTATTTTATTTGATTGTAAGACAGGGTCTCCCCGAGTTACTGAGGTTGGCCTGAAATTCACAATCCTCCTGCCTCAGCCTCCAGAGTCATTGGGATAACAGGTGTGCACAACTGTGCTTGGATTGGAATAACATTTTGACAGGTCAAAATACTTAAAGTACTACATGGACTTTGATCTCTACATTAGTTCTGGAAGTTTTTCCTAAAGAACTTACAAAAATGTGTTTGCTTCTAATATGAGTAAATATGTAGTAGTCCTGTGCTCAAGGTTGCAGAACAAATGCTACTGCAGTTTTTAGCCCAAGGCCCAAATTAATAGGCTTACTATATCTTTAGGAACAATGTAGTTTCTACATACTCTCCTTTTGATCACTGACAATATGCTCTCCACTGCCATAATTCAGAGAAGCTTCCACAGGGGGCAGAAGGAAAAAAATTCTCAGGCTTTGCTCAGCACTGTGGCAGGGCCTTTGCAGTCCAGGGACTCAAGAGGGCAAGCGGTAGGGACAGGGGCTCAGGAATGAACAACAGGGGACCCACTGAAGCGAGTCAGGAGGCAGAATGGATTTGGTGATTGTCGATGGAGGCCATTAAGAGGGTAGGGATGAAAAGGACTGGGGGTGAGAGGGAGAAGGTGTGTGACCACCGAAGGGCCCAAAAGAGCAGAATAGAAGCTTCTTTATGGCCCAGCAGCTGTGGACTTGGGCCAGGCAACCTTCTTGGAACCACATTCTCCACCATCACAAACACAGGGACTGTCCCTGACCCCAGCCATGCAGAAGCACAAAGTCCAGGTACTTTCAGTATGGGGTCTGTGACTGACTGCTGTGGTGCTAAGTTAGAGGAACCTGATTACCTTAACCATGCTCTGACTGTAGACATATTTTATTCCTTAGAATTTGGGTGTGACCTTGTCTCCATGCCATTAAATAGTCTGGGATCACAAAGGACTTTCATTATTTTCACTTTGTTTCATTGGTATATGTGCAGCTGATTTTTGTCCTTTCCATAGCTGGTCCCAAAAGATTTGCTACTTTTCATTTTAGGCTCATAACTGCTTATAACTGTTTGATACAGTACCTAAGTAGTCACCATGCCCGTATGATGGAAAGCAAAGCAAGTATGTCAATACCTATAGAGGCAGGCAGGTGATTAGACCACAGCAGAAGCCTTTGGAGAAAGGGTTCTTGCATACACAACTTCTAATATTTACTACCTCAGCCAACTACTTCAGGTCCCTCCAGGTTCTTAGGGGACAAACAGATGAGGCTCACTGGGAAGGGGTCCATTTGGAATCCCCTTCCTTACACCATCTCTGCCTTGGGGCTGACTCCGTGTGCAGGGGTACTGTTATGGTTTGGATATGAGGTGTCCCTCAAAAGCTCACATGAGACAATGCAGGAAGGTTCAGAGGATAAAGGATTGGGTTATAAGAGTCTTAACCCAATCAGTGAATTAATCCCTGATGAGATTAATTGAAGTGGTGGGATGTGGCTGGAGGAGGTGGGAACTGGGCATAGCTGTAGGGTGTATATTTTGCATCTGGAGAGTGCAGCTGCTTCCCTCTGCCACGCTCTTCCCCACCTCAAGCCCCAAGGTATGGAGCTGGCCCTCTATGGACTAAGACCTCTGAAACTGTGAACCCTCAAATAAACCTTTCCTCCTCTATAATTGGGCTGGTCAGGTCCTTTAGTCACAACAGTGAAAAAGCTGACTAAACAGTTGCACTTAGGCAACTAGGGTTAAGGGTGGAGTGAAGCTTTTTCACCAGTAGATTCTACCAGGATTCCCCTGAGACCCAAGACCCTGGGACAATGAAACATCCATATTAAATCATTCCCATATTAAATTTTTCTGGACTTGAGTGTCACAAAATTTGTGTACTGTTATCTTAATTGTAGGCTCCAACTTATTGGTCCCAACCACCAAAAACAAAACCCCAGTTAATTGCATTTCTCTCTTCTTTCCTTATATTTACCATCTTTATTATCAGTCTTTGTTTCCCCATGCTTATGAGGTAAAGTTGTTTGGGGATTCAGACTTCTGAAAACGAAATGAAACAAACCATGAAAAGCAATTGTAAGGGTGAGACTGCAAAGTAATGAAAAAGAATCTCCCTTCTACCCTTAAAAATGCCATTCCTGGGGCTGGGGAGATAGCTCAGTTGGTAGGGTGCTTGCCTTGCAAGCACGAAGCCCTGGGTTCCATCCCCAGCACCGCAAAAAAAAAAAAAAAAAATGCCATTCCTTTGTTCCTTAATGGAATCTTGCTAAGGCATACACGATTGATACATGTGAACTATGATTCCCCCCAGGGACATCCGTAGCATCAAAGAGTAGTTGGGATGATTGAATAGATGAAGGGAAATTTTCCCAGACAGAGCCATCTTGGAATGAAGAAAAAAACTGCAGGGGGACTGTTGTTGAGAGGAGTAGGGGGCCACCAACACTGCTCAAAGGATACCCAGCAGGTCCCTGGTCATTCTACCTACCTCCAGAGCAGGTGGACACAGATCATGGGGAATATGCTAGACTTACTCAGTAAACTGCTTCAAAACATTTTTCTAATTGCTTCAGTAGAATCTGCTGAAAACCAAACAGTGAATATCAAACATGATCATCCTTCATACCCCACCAGAAAGACTGTCAGCACCTTGAATTGGCCTTCATAATTAGCCTGGTTTCAATAATTTTAAGAACCATGTAAATCACAAAACTTCATTGTACCAAGCAATTTGAATCTTCTCTCAGGTGTCAAGAAGACGTTGATCTGACATTCCAAATTACAAGTTAATGATGTTACTATTTCTGGGAATAAAAATTATGACAGACATAATGTAGATAATGTGCCTCTGGTTTCATGTACAGCACTATGAGCCAAAAAGGAATGGCAAAATTGACCTGTTCAAATGAAGAGAAGGAATAACTTAAAAAAAAAACACTCTTGTGATTTATTCTTTATTTGTACGTTCTGGAAAAATCAAACTTTAGAAATAAGGCAGAGACTTGATTGTTATACTACCAGCCCACTTTCGGATTATCTGACTCTATTGGGATAGTCACTTTTCCCAGCGATATATGAGGTTGCAAAGCCTTTTTAACATAGTAGATTTAAGAGATTAGCATGCAGAGAGATGTAAAGTCGTGTTTATTTTTCTTTTTCTAACCATAGGGAAAATTGTAATTGTATAGCCCTTCAGGTCACCCATCAACCATGTAGTTGAATTAATAAACATAGTTCTGCATTCCTTATTCCACTACCTACACAAGCAAAGCAATGCAAGTGTAAATGCTTTTACTGAAGACTTTCATGTCATTCTGCTGGTTCCCTGAATAAGGGTTTAAATAAAACTCTTAGACACGTGTTCACCAACAACTGTGTGGGATTTGTGATTTTTAACAACTAGGTGCTGTGCTTTCAGGTTGTTTTTGGAAACAAGGAAAATATTCCCACAAATCATCTATTTGATTTCTCCTTACCTTTTGCCTTTACAAAAAACAATCATTTCCTAAGGGGCATTGGATGCTGCCAGTAAGGTGTCCATTCCCAGGACCACCACAGGACTCAATCTTAAGTTTTATAATGCAAGATTCAACAAGAAATGGGCTTCATTTACAGGACCAGGGAGGGATAGGTACCACATTCATTAAGACTCAGTTTCTTTTTAAATAGTGTCTGACATTTATTGAAAGTGAGGAAAGGACTTTTGTACAGGTAGTGTAGAAGAGCTGGAAAGAGTACAGGGGTTACCGTGTTGAACAAAAGGCACACACATCAGAGAGACAGTTGCACATTCAGAAGAAAACTGGATTCTGGGGAAAACTAACTGGTCCACAGGAGAAAATGAGTGTCTCCGTTTGGCTGCCAGGAACACAGGAGGTCTCTGGGAGTAGGGAGGGAATGGGATCTGCTGAAGATGAAAGGCCGGCTGGCCCCCTGGGGCGGGAGTGGGGGCGGGGTGACAGCCAGCTGTGTGAATCAATGTCCACGGGCTGTGGCCAGCTCAGGTACCTCCAAGGAGAGTCCAGATCACTAAGAGCGGCAGTCTGTCGGTGGGTGTGGTGGAAGGCGATGGCAGCGCAGCGCAGGTGTGTGGGCAGAGCGGGGCAGTCTGGTGGTCTGGCAGGGCTGGTCGGCAGCGGCCGGCAGTCGGCGGTGTGTCCAGTGTGCAACGGGGGCCCAGCTGGCGGCTGGAGCACAGGACAGCGTCCAGATGTGCATGGGAGGGGCTGGGCTAGACTGGCAGCAGAGGGCGGGGGCCCGCTCCAGAGCGAGGCCAGAGGCGGCGGCTGCGGGAGCCTGGAGCGCTATTCCTGGAACAAAGGCAAGCACTACGCGGGAGGGGACAGCAGCGCGGGGGAGATCGCCGTGACGCGAGGGGGAGGGAGGCGCGGCGGGAGGGCGCCTGGCTCAGCCGACCCTCCCCAGAGCACCGGCCACAGCCCCGAGGGTCGGGAGGCCTAGAAGTCCTCGTCCTCCTCCCATCCAAAGACCCGCTTCATCTCGGCCAGGAAGCCCCGGTAATCACTGAGCAGGGGGCTGTCCTTCTTGATGTAGGGGATCACCCACTCCAGGGCCGGGCCCGTGAGGCGGGTGATGAGGAACGTCACCTTCAGGGCGTCGCTGGAGAACGTCTTGTCGTCCACGAACATGTAGGAGCCGGTCTGCACGATGAACTCGGGGAGCCGGTCGGTATCGCCGTCGAACGTCTCGGGAAAGGGAATCGGGTTCCTCCAGCGACGCGCCGCGGGCCGGATGGGCCAGGCCAGGAAGGCCTTCATCAGCTGCACCCGACCGTCCATGGCGCGGCTGTCAGTCGGCTGGGCTTCGCTGTGTGTGCGGGGCTGCGGGGTTGTCAGCGCCCAGGCGTCGCCGGAAGTGAATGTTTGCGGAGGCGGGCCCGGGCTGGGATGGGGGCGCCTGTGGGCGGAGCCACGGGCAGGGTCCGTGCGCCTGCGCGGGCTCCACCCAGGAGCCTTGGTGGTCGCTAGTGCGCAGGCGTGTCTCTGGGCGCACAGGGGCCAGACTGGGTAGGGGCCCTCAAGAAGGCGGGGTCGGAAGCTGAGGGCGGGGCTCGGGTTCACGTCGTGCAGGGTGGGCGAGAGGCAGGGAGCAGGGGAGGAACCCAGAACACGTGGTGAGGAAGAAATCGGTTGCCCTTGGTGATCAGAAGGGTCCATGTTCTGGAAGCTGAGGAGGCTTCCCGCCACACCGCCCCCAGTACCTCATTCATCAGCCCTTGGCATTCCTTTTTATATTTTTGGCTCTAGAGGCCACATGAGTGATGCTCAGCGCACTTATTTTTTTGCTTTTTTGTGCATCTTTCAGCCTGAGAAGCAATAGCTCCCTGGCTGCAGATGTGGTTTCTAAGCACCATTAATTAGGAATTCCCCAAATATTAGCTAATATAATAAGCATCGGCCCATTGAAAGAACATACCATGAACACTTTATGTAAGGAGTGTTAGTGTTAAGAAATCTTTTAATTTACCATATTAACTTTTTCTTAGTGATTCACCTAGTTTATTATTATTATTATTCATTTGCTTATGGTATAATCCTGCCACAAACATGACAGCACAGGGTACCTGTTATTCAACATCTGCTTTTTTTCAAGTTTACACTGTTACAATTTACAGTGGTTAGTAGTTTTTTTAATATTAAAAAAATAAGTGAGCGAAATCCCTCTAAAAATTCAGCTGTCCCAGAGGCAATGGTGAAAGCCTGTAATCCCACTTCATCTGAGTCTGAGACAGGAGGATCACAAGTTCAAGGGTGGCCTGGGCAGTTTAGGGAGACCCTGTCTCAAAATAAAATAAGAAGCTAGTAGTGGTGTAGCTCAGTGACAAAGTGCTTACCTACTATACCTGATGCCCTGTGTTCCATTACTACCACCACCACAACACACACACACACACACACACACACACACACACACACACCATGAATCAAAAACAACTACCCCAAAGAGGAGGGTTATAATGGAATTTCCAGAATTTTTTTTTTATCCTGAACTCCACAAAGGACTTGAAAAGCTTTTTCTAATCCAAAGGCCTGCACGCTCAAGTTTCAGTTCAACTCCAAAGGAAAGAAAAGTTCAAGGCAGTCAGGCAGGAGGAAATTCCCTCTTACACACTTGAGGGTCAGGATTTTTGTTCTATTCAAACCTCCAATACATTGGATTCCACCTGTCCACATTAGGGAGGACAATCTATTGTACTCAGTATACCAATTTAAATTATAATTTCATCCAAAACACCCTCACAGACAAACCCAGAATAATGTTTGATCAAATGTCTGGGCACCCTTTGGCCCAGTGAATTTAAAACATAAAATTAACCATTACAATATTCACAAGATATTACTTATTCTCTGGTAGGTTTTAAAATTTAAATAAACCATTTAGTATCCCGTTTTAACTAGATAATAAGGAAATGAGCATTCTCTCAGATTTGTAAAGAGAATTTAAAATAGTCATGGGATTGTGGGGTACATTTTGGTTATGAATTTCAAAACCATATAAATATCTAATACATTTCATCCCAGAAAATCTGTTTCTAGCAGATTATACACTAGATGGAAAACAGCATGGCCCCACATGCTGAGCATCCCAGATTCAGTGTACATATTTTATTACAGCATCTTGGTGCTAGTGCTATCAGCTCACTGGCTCCCACGACTTTTCCTCCTAAATGTAAAGGCATTCTGTGGCTCATTTATCTGTTTACTCAGAGATGCACATCCTAGTATATTGATCAAAAACGAAAATTTACCAGGTGTGTTGGCACACGCCTGTAATCTCGGCAGTTTGAGAGACTGAGGCAGGATGATAGCAAGTTCAAAGTCAGCCTCAGCAAAAAGCAAGGCGCTGAGCAACTCAGTGAGACCCTGTCTCTAAGCAAAATACAAAATAGAGCTGGGGATGTGACTCAGTAGTCGAGTGCCCCTGAGTTAAATCCCTGGTGCCCCCCAATAGAAAATTCCCTACTATGGTCTGAGTGGATCTCCCCAAATTCACATGTTGGAGTCTATGACATGTCACAGGACAGAAGTGCAGCAATGGGCCCATGTCCCATAATGGATGAGTCTTACCTTGGGTCTCATTACTCAAAGCATTTGGCATGACACACTGGGACAGAAAGGGAGGAGAGGAACCAAGGGTGGGTTCTGAGGGTCACTGGGGGGCAAGGGTGGAGGTAGTGCTAAGGAGATCAGAGATGTATGGAGAAGGGGAAGGAAGCCACATGAATGAGTGAAGGCTCGAGAAAACTTATGGGAATCAGGTCTGTTACTGGGGACCAACGCCACGGTAGTTAATGAATCATCTAGTCAGGTCTTTTGTCTGTTGATATATTGGGGACTTAGTTCATGTTCTGCTGTTATAATGAAAACCTGAACTAGGTGATTTATAAAGAATAGAGGTTTATTTAGTTCATGTTTCTGGAAGTTAAGTCCATGACCAGGCAGTGGTATCTGGTGAGGCTCTCATCCTACATTCTAGCATGGGGGAAAAGCAGAAAGATGAGCAAACACGTGCAGAAGACAAAAAAAAGGGGACTGTTTCTTGTGTGGTGGCCTACACCTGTAATCCCAGAGACCTGGGAGGCTGAATCGGGAGGATTGCAAGTTTAAGGTCAGCCTCAGCAACTTAGCAAGGCCCTCAGCAACCTAGCAAGAACCTATCTCAAAATAAATGAAATAAAAAGGACTGGGAATGTAGCTCAATGGTAATGGGCCCCTGGTTTCAATCCCCAGTACCAAAATTGGCAGGGGCTGAACTCCTGCAAGAAAAGAATTAAGAAAATCAGAGCTCTCATGATCCAAATATCCCCCCCTAGGCTACCTACTAACACTGACACATTGAGGAGTTAAGGCTCAAACATGTGAATTTGGGGAGACCTATTGAGATCGTAGTAGGGAATTTTCTTTTTCTGATCGATATGGTAGGGTGTGCATCTCTGAGCAAACATATAGAGCCACAGAATGCCTTTACATTTAGGAGAAACAGCTGTGGGAGCCAGGGAGCTGGCTAGCACCAGGATGCTGTAATTATCCTGGTTTGGGCATACACACACACACACACACACACACACATCCTGCTGACTCCTTTGTATCTCCCTTGTTGCTGTCAACCAGCAAGCGCACCCTTCACATCTCAGCCTTCCTTGGGGATCTGGGCTGGCTCTCTCCTCAGCCCATGCTCTGTCCTCAGGAAATCTCAGCTATCCCATGACTCCACACCTTGAGAGCTGTGGCATGGGCCACGCAAAGCCTTGAAAGTGGGGTTACCAGAAGCCTTGGAGTCCTAATTCCTGGCCCAGTGTGTCTGGAAGATGGAACATCAAGTCAGAGAAAATTGTTCTGGAATGCTAAGATTTTTGTTTGATTTCATATGCACACAGGTAGAGACAAATTTCCTTCCAGATGCATCACCCATATGAGTCCACTCATATCTGATTGATTCATTTGCAGTACTCCCCAGTACTTCCCAGTACTGCAAATAAACCAAGGGGTGTTCTATCACTGAGCCACATGCCTCTTAATAGACTTTTTTCATTTTTTTTTTTATACTGGGGATTGAATCCAGGGACACTCTGCCTCTGAAATACATCCCCAGCCCTTTTTATTTTTATTTATTTATTTTAAAAATATTTTTTAGTTGTCAATGGACCTTTATTTCATTTATTTATATGTGGTGCTGAGAAACAAACCTAGCACCTCACACATGCTAGGCAAGTGCTCCACCACTGAACCATTTTTTTATTTTGAGACAGGATCACTCTAAGTTGCTGAGGCTGGCTTTGAATTTGTGATCCTCCTGCCTCAGCCTCCCAAAGTAGCTGAGATTACAGGTGTGAGTGTCCAGCTTCACATCTGATTTAGATAAGACTCTGAACTTTATACTTTTGAGTTGGTGCTGGAACAAGTTAAGATTTGGGGGGCTAATTTGAGGGGATTCTGGGACAGAATGCTATGATTTGAGTATTGGTATTCCTCCATGATTCCTGTCATAACTTAATCATCAGTGTAATAGTATGAAGGGGTGCATTTGGGAGGTGATTAGATCTTTCTTCATGAATGGGATTAATGCCCTTATAGGACATTGTGTTAGCTTAGAAAACTATGAGGACATCTTTCCCTGCTACTGTTGGCTGTGAAGTTCCAGGGCGGGTAGGGCGACATCATGAAGTGTTGCATAGTCACACAATGCAGTCTGACTTTCTCCCCTCAAAATAATCTTCCCTGTGAGTGGGACAGTGTTGTCATTAGAGCGTCCCTCCCAAGGGCACTGTGTACAGTGACTCTACTAATCCAATTAACATGACCCAGAGACTGTGTGATCCCTCTTCCACAGTTGGGGATAGGTAACTTCAACATTCAAGGTAGTCAACTCTAGTTGGGGATTCCTCTTTGTGTAGACTCACAAATTGAGCACAGCTGCAAAAATCACTCTGCAGATGACCTTCTGAAAAACACCTGTGTTCCCTTGTGTTCTTGAATACTCATGAAACTTGATGATCTTTGCAGCTGACCTGAAGCCCCATTATCATTTATACTAAAACAACAGAATAAATTGTTACTATTGAGGTTGAAGAAGGGAACATGAAATCAGGGATGACTTCAGAGAAGAGGTGGCTTGTGACTAAGCCACTGAGGGTACAGGGACAAGACCTTAGCCTGAACCATGGGGGAAATGTTTGGGGGGCTGTTGGTGGTGCTGGTGCAAGATCTTCACAGACAGAAAGGGAGGAAAGGATATGGAGATCCAGAACAGAGTAGTAGAGAGTTGTTTGAATTATTTGCTGGGACTGATCCTGAGGGGCTACTATGAGTTAACTTGTTGGATTCCTCTGGTTTTCCCACAGTTATGGCAACCTGAACTGGTTTCCCAACATTCCAAGTGCAAGTCTCGGGTCCACCACACCATGCCTTGCCCAGGGTTATCTGATTCCAGAGACCACATCATTCTCACTCATCCAGCTCTGATGTCTATCCATGTGCCCACCCAATAGCAAAGACAAACTCGCATCTACCAGTAGAAGTGAGAGGAATAAATATGAAAGGCTTCCTGGAGGAGGGTACAGTTGAGCTGGGCCTGGATAAATTGGTTGAGTAAGATTTCAAAAATCAGAAATGTCAGGAAGCGGAGACTATGATAATGCAAAGGCATGAGGAGGAGATATGGATGCTGAGGGATGGCACATAGACATCCCAAGCAATTACACTATGAACTGGACCTTGAATTATGGGCAGTTTCCACTGTAAGCCTGGAGTGAGTGGACAGTTTCCCTGTCTATCATTTCATATCCTCCAATGATGTTGTTTGAAGGAGGGGCCATAGACGGCCTCTCAAAGAGTCCCTACTACGTGACCATTAAACTACAGATTGTACAACTGGGCTTCTGTAAAAAGTTACCCACCCAAATGTGGGAACAGGGTGGCTGCCTCTGGTGATCACATATGTTTAGTTAACTTCGATTCCTTTTTTTCTTGAGTCGTTGGTGTACTTTTGCTTTATTTATTTACATGTGGTGCTGAGAATCAAACCCAGTGCCTCATACACGCTAGACTAGCACTCTAGCACTGAGCTGCAACTCCAGCTCCCTAGTTTTGATTCTTAATTGGTGATTTGTGTTGTGCTTCTGATCCCATCGGTTATATGGTTTGTTCTAATGTCTTTACCAGATGTGATGTTAACAGCCTCCAGACTAATGACGGTGAAAGTCTGTAGGCATGCTGGCCTCAGTGTCATACTTTATATAACAACATGCTGAATTTTTCAGATGATTTTGTTTAAATATTGATCTTACCCTGCCCCACCCCCATTCATGAGCATTAGGTTTGTGTTGTTTTGAACTTAAAACTGAAAAACAAAAATGAGAAACAACTGATGCGATTGGCTGAGCTACTCTGGGTCTAACGTGGCAGTGGCACTGTCTGCTAGAGACCTAATTTTCCTTTTATTTTACAGAATGATTGGGTAGATAGTACTGAAATGTATTCATTTCAATTGTGCTCTTGAAATCCATGAGCTATATCAGATATTTGCAACCCGAAAAGGAGGAAAGTAATGTGCCAAGGAATCTGGTGTGGACTTATGACAGCTTGTGGCAGCTGCTGTTGCAGCCAGTTTTGCATTTCATTTAGCACCATGCTTATATGCTTAATATAATTTTGGGGGGTTAAAGTTCAGAATCAGTCTTCTTCATATGTTGCCTTTTTTTAAAAAAAAGTTTCCTGGGCTGGGGATATAGCTCAGTTGGTAGAGTGCCTGCCTTGCATACACAAAGCCCTGAGTTCAATCCCCCACACCCCCAAAAAGTTTCCTGGTAATTTCAACATGAAAATAAGCAAATTAATGTTCATCTTGTTCACCAACCATTAGGAATCGTCTGGTAGTAGTTCTTGAACTCTCCTTTTGCATTTTCCTATAATGTGCTTGTGTATTTAATATCATTGTATTCAATAAAAGTGCTCCTTAAAAAGTTCACACTTTATGGATATGGAACATAGAGGTTTGCTTGGCAAGAAATTGTAACTTTAAGATCCTGCAGGGAATGGAGTTCCCAGGGTTCCCTTGTCCTGTGTTATTTTATAGTAGAATGGCATGTTTTTGGTTTTTTTTTTTTTTTTATATTTGAATGATATATATATATATATATATATTTTTTACCCAGCAGTCCCTCTTTTATTTTTTTTTTCTTTTATTGTAAACAAATGGGATACATGTTGTTTCTCTATTTGTACATGGCGTAAAGGCATACCATTTGTGTAATCATAAATTTACATAGGGTAATGTTGTTTGATTCATTCTGCCATTTTTTCCCTTCCCCCCCTCCCCTCCCACCCTTCCCCTCCATCTATACAGTCCTTCCTTCCTCCATTCCTGCCCCCCTCCCTAAACCCAACTCCAACCCCAACACTAACCCTTCCCACCCCCAATATGTGTCATCATCCACTTATTAGCGATATCATTCTTCCTTTGGTTTTTTGAGATTGGCTTATCTCACTTAGCATGATATTCTCCAGTTTCATCCATTTGCCTGCAAATGCCATAATTTTATCATTCTTTATGGCTGAGTAATATTCCATTGTATATATATACCACATTTTCTTTATCCATTCATCAATTGAAGGACATCTAGGTTGGTTCCACAATCTGGCTATTGTGAACTGAGCAGCTATGAACATTGATGTGGCTGTATCTCTGTAATATGCTGATTTTAAGTCCTTTGGGTATAGGCCAAGGAGTGGGATAGCTGGGTCAAATGGTGTTTCCATTCCAAGTTTTCTAAGGAATCTCCACACTGCTTTCCAGAGTGGCTGCACTAATTTGCAGCCCCACCAGCAATGTAAGAGTGTACCTTTCTCCCCACATCCTCGCCAACACCTGTTGTTGCTTGTATTCTTGATAATCGCCATTCTAATTGGGGTGAGATGGAATCTTAGGGTGGTTTTGATTTGCATTTCTCTTATTACTAGAGATGTTGAACATTTTTCCATATGTTTGTTGATTGCTTGTACATCTTCTTCTGTGAAGTGTCTATTCATTTCCTTAGCCCATTTGTCAATTGGATTATTTACATTCTTGGTGTAGAGTTTTTTGAGTTCTTTATAGATTCTGGAGATTAGCGCTCTATCTGAAGTATGATTGGCAAAGATTTTCTCCCACTCTGTAGGCTCTTTCTTTGCATTGCTGATAGTTTCCTTTGCTGAGAGAAAGCTTTTTAGTTTGAATCTATCCCAGTTATTAATTCTTGCTTTTATTTCTTGTGCTATGGGAGTCCTGTTGAGGAAGTCTGGTCCTAAGCCGACATGTTGAAGCTCTGGACCTACTTTTTCTTCTATAAGATGCAAGGTCTCTGGTCTGATTCCGAGATCCTTAATCCATTTTGAGTTTAGTTTTGTGCATGGTGAGAGATATGGGTTTAGTTTCATTCTGTTGCATATGGATTTCCAATTCTCCCAGCACCATTTGTTGAAGAGGCTATCTTTTCTCCATTGCATATTTTTGGCCCCTTTGTCTAGTATGAGAAAATTGTATTTATTTGGGTTTGTGTCCGTGTCCTCTATTCTGTACCATTGATCCACCTTTCTATTTTGGTACCAATACCATGCCGTTTTTGTTACTATTGCTTTGTAGTAGAGTTGAAGATCTGGTATTGCGATACCCCCTGCTTCACTCTTTCTGCCAAGGATTGCTTTAGCTATTCTGGGTTTTTTATTCTTCCAGATGAATTTCATAATTGCTTGCTCTATTTCTGTAAGGTACATCATTGGGATTTTAGTTGGAATTGCATTGAATCTGTATAGCACTTTTGGTAGTATGGCCATTTTGACAATATTAATTCTTCCTATCCAAGAACATGGGAGATCTTTCCATCTTCTAAGGTTTTCTTGAATTTCTTTCTTTAGTGTTCTGTAGTTCTCATTGTAGAGGTCTTTCACCTCTTTTTTTTTTTTTTTTTTTTTTTTTGCAATGTGATGACATTGCAATCACTTTGGCCTTGTTCTTTAAATACTTGTTAAATGAAAATGTTTCAATGTGTGCATTCTAAAATGAATCTTCTGGATGGGCATTTGAAGTCTTAAAATCACCATGGATGCCCTTAGC
The DNA here is from genome assembly GCF_902686445.1 of Sciurus carolinensis. Lineage (NCBI taxonomy): Eukaryota > Metazoa > Chordata > Mammalia > Rodentia > Sciuridae > Sciurus > Sciurus carolinensis. The sequence goes on along the minus strand of NC_062232.1, from coordinate 113,799,334 downwards.
TAATTTTTCACTCCCAAAATTGGACCCAATTTGGTGTTTAGTTTTACATGTTCATCCTCATTATATTCAAGTATGTTTTGGTCCTGGGTCTCCTATAATACCTTTTAATATTTCTGTGTAAATTTCAATTTAGAGAGAGAAAATTAATGTCCATTTGTGTTAGCTTTCTGTCAGTGTGACAAAATATCTGAGAAAATAAAGGAAGAAAGATTTACCTTGGCTCACAATTTCAGAGGTTTCAGTCTATGTCCACTTGGTTCTATTGTTTCTGAGCCTGTGGTGAGGCAAAGTATCATGGCAGGTGTAGCTGCTCACCTCATGGTGGCCAGGAAATAAACAGAGAGGAAGGAGGCAGAGAACTAGATCTACCCTTCCAGTACACACCCCCAGTGGTCTGCTTCCTCCAATTAGATCCAACCTCATCGTTTCTACCGCCTCCCAATAGTCCATTCTAATATGAACCCATTAGTGGATTAATCCATCGATGAGATCAGAACCTGCATGATCCAATCACTTCCCAAAAGTCCTGCTTCTGAATATTGTTGCTTTGGGGACCAAGCTTTCAATTCATGAGCATTTAGAGGACATTCCAGATCCAAACTCTAACACCATTTGAGTGCTTTTTATTCTATTTTATAATTTCTTGTGTGAATTAATTTTCTTTAAAAAATTCTGGTGTTATTACTGCTCCATAAATGTTCTTTTGAAAGCACATGTTTTGAGATAGTTTTGATTTGTAAATGCAGAACTTAATTAGTTGGCTTAGTTCTTGATATTTTACAACAGGGACTGCTCTTAAGCATCTGTCATCTGCAGTCATTAAACTGTGGGATTGTATTTTGCAGAAGAATTGTGGGTTTGGCATAATTTTATTCAATTAAATGTGGTCCTGGCCCTTTTCATAAGTTTATACAGAAAAAGTATTTATTATCTTCAGTATGTAACTAAAGAAAATATTATTTTATCTAACTTTTTGAAATAACAATAAAACTATTACTACAATATGATCCCACTATTGCACTACTGGGCATACATCCAAGTAAATAAAATGAGCATGTTTAAAAGGTTCCTGCTCTTCCATGTTTTGCACCTGAGATATGAAATCAGCCTTAGTGTCCATCAGCACAGGTGAATAAAGAAAATATGTTTATAACACAACCCAATACTACTTGGGAATAGAGAGAAAGAAATCATTGGCACAACAAGTGTGAATCTGGAGAACATTATAAATTGAAATACACCAGGTAAGAAAAGATAAATACCACATGATCTCCCTCATTTTGGAAATTTTTTAAAAGTTGATCTTATAGAAAAAGAGCAGATCAGTAGTTACCAGCGGAGGGGGCCATTGGGAGGTGGTGAGAAGTGTTGGTGAAAGGGTCTTCCATTTAGATAGGAGAAATACATGTAAGGGGCCTACTGTATACCACAGTGACTAAAGTAGTGATCATATATTCTATTGTTGAAAAATTTTGAGCTGATGTTATGTACTCACATTAAAAATGATAAATAATGTGGTAAAGCACATGTTAATTGTTTAGATTTAAACAATGCATAATGAAAAATACTTGTGAACATTGTATTGTACATAGTATGTATGAAATTTTATCTGACAATTTAAATAAATAAATTGATGAATGACTTAGAAAAATAAAAAGCCTAAAGAAAAACAGAAAATATTCTTTTAATTGACTTTGTGCCTCTTGTTTTAATGACAGTTACTGGCCTCAAGTTGCCAGCTTGCCTAAACTTTCATTTTATATTACCATTAAATTGTTTTAATATCATTGTACTTATTGAAGTTTTAGTTTTTGCATCTTATTTCATAAATCTACCAAAACTGAAGAAACTTTTTTTTGACATTTTCCACGTAAAATTTCATACATTGACTGACCCAGTATTTGTTATTTAATGACAGCAAATGTCTGGAGGTAATGGTCTCCAGTCATCACTGAACATTGTTTAGAATTTTATTTACCAAATGAATTGCATGCTGAATTTCACATTATTTAACCCAGTTCTGTCCCTAGTCTTTTGCATAAGTTTTCTTTGAAAATCATTGGAAATTTTTAATTTAATAAGGAGGAAATTCAATGTTAAATTGAGTGCTCTCTGGGTGTGAATGACACTTACAGATCATTTCTCACACTTTCATTTTTTTGTTTATTTTACTTTGTTTATTTTTGTTTATCTTACTTGTGGTGCTGGGAATTGAAGCCAAGGTCTTGAACATGCTATGCATATACTCTACTACTGAAGTGCTCCTCCAGCCCACAGTGTTTTGCTTTTGGGTTTTGTGTTTTGTTTTGGTGGGGGTACTAGAGATTGAACCCATGGGTGCTCTGCCACTGAGCTACATCCCCGACTCTTTTTTTTTTTTCCAAAATTTGAGACAGGGTCTCCCTGAGTTGCTTAGGGCCTCACTATGTTGCTGAAGCTGGCCTTGAATTTACAATCCTTCTGCCTCAGTTTCCTGAGTCACTGATATTATAGACAGGCATGTGCCACTGTAGCTGGCCAACCCATGGTTTTATTTTTGAGCCAAAATTGTGTATACCCATGGGAAGAATTAGAGGAAAATTCTTGTCTCATTCAAAAATTTTAGGACTACAAGAGCTGGGAGTTACCTGGTACTTGGTTTGAGGTAAAACACAAATATTTCCCTTTTATAATGTTGATGATTGAGTTATTAGCCTTTTTTGCTGATTAATTCTTAATATTGACTCTCTGTATGTCTGTGTGCATGCATGTGTGTGTGTGTGTGTGTGTGTGTGTGTAAATGATTTAACACTTTCTATATTGGTAAACATTGACATTCTATAAATACAATCTGACTAAATTACATTTAGAAATCAGTAGGATTGATTACTGGTATCTGGATTTTGCTTTATCTACATATTTGTTTCCAACAGGAATACAAATTTGAGGAATTGGGATGCTAACTAACCTCATTAATTCTGTCTTTTCAGGTAGAACCCTGAACCTTGAATAATAAATATGGGATGAAGTCAAAATTTACTTTTGTCTTGTGGTGCTGGGGAGTGAACTCAGGGCCTCATATGTGTGGTAGGCAAGTACTCTACCACTGAGCTACCTCTCCATCCCTTTTTACTTCACTTTGAGATGAAGAACAAGCTAAGTTACTGAGGCTAGCCTCGAACTTGTAACTCTCCTGCCTCAGTCTGCAGAGTAGTTGGGATTATGGGTGTGTGCCACTGCATCCAGCTACAAGTCACTTTTATTATGTGCTCATTGTCTCTAGTATCCTAGGTGTATACTTGTGAATTAAGAGCAAATCCACCAAATATACATTATAAGCATCTGGTCGAATTTTTCTCCTCGTAGAACTATATTCAGTGACAAATAATGGTAATGTTATTTAACATAATACATTCTTCATGAAACTGTTCTGAATGATGTTAGCTCCTTTCTGATGTGAAAAATTTCTAACATATTGTTTGGTATGTTATCGACACTAACATACAAAAGTGCACTTGTAGAATATACATTTCATTGTTTTTTGCACCAATATTTGGTAACGTGCTAAGGCCCCCAAAAAACCCATTTGAGAAATTTGTTCTGCATAACATTGCATTTTATATGAGTGTGATTACTTGGCAACAAAGTGAGGAGAACACAAACCCCGTTTTAAAGTTTTGTTTCATATACTTTTGCATTAATCGATTGCCTTGTTACTGAACAATAAGGAAATAGGATTTCCCAGAGACTCCCTCTTTTATAAAATAAATGTATTACCTCTCAGAATAATATTTCATAATTGACCTGTGATAGTTAATGAAAACAGGATGACCTATGGTACATTTTGAAGGTATCAGGCCTCTGAAAAGCAGTGCTATCTGGTCTTGTGGCATAATTTGTGCAAACTTACATTACCTTTCACCCAGTTGGCCAACCTGACACAAGCTGCAGGATTGGGTACTCTGGCCCCACCCTCTGTTGGCAGGAGCTCTTCTACATAAAGGAAAGAGGATGTGTGCCCCCGTTACTTAGAGCATGAGTTTCCAAGTAGCTAATGTTTGTAATAGTACAAGATTGTCCACCCACAGGCAAATCACCTTGGAAATTTATATAATCACCATCTACTTCAGAACCTGTAGTGGAAAATTCCAGAAATGGTTAGTCTATGAAGCTGTAATGTGAAAAGAGTAAAACCTGAACCAAGTGTGCAGAACAACAGATAAGAGCAACATTATCTTTCGTGAGGTAACAGGTTTTGGGCAGAGGGCAGCAACCATCACCTGTCTGATATATCATTGTTTAGGATGATATTGACACTCCTTTCCAGAATCTCTAGATTGGGAACTATCAACAATGTT